>NC_143003.1:6869550-7504550 GCF_061535395.1 Colias eurytheme | reverse complement strand
TTCCAATCACCTGGTCGCAAATTTGCTTGGAGTCCAAAATTATGTTTTGTATAGTTATTTATGAAACCAGCCTTTAAAGTTGATACTTAACCAGCAAGACATAACTGAAGTCCCGTGTCCCCGTAGTGGGGTAAGGGGCAGATGCATTATGCATACATCTGTTTCACTGATCGATTTTCTTTAGGGACAAGTAGGCGATCAGTCTTCTGTGTCCTATCAGACCGAGACTTTTTTTTTTCTTCATCTCCACCGGGAATCGAACCCAGGACCCCTCGGTTCTACACTCACGCGACAACCACTGTACCAAGGAGGCGGTCAACCAGCAAGACATGCTCCTCCTAATTGACATTGTCATAAAGTA
The DNA here is from genome assembly GCF_061535395.1 of Colias eurytheme. Taxonomy (NCBI): domain Eukaryota; kingdom Metazoa; phylum Arthropoda; class Insecta; order Lepidoptera; family Pieridae; genus Colias; species Colias eurytheme. The sequence goes on along the minus strand of NC_143003.1, from coordinate 7,504,189 downwards.
ATTTATGTATAATCTTATCACAGCTTATCAAAGCCCAAAATAAGTGATTATGCAATATTTAAAAGAACAAATTGTTAAGATGAAAGGCGAGGAAACCTCACTTCAGTGGAATTAAGAGCAACATAAGTACACCTACTTAATTAAGAAGTTGAGAGGGTTGCAATGTAGGCCTTACAGTTTTGTTCCCCTAGAAACCTTATTTTTCATCTGTGGGCACACTGCCAAGGAATAATGTGATGGTGGATGTAACCACAATTAATGTCTTCATTGTTGGCAATAAAACTATTCTATTTTATTCATAAATGGTGTAGGTTTGCATTTTGGCCCCTGCCTCGGTTCAACGGCAGTTTTTATATTTTAATGGGTGCTCATATGGTTTAGATAAGTGGGTAATGAATTATTGGAATGGGTTAATGTTATTTATGTTCGAGATACATATGTGGTATGATCTGTTGTAATATATGTATATAATAATATGCTCGATAGATAGTAAACTATCTCTTTATATAATAATAAAGTTATGATATACCTACACCTACCTATATACATTATGGAAGATAAATTGAAGTTTATTTGCCGACTTCGCCCTTTTTATAACATCAAACAAATTATGTTCTATCACTGTTATTCTCTATTGTTATTGTTGTATTTTTCCATCTCATTATAATTGTATAGAGTTTAAAATCCTGGTCAGTTTCTAAGTAGATCTGGACTTGAATTAAAAGCCAAATGGATTCTTCCATTCTCAAGAGGTTACTAACTTTTATACTATCCACCACTTTTTCCTAAATAATTCTATTTTTTTACATCATCATTGTTTCAGTCCTATCAAGTCATTAGCCATAAAATATTCCATAAAAATGTAGACATTAATATAAAAATGAAGCGATAATAACCGGTGGAATGATACAATATTAAAATTGCAATATAATGTAATCAACAATACGCAAGCAGCACTGGAGTCTGCTAGCGAGATCATTTGGCAATACATTTGGAGCTATTTGGCACTACACACCGGTCTAGGCTTGCTTATAAATGCGCGTTTATCGCGCGGTGTAATCGTTGCGATTTTTTATAGGAAAATAGTTTTTGGTTATGTTTTTAAACTGTCCGATCCAATTGGACGTATGATATGTTTAGTTTTTAATATAGCATAAGTGCTTTTGAAAGATGTCTGGTAATTCTTTTTAGGGCCGATTTTTCAATGCTTGGATAAAACTTATCCGTCCAATAAAGTATTACACTATAATAATAAATGTCACGTAAACTGTCAAATACGGGCAATTAGAATACGTTTTTAAAATGGTAGTTTTATACATTATTCGACGAATAAGTTTTATCCAAGCATTGAAAAATCGGCCCTTAATGAGATAATTTTTTTATCATTTGTGTCTTATTAAAATTTTAACAGTTTTGGATTAATATTATTGAGCAATAACATGGCCGTAGTAGTATGAATTTTATTTTTATAAACTTTGAATTCTGTCATAAGTAAATCAATGAAAATTGAAAAAAATATACAATATGATTTCTGTTTTTCTTAATCTCGCACGCGTTGCACTTGCACCCGCTTGTGCTTAAACCGCCTAAAACCAGAGTGGGTGAGGTGTTATAACGCGACGATTTCAACTAAAATATGTCGACTAGACGGCCGTTACCCCGTGACGGAGTTTCGGATGCCTTTAATTACGCTATCGGAGGGTATAAATACACATGAAAAAGATCGGATATACGACGTCGATGCGCGTGCGTCACGACCGCGAATAGCGGGTGACCGTCGTGTGACGTCACGGTGACGGTCAGCCAGCGGTGTCGTGTCAAGGTGTGCGGCTAGGTGGGCTCATGAAATCGGAGATGATATGGCTATACACCAGGCTCCAATTATACTTCACATTATAATATGTATCATAATGATATTGATGTTCGTCTTGATGAGACGCGATGAAATCTTGATTCTGGTAATGTCAGATACATATTTATACCTATATGAACGAGAAAGTAAATGGCTGTTTCGCTTTCACGCCTAAACCGTGTAATGCATACAAGGCAAAGTAAATCACGTCTTTATTGCCATTTTGTATAACTTTGTTGGATGAAGACGCATAGGTGTCGCGTTTATTTCGTTTTTAATAGTCCTTAAGTTTGACTATTTAGTATTTAGTATTTACACCCTAGACTACCTATTATTCTATTTTTTCGACTAAACACCTTACAGTTAAATAATACACATACACAACATTTTAAATAGGGTTCAACGAACGTGTTATTGATTTGTAATTCATAATAAGTTAATAAGTAAGTTTCGTCATCAGTTGTTTAGTCTTAAGAATTGTAATAATTTCCTGAATAAATGATAAATAAATAAATAAGTACCTACACAATTACAATTTATTTAATAAATAACATAAATTTTTACTAGAAGTAATTATATAAATGTAACGCGAACTCTAATTGAACTACAAGAACATAGATAATATGAAAATGTGAATAACATAACTCCATGCATTCAAAGATTTATCTCACTGAGTCACTCGTGCGTGAGGTCAAGGGTTGAAATCAAATGACATCACTTGTGAGCGTCACACCGAATGTCCACTTAATGAGGTCACCGTTTAATTAATGACCTTCGTCTATGATCATGTCTCGGAGAATATTAAGCCTAATATGTGACATAGTTTTTAAATATCACTTTCTTGGTCTACATTATTTGGTATGTTTTCGATGCAGTTTGTTAATTGCAGGCTATTATTATGTTGAGTTTCTTTCATTTGTAATTTGTACTAATCAATATTCAATATGGATGCAATATTTAATAATTCTTTATGAATTGTTTGTTACTTAACTCTCTTAAATGACCATAATTATTGATAAAGTGCTGCAAAGTGCAGTGTTAATATCTACCTATAAAATAAGTAGTCAACAAAAATATTTCATAAAATAGATTTTTTAATTGTCTTCTAGATTCTCCCTTGAAAACTTTTTTTTCGTATTTTTTCTACACGTATATTTTTACACGTATCTGTTAAACTGTTAAGCTGCTACAGAGTCCAAAACAAAACAAACAAATATAGTCAACTTTTATTTAAATTAAATAAACTATACAAATGAAATGAGCATAATATGGTCCATCACCTTGTGCCACTGGTTGCAAATGACTTAACAATAATTAACATACCCCGCTGTGTCTCAAGAGAATAAAAAACGTTACATATATTTATTTAAAGTAAGTCATAAGAAAAACTTTAAAATATATAGGTAAAGTATAAACCGACGCGGTTCTTGAAAACTACGTTTTTTATCAAGCAGTTCTAGCGCAACTTATAAACCTAATTATCTTATGGTGGGAATTGTTTCGCATTGTGTGTAGGTATGTATAATAATTACAAAGCACAGTGAAACATTTAAAATTGAAAAACATTTAAAATTTACCAGATTTTAGTTGAAAAATTTTCGCTAGCTAAGTGTTTCTGTTGATTTTATTTTGTGATGCGTCCACTCGTTTGCTTTTAAAATTAATGAGAATAGATTGTATCTCCAAGTAGACATTCTTCTCTTCGGCCTTGTTACAATTTCACCAAACATTTTACAAATACCTGCCACTATAGACAAAAATAAACCCGGGCCATATATTAAACAAATTCCCGATGAAATATTTATGCCAAGTGAACCATTATCACAGGAAGTTTACACCTTTTGTATATATAAAAAAGATAATATACGTAGAGTACAACAAACAGACGCCGATGTCGATAATTACCAATTGTTGTCGGCCATCTTGGATCGTGAGTCATGCGCCTACGCAGACCAGACACGGCCAAATATAACTACACAATTTTTTTATACCTACGTGAGCTTAAAACTTGATTTTTTTTTGTTCATCGCTATTATGCCCTTAGCAACAGTTTTTGTATGAGCATGTACCTAACTATTTAGTTTTTATTGTACATACTTAATACATAATATATTTTTTTACCAAAATTCATGTCCTGTTTAAATAGGATCAAGATTATTTACTATTTGATAACTGATAACGTTTATTTGATTGATTTGTCAGTATTTGCATAACGTGTAAAGCGTAACCTTAACCTACCTTATGTATGTCAAAAAAATCGCTGGATTATACCTAATTTAGTTTTAATCCGTTACCGTAAACAGACTTTAATTTATAAGTAACTAGCGGTCCGCCCCGGCTTCGCCCGTGGTACATGTTTACGTTTTCTCTACATAAGAACCATCCTCGTACTTCAAGGAATATAATAAAATAAGAATTATCGAAATCGGTTCAGCCGTTCTCGAGTTATGCGCTTACCAACACATTTTGCGATTCATTTTTATATATAAGAAGATAAGACTAGGTACCTACCTACTCACCTAAAATCACATAAGAAAACATACTGTTTCACACGTTTTGTTTTGTCCTTATCTTAATGAGGTGCTATCTTAATAACTTTAGTAGGTACCTAATTAAAACAATAGCGAACCTTGTGCAGTGTGCTGCCTAGTATTTAAATTTTAAACCATGTCTTATCTCTTAACTATGCCTGAGTCGAAGTTTTGGTAATTGTGGGTAGAAGAAACGTAGTAGTTACAAATAGTATCAAAATGATTTAGAAAAATACATTTTATCTTATGTTCTTATGCAGTATCTAGAACCGACGAATAGTTACCTGCAATTTTATCTATTTTAATTACATTTAAAGCTAGCATAATTAAGCGAAAACCTTTATAAATCCTATTTTAATTCTAAAGGCATTTAAACCTCGCCTTTATAAACTCGAATGTTGTAAGTAAAAATTGTTTCATTTAAAATGTATCTAAACCAGAATTTAAACATTGAATGAATTCAACATTTAGCTGTGTGAAGCAACCTGCCGATTATAGTAAAAACGATATGACGTAACTCGATGGCCTCGACAGCGGAATAAATAGCCACGTGGGCAGTGCAAATAAAAAAAAACACGGCACGAGATATTTATTATTTACACAATGGCCAGATGGATACGGTAACTGTACTGTCGATTCGTCAAAATTATTGTTTATTGGACGCACATGTTGAAATCTGGAGTCGTTTTATGATAGACGAAGGCAAATCAGCCAAGTGATTGAAAGGATACATATTACGTGTCTGATAAGTGTGTTGAAGTCGAAGTTACCGATATCCTACAAGATATGGGATTGTAATTGGATAAGATACCTACAGGGTGTCCCAAAAAGTAGTGATGAACGGAAGCTGGGAGGTAGAGGACCAAGAGGGCTATCCGAATCACCCCCATGTGTGTTATGCGATTTTTCGTATTTTCGGAGTTATTACATTTTTTCAATTTTTCATCTATCGCCGAGTACGATGAGATTTTTATTTATGGTGACGTGAATTATTGCGCTAGATGCTTGATTTTTTTTGTGTGCTAAGCTCAAAGATAGGCCAATTCAGTATGGTAACATTTACTATCGTTAGATCTTCGAATGGAATAAAAAAAAGAATTAAATGCCAAGAAAGATAAAATTACCCAGTATGTTCATAACTTCAAGGGCCCATAAAAAAATAAAATCACATAAAAAAGGTTTTTCATTTGGCTTTTAAAAACTTGCTCTATCGATCAGGTAGCCACCATAAAAATTTCATTTTATTATTCTGAAGGCTTCAATCGAAAAATTGAAATCTAAATGTGGTAAGTGCAAAATTTTTATTAACATGATGATCATTAAAACCAATAAATAGGTGTTTAATTACCAGAATTTTTTTAAATAGCCCCGCTGTTGCTCAGTGCAAGTGCGACATCACCGTAAAAAGTTGTCTTTTAAATGTCTGAATGCTTTTTTATCATTTTTAATGGTTTCTTCTGCTACTATGAATTTCCGGGTTATTTCGTCCAAATTGGGGCATTCTCTCAAGTAGCCGAGGTCTTTTTAGTATCCCCATTGAAAAAAAATCAATGGGGTTTATTCGAGGGACCGTGGAGGCCAGGCTTTAAAGCAGGCGTCACCGGCGCATGCGCAGGCTGCAACGACCAATCCATCTTTCAGGGTATTTTTGCCCTTTAGCCTGGCCTCCACGGTCTCTGGACATAAACCCTATTGAATTTTTTCCGTGGGGATACTACAAAGACGAGAGACTGCAACAATTTGGACGAAATAACCCGGAAATTCATAGTAGCAGAAGAAACCATTAAAAATGATAAAAGAGCATTCAGACATTAAAAAGACAACTTTTTACGGTGATGTCGCACTTGCATTGAGCAACAGCGGGGCTATTTAAAAAAAATTCATTTTTAAACACCTATTTATTGGTTTTAATAATCACCATGTTAATAAAAATTTTGCACTTACCACATTTAGATTTCAATTTTTCGATTGAAGCCTTCAGAATAATAAAATGAAATTTTTAGGGTAGCTACCTGATCGATAGAGCAAGTTTTTAAAAGCCAAATGGAAAACCTTTTTTATGTGATTTTATTTTTTATGGGCCCTTGAAGTTATGAACATACTGGGTAATTTTATCTTTCATAGCATTTAATTCTTTTTTTTATTCCATTCGAAGATCTAACGATAGTAAATGTTACCATACTGAATTGGCCTATCTTTCAGCTTAGCACACAAAAAAAAACAAGCATTTAGCGCAATAATTCACGTCACCATAAATAAAAATCTCATCGTACTCGGCGATAGATGAAAAATTGAAAAAAATGTAATAACTCCGAAAATACGAAAAATCGCATAACACACATGGGGGTGATTCGGATAGCCCTCTAAGTCCTCTACCTCCCAGCTTCAGTATATCACTACTTTTTGGGACACCCTGTATAGGAGACTGGGAGTAATTGCCTCTGGACTTTATTGATCTGTGGTTTTTATTTACTGTTGTCAATCACGCTTGATTGATATTAATAATGTTGTTTTGTTTAATAACCACATTGCTAGTTTTTGTAAAATTATTTTAAACATGATGAAATTATTTCTGCACTCACGAGTTAAGTTTAGTAGGAATGTAAGAAGCATTCCAACCAAAATTTTCGAGGACTGCTATTGAAAAATATTCTGTGCACATGCCTATCCGTAAATCAATCATATGAACAGACAAAATATAAGACAGTAAATCTAACGCCAGCAACGAAATGATTACGAAAACACCAATCATATTTCAGTCAAAGACTAAAAAAATGCTTAATATTCACAAAGAAAAGCATTGTATTGAATACAACAGCCGGCATGCTCCAATTTGAGCCCCCACATGCAATATGCTCTTTGTTGTATAACTTGTATATCATACTTATTGCAATCGTGAATCTTTTTGCGGAATTAAATATTAAGACCTACTGCAGTTTTAATTAAGGCTTTTTTCGCTGCAGTTATCTTGTCTGCGTTATTGGTTAACCTTCGCTTGCGTAATGGTCAGGCGGAATTTTAGTGTTTTGTTTGTTTGTGCGTTTAGGAGAGCGTTCGTAAATTGAAGGAAGTAAGGACTCTTTTTTTTTGTGTGGTGTCTCTCAATGTTAGCCAGAAGGGCTTCTACATTTTAACGCGGACGCGGGGGTGAACTGAAGGTTCACCCTGGTAGCGACATGCGCAAGGGCGTCCCCCCTTGACGGGGATCTCGAACCTCGGCTTGGGCTGTCGCTTGAGTGGAGGAGGCCAGAAGGGCCCTAATCGGACGGGAAGTAAGGACTCGAAATACGTACCTCGTATTTTGAGTAGAAATTGTATAATAAGTAATTTTAAGTATGAGACATCATCAAGATAGGTCATGTTGTGTATTTGAGCATTTAATAAATGCAGGCAATTAAAACTGATTCATAGATAAATGAGTGACGTAATAATGATTAGCAGATATGCGTTTCAATTAACATCTCGATGCTAGAGAACGGCTAAACCTTCAGTTTTGGATATTGTGCTAATAACCTTTCTAAAGTCAATGGCAACAGTGCTATTTGCACGTTAAATTTGGGCGTTTTGTTTTTTGCAATATGTTTGCAATATACTTACCTATTTTCAAAATATATACTCATTGAAAAGTGTTCATATTTTAATTACATATGTTAGTTACTTTCACTTTGTTCGCATAAAAATAAAATAATGTTACATGAAGTCGGTCAAAGATGTGACAAAAGTCAACATTCACATGCATTCTCTATTCACAAATGCGTGGAAAGCAGAATAATGATTTCCTTTATATTATTTGGAACAATTCTGGTGCTATTAGCGACTGCGAAGTTTTAACAAGGGCCCGGTTGGCACACGACTCGCTTTTCCAAGAAAGTTGCATCGGCCGCGGAAGTTGGAGACTAGTTGTGTGAATATTGGATTCTTGGTTAGTTACTGTTAAAAAGTTTTGTAGGATTACAATGTATGTAAGATGAACAAATTCTTGCTTATTATAATACAAGCAATTTAGTTCATATGCCTGAAGATGGCATTCTTTCAGTCCATATGGGATCAGTACAATTTTACGTGATTTTGAAAAAAATCAAGTATCCTCTAATAGTCGAAGGATTTAAAATTTGTTAGGAATTTAAAATTTGTTACTCGAATCAACTTACGTACTACATACTCTTAGTAGTAGATATCTGTCATCAATTAAAACAACATTATCAATGAATCATAAACAAGGAAAGCGCGAACCGTGAACAGATGACATGTGATTATGTATAATTTCAGAGGGTAAACACATAATTGTGTAATTCTGAATGCGGCTACCAATCAGAGTGAAGCTGGGGTTATCTTAATCCGAAATTAAGTGAGATTTATGCTTACACCTTTGGTATAGATGGCGGTCGTGCTTCTCGATTATACTTCGAATAGTGTTATGGAGTTAGATGTTTATTGTATTAAAAGTTTGAAGTGTAATTTGTGAGAGTGAAGTTTACTCTGAGATAACTTCATGTTTTGTTGAAAAAGAAAATTATAAAATAGGAATATAATGTTGTTTGTGCATCGACGTAAAACAGTTTAATTTAACAGTAGATTTGCTAATCGTTCTGATCTGAATTCACAGTTTTATTTAAGATAACCATGCTTTACAATTTCAGTTTTATGCATAAGGATGATAGAAAAAAATTTTATTCTAAAAATCATTAAAAGTTTGGTTTAGATTATTTTAAACTTGCAAAAGTACCCAATTAATGAAACTGGCTATAAACTCCGTTTTATGTCAACCAAAAGTGGTTCATTAATTAAATGTTTGTTTTCATGTAACGCTTCTATCCATTCTTAATTAGTAAACATGTAATATAATTAATTTGTACGATACAGCCAGGTGTAGAGTGCAATGGTTTTGACATATAAGTGCATAATGGCCCATCACCTCACATTGAGCACATAATATGTTTATGAATAAGAATAAAATATAATTGTACAGAATATGCGAGGTATGAGATATTTCTATAAGAACTTTGACTCGTCGTAGATATATTACAATGAAGAAACTTTCAGAAGGAGTTTGTTCACGATTTAGTTGAATAAACAGCTAATGACAAAGTGTTAGAAATAAGTAATTTACTTTACAAGTTATAGAACCTTCAATATTGCCAAAGTTTCCGTCTGATGTTTTTAAACAAATTGTTATGTTTTATTTTCACAGCAACTTATATCTGTTCTCTTTTTTTTTACAGGTAAATAGCAGAAAAACCTGATTTTAACAGAAGAAAAGAACATAATTACCAGACATGGTGACGGTTTGTGGTAGCAACTTAAAGGTATTTGGCTAATTATTACATTCAAGTAGGTAGTTCGTGTATTAGATAAATGTTGTTAACTACTAAACTTTTCTAAGCGCAATACAATCTCGACCCAGACTAAATAAATGAGACCTAAAAACACTGGAAACAATAAAAGTCGTCCAAGGATGGGCGATCGATCCGATTCGCTGGATACACAAATATCTAAGAACAAAAGCGTCTAATCGCACCTTTCGGATGCTAAAAAGCGTAAACATTTCAAAAACATCCGCGCTGAACATCAATCGGCTTGTCCAAACACTAGGTAAAACAATTCGCTGGAGCCAAGCATAACAAATGTGATGATGAATCGCTATAGGGTTGCATCATTGGAATTTGAAATAGAATACGTTAATGGTTGTCCCGTTTTTATTGGTGGAAACGTAAGTTTCCAGAATCCGTTCCAGGAATGGGGTATGTTTTAAAGTACTGTTCCGTGTAAAGATGGAAGAAGATCTGCTCATGGTGAATCTAATAGGATAATTTTTACCCCCTACGGCCTACTGCATAGAACTTGGCTGATTGATAGTAATTCTGAATTCAGAGTTAAATTTATATATTTGCGTTCAAGATAAAAGTAATGCCCTAATTTAGCACAGTATTCTGGATATTAATATCTAGTTTAATGTTCAACTTAGTGTTGCCTAATCCCGTGTTCATTCATTTACGCCAGAATTTTTCATTACTGTTAATCTAATTAACGTTACCTAAGTAAAGAACTTGTTATTGTATTAAATCGTACATGACGACGTTTCTTCATAAACATCAAGAATTGATAAAAACAGAGGATTACTTGACTAATTAGTTAATTCTCAGTAATCGCTGCTTATTCATGACTCCCAACATTAGTAACATAGCATTAGTGTTTATTCATCGCTTGGAAACGTATACTCACGTACATTAACGTAAAAACTACAAACAGCATCGATCTGAACGTGAAAGTGCCGTAATTGCTAAGGTAAGCTACGTTCTACCTAAAGTGCTAAGCACTTCGCATGTTAGCCTCTAATGAAATGCTACAATTAATTGCATCGTGAATCGTGATAAAATAAAATAGTAATATTTAGAAATCGTGCAGCTCAAATGGAAATACGAGTAAAGCTCGGCTCTGGGGATCGGTTGCATAATATTGTTTATTTGTACGCGTCACGTGAGTGCATTGTTTTGTGCATGTGCTGGTGGAGGCATTGACCTAATAATTTTAGACCTATAACACTTACGCGTTTACAAAGATTACAGTTTATGTTTAAATGTGAGTAGAATGCCTATTTTTAATTTAAACGAATTGCATATACTCTTACTGTAAGCTTTTTCAATCTCGAGCTTAATTTAAGTCACAGTAATGTGATCGTAAATCACCAGTGAATAAAGCTGATTATCCCCTTGCAGTAGGCAATAGGGCAGTGGTGTAGCAACCCTTTTCCTACAAAGCAATTGAAATATATGCGGAATGGCCACTAATATCCTCTGGGGTTTAACCGTTCATGTATACTGTAGAAACATTTAGCTCTTCGGATGATATATCATCCTACGATTCCTCGTATTAGCATTCATTCTATTTTTTTTTCATTTGTTTTTCGTGACATTTCTGTGTCCAAAGAATTATGAGAATCCTGCCCTACCATATCATGTTTAGGACAAACTTTCTCGTTGAATACACTACCATACATCTCATTTAGCTGAGTTGTTTTTATTTCGAGATATTTTCGTATATATAAAGAATTATGGCAAACCTGACCCACCATATATTTCGGACAAACCATCTCTTTGAATGTATTACGATCTTAACAAGGATCGATTGTCCAACTGATATAAATGTGATTGTCATGACACAAGTGTCCAAGCAGTGACTAGGATCAATGATATAATGGTATCAATTGCCGGCCAATTGAAGGTTGACGAGCTTGTCACACGGTTTGATAAACACCGCGATTCCATTGCACAGCCGCTTGAGGGGACCGAGATTGTTCTGTAATGATATTGTTGGTGATAAGCTTCTGTTTTGTTGTGGTTGGCTAATTGATCAAGGAATAATTTGGTATTTTGCTAGCAGTTTGAAATGTGGTATCAAGGACAACCTTACTCACTACAAAGTGATCGTAAAATTGATTCAATCAATTAGACTTCCTTTAGAAGCTCTTGAAACATATGACAGCTAAGCACTTGCAGTAACTATTTACTTAGGTGTGGATAACATTTAACCTTTTAAACCTTTCAGGAGTTACATATACGAAGGTTTTAGCGTGGCGAAGAATTAAGTATTCAACTTAAACTTCCATTAAAGCCTTACCTTATTATAAGCATTAACATAAAACACTGCAAATAATATGAGTCACGCATTCCTCAACTTCATCAATATGTGGCAGTTGGCAAGTTAGACGACCTTCACAATATTACGTTGCTTTATGATCTCAGATCAAATATTATGTCCTAACTAGAATGGCAATCGTGCCTACATTCCAGCAAATGTTAAGCTTAGGCCCACTGCTCAAAAATTATGATAGACGTGTTGATTGTATCGCTTTGTAAGTGATAAAAGGTTCAATAGATATTGTTATATTATTAATTTTGTTATGTAGTGCTAAATAGTTTTTATTGTTATATATGCAGAAACAGTAAATGATATTTCGTTTTTAGTATTTGCTAATTGAGTGATAATCTCTCTATAGGGTAACAGAAATATCCTAAGTCTAACAAAATACCCAATAGAATGATCGATAGATTTAGTTTACAAGAACATGCTCTGTCACTTTTATAGAGTGCTTCTTGCTAAATTTATACATACCTTAACAGCGCTTCCAGCTTTTCAGCCGCTTCAAGATAATATAAGTGCTCTTTTTATCAAAGAGATCTTTTTGCCAATTTTTGTCAGGTCATCGCCCTGCGAGGGCTATGTTTGTGGCACGGGTTTCCATCGATACGGTGGAATTAAATCTGAATTATGTAAATATACGGTTAACCTCAGTTTCGTAGGTAGGTAAATATTTAATAGTTAGATTCTGTACGAGACCTTGTCAACGATTAAATGCCGCGATAACATTGTTTTTCAGAAGTACAGTGTTGCTGGAGATGAAGAGTTAAGTACTCCTTGATTTATTGTCCTATGATGATTAGATTTTTTATTTTGCTGACATACTAATGTGCTTGAATAATTAATGAGTATTATCTAGTCCATATCGAAGTAGAGCTATGGAAACGATACAATCATACATAAAAATTTTATGAAACCCAAAATGAAAGGTTTTTTCGAATAGTTGACTGAAGCCATAATCCATACCTTAGGACGTATTATTATTTAATATTTTTATTTTAATGACACATTACAGTAGAATCGCAATATGGATTATTTAACTTATCACGGTTAAAAAGAAGCTGCTTCCCAATGTGGCTATAGTTTTCTTGAATACGTAACGTAGGTACGAGATGGGTAGACGTCACATCCTAAACTATGAGGTAGTAAGTACTTACCCACTACGTAAAGGAACAAAGCAATTTTGACCAATTTGGTGGAACGCGCCTAGCATTCCCATTTAAGAACTGCGCTATGGATCGTAAATTGAACCATTATCGTATGCTAAAAATATTTGTAATTTACGGGCTAAAAATATTTGTCATTTTTAAACAATAGCATAAAATTTCAGAGAGTTCATTTGCCTAAGTTTGTTTGTTTGTATGTGTGAATACACATACAAATATAACAATGCGACGATGATGATGAAATAACTTATAACTATCGAAATGTCGTTGTGAACTACGTACTTTTGTTTTTTAAATATAGTCCTTTTAGATTAAAATAAATAAAGTTATTACAATTTAATTCACATTCTCTGCTTTCTTAAAGAATAACCCGTAAGAACGTAATCAGGCCCAAACTGCTGGACGCGGCGGGGCAATTCCCGGATGTTACAATTTATTATGATGCTATGATAAATATTTGTAATTTATGGAGCAAGGCCGATATGAATTGTTATTAATTGCTCTTTAATTTATGACTCGAAATAATTTGTGAGCTAATTTGAGAATTAATGAAGGCTACTTTTAAACATTTACACTAATCCCTATGTATTCTGGATGTTTATTGTTTTGATTTTTAAATTTAAACATGCGATTTTGAAACAGTCTTGTTGTCTAGGTAATATGCAATGATGATTTATGTGATTATATCTAATAGGTAGTTAATGTTTAAATTTTAATTGTGCTTAGTACCTACCTATAGGTTAAGATATTTTCAATTACAATCTCCAATTTACTATTTCGTTTCAAAAATATCACCAATTATTTCTGACACCCAAAAAGTAGGGTATTTAAAAAATCTCAAACTCGTCAATGTTATCTGAAACACGGGCAATAAATGTCCCTGTCAGTGCATGATGAATGATCTCTCCACACCGACTCGTGGATTAATTACAGCCGCGGAATGGGGGTCGCAAATGAATCACCCAATTTTTCAGACCTTTAGCCATGTACAATGTGGCAGCACATTAAATAAATAGGACGGTATCGCTCGAAATTTGATTAGTTCGCTTGGTAGGTTTGGAGGTGAAGTCAACTGAGTGGTAGCAAAAAGAATGTACCTACATGTTAGCAAATTATGAATATCAATATTAGTATAAAATTATTTTACTTGTTGAGATTCAAACCTGAACGATTATGGCACAAGGAACAGGAATAGAATTGAAATGCCATTTTTCCGATTAGCTAAAGTTAAAAATTCATTTATGGGTCAAGGTATACGCTTATACAATAGAATTCCTCACAATATTAAAGAGTTTAGTAGTTCTAAATTTAAAACTTACATAAAAAATGTACTAGTTCAGAGAGCGTACTACAGTATTCAGGAATATATGGACGATAAAGACCCATGGAGGGTTGTCGCGTAAAAACCACAGGACAGTTCTTTGGCATATTATGTAGTTAGATATAAGTTACATATTATGTAAATTTATTGACATTATTTTAAAAGAGCAACTATGGAGTTTCTTGCCGATTCTTCTCCATAGATACAGCTTTCCGAATCGGTGGTAAATGTTAAAAATACTATGTAATGACGATTCGAAAGTGCTACTAAATAGTAGTCTAATTGAATAAATGAATGTTTGAGTTTGAGTTTGAGTTTGAACTATATAGCACGAAATAAAATGTCAACGTTCAATGATGTCATATCAAAAAATATTCACGAGCTATCGCCATTGAATTGGACATTTACCTGCTCAGTACCGTCCACCATATTTGTTCTGACGTTACGAAATCGCGCCGAAGGGCATCGTTAATCACCCCTTAAATACATAAGCAGTAATTAATTAATGTAAATATTTTCAAACCGCCCCTCAACTGGGTCAACTTGGCCTTATTAAGTTGGAACAAGCGAATAATTATTTCAACAAAAGCAATGCATGGCCAACGAAGACGGTAACTTTTAAAATTAACTTTACGGCTATCTCCCGCTTTGTTATTTTGTCCAAAATACACAATGCTCAGTTCCTTATTTTATGGATGACCCTTTTTAACTTTTTATGTATTGTTTTTGTGATTTATTCGCCTGTACCCATGCTGCTTCTTTTGATCTTTATTTTCAGTAAATATTTTTTCTTATCTGTGCTGAAATTTACTGTGTTCTGTACACGAACCAATCGGTTAATAAACCTGACAAACCCAGTAGTTAGTTAGTTATTCTTTTTTAGGATTGTGGTTTCTATTCAGGTGAAAAATATTGTTTAAACATAGTTATTTCAATGACTTCAAATACCTAATATAATTATCCGAAGTATTATTATTTTGCCAAATGTCTGATTGTTATTTAAGAATAAAAAACACAGCATTGAAAATAACATTATTTCCCATCGAAATGCAAGGTTACATACCTACTTTAAAAGCGTCCCAGTATTCCACGGAATTGTTTCGATAGTTGCCCATTTCATTGTAAATGGTGTTTGGTATTTGCGGATAGTGTTGCACTAAGAAAATTAACTGTATCTGGCAAGCGGAATAGATGTACATACTACAAATTGTACGGATTTGTAGTACATAAATGACTTGTATTGCATTTTCTGACGATACGGTAGAACTTAGAAGCAGTTGGATTTAGGAAACTAATAATATCGTTTTAAGATTTATTTTTACAATTATTTCTAAATTGTGAGTCTGAGAATAGGTAGGTACTACATTCTTTTTTGTTGCTTCGGCGGGCCATCTATATAATTTTGGAACTAGAAAGCTTTTGTAATTCAGGAGAACAAGAAGACTTTTTTTATTGGAGGTTATTTTCAAGTTGCAAAACAAAATTTCAATTTATCTTCCAATCAAGATGTTGGTAGTATTTCAAGTCTTACATCAACAAATTCGAGTGTTACGTGTGCACTGTCGAAATTTCCTCTGTCAAGGATAGGAATGTAACGGTGGAATAATCAATATCTCGATGTTCAAGCAATCAGTGCTGGTGCCAAGTTTACACACGACGGACAAGTATTTACTAACTCGTAGATTATGGAATTATATGTGGAGCATTATTATTTTGATGCACCCTGTATGTGATGCTTTGTATAGACATATTTTTTTTTTAATTTTGCTAATTTAATGTTAAAATACGGATTGAACGAAATGGAAAGGAAAAGGAAAAACACTCGGCCTATTGTGCGAAGATGACACCAGAGGGTTTTAGGTGATTCCTTTTAGTCTTATTTCCAGTGAGGAAAAATAACAGAGCTGTAGCGCTATCTCTTTCCCACACTGGAAGTAATACTGCTTTAAGACATCATGGTTTACTCCTGCATCGGATTTTAGATGCAAATTTTAATACTGATTTTATAGAACAACTAATTAAAAGTCTTGGTGAACTTTGAAGTTTTTATAAAATATTATCAAGAAAAACTTTCAATGAGAGTTGTGCTTTCGAGTGAATGACTGCATGAGGAATGTTTTCAACCCCGACTATACTAATGTTGCCTGAAGAAATCTCATCTCTAGACTTGAATTATATCTAAAAATAAATATGTAGTTACTTCGACTTCTTATACTTAAGTTCCACGAGCAATTCTTGTGCACGTGGATCCTTCAAACAGCTTGTAATGCCTGCTAGATTTCTCTGTGAACTACAAAAAATATTGTGACCTAGTTTTGAGGGTACGAGTATTCTTATTATAGAACTTAGTATTTATTTATTGTATTAGAACAACTTAAAAATATATTTTTCCTGTTACATAAATAGATGTCTCGATAAATAATAGAAAATGTTCTATTAATTGGACTTTATTCAATAACAATAGGTTATTCGATTGTTACTTTAATTTGATTTCGAGAATGAGATAATTTTATTTTTTCTTAAAAGCAAAAAACACAGTAATAGTGAAACTATTTTCATCAGATTATTTATACTTACACTAATAATCCGTGAACTCTTAGCTGTTGTGCTAAAATATTTTTCCAGACATGTCGTAATTAGTGAGGCGAAAGATAGCGAAAACACTTAATTATCTTCAGGTCAGGGTGGTGAACATTTTCAGAGGGTAGACACGTTTCGTATTACTTACGAAATTGGTGATTTTCCTTGGTTCAATACAAGTGCAAAATATGCTTTTCGTGTGAATGAATTTAGTGTTGATAAATTGTGTGTGGTCTGGTTGAAATGTTGGCTTATCCTGTTTTAATTTGATATAGTATTTAAAAGAGGAAAATTTGTCGTAGGCACTAATATCAGATAATTGCTTTTGTGTTGTAAAATATTTGTTAATTTAAACAGTTAAAATACCTATATTTATTCATGTAAAATATATTTTAACTATTTAAACTTTTTGTGCAAAGTATCTATTAAATAGTAGGTAGTTAAAATAATTATTTAGTATAGGCACAAATATATACTTGCAAAATACTAAGTAAAAGACGATAACGAGCTATTTAAATGGAAGATAGCGAATGAAAAGTTATTGGAAGTAGCAACAAACCCAATGATTCTAGAACATTACAATATCAGAAGAGTTGTAAAACATTGAATTATTCCAATGTTTCACAGAATTCAACATCTACACTTCAAATCAATTTAAAACAGAAATTTACTAGTTTTGGGAATAATATTAAACATATTGTCGAAGCTGCCAATCTCTCATGACTCATTTATTTCACTTTGTAACTTGGCTATTAACTACACGAACGTGCTATTGTTACGTAACATTTTAAACAAAAAAACATAATAAATAGCTACCATTTACGGCAAAATGTACCTATAACTTGTGAGGAATAAAAGCTAAATATTTTTATATATTTTGATTATTATAATATGGTTTTGCCATTGCAATTGGGACCACCTTGGAAATTTAGCTGATAAATATGTACCATTTAATAAATCGCAGAATTTAATACCTGAAAAAATAATATCTAAAACTATAATAAATATGAATCATATTCATGGAATATCTTAACATTTACACCAATTCCTTATTCTACCTATTTGAAAAATGAACAAATCCTGTAAATGAAAAAAATATGTACTTTATTGATTTAGGCCTCGCAAAAATACTCGGAGAAAAGGGCAAGTTCATTATTTAAGCATTGCCGAGGCTCGCTTCTTGCGATATTGTAATTCAACAAAAACATTTCAATACCCATGTTGCTCATATTTTCGGATATTCCTGTGTACAAAAGAAATGAAAATTGAGAAGCGTCATTCCTTTTACGATCCCCGTATCTTTTGGCAGAGGCGTATCATTTTCAGACGCGATTAGGAGCAAAGATACAGGCCGAGGCTCGCTTTCGGCAGATTAAATCGCTGCAGCAACCTTAAATGGACTGAAAATAATGTTTAATATATTTTATAGCTCGAAATATCAAAGCGAAATAGAAGGTTTGAATTCTGGAGTATTGGAACCGAATCTCGGAAGTCTTTTGATTCATTGTAATCGTCTCGAGGAGATTTCTGGCTATAAACTCTTAACTAAGGGAAATATCGAATGTTCTTCTATAAATAATTGCAAGAGGAAAACAGTTTGAAGAACATGCACACTCGGGTTTTATTGCAGAAAGGTAGGTCGGTTGCGTAATGCTCACCGAAGGTTACTAGCCCACACGGTGTCGCCTTTCAAACTACGTCGAGTGTTAAAGGTTTTCAATGAACTATAACTAAAGCTGAAAGATCCGGCCGGTTAAAACTTTTGACGCGACAGTAAAGGATTACGTCCGTACGGTACGCAAGTAGTACGCTGGGGTCGCGTGCCGCGATGACGTCCGCCCCACGATGCTATCGAAGGCCCATCGATTGTTCGCGATGGGATTAGGCCGTTACTCGTGAGCGGAAATGCAGGAAGTGCAGGATAATTCGACGGTAACCTTGATGCAGATGCTGAACCGCGTCTGCCCGGGCCGACGTTCGATTTTCACTTGGAGCATCAGAGCACCCCTCTCGCCCGGGTGGGCGTGGTCTGCGCGCCGGTCAATAGCACGGCATCGCGCGTCTCGCTCCGGCCGCCGCCCGCGGCCGCGCCGCCTCTCGCTCGCGCGAGGGATGATTGAAACGTCTGATGCCGCAGGCGCCCCCTGCCCCCTCTCGCCAAGGACGTTCAGTGAATCCGTCCCTCTCTGCCGATAGCACGTGTCCCCGTTACTATTTCATAATATGTGTGACCCCCTGGTGCCGCGCGAAAATTCACAAGCAATTATGACTCAAGTGTCTGACGAATTAGGTGACAAATTAGTCGCGTGAACGGATAGCGACCGAGAGCGATGTACGCGGCGCTCTAGTGGACGATCATGTGTGCATGTGGAGTGATATGGAGATAAGGGACGGCCCGCGGAACGCCACTCGTTTTCCGTCCTCTCTCTTCCCCTGCACTCGACGCATCTTCAGGTATGCCAACATCGCTTCAAACGAAATTTTGCTAAAGACCCCCGAGTGCTCTCCGAGCCGACGTGCGAGCTGGATAAGCAACCTTTTCGGTTCAATTATGAGTACGAGTGTTCTTTTATGTTCGCTACTTGGAAATTGTTGTGCTATGACGGTTTTAATTGCCTACTTATTAAAGTTGAGCCGTTGAAAATGAATTAGTTAATCATAATTATAGCCATTTATGAGTGTCGGCGTAGTACGCTAGTGGGTACATCATCACGTAACAGCAGTTGGGTGTCACGAGCGAACGTAGTAGTAACGTCGACTCATAAATATTCAGTCTTTATAGGGTGTGTCGGTCGGATCTAGGTTTTTGGCCCAAAAATGCGGCATCGCCGTCCCAGTTACAAATTGCCATGGCAGAAATGTCACTGCAGCATCATTATATTACCATAGACGGCGCCGGGTCGTCGCCAGTTGTCTAGACGCGAAATAATTATACATCGCGCCAAGAGAGGCAGGCTGACTCACCCCGAATTCGACACAGCATCGATTCTACTCAAGAAGTAAGGTCACAGTAATCGAATACGGCCTGCTCGCTCTGAAAGCCTCAACTCGATACTTTTTCATCGAGTATTGATTACTGTATGTTGTTCCATAAATGCGTACGACAATACGTTTTATATTGGAATCGTAACCGACTAGCCGGATTCGTGTTTGGTAATTCGGGGTTGTTAAAATGTAGTGGTAGGTCAGTTGAATTTCGTCGTATGAAGTTTCAACTTGAGTATTCGAAAAGGTTCGCCTTTATGCAACCATTAAAGAAAGCGGTGCGCAAACCTTTTGTCGGCACGTTATAGATGGTCTCGAAGGCTGGCAACATTGATCAAGTATCGGCTTATTTCATAAATAGCTGAGTTGCCATGTGCCGGTTGCGTAACGCCGCCGATATTTTAATTCAGTTTGATACGAGTTTCCGCTTTCAGATAATGTGCATCGTATATATGAAGTGTATTGTTGTGTAGTGTTGTGGTGCATTAATGAGATTAGCATACCTTGCTTGTGTAACAGTAATGCTTTGAATTACTTGATGGAATTACGGTTGTGAGTATTCAATCGCTTCATAGTTATTTGATTTAAAAATTTAGTACTTATTTTTATTGGTATTGTTTTGTTATTTTTATTAACAGTTTATTCAAGAGGTTACCCATCAATAATCTGGCCATGCCTTGTTTAACCATCTTATTATTTACTCAAATTGTACTATGTTTTATACGAGTGGAACGCTAGGTTAGTTTTCCAGTTACTCGGGTTCAGTCGATAGCGTAGCGTACGATTACGTAATTCTCTATTATCGAGCCATGTTTCTGATTATTATTTTTTGTAAACAGTCCTTTTTGTGAATTTCAGTAGTATATACATAATCTTATATATAAAAATGAATCGCAAAATGTGTTGGTAAGCGCATAACTCGAGAACGGCCGAACCGATTTCGATAATTCTTTTTTTATTATATTCCTTGAAGTACGAGGATGGTTTTTATGTAGAGAAAATGTTAATAATTAATATGTACCACGGGCGAAGCCGGGGCGGACCGCTAGTATGATTATAAAACATAACTTTCTTGCAGGGAAATTTTAGTCCGCTAACAAAAGTACTTTGTGCTAAATTTGCAAACCTTCAGTGCTAATATAAGGGTGTGTTTCTTAATTGTGAAGTCCGTAGTAGGTACCCAACGTAACCTAGATAGTAAATTTTCTGTCTCTCTCTTTCCTTTTACATGAAATGAGATGGAATTCGTTCACTTGAATTTGGGTACGAATTCATTCTTCATTAAGTACCTATAATAGTTTTATAAAAGAAATTAAGAGATGCTTCGATGAAAATACCACTAGGTACCACCTTCTTAAAATATATTTCCTAAATCATCAGTATCATCATAATCGGGCCAGTTGTTTAGTAGTAATATACAACCAAGTTCTCCTTACAAAGTATAGATCGTATAAACTGATTAGGTCACGCAGCAGTGAGCTAAGGCTTCTAATGCATGGCTCGTAAAACATCTGGTTAATTCCGACCCCCACTGGTTATAGTGTTGATAGGGCTGAAAACTGACGTTCCGTTCTACTGTTCTATCTGTTTACTGTTTAATAGTAATTTTGTAATTATAATGAACATATCGAACCGTTGATTATATTAAGCATTTAAATTGGTAATTTTTTATACATGTTGGTTCATTAATTCAAATCAATTGAATTAGGTAGGTGCTAAAAAAATACTTTAAAGTTCTTTCAGTAGGTACCTATCTATGCTACATATTAATTTAGTCATAGTTTCGCCTTTTCGGGACAGTATTGTTTCAAAACCTAGGTATATATGTTTATATCGTTTAAATTCATCTGACGTTATTAAAAACAACAGAAATATGAAACTCATTATCAAGAGCTAAAATTATTAATAATTCACACACATACTTAAACATTGAATACATTACTACGTTTACGATAGTACGATTAATATAATAACCAATCATATAGTGAAAATTAACTACAGTCGAGTCTTGGGCGCCAGATTGCGGCGCGGCATGCGTCGCGGAAGCGATGTTGAACGCCCACAAAATCAGTCCCCATTAAAATGATAATTTGATGAACTGCATTATTGTATGACTAGCTGTTGCCCGCGACTTCGTCCGCGATTCGGTCGTTTTTCGTCATTCGTCGTTTAAAAAAAATACGTGACACTTTATTTTTGAATGTTCTTAATTGTCTCTTATAAAATTTAACTACATTAAAATTGAATACTCTGATAAGAAAATCTTAAAATCATCGAAAATCATAGACATCGAATATCTGAGGAAAACATGAATGAATGTGATTTAAATTCTACATTTCTTAGTAATTAAAATAATAATCTAAATTAAATGTAGATTAACAGTTTGAGCGCGCCATTATAGAATATGTACCTAAGTAATAAATTACGTTAGTTTAGATAGTAACTTTACTAAAAACACGATGACTTTCTTTCGCGCTCGGTACCACAAACTAAACATGTTTGTGGTACGTGGCCCGCGTCACTTTACCCCCCACGAGTTCCCCTCCGTTGCTATGCGAAAATACATTCGTCGCCCTACTGTAGGAAAAATTGTAATACTGTGGCCTGGGCGTTATAACACGCTCAGGGAATTCCTGAGTGCTGATAGACTTCCGTCTATCGGCATTTATACCAATTTTATATTAATATCACCATCTTGAGGAAAAGCTTCTAATGTCGATTTAAAACGCATATATACGGATTAACCTGATGAATTAACATGTTCTAAAATTGTGAAATGAGTTCAGTTTTAAATTCGAGAAATATTGATTTCTTGTATTCGATTATTCGTCGTAGTCGAATACAAAATATATTTAAAGAAACTTAGGTTGGCCTTCAGGCAAAAGGGATCCTATCAAATGATAAACTTGACCTTGTATCTTAAAAGTAAGAATGAAAGGAGCATCTGATAATTGTTGAGCACCAAAGGATCATTTAAAACGCAATACTATAAGAGCTAATATTGTCTAAGAACTGTTTAGATTGCACATGTTCCTCTAAAACTTAAAAGTAGTGATTTCAAAGGTTCCGGCGTATCTTCAAACGAAAGCCGACTCCTTACTCCACTTTAAAGCATTACAAAAAGAACATACTACGTTAATATCGCCTATACAGAAGATGATCTGTAATCAATTGTGAGGTTATAAGCAAACCCACTTTTATATTATTTTGTCGGACCACACCACCGAATTTGTAGATTGATCTTCTATGTTTACAGTTTACCTCTAAGTCATTAAGACTGTGTCGAAATCTGTCTGCAGTAAGACGGGCCTCTCGCTATTCGTCCGTTTAAAGAGACCAATAGTTTCAATTCTTAATCTTTCATTAAACAAACTTATTAATCGTTCTTGTCTCAAATAATGGTAATATTCGCGTCCCTACTCTAGTCATTGCTCATGTTCATCTTCGAGAGATCGAATAATATTATGGTGCACCCTATTATTTGTCAAACGGTCTTCATATTGAGTAAAAGTTTCAGAATTCTCGAGATAAAATATGACGATCGTGATCAGCTGTGAGACGTAATTCCCTCTCAGTGAGGGTTTCGGTCTCACGGGATAGTACAATATGCCATTTGCGATCAGCTGTGAGACGTTATATATACCCTCTCAGTGAAGGTTTCGGTCTCACAGGATAGTATATGCCGTTCGCGGTCAGCTGTGAGCCGCAATTCTCGTTGTGAAGCGGTTTCAGGTTCGGCATAACACATGTTGTTTTCGGTCAATAGTAAGCCTCTTATCTCTAACGATCCTTGAGAACTCTTATTTCTCATTTTCTTAACTTTGCTCGAATTTCGATATATAAAGATTTTTTAGGTGGCACTGATGCGGGTGAATAAAAATTAAGTTAAAACGGACTAAGAGTGTTATAATCTCAATCATCATCATCAATACATATAATAAAATTGTGGAAAAGTGATGTCTGTACAATTAAAATATGTAGAAAAAAATTTGCAGGTGTTATTATTATCGAGAAATCGAGAGAAACCATTTTTTTCTCTTAAAAGCTCCCCCCCTCGCACTTCCCGAACTCCGATTGACCGTAATTTATTTTTCCTTACATTTTTATCATATCCTTTTCTAATGGGTTTCATCCTACTGCGATTTTTTTTTGTTTCAAAAATTATCTACCCTGGTGTATAGGTAAATTTTCCACATAAAATGTCCTTTAAATTATGTCGTATTATATTTTTAACCCCCGACGCAAAAAGACTGGTGTTATGTGTTTGACCGCTATGTATTTCTGTGTGTGTGTGTGTGTCTGTCTATGGCACCGTAGCTGGCTAACAGGTAAACCGAATTAGATGCGGTTTTTTTTGTTAGGCAGAATATTTTCCGACGCTGGTTCTTAGATAAAGTGTATCAAAATTGGTTCATCCACTTATTATACCTACATAGGGGTAAAAGTGGGAATGAAAAAAATGAAAGTTATAATTTATTTTTAAAGATCGTCGGGAAGTTTATGAAATTATTTATTCCTTTTTCTATACACTTTTCTTCGTCTCAACGGTTTAGTTACGTGCTCTCTCTCTCTTCAGCCTTTAGTTACGTGCGTGAGACAGGAAAGATCTAATTTGGATTTGTTTCTGGATTTGATAAAAACTGAGTATCGATTAAGCTGATCAGTGGCTACTGGCTACACCATAGATTATTAAAAACATCCGTTTAAGAAAGGAAGGAAATAGAATTTGCTCCTCTCCCCCCCTGGTTCCTAAAAAATAATATGACATAATTTAAAAGAAATTTTACGTAGAATTAGTTAGGCATTTCTTTTTTGATTTTCGATATTATATACTAATCATAATTTTTAATTACAATAATATGTATCTAGTAACTATTTGGTATAGGTTAGGCATTTCATTTCTTGATTTAGAAATTAAAGACTTTTTAACGGATTTTAAACGCGATTTATTCATTCTATTATTTTCCCGACGTTTCGAACACTTTACAGCGAGCGTGGTCACGGGGAGACTGGTTTAAAATCCGTTAAAAAGTCTTTAATTTCTAAATGTATAATACTCGCGTAAAATCAAACATCAGAAAATACTATTTCTTGATTTTCTTTAATAATTTGGTACGTAAGTTTTTTAGCTCAGTTTAGTAAGAAATTTTAATAACAATTCTTTTAATTATTTATGGTAGTACAACAGTACAGTATGGTTGTACGTATTTACTCAATAATTGTATGTTAAGTAGTAATTCAGCATGGGCGTAGCCACGGTGGGGCTGGGTGGGGCGCTTACCCTGGCTTTGATCTGGTAGGTACTAATTGTGAAGGGGAGTGGGCGTGGGCGTGGGATTAGGGCTGAACGTGGCATATGGCGTGGTAGTGCGAGTGGGCGCGGGAGTGGGAGCATGAAAATAAAAATGATTTTTTATTGTTGCCCCACCCTGAGCCCATGGTCATAGGTCCCATAGTCACTATTCCACGCGAACGAAGTCGCGGGGACAGCTAGTAGACAAATATAATCAGAAAGCTTTGAACTCCTAAGCTCAACCATAAAAGATAGACATTTATGATGTCGGGAGATATTTTTTATATAATATGGAGAACATTTCTTTCATACTTGATTTCTGTGTAGCTTTAACCATTAAGATACACGCATTAAGAACGCACACGCGACGAAAGCTTAAAAATGGAGTTGCTGCTCTGCTCACGAATATGAAAAATAATTGTACCAAGTTTCGTTTAAATCCGTCGAGTAGTTTTTGTTTCTATAACGGTTATACAGACAGACAGACGGACAAACATTTTTGACGTCGATGTCGATCTCTAATCACCTCGTGATAGTTATTTAGGAAATATATTTCATGTGCAGAATTGACCTCTACAGATTTAATATAAGTAGGTATACATATATTTAGATTCCAATTTCCATGTAACGTTAAATTCGACTATACAATAACTAACAGACAACGCAGGTTACTCTCGTTTCCGTAAGTTGAGGCGGCTACATATTCGGTCCTAATAACATGACTTTTTGTGAACGAAACGACAGCGCGGTTTAATTCGATGGCAACACCATCAGAAAAAAGGAAATATTTTTAACTTTGAAAAAATATTATGATTTACACTATTAATACTATTTTAACATTAACACAAAATATAAGACTGTGAGTGTGTAAAAATAAATCCAGCTAGTTTCACATCACACTTATGTTTATAATTAGGTATACGACATGAAAATATATTAATTACCAAGCAATAATCATACAGATAAATACTGAACAAAAGTATTAACAGTCAAAGTATATTTTTACTAACAACATGTAAATGATGAAGGAATAATAATTATCAACGAACTAACCTTTTTGTATTAGAGTCCCGCCTCGTGATCGAATTATTAAAACACGAAGATTTTTAAAAATGTAACCAATGAACACAATCAATATTAGATTAACTGTAATGGTGTCTAGTTTGACTTAAAATAATATACATCTACCCTCACTTTTAAAAATGTAGTATATTCACACGAATTATATAAGCGCACCTTATAGGGAAGGGAAGATTTATTATGGGTTAAAGAGTTAAATAAATAAATAACATAATTATATTTAAATTATTAATTTTTAACATTGTGTTCAGTAGTGATAACATGTAAATTGATTTGATTTTTACGAAATCTCATAGATGGCGCTGAATCAAATTTGTCTTTATAGTACTAAGATTCATTAAACAGTTTCTCTGCCCAAATTACGTAAATGACGTAGTTTTTATAGTGTAAAGCTAGATAATAGCATGGCTTACTCAAAAACAACATTTAAACATGAGTCTTTAGATTGTACGCTGTCGTAGTACACGGAATACGTAAGAAAAGTAAAGGTTCACAGCTCCTCCCCCGGAGGTGATAGCATGATAATATGTTTAAAAAAACCTCACACGACCTGTTAGTAATATTCATGCAAAATTTGAAGTCAATCTATGCAGTACTTTTCGAGATTAGCTCGGACAAACATACAGACAAACAGACAAACAGACAAACAGACAAACAGACAAAAATTCTAAAAACTATATTTTTGGCTTCTATATCGATTATAGATCATGGATTATGTATTCTTTTAAAAAAATATTCAATGTACAGTTTTGACTTTCCTACGATTTTATTATATGTATAGATAATTCTGTAAGCGGTTTCAGTGATAATTTTGTCAGATTTACGTGTTATCGTTGCATATTATGTGCATGGCCTATTGTTAAAATTTTGGCTAGTACTAGCTTGCGTAGAATGTTGATTGTTGGACAAATCGTAATTTGTATCTTACTTTACTATATCGGTTGTTTTGTAAAACATATAGGTTTAATAGGTTTTACGTTTATTTTAGAAATTGCAATGTCAAGTGCTATAAATTCTTGTAGATATTTTAAGCACGTTTTGGTTATTTTTGTGGTGGATGAAATAAAGTTAAATATTACCTACTATATTTTAAAAGTGTTGAATTTAAAAACTTACTAAATTTTGAACACATATAAGAAAAAATGAAACGTGCGAAAACAAAAAATTATCAGCAAAAGACCTGGACCGATCGCTGAAAATTATTACAATGTGTGTGTATTTTTAAATAACACGTTGGGAACAGTGAAATCAGCATTAGGTACCAGGGAATAATAGTTGTGTGAATCACATCCCAGTAACGATAAATATAGCTTGCACGTAAAGATAATTAAATAATGAATAATTATTGTGGAGCGGAAAATAGTGTGACGTCATGTTTTTACTCCATTACGCACAATTATAAATTTATGTATAGTTTGTTGCAAAAGTGATGGACAATTTTTTGGGATTTGTATGTATTAAGTTGTTCATATTGTAATCAGGATGTTAAATAGATTTCATTAATAGTAGATACTTAGTACCTATTGTTCATAAAAAAGTATGTTGATATGTGTGCATGATGTTTTGATGACGTAATAGCTACTTTGTAAAAAGTATATGTGACACCTGCACACTTATGAACTTTTATATCTGAAGTTTCAGGCGACAACGTTACGTAACTCATATCATTACATAACCAAAAATTATCTCTCGGCTTATAAAAAAAAAATATAATAATAAAACTGAAACCCGCAGTGCTTAATTCTCGAAAATCCTAACATACTTTTATGTGATATTTGAACAAATAGTTGAATTTAAACATTGATAAAAATCGTCTTATTTGTGTTTAATTTGTATTAAATTCAATGTCACTTGAATTATATTTATTGTTGTCACGAATTTTTATCTTGATAACTTTGTAAATGAAGGTAGCACTGATTGGAATCAAAAAGTAGTGAGGAGTCGTGTGGTGCGAGTGTGTGCAGTGTACGGATAAGCACTAGGTTTTAAGTCATATTTAATTAATTAAAACGTCTTCAAAACGGATTTGAAATACGTAATTATTTTCGACGTATTGTAATTTGTATCTCGAATGTGTGCTAGCGTGCAATCGAACTAGGTAGGTATTTTCTATTTTCACTAGTTTTTTTTATAACTATGAATTGACAGTGGGATTGATAGTGGGATTTAGAGTGGTGAATTAAGTTGATTAACTAAAATTATTTTACGATTTTTACCAGTAAAATATCAAAGTAAGTAGCTTCAGGCTTCAGTATTAAGGCACTATAGTTAGATAACGTTGCGTAATCATTCAACGTTAAGATTTCACGTAGCTGATAGGGGTAGGTATTACAAAATCGTTTTATTGCTATAATATTATTTTATTTTATCTAGTAGATCAATCTTGATAATCAGGTTTAAATATTAAAATTTTCATCACATTTTTTTTTCGAATGTATGTTTCTTGTCATTTATTTTTATGCAGCATAGATAAATTTACTTTATAGTTAGAGGTTTACGATTATTTACTGTTCCACCGACGCGAGTTGAACTTCGTCACAAGCTTTACTATCGGAATTTTTTCTACGGAAGTTGTGACGTCACGTCATAGATGAGGTACACGTAGATATTGCGTAGGAACTGTATGAAGCCTTGAATGCGCTTTTAGTTGCAACTAGAACTATCTTGCCCGCTTGTAGTAGGGATTTGTGGAACTTTTGTTTTTATGTTATTTTATATACAGGTAGAAGAACTTGATATTATATGATGTCGGCTTTTTCATATTTTATGATTACCTATTTAGTAGAAATATAATCAGTTTATCTTGATTTTTTAGAATAAAACTTGTATTTTTTATTAATATTCAATTTATATATGTACCTAGGTAAAAAAAATCTATAAATTCAAAAATTTAATAAATACTAGTCCACACTTGCAGCTATGTAAGACACTTGCGACGAATTTATTGTTTCTGGGCCAAACTTGGCATTCAGTCCAATGCAAATATTTGCCCCATCTCAGACGGCTCCCTAATTGACTATTTGTACTGGCGGGCCTTTTGTTCTGACGCGGTTCTAGTGACGAGCGAAGCGATAGCGAAAACCTACGATATAACATATAATTTCCTTTTTTATGTTCACTTTTAGTTGTAATTATGTCCTTGGAATAAATGTTATTCTATCTAGCAGGAAGTTAAATGGCTACACATTAGCCACATGTGACTCTTGCCTTTAAATACGTTAACCACGTGAATGACGTAACACATTGGCTTAACAGCTACCTGTGACGATAGTAAATAGTACTACACACGCTATTATGTACATTGTACTAGTATGACTCAATGGGAGCAGCGCTAGTAATTCTATTCTATTATCATGATATATTATTTTTAATTTATATAAATTGAGAAAAAGATAGCGTGAACGGAACTCTTATGTGATAACACAGCACGCACAGTGATGTCACTCTGTGACGCTTTATAAATTCCATACAGCTTTAATGCTATAATTGTTATAAATAAATTTACATTACAACATTGATAGTAATAAACTTCAACGTATTCTCTCTATAGTTAGTTTTTCTAGTATTTATTGATGGGTTTGAAATCAAGCTTTCCCCGCTCCGCTTCCGCCTTCGCTTCGCTTATCGCTATAGTGATGTATCCTACCTCAACACAGTACTAACCGATATTGAACTGTTTGGTTATACTTTGGCGGTTTAGTGGTGCCGTGATGTATGGTTTCAGAGGTCGAACTCGGAGTTAGGGTTAAGTATATTGTCCTTGGAGAGTTTTCAATGTATTGAACGTCGTCGTTAACTGTTAACTAATTACATGGTTTATTAATTTTGATATACTTCGAACAATAATATAGATGAAATGTTGAAATTGAATTAACTTAAGTTTGATGCAACGTGACTTGGTGATTTTTTTTTTGTTTTTAGATAATAATTAAATTATGTTTGTCTTGTTACAGGTCGCCACCTGCATAATAGGGAGCCATACGCCTCGGCGGAAAGACGGGTGCGCTACGCACTCGTGGTATGTATCATTACTGGCGCAGCCGCCAGCCGTTTTACATTTTGTGTTATTTTTAGGCTCATTTTAACTTCAACTTAAAGAAGCACTTTTGAATCGTAATACTTTAGATAACTTATAAAATTACTGAAAAATGCTTGAACTTTAACCAGAAAAATCTAAGACGCGCATTTTTCACCAAATGGTACCGAGTCTTTATTTTTAAAACGCGTTAAATATTTTTCGTGTGACATACGTAGGTAACACAAGTTAAAGAATGGTCTTGGAATTCAATTGTTATATACGTATATGCGTAGCACGTAGAAGGATGCCGGTACGGTGGGTCCCATACCAATGACATGGGATAGAAATGGGATGGAAATGGGACGTTTTGGTGTGGGATTGTGAGACCCACATCTTAGCGTTTGTTTAATTACTGAAAAGCGGTGTGTTGTCTAGGTAGGTAATCGATGTCAAGTCGTCCCTTAAATGGTCAGCTTCTTCTTTTCTATAAATCAATTTAATTTTCTTAAAATACCATTTTTAACATATTTTTTCCTTCCTTTTCCTTGTGTGGTATTTTTTTGTTAAATAAGTGCTTCTGTAACACAATGTACGCATAGCATAATATTAAACAGGCACAGCCGGGCGTTTATCCTTGTATTACGTAATGCTGTCATCGTTTGTGGTCCGAATACATTAGTGGGCCGCGATGTGAATGTTAAATATACGAACTTATATAATTTTTATATAATAAAAAGTTAAATGCTTTTTAAAAGTCCATAGCAGGATTTCGAACGAAATGTATGATTGTTTTAAGTATGAAGCGATTTTGTATTATGCTAACGTTTAAATTTTTATCTTAATCAGCACATTTTGCTGTTAAAAATCCGTTTCATTTTGCACATTTAAAATAGGTACACTTAATTATAGTATTTTAATACGTATCTTCTCACTTCCTTCCTTACTTCAATTCCTTCTTTCGACTTTGAAAATATGTTATAATCTTGTATGATTAAGTGTACCACGTAATTAATTTTTCTGTAAAATCTTAGGTTTATAGGAAATTGGTAGATATCAGTATCGTTATGTATACAATACAAAAATACGATATTTCCTTCCAATATAAAGTCTGACTCGACGTTTTTTTAGCTATCTTGGTTAACAATTGATGAGGGAAAAAATTAGGAAAGGCTGCCACGGTACGGTGACTTTCTAGAAGGTTCGATGAACTTCACGTATTAACTAAAATATGTAGTAGATACAAACGAAATAGCATCAAAACTATTCATTCAATTCATTTCTAATATTAAAGGATAAATAATTATCTATCCGTATGTCTTTTTGTAAGGTATCTTCTCTGTAATGCTGAACCGATTTGATTAACTTTTACTACATTCATAGAGCCATATCTGCCTTCAAAAGGTTATTTATATAGCTCAATATCGATGAAGAATCGAGAAAAATCGTGTTTCTAAAGCGTGTAAATCGAGAAATTTTACATGAATAACGCACTAACGTAACGTACGTACCTATACAATAACCGATAAAAATAAATTTTACCTCAATTTTCTTCGAACATTACCATGGTATTCCTAAAGGTAATAAAAGTGAAGCAAGACAAATGTTCTTTAGACTTTAGCTATCCGGGTTTGTTTATTTTTCATAACTCAAATTTCCAATTATCATATGAATATGTAGAGGTTTGTCCCACGGGAGGGTTGGCTTTTTATTTTCCCACATTCAGGGTAAGCCCCGGGGTATATTGTGCTAGCTACGTGGGATTAAAAACAAAGCTTATACATACATTTCACAATTTAATTAAAAAATTCCATTTTGTACACACAATATATAATAATTCGATATAATTTTTATAAATGGTTAATTGTTTTTTTTGTTATAATTATGTAGATTGGATATTACAGTTTTTGGGAATTTGATTCACTTTTACGTTTGGGACTATTAAATTAATGAACGTCAAAGAACTGGTGTTTCAAACTTAGTTAATTCATAGTTTCATGACATCAAAACTTAATCGATTAATTAAACGGGTCAACTAATCAAGTTTATTTTGACACCAGCAGTGTTGGTGTCAACATTTTTTCGCAATCCGGTAAACGCGGAACAAAATAAAACATTCCAATTACGCATTGTCGCCGAACAATACCCTCTTATTATCCTAAAATACCTATTTATCCCAACTTCCTTCAATTATCACACCCCAATCTTCAAGGCCTCTCGGAGGTCGGCTCGCTTGGCCCTTATAAAAAACTTTTGGGACCCAACGTAATCCTTCTAAGTTGAAACCAAGTTTGACAATAGGCCAGTTATCTTGCCAATGATCGGCTTGCTCAAAGGATTTGTCGCTTCAATGCATCGACCGCTGTCGAACTCTTTGCTGACCGTGCTGCCCTGGTACTTTTGCATTGTAGACTACTTGTTTCATTCGGTTTTTCTTACGATAAAAAATATAATGCTACAGATCGAAAAGATTTTCATTAAGGCTGACATATTTATAAGATAGGAGAAATTTTATTAAAATATAATTCAAATAAAGTTTATCATTTTTCTTTTCTGTTTTCACCAAGATTTTCCCGGTTTCAAGGACGAATTCGCAGTTCCGTCTGGGAAATCATCTTATCGTTTAATTTTTATATGATAAAAACTAAGCTGAAAATAATAATTGGTATTTTTACAGCTGCTCAATATAACTAATAGCTTATAGTTTATTCTCGTCATCGTTTGCCAATATATCTAGAAACTTCCACGAGAAGCGTGCCCCGCACACTGATGGTGCGCCCAGCGACGTATATGGCAGGTCTATGACACCATGACAGGCTTATTGGAATTCAACTATTATTTATCGTAGAAATTGCTTTTACAACGTCATCATTAAATTAAACTTTAGTTATTACATTATCTTAAACTAGCTGTGCTCCGCGGTTTTACCCGCAGTGCTCACCTCCTGTTGGTCTTAGCGTGATGATAGCCTATTATAGCCTTCCTCGATAAATGGGCTATCTGACACCGAAACAATTTTTCAAATCGGTCCAGTGGTTCCTGAGATTAGCGCGTTCAGAAAAACAAATAAACTCTTCAGCTTTATAATATTAGTAGACTATAGATAAATTTAAATAAATCTTTCTTATTCTTCCTACATTACGAAAATATTAAATGTGAATTAGAAATAAATTTAGTTAAAATGGAAAGTACCAGGATAGCATGAGATAAAGGCGGTATTCAAAGCACGGCGGAATCGCCAATCAGGCTTATCATGTGCTCGCGGCTTTACCGGGAGCGCATGGAGGGAATTTATATGTGAAAGATAAATTTTCTCTTTGATAAACAGAATAGTATTATTTCATATGACCTTTATAACTAGTGACCTATATTATAAGTTAAATGTCAATTGTACCAAGTTAAACGATTCCTAAAATTTATTTGTGGATTTCATTGAAACAATTCTATTGAAGGCACTCAAATTCTAGTAATAAATCAATTGATATCTAGATGGAGATAATTAGGTGATTAGTAATTACTTATCAATACGTGATAAGTTATTTATGTCAGGGTAAATAATTCCTTGCGTGTATTTCTGTTATATAAATAGGACTATGTTTTAACTCGCGTTTTCGTAGATTAATTATTGTGATTTTGACTATAAAAATAAAAGCTAAAGGTCTGCAGTTATTTTCGATTTCATTCTCACATTTAAAAACCTACTGTACAATAGTATACAAATTGCAATCCTTTCCTATTGAGCGAAGATTCATAACAATCTACATTTTTCGTTTTTGCAGAGCATCTGCCAAACTGAGCCTCATAAAATTTTATACTCTAATACTTGCACGTTCAAACTCCTCTCTCTAGGGGACTATTATAGCAAGAAATCATTAAAAACCCAAGTGCACTAGGAGTGTTCAAAAAGCCATTTCTCAACATCACATTTCGCTCGCTCTTGTCATAGTTACCAACTTATTCGATTGGAGTTGGCCGCGAGCCAAACTATCTCTTTGTCTGTCACGCCGGAGGGTGGCAAACGAAAATATTTCACCAATTATAGGAAATTTAATGGCTTTTGCAGTCATTAGAATGCCTAGTGTTGGTATTTGGTATGTCTATGAGATGGAGAAAGCATATAAGATTCGATTTCCTTAAATGTACCTTCATAATATTTATCAGCTCAAAAACTGATTTCTGTGACTTCTAACGGGTATGGCTTTGACCTCAACTATCCTTACTATTCATATAAATAGCCAGACTAATCGATATTCTAGGTGTTGATTAGTTTATTGACCTTTATTAATTACGAGTGCTGTCAAAACTAGACGATTTTTCTTCATCCATTGAAAAACTATTTCTCCGTATTTGCCAAGCGAGCAACAAAGTAACCGTCACTAACATGCCATTAATTCAAGCAACAGTCGCCTCTAATGTGGCTGAAAATAAACGCTATTTTGTAATGTACAATTAGGGCTAATCGTCGATTAGGCCCTAAGCCTGATGTACGCTCGGATAGCGTGACCACATTTTCTAGGCACACCTTAACTACCTATTTGTTACCTAGATATAACTATTTTGCACGAAGCCCTTGTTGGTGGAGATTTTATGAATTTCTTAGTAATTTCTACACTTTCTACTTCAAATCTAAATAAATAATTACATAAGAAATTCCCATTGTTGCTTATAAATTGATTTTAATTTAAAGTAGATTTAGTTTCATTATTAATATTTATGTTTTATAAAAATGGAAAAAAGGATCAACAAAAGTATAGAAAAACTAGTTACTATCTGTGAGTAACTACTACTTTCCTAGAATGAGAGTTGCAATTATTTTAATAAATACTACACGTGCTTACTCAATATTAAACAACGTTATTATGCATATCTAGATGAGCCTAGAAAAAACAAATACGGAATTATAATCGCAGATCTAATCTAGAATCCCATTTAGCCGGGAAAATGTTATTTAACTACCTTCGCTTTTATGTTTTGAATCAGTAAATTGTATAACGCATACTTTCATATTATTTTGCAAAGGAATTTTTCAACTATTAAATAGTTGTTTCTTTTAATATTTTTCTGTATATAATTGACCGCATTTTAGTATGATAATAACAGATTTGTTATCTTTACATATCACCTAGCATTCGTAACATTTAGTAGTGTTAACAGAACTGCTGTTTTTATAACATATCGATTGAACAAAGTATTTCATCATCATCAGCCCATATATTATGTTCCCAATGCTGGGACACGGGTGTAACTTAACGGAGGATGGACAACGGGAGGGATGACAAAGTATTTATTATTATAAAATAGTGGATAATACTAATGTACAAGATGAGAGCAGTTATTAGCGAATCAATTTCGAAGCTCCCATAGTGATAGTATATTTAATAATTTAGTATCCAATCTAGACGTTCATTACGCTGGCCACTTAAACCGCAGTTAGGTTTCCCCGGAGACTGAAATGGTGCCTAGGTTCATCTAAAGTATCTAGATATTTTTGGATTTACTGCGGTCTAGCTTGGGAATATTTTGTTCGGTTTATGGTTGACCTGAATTTTGTGGTATTTTACATGTTGGATATTTTAAATCTACGACTATTTAATTTTATACATGAGTCATTTTGTAAGATTAATTTATTTAATTGTTATGTTATGTCTTTAACGGTCGATTTTTCAATGCTTGGATAAAACTTATCCGTCAAATAAAGTATTACACGATATTATTAAAATGTCACGTAAACTGTCAAATACGGGCAATTAGAATACGTTTTTAAAATGGTACTTTTATACATTATTCGACGAATAAGTTTTATCCAAGCATTGAAAAATCGGCCCTTAATGCTTTATTTAATAGTATCAATACGTTCATTACAAACATACAACAATCCATACTTTCATTCATGTATGCAACCGCGTGCTTTTTTTTAACAATAATGCATAGTTCTTAATTAAAACTCTCATATCAATGTAAAATTTTGACCTGAAATTGTCCTGTAACTATTAAAATGTAACATGGACAAATAAAATTCAGTAAATATGCAATTATTTACATTTTTACACTAAAGAAAAGTTTTCATTACATTCTTACATCCCTTTTCCGTCTCTTAACATCAGATAAAAATATGTTTCATAATTAAAAGAAAAATACATAATAAAATACATTTTATTCTGCTCTTTTTCTTCCCGTATTTCTAACAATGCAACCTTTTATCTGGAGATAATTATACGGCTTCGAACTAAAACTGTATACAGTATAAAAAGTCTGCGGTTTCTATACATTGCTGCTGTTCTTTTTATCTCGAAATTACGTGAACACAATATTTAGAGCGAGATGATTATCTATATCCTCATTCAAAGCATTTAACTTTTAAATTCTATGTCTTCTAACTTTTAAGTTATGCTACGAAGTCCCAAAATGGTAATAAATATTGGTACTCTTTCAATTATGGCCGCTGAATACTCTTTGATTACTGATTGATATTAACAAGATTGTGTCAGACTCAGAAATCAAATTAAATCGCTAATAAATAACCCTTTTAACAATCAATTAATATTGGAAAGTTAATAAGACAAGAGGGGACGTCAGCGGGCCTCGGGCCATGCGACTACCTGGTTCTTGGCAATCGAGTGAAGACAATTAGGTCGCTCGAGCCTGCCTCTGTTGATTTCTGCAAGCCTAGTACATTGTTTGCTGAATCGTTCCTTGCTTAGTTAATTACTAATGTACCTTTTTATTGCTTTGTTGATTAATTATTTTTGAAATAATGATCAGCTAGATCCGAAGGAAATATACCAATAAAAAGTAATTTATTCTTGCTGTTCTGAAAAATGACACAACTAGTTTATACCACTATTAAACAATACAAACGCAAAGCGTAAATTAATAAATACGAATAACTTAAATTATAATTCAATTAGCATAACACATTAATTTTCCAGTACCAAAATAAAAATGGGATGTAATATCACTTCATCTTCATACCAATCTTACATTTCGCATTATGTTTTCATCATTTATCACAACGGAGCGTATTTTTTTTGTAACAACCAGCGCTATCGGTCCCAGGCTACACGTTTGCGAACAAAATAAATTAAATTCTCATTGAATGGAGAGCCGTCAAACGCAAACGTTAGGCCGGAGCGGAACACTCATTATTTCCACTTATTTCTTCGTTTCCCCTCTTTGCACTTTCTTGTACGTACCTACGTTTTGTAATTCTATTGTTTTTTTTTTCTGTTTATAAGTAATATGTTTGTCGTTGTTATTCTGGTTGGTATTTTGTTATTAGTTTTGCTGTGATAAAGTTAATAGCTTGATCATAATTAAATTGGAATGAAGTTGGAAATTATAGTGTCTTAGATTGTATTCGCTGATTATAAATTTATAAAATAGGTACGTGGCCAAATATGCATATTTCAACCGTAATCCTCAAATTTAATCAGTCGAACCACTCCGCCAACTAACTATTCAAAATCCAATAAGGTCTTAATGAAACCTCACCAACAAATAAGTAAGTAGTGCTAGCGAAATCTGCACCACGAAGCACTAAAACTAGTTTCCAGCGAAGTTCAATGCGCTTAAATTAGTGTAGCACTGTCTCCACTTCCTGTGTAAATCGAACCTGGGCCCCGAGCACTCGGTGTTAATAATTCATGAGCCACAGTACCACTTCTGAGCCTATTGAGGTTCCTTATAAG
This sequence comes from Colias eurytheme, assembly GCF_061535395.1. Lineage (NCBI taxonomy): Eukaryota > Metazoa > Arthropoda > Insecta > Lepidoptera > Pieridae > Colias > Colias eurytheme. Next base: position 7,466,040 of record NC_143003.1, on the reverse strand, counting down.
AGGTGACATGATAGATTTCAAGTCCTGCTTAGTTGCTAGATCGATCTGCATAAGATTGCATTGCTGAAGTTCCCTTTAAAGAAATTCAGTTTGTGTTTTGGAAAATTACTTAGTAGCTTGATGGAAATTTAAGCTATCTAAATAGTTTGAAGCTTTTTATACTGTAAACATTGATGATGTATAGAAAAAGTATTCTGCGGTCGATAACAATAACTATAAAACTTGGGTTACTCACTCTTTAATGTCTTGACCACTATATTTATTTGTGACATTGTCGTTATGGAACCAATCAATAGGTAGATAGTTAATGATCAAATTAAATAAACTCCTACTCCACCCTGTCATTAGCTACAAACTATAATAATCGACTATCCCACTTATATAAACTCATGTCTTCTGCTCTGCATAATTAAAGAGGGAGGAGGACAAGACTCCCCCCCTTCTCACATTAGGGGGGAGGAATTCGTATCACGCCAAATGGCAAATGACTACATTTATTTTAAGTGCTATGCATTTAGAAGATTTACCGCTCTCGTATCTTTGGTATGCAAAATGAGTTTTTTAAATGTAGTTTTTGTTGTTTAATGTGAAAGGAGATTACTTACTCGATTTGTTTGAGACGACTTATCATCATCTCATGACAATTGTATAATTGAATTTTTATAACATACCGTTATTTTCTCGTTGAAGAAAAGCTTACGGTTTTGTTTTACAAAGTTCGGTAGTTTTACTTACTTACACTTAATTGTTTCGACTCAAAAGTGCTCTGAAAGCTTCCTTAGGGGCATAAAACAATATTTAAATGTTTATGTATGTTGTTGCAGATCTAGAGGGAGGTCGGGCGTGGTGCCGGCGGCGGCCGCAAGCCCGGCACCATGGCTACCGTGGAAGGGCGGCCGGCGCAGTATGGCGTCACCCTTCGGCAGCTGCGCGAGCTCATGGAGACGCGCGGCGCGGAGGGGCTCGCCAAGATCAACGCGCTCGGCGGGCCGCAGGAGGTGTGCAAGAAGCTTTACACATCGCCCACAGATGGTAAGTTCTCCCCATGCAGCCTATGTAGATGCAGTCCGTGTGTGATAACTTGACTAGGTGGTATGAGGTAAAGGAGTACTAGAAAGGATATGCTTACGTAGTTGGTCAGAACTAGAGTTTTTTGGTATAGCTTAAATGTTGTGATTTGAAATTAAGTTATGTACAAGATGATTCAGATAGAAGCCCATAAAAGTAGCATGTTATCGCACACGGGTTGCACATTAAAACATTATGAACTCTATTGTATTAGGTTCCACAAATTCATGATGACCTCACATTCGCAAAAACCTACTCAAGGTCTATTCAATTAATTTGCCGAAAATCTCGAGTGTAATAAAATAAATAAGATACAGCGGTGGGTTTGTTACTCGGGCAGTAATGTCGATGTCAGACGGCGCTCACGAAACATCTTCACGGAGGATCGAAGCTCAATAGGCGACTCAAATTGGCACTCTGTCAGGAGATATTACAGCTTTCATTGACTAGAAATACTTTGACACATAAAAGTAAAGCTGAAATAGACTGATTTATATGTGGCTGTAGATATGTATAGAGTTGCTAGGAAATAGGAGCATTTGATTGTCACAAAAATGGCTGTATAGGATGCTAAGCTAAAACTTTACTAAAACATATATGAAATATCGTATGCCAAACTTACCAGAAAGAAGTATATGTATGTGGTATCGTATAGCATATTGTGATAAACTCGTATAATTATTCTAAACTCAGAAGCACTTATTAGGAAACTTTAAACTTGAAGTTATTTAAGTAGACTGAACGGGAATGCGTAATTAGCTCTCATCAAAGTTGGCGAATGTTTGATTTCGCGTAAGCATATTTGTATATACCTTTTGGCGTTCGCAAGAAAATAAATAAGAAGTAGGTCCTAATGTTTTATTATGTACTAGAGGTCCGCCCCGGCTTCGCCCGTGGTACATATTTCGCAATAAAAGGTAGCCTATGTCCTTTCTCGGGTATCAAAATATCTCCATACCAAATTTCATGCAAATTGGTTCAGTAGCTTAGGCGTGATTGAGTAACAGACAGACAGACAGAGTTACTTTTGCATTTATAATATTAGTATGGATTTTGATGTGAGATATTTGCTAAGGAGCTGATGCGTCACTGAATATTAAACGCGTGAAGTGTAAAAGTATGAGCGTTAATCATGCTAGGAATACTACACCCAGTAATATTTTAAATATACAGATCGATGATCTGGTAATAACATATTGGTTTCATCTATTCTAGATACAATGCGAGTATAACCTACATTGACCTATTCACTTACATATAATACAAACAGAATCTACCTGAATAAAAGCCTACCTACTTAAAGAAATCCTTAATGTTATATCACCTAAATAAATATAAATATACCTAATTGTAAAGTTCTCGTAATGCTCCCCTATTAGCGATGGCCAGCCATTGTCACAATATTAAAGACGACTCGCAAAAGTTGTACCATTTCCACTGGCTGCTATATTCTCGTTTTAATTCTTGTTTTTACTAAATTGGAGCAAACTCTCCGCGGCTATGGAAACATTTCGTTCCCAAAACAATTAGATTTTAAAACTGCTCGAAACTTGAGTTTCACCACTTCGTGTTATCCGTGTGCATAAAATAGTGCGGTGCTTTTAAAATTCTAGTATGATGGTACTGCGATAAAGTATGGAATTGAAAATAATTTGTCTCTTTTATATAGCTGTGAATTTTTCGTTTCTATCATTTGAAAGTGCACTTTTTTGAAGGAAATGCTCAAAATAAAACTATATTCATTTTAGGTATCGTTGAAAGTTTTCCTGTGATTTGTTAACTGCGATGATGCTTTTTTTCTTTTCAAGGCAAACGTACTGAATCATTTGTATAAAATTTTGATGTGCGAGACCTAAGAGTATCCTTGAAGTCTTTTCATTCGAGTAGAATTCGAGCAAAGCCGCGACCTGAAACTAAAGCTATAGAAGCGTGAGAATTAGTATAGTACACTAGAGGGAAAGTCCCTCTCTGCGGCCGCCTGGCCTCCGCAGAGCAAATGAGAACGTCGCTATTGATCGTGTTTCACCAATGAGCTGCTGATATCCTATGGTTAGATAAAAATAGAATTGTTACGTTATGTTGTTGATTCGGAAAAATAAAGGAAAATATTGTTGAATAATATTTTTATATGGTAGTAATTTTCAACCTCGTTTCGTCTATTTTAAGCAATCAACGTTGTAATTATAAGCGCCATTTATAAATATTCATGAATTTAAATTATAATATGAAGTATGAACGATAAAATTATAAGTATTAGTCAGTTACTTGGTCTGAGTTCATATTTTGATCGAATACAATCGACACTACCTAGCTCATTTATATTAATTACTTATTTAAAATCTAACAACATAATGTGACAATTTTTTCAAATGATTGAATTTCAAAGTATATTTCACAGGAATTTACAATACAGGAACGGTATTAGTTTCCCTACAACATTTTCTAGTATAGATCTCGTATAGATAGCAATAACAATTGGAAATACAGACAGATTGACATTATCGCGTCGCTGTCACGGCGAACACGTCGTGCGATAATCCTATACGGGTTGTTTGTGACGTGAACAACCCTTGAGTACGGCCAGCAACGATGACGCTAATTATTTTTGATTGCATTTATTTTTTTGTTTGTTTGTTTTAATGACATTTATGTAATAAATAGTTGATTTATAAACTAAAGTAGTTAAAAAAAAAACATCTGAATTTAACATACCTATGTCATTTCTGTGGATTTATAACTACCTACATTAAATTGTTAAAAAAAATTTAAAAAATCTGAACTTAACATCCAAATAAATTTATTTAAGAAGTACCTACTATTTATTAGCTGTGAAACGAAGAAATTGTTAGATACTAAAAGCGTTGTGTTTAAATTATAGCAATCGATAGTCTATTCCTGTACGAATTTATAAATAGGCCGTCTAAAATTACTTAATCCATATACATTCAAAGTGAATTATCAAAACGGATGGTTCAGATATCACTTTGATGTGCATAGATGGATGAACATTTAACAAAAAGATGGTTGAATTTGATAGCTCGGTTTTCGGCTCGCGTGAAAATTTGATCGGCCGTTATTGTATCGATCTTACGGGTTCATTGAACTGCATTTGGTGGAAATCTCGTTGAAAGGGAAGTGGGTGGAATTTTATTATTTTACCACCTACAGATATAATAATGTACCGAAGATCGCGAATGATGTATGTCTTCTTGGGAATTGATTTATCTATTTTACATATAAATACAGTAGGTAGGTAGGTACTAGGTACTTAAGATTAAACTTATTGCAGAATTATGATCAAAATAATGACTTATACGAGTTTATAAACTTAAATCCCCAATAAGTAGGAGAACTCCACTATTCGAAAGTGCGGTATTCGAATCCAGTAATAAAATTATTATTATCTCAAATAATAAAATGTTAAGTATCGACTATCAATAACTCTACACATTAAAGGTGCGTGTACACTGGGGGAAATCAATAATTTATTTAATTTTCTCGTCGCACTAAATACATGTCGTAAAGCGCGTCGCGTTTGTAACTACCGCAGGGTTTAACGACAGTAATGAAAATCGCTACTAAAACCGTAATAATGTTTCATTACTATTATTGTACTAGAATCAAACAGATTATCTACTTTTAACATAATCGATAAGAAAATATACCTTATATTTTCTCGGATGAAATGTAACGAATTTCAACGATTCGACTTCTGCTCGTTTCAATCATGTATTGTCTTCTATACAATCTTTGAAATCGAATATAAAAGATATCGCACCTAGAATTGTAGGTAAAATCGAATCCTGTGATATTTCAAAGTATTTTTATCAGTGAGAGATAAGTTTTTCTTAGGCAATAGGACAATACTCTTAAAACAAAATGAAAGTTCACATAAATATAGAACAATTTTTATATAGCAACGAGTCTGTGGATATTTGCGTGGTCACTAATTGCTTTTTGATGAGACGCGCAAAGACATATCTCTGGCAGTAACGTTTGGTGTTTTAATAAAACTTCCTATTTTCGTGCGTAATTAACGATCGCCTCGGATTGTCCGCTCCGAGCTTGATGGAATCTGATCCAATGAATTTTGAAGAACGGTGGCGATAACTTCGTCCGTTTCGCTTTATTAATCGATGTATTGGAGACCGGTATTCATGTGGGAATTGTGATCGGATACTTTGTGTTGTCAAGTTTATTCTGGAATGAATTGTGGAAGTAAAATTTTTTTGCATACAGATGATATGACAAGCTTTAAATAAATAATAAATAAATAAATAAAATCTTTATTGATTTCATACATTAAGTTACAATAGATTGGGGTTCAGGCCCCCTTACTAGGTATAACCTGTATTAAGGGGACCTGTTCTTCCCTAGGATTGATCCCTTGCATGAATTAAAAAAAGAGAGAAAAATAAAGCTTACATTCAAAGTTTACGTAATTAAGTAACATTAAAATAATATGAATTTCTGAATTCACACAAAATTATTTCATTTGACAGAACAAATTAAAGCAAATGATGAAGTACTTTCTAGACTATTTCAAAGTCAGGTACAATATGTACACGGTGGAACTATTCCGTATGTAGTAAGTATGTTCTCACCTAATTTCCCCGTATCGTAGCGATCATGTTCGATCAAACTTCGCGTGTAATGTAGGTCAAGTTTGCAGCTCAGCCGTGGCGCGGACGGTTTGACTGATGCCATTTCTGACATTTAGTTAATTCAGCCAGAAGATATTGAATAGTAAATCAATATTTCCCGATTACTCGAATGGAATAAAAGGAAAATAACTAACCTATTACTCACTGCCCACATTGTAATGAAAGTAATAAAACATAGTTCTATGGAAAATATGCAAAATGTCGCCGCATAATCATAAAGTGTACATAGTTATAAATAATCTAGCCCGTAAAATGCAAATCTTGTTGATACAAGTGACTACACCGTAGACAAAGGCATGATGTCACAATATTATAATTAGCGCACCTTTTTCGACTATGCATTTCAAGGGAAAATGTATTTTTCGCGGCGAGCAATTTTTTATCTTATCCGTCGGATTATAGAGCCGCTGTTTGCGCGGCTCGTTTGCGAATGATAGATGAGCTCTGTCAACGGCTGGCTGTAAAACGTTTCCAACGAAAAATGATCTTTACAGAATGTCTTTATCTAAAGCATTATGTGCATATTATTCCGCGAGAGCCCATTCATCTGAATTAAGCTCGGCTGCATTTTTGACATGGCACGATGCCAATTTTGCCATTAAAGTTGTATGATTTGGATCTACTGTTAATTTATTATTTTCAAGCCTAAATGGTTACGTTTCGAGATTATAGAATCGATGTACTTTACTATATTTTATAGATTTGACGTGATGTATTGGATGTTCTGAGATAGTTAGATATACTATGACGTTGGGTACACGTTTAATTTTACTAAGGACAAGGTGATGCTAACAAATGAATTTAGAAATACCATATAGATGACGGTTTTGTATTGAGCAGTCATACATTTTAACATAGCCTTCCTTATTTGTACATATGTACAGAATTAATAAACCTAGATGGTGTGTCACGTTTCGTATTATTCAGGCCTTGTGCCACAATTGAAATAAGGAATACTCGGCGTGAATGAAATTTAATCTGACTATTTAATTCAAGAGATTATTGTACGCTGCGCTATGCAATTTGCTCATATTCATATTAATATAAATTCTCGCATATTTCAGCTCTCAGCTACGTTTAGATATGGAGAAATTTAATTAAATATTATTGACCTCCTTTTAACATGACATTCAATTAATAAATGTGGTTTGAATAAGATATGAGTCTAACTTAAAAGTGTTAATGGCTATTCACAGATTTATGATTGCACATCTGAAGTAAAAACAGAAAGTAAGATATGAAGTTATATAAAGATTGAAAGTAAAACAGGAATGTTGAAAGAATAGTGACACAAGAATGCACTAGTAATTCAACAAATAAAAGGAACTATCAAACAGAACTGCTCAATGCTAATCAATTAGAACTAGACATAAATCTGACACCATTCGAAGGTGATCATTAGAAGGTAAAACAACTTTATCCCTGATACAAGGTGGCGTGTGGCGAAACGTGAACATCTTGACAGAACCGGAATGGATGGAGCAGTCAAATCGCATTAACCGGTGATCGATGCAAGCGTGCTATTCTAAGCTTTATTACCTGTAATGTCGATATTTTCCTCGTGCAGAACCGTTACGAGGACTAAATAGGTCCTTCGAGCCAAAAGATTAGTGTACCTTGTATCCTGACCTATCTTTTTGCTTTTAAAGTATCCTACTGGATATCACGTTGACACAATATGTACATGTGACGAACATGAAATAGTAATAAGTCCGCTTTGCCAATCTCGCAGCTAGATTATCGATTATTATTTGAAAGCTTTTAGGCTAGAGTAGTGACACTATGACAGCTAATTTAATACTGATCGTGAATAGAGTTTAAAAATTGAAATTGAAATTAGTTGTGTCTAAAAGTCATTTTAAGTTCATTTTTACAAACAATTCGTTTGTTTACGCAGTACTGTTGTAATTTCATAGCTCATATTAAAATCCATTTTGAATTACTCGTTTACTTCAGTTTTGAATTGTTTCATATCTGGACAAAGTATTGGGATTGGAGATTTAATATTTTTTGATCGACCTACATATTACTAATTTGTAGTCCATGTATTGTTTCCTAAATTGGTTTACGTTACTATGTGCAAGAGAGGTGCACAAGATAATCCTATAACAGTATACGGCTTCCATATTTCAGCGGTATACGTGTAATAATCTTGATTTTCAATACCGTGTGTTTCTTTTGAGTATTATAGTTAATCATGCGAGTATCAAGGTTATTCAATTGTTACGTGTATAATTTTATGTAATATGTTCATGTTTTCTTCAATCACTTTAAACTAAAATTGGTGTCTTCACAATTTTCTTATTATCTATTCGAATTGCATCTAGTTATACAAGATTTAGTTCGTCTTTAACAAACAGCATCATAATGTCTCCTCGTATTTGAGTGAAGGCTGCACATAACATGACATTCGCACACTAACTTCACTCCACTAAACCTCAAGTGAACAAATGGCACTATGTCATGTGTAGCAGCAACTAACTGGTGCCTTCGCTGGTGAGAATGATAATAGATGTGATGTCATCATCCTTGAGAGCACAATGACATCAGCAGATGTCGTCGACGAGAATAGGAAATGCAAAAACGCGTACTGCGTCACCGATGAGTCAAGCGATTGTCTCCGGATTACGTCAGTGATTATCAAGTATTAATTAATTAGTGGCAATCCGGCTTTAATTGGACCTCTGGATTGTGCATCGATACTACTTGTAGGGTTAATTTTAGGTATTTCTGTTCTGTCTTTTAATTGTCGAATGCAACATCCTAGGAAAAGTTAAAAGGGGCAGAATTTAAAAGTAAATTTGAATGAATGTCTGAGAGAATGACCAAAGAAATATTTACAAGACATTGAACGCACTATAAGACGATCGAAATAACAAATGTTTTCCCTAAAGCTGTAACCTTAAATCCTTTATACTTGCGCAGCCCATCGGAGCAAAGATTACGTAACGCAGACAATGCTGAGACGAGAAATTCAATTTCACGCTATGTGCTCTAGTTGAACGCTGATAGTCAATGTTTTTCAATTGCATTATCAAGAGATGTCGACTCCACTTCTTCAGTCGTATGTTGCGGATACCACGCTTTGAATATAGTGCTTTTAAATTAACATTAGAGGTAAAAATTGCTGATAGGCTAGGCAGTTTGTACAATTCAGGTCATTATACAATTATTTCACTTCTGAATTGCTATATTCTTATTTGTAATCTCTACTTGCTTGTTAAACATATTCATTATTTGGTTTTCTTATATTTGTCAGATAAGTTGAAAATAAATAAAAAATAACAGCCTCGGCTTTCATATAAGTTAAAACATAACCTCGGATGTGTGCACAGTATCTTATTTAAGGTTTAATGTTATTTGCCATAGGCTAATTAACAGCGTTATCAAATAAGCAACCTGACTACAAGACGAGATGACAAGGCCACAGATAAAACCGCCTTGTTAAGATAAATACTTAAATATAAACGTAACAAATGACACGTTGCTAGAGGCGCCGGCAGTGGCCTCTCCCGCCCTCCCGGTGATGACGTCACCACTCTCCCCCCGACCTACAAATAGATGTCATTTCCGTCTAACGGCTCCGAGTCAATGCTGTAAGAAAAGTTTTCTTCGCCCTGTCTCTTCTGCGAACATCGGACGGTCGCGATTCTTAATATTTCAAATGCAAACTTAAAATATTTTTTCGTAGAACGAAATTTTACGGGAACTCGAATTTTCAAATTATAATGGTTCCGTTCGCTTATTTGATGTTCAGAACTTTGGAACTACTAAAATATTTAATGTGACATCAAACATTTAAGACTAAATTTTATGTGATAACAAATGCATACACATTACAAGTTTTATTAGTTATTTAAACAAGAAACTATTAAATGGCACGTGGAATATGCAATAAAGCGATAACACTTAAGGAAACACTTATCTCGAATCGAGGGGTTAAAAAGTATTAAAAATCAAATCGATGAAGTGGAAAAAATATTGTTACAAACGTCGAGTGCACTGAAAGGGCGTCGCGTCAGGGCTTTGTGAAAATATTTAAAAAATTGAAACCTTTCCATCTGCACCAGTTGAATACACAAATCCGCTGACGTGAACAAATGGACTTATTCGTTCTGTACATCGTCTACTTGCTTTTTTATTGCATCGCCACCTTTGTGTATTTTTCGAATTGACTTTCAAAGTGCTGTTTTCATTCGAGCGGTTAATTGCATGTAGTTTCACATGAAATAAAGTTGCGAACAAATTAATTCTTACAACACTTTAGCGAAGTGAATCGCGACATAATGGTTACAAACGAACATTCTGCTTTGGTCGTCGTTTAAAACTTGAACGGTAAATTTCGAATTTATGTATCTACTTAAAAAAGTTTAATTAAATAAATGATGAAAACAATTTTACTTTTAAATAGCGCATAGAATACGACCAGTAGGACTTAAAACAATATTTGTAAACTGAAAGAGAATTAATTCAATTTAATTAAAGTTAGTTTAGTCTTATAAGCTAAATAAAAATTCAAAGGTTTCATAAGCCAGAGCTAAATAAAAATTCAAAGGTTTCATAATCCTAAAAATAAATGAAACGATAAAAGTTTACCATCCAGTCCCTGGAATAGTTTCTGAGACGATAAATTAAGCTATCATAATATCAATCGTGTAATGAAATTTCCCAATTCACATACACACTATAAAACTAATAAAAGTGTGATGGGAAGTGACGTGAAGTACGTACAGTGTACAGTACACCGTGTGCAATAGAAACTAACCAGGTACGTGCGTTATGATTGAACACTCGCAGGTATTTCTGCCGCCTATATTAATATTGAGATTAAAATAAAACTCGACCACCTTTCATACTGACTGGATGCGCTAGATTTTAATTGCCGATTTGAGTTATTACTTTGAATTTCATTATTCGATCGTCAATTCTCGTTCCTATTATGTAAGCATTAATCGGGTCAGATACTTCAATACTTCGGACAACTGCTATCAATTTATTACAAGCTATTATGAAACATTTCACACGTATATTTTAAATTACGATAAGATTCAAAATTTATTTTTGATTAGAGCAGGTACTGATATATAGTAACCTAAGTTTGAAATCGATAAATATTAAATCATGATCGAGTACTAACTTTATTATTTTTGATTGTTATCATTCTATCCGTGATCTTTATCTATAAAAGAACTGCTTTATGACAAGGACATTTATATTTAGCGAGGATTTTATAAACGTTTCAATGATAATGAAATTATATCTTCCTCGTTGTATTTCCTCAGTGATAATATTAAAATTATGAAGTGACGTAGTATTGGATAAAGTACCCTTTCGAATTATTTCCGGGTCATTCGAGTGTTCACAAATGCTTACTGGGTTGAAAAGTGTTTCGTCAATTTGTTTTGTGAACTCGTTTCTTAAATTTCCTGAACATTAAAATATAATGAACATCAGATTTTTGCTGTTTTCTGTTATCTCTATAATGTACATGGTGCTATTATCATACCTTCCTACACTATTATAGGTTGTGTGTAAAATGGAACAAAATACACTGTGGAAAATTTGAAAAGCAGTCGATGTGAGAGCACCTCGCCGCAAGCGAAGACGAACGGCCCGCGCGCCCATGTACGTCTTAAACAAATAACCAAAATGTTCTCAACATACGTTACCCGAGCCCGTTATTGAGGTGCTACATCATATTATTTACAGAACTTACAGGTTAATGCGGTTGCCTCAGTAAACTAAACGCTTCGGCTACACAATCTATTGTTAGGAGTACATAGCTGTCCGATAAATTTTACGCGCCGAATTCCAGATCGGCTACCTGGACATCGTAAATTTCAAATGGCATTGCCTGACTTCGGTCCCACATATCAGTCTAAGATAGAGTAACGGAGGAATGCAGTGATGACAAACTGATTGATTTATTTCGTCAATTTTGGCAGTCACCTGCCATATTCGCGTAAGTTACATAACGTCATGATGTCACCCCAAGGTAGGAGCCCCGAGCGGCCTTGCGTCATTGTTTTCGCTGGAATACAAATTGCGAACGATAACAATTATTAATTCCGCCCTCGTCAATATCGCAGCGAGTTTTTCTACAAAATTGCAACGAGCCCAGGGGCACGCGTTAATATGTACGATTTTAACTTTAAAGATCATTAGTCACATGATTTCTGATGTTCCCAGACACATAGAACCGAATTCCGAGACATGTTTTGCGACGAGCAGAAATAGCTCACAGCGGGTACTATGTGATCTCCCTGCGTGACGCCCGCCCAGAGCTTCCGTCCCGCTCGAGCTCGCGCGCCGGCGATATGCCTTTCCTGTTCTTGCGCACTCAGTTCATTGTTTCAAAGCGTAGCTCTGTTGGCCGGCGGACTGAAATAGGTCGGGAGCGTCCGAAACACGGCGCTCGCGTTATCGAAAGCTATCGCGAGGTCACTGCCGGAAAATCATGAACAGTGCGCGCTGAATGATACCCACCCCATTACAATTACTATTATCCATTTATTCACTTACAATTTACAAACGTATACAAATAACATTGATACAATCCTTTCAATTTCATTATTGGATATTGGATAATATTTATGTACTTAACCATATTCTTAACCCAGTATAAATATAACTTAGTGTTAACTATTCTTATCTGTTTGTTCTCCTAGAGTAGTAAACCGTTCCAGTCTATGGTGGATTATTTGCGATATGAATGGACAGGCCAAGGAAATTTAACACTCCCGAAAAGCTTGACACAAAAGAGCACTGTAGCGCGTCCGGTGATTACAGCTGCGAACCTCAGATCCAGATTTTATTTCGGTACAATTATTACTATTTGAATATGATCTGCAGCCGTAATGATTGCTTCAAATCGACCCTACGCAGTGCACTCATTAACAAGCTTGACAGCGGCTCTCAAAAAGTATTTCAAATATCGGTCAGCTGAGTGAATGATCGACAACATACTAATAATAACGTCATAGTGAAAATAGAGCAATAACATTCAGTGTTGTGTTACATTCGGCTGCAATGAGCAATTAGCTGATTGTTTCCATAACTGTGGCACTCGTGTTTGCGCCGTGCGGCTAATGTACATTTTCCTCCCGTTACATAACAATACTAATAAAAGTCACTCGGACATTTTCAGCCCTATGCGCTAATTTTATATTACTTGTTACAATTATTATTTGTTCAACTTTTCCTTGATTTACTACTGTAAATATAATTAATTTTGTTTTCATTCTATAAACTATCTCACTGGAACATAACAGATGGACACAATGTAGATGTTTGTTATCTCTACCATCCGTGAAATCTTCAAATAGATTTTATTGTTGTATAACAAAATGCATGCAGTAGTCTTTAACTGTTATTTGAAATTGATTTCTAAATCCACTATAAATGTTCTTCAACATACGTTAAAATGCTGCAAATGAAATATATAAAATACTAGCTGTGCCCGCGACTTCGTCCGCGTGGAATAGTGACTGCATAGTAGTTACTACTTAACACACAATTATTGAGTAAACACGTCTTGAAACACGTACTATCATATACAACTAAATTATAAGTACTTACACATTATTATAAAGTTAAGAAATAAAATAAATAATAACACAAAAGAACTGTTAGTAAAATTTATTACTAAACTGAGCTATAAAACTTAGGTACAGAAGAGTTCAAAATTTCCAGGATGTGGTTATTCTCCCGCTCCCATATTCCTTCTACTTTCACAGACTTTCAACTTTTCCCTTTCACCCCTAGTAAATGGCAGAACCGATTTTGTTCTAAATTCTAAACCATGTCTAATCATACCTATATATTATGTACATGTCATATCCTTTCGTTTGGTACTCCATTTGGATTATGTATCCCCACTATCACCCCAAGGGCCAAGGTGCCCTATATGTAATAAACAGATTAACCAATTTTGATAAAACATGACTAATTGTAATTCACACGTCATTTGATATGCCGCTTGATTATATTATTTGACCACATTCGATTATTCATTCCCACTTTTACCGCTATAAATCAATAAATGGATGAACCGATTTTGATTAAATATGCATCATATTTCTCACGTCAGGTCATGCCCTTTCATTTGATATGCCACTTGGGTATATTATTTGACAACTTTTACACCTATATCACTTCACTTTTATACCTATATCCAATAAATGGATGAACCAATTTTGATAAAATATGTCTTATTGTACTTTACACGTCATGTCTTTCATTAGATAAGTCACTTGAGTATATTTGATTAAATTTATTCATTTATTCCCACTTTTACCCCTATATCAAATAAATGGATGAACCGATTTTGATAACATTGGACTACTTATTTGTTTCTGACAGGTCGTCTTTTTTCATTTGATATATCACTTGGGTATAACAGACAGAATTCGTTTTTCTCATTCCCACTTTTGCCCTACATATAATTATTGGATGAACCGATTTTGATTAAATATGCCTCTTTATACTTCTCACGTCAGGTCATGCCCTTTCATTTGATATGCCACTTGGGTATATTCGACAACTTTTATTCCCACTTTTATACCTACATATTATATCCAATAAATGGATGAACCAATTTTGATAAAATATTATGTCTTATTGTACTTTACACGTCATGTCTTTCATTAGATACGTCACTTGAGTATATTTGATAAAATTCATTTATTTATTCCCACTTTTACCCCTATATCAAATAAATGGATGAACCGATTTTGATAAAATTTGTCTAATTGTTTCTGACATGTCGTCTATTTTCATTTGATATATCACTTGGGTATAACCTACAACCTACATTAACAACTAACATTCGTTTTTTTCATTCCCACTTATCCCTATATAATATAATAAACAACTAATGTAACAAAAAAACGCATCTAATTCGTATTACCCGTTAGCGAGCTACGGTGGCACAGACAGACACGCAATACACACATAGCGGACATAACACCCCTCTTTTTGCGTCGGGGGTTAAAAATATAATACCTACGACATAATTTCAAAGACCTTTTATATAGAAAATTTACCTAGAAGTAACCATAATGCTATTTGTGCAGGTTTTAGACTTATGAGCAAAAATCTAAATAAAGTTCCTTTGACCCCCCCTACTACCCCCTCAGCATAACTACCCCCCCCCACGCTTGGGTACTTTCGATATGATCATCTGGACATGTCAAGGAATAACTTTAGCGTATAATTTACGTAATAAAGTAATTCATGTATAGAATGCCTTAGCAAATGTTCGCTGTGATTACTTAAATGGTCATAACTTTTTTATTTATGAACCGATTGACATGAAATAAACACTAAATGTTAAATGAAGCTTACCACAACATATTAGTGAAAACCGCATTTAAATCGGATAAGCCGTTTCTGAGATTAGCGTGTTCAAACATACAGACAAACAGACAAACAGACAAACCGACAAACAGACAAACAGACAAAAATTTTTTTAACGACAGTTTTGGGTTTGGGATCGATTTAGTAATAACCCCTGCTAATTTTTTTTTACATATTTTCATTGTACAGACACCACTTTTCTAGAATTTTATTATATGTATTGATAATCCATATTTTAATGCAGTGTTGTTCATATTAGAGTTAGCATCGAGAGATAAATAGTTTCGTTATATTCTGCTAATAATATTATAAAACATGATCTGTTAGTGCGTTGATAACATGTTGTTTCATTAATTCCAAAAACAAATATCTTACCATTAAAATATTGGTATACTTGGCATCATACGGCATATTGACGAGAAGCTATGATCTTGTACGTGCAAACCACGTGACCCCATGTCACGAGTAACACTTTTGATGTATCATTGTTATTAAGATCTATTTCAGTAGATCTATATTCGTCAATCGCACGTCTTAGTGACATAATTTCATATCATACATAATTACAGCGAATGAGCACAAAGACGACGAAAATTGAAACGTGTAACGTTGCCAAACTGGTTCCTTCATCTACGTTTGGGGTACCTACTATGTTCTAGGTGCCCTTTGGCAGCCGCCGCTGCCAGTAAGTAACCAGCGAGGGAGACCTCCGATAGTTCATTGGCTTTCGGTTCGTTGAATAGAGTTAACCAGCACGAAGGGGTGCGAGGCGGGTCTCCCTCACTGGTCGCCTTGAAGTTGGCACGAACGCACGAGTCTACATCGATTAATGTTTTGTACTCCACGTTTCTGTTACTAACTATACTTGTATCGAATACGTATTACTAATAGATTGTGGCTATCTATCATTCACTATAGGAACGGTGCCAAACATCTCAGTTGTTCTTTTGTATAAGAATGTTTGAAGTTTGGTCATGTGACGACAATGGTGTCAATGCGGTATCGATAAACTGTAGAAATTTAAACAACGCAACGCTGCATTCCATTAATTGGTTCTAAATCAACAAGTAAAATTTAAATTTCATGAACACAATCATAACTAGAAGTTGATATAACAATCGATTAAAATTATGGTAAAACTAAATTTACATTCTGTAGGTACTGCTTGTAAAAACAAGAAGCCAATACAGTTGGTAACTATTTTAGTGAATCATTTGATTTACTCTTTATTCGATGGAATTTTAAAGGAAACATTAATGGTGTTTATTTAATCCCAAGTGTAGTTAAATATAAAGATAAAATGTTTGGCAGCTGAGCATTATATAGATTTACTTATTATTAATAAATATCACTGGATTATGGTCTTATGATGTTGATGAGAGATCTACAAATTTCGCCCGTGACGTCACGTTTTTTGACGCTAAACAGACGTCAATTGGCTTTGTGACGTTAAGCCCTCCAGACGTACCCGCCACGTCTACAAGTTAAATAATATTAATTACAATTATTACTTGGGCTGCGTCACGTGAAGACGGTCCAAACGTGATGGTCCCACCGTGTTTATTTTTGAGTTCAACTATATTTAGATGCGACGTTTTTGTCAATATTTTTAGTACGTTTGCATAGGTACGTTAACATCGTCCAAAATTATTTGTATATTTTGCTTTCTAAAGAAGCTTCATCCCCGTCTCCATTTAGCTTTTAATTAAAATATTTCTTATCAGAACATCTTTCGGCAACTTTTACAATATGGCTGTTCTCGCAATATGAGTCAATATAAGCAAAAAATATTTCAATTTTCTGAACTCGGTACACTCATGTAGAAGCTATTACACTTTTTATTATCTCGATATATATAGCTTTCGTAATAAAACCTCTCGAACGGTGTTATCCGCAGTTTTATAATCTAAAGCGCGCTATTTCAGTAGTAACATTGAAAAACACAATAGTTTTTGCCGTTGATTCATAGACTGGCATTTATAGGGCACACTGAAACAATCCAGCTCGTTTGTTTTATTTAACCGGCGGTCTTTCATCGGTAACAACGGGCCTCGAAAGCAATTTAGTTTCGTAACCCTTCTCATATAGCCTACCGTGCTAGGGTTGCCACTTGCCGCTACTCCGGTATTTCATTATTGCCACTTATCATTATGTAGGTTTTAACATTTGTTTTCTTATTCAGGGTATAGTACATACTCACTAAAACATTATCGTTCTTAATTTTCTGTAGTTTAAAAAAATCTAACTCTTATTTCAGTCAGAGCACAAATAAATGTCCACTTCAGTAAATTTAAATGACAATTTAAATTCAGTCTCCGATCCTCTTTGTAACTCCCAATGGTCTATCGGCAGCCCTATCGTCCACGTATGTTCCCTGTGGATTTGCCACAGTTTATATACCTCCCGAGATCTACTTGAGTGCTTCGTGTTTTGAATTCCAACTTAGACTGCTGTGTGCAATTTCATCTGTTCAGTAATTGGCTCGTGATCTCCTGTAAGCAGAATTTTAATGATGTTAAAACTTACAATGAACTGAACACAATTAAACCTACAAGTACCTTATTTGAGATAACTAAATCTATAGGAACATTACGTGGTGGTTCGTCGTCTCGTTATTATTTATCCTTTAGAGAAATAATATATTATTCGATAGATTTTGTTCGATTGTCAAATAATTTGTACGTATTTCAATAAATAAATAAAGTATGAATGGCATATTTGAAATGTTTACTCCACACTGCATCAAGCACCATCTCTAAATTTTCATTGTAACCAGATACATTTTCACTGTTAACAGATAGCACTGGAACAGGAATAATTGAACACTTTGCGGTACAATGACAAATATATACCCGATATCTAATTTCCGAGTATAAATCTCATTTCTCGTAACCGCGGTACATCTGCATTGGTTGATATATTTGGTTACACTTCTTCCGCAGTCTTGCTCTCTGTTATGGGAATATGAGCGTTATCATCCTGTGTTAGAGCTGCAATTGGTTTGGGTTTGACTGGTGTTATATTGGTATCGCTGAGGTTTGCATCGACCGATACAGTTTCAGTTCATTTAGGTTCATCGTACACTTCTGCTAACAGATTTCGTCCCTATTTTTTGTCTGTATCATTTTGAATTTCATAACTCTATTCATGTAGTTTTGGAAGGTTTATCAGTTCTTTTTACATGGAAAACTGAACAATTGCACAAATTGTCCTGTTCAAGTAAATTACGTTAGGCCTGTATTTTTTAAATCAAATTTAAACCAGAAGTTTGTCGGTTTTTAACTTCTACCTAAGCTATAAAAAATATAGCATTTCCCATTAAAAATTCACCTGAATAACTTTATCCAGCAGGTATTAACTTACAATGGTCTTAATATAAACTCGTGTGTATCTTGCATTACCGCAGCATGCGCCTGCGCCGCTGACTCACCGTGTGTCATACCAACGTCCTGTAACACAAGACGGCCTTCCGCGTGTGCATCATTAATTGCTATTGTTAATATTTAGGTTACTTCACTCGTTTATGTATCCGTGCGTCAGAGATAAGTGTGAGTTTGAGTTGAGTAAGGTGTAGGACAGATGCAAACATTTGTTTTTAAGTAGGTTTTGCTTTATGGTCAGGGGGATGATTAGCTTTCTCTCCTACAGAGGGTAGGAGATAGTTGGGTTGGCTTTAAATACAATTTTGGGGATATTCTTTTAGTTGCTTGATCAAAATCATCATGATCATTAGATTTAAAAACAAGACTGTTTTGTTTGGAAACTAAACAATTTCGTAAAAAGCAATAAGTTTGCATTTATTGCAAAATTTTAATTTATTTAAACACTATATAACTTGAATAAGAAAATATTATCGTAAATTGTTTCCACGTAAAAGTAAAGTGATTGGATTGTAATTATTTGTAGTTTAAGTTTTTATACTTTCAAGGCAACCAGTCTAATAAAAACAAAAAACAACCGTACTGATTATTTCTTTATTTTTGGTTAAAATGCCAAAGTGCAATTAGGTCTAAATTTAGTATGTTTGTTTGTTTGCTACACTTTACATGTAAAATAAACAATTGCATATGGTTCGATACAGTTGTTGTAACCTCGATCGTGGCAGGTAAAGAAATGACATTTCAATTCAACTTATGTAAATATAATAACATCAATCTGACGTTGAAACTGACCAACGTGCTCAAACAAACAAACTTAAAATAAGTATATTAAGGGCATGAGGAAAAACTGATGGGTCACCTAGATATGGAAAATTGACCTACGAAATTTTACCTATTATTATTATTATTTAGGTATCTTTCTAAAAGAATGTTCCATGAATCTTTCCAACGTATTAAATATTGCGTTGCTTTTCTAAATATAGCGTTGTATATAAATGTTTGAAGCGATGGCGAAAGAGAAGGTTGGTGACCCGTCATTAGGCTTATCTTCGTCACAAAATATAAATTTATGCACTTTAGAGGGCTCCATATTTAAGTAAGTGTGACGTCACATAGTCTCTTGATCACATCTTTTTACATTCACAATTTATCAACTTATAATATTATTCTTGAAAGTTTACACAGCTCACTTTCAGAATTTTAACGTTTGCAGTAAAGCGACATCTTCCTGATCTTAAGTCGCTAGAGTGGAGTCGTTAAATTATATTGCATCCTATTCCTGAGTTTCTACCTTTTAATTCTTAGGAAATAAGTAATAGACGATTAAATTCTAGTAATAATATAGTTTTATCAAAGTATGCAATCAGATGAGCGGTAAATGTTCTCAATTCTCAGACAACACAAATGTTTTGGACATTTTAAATATCGTCAACAAACTGAACAATTTATTTTAAATGTCTTGAATTAACTTTTTATAAATGCCATCGTTTTAAAAGAAACCTTCTCTTTTAAGTTTTAATAAAAAAACATTAGTTAGAATACCTTGTATTGAAATAAATTCAATACTATTAAACTCCTTCCGCAGACGTCAGCACTCAGCGCTAATGGCCGGTGTCCCGCCAAACTATTAGCAGTGTTAATTAAACATGTCGCTATGAATGTGTTTGCACATTCAAAGAAATTGTCATTTTATGTATTATTCCGTAAATAGAACGGTTAATTATAAGATAGTACTTGGTAAGATACGAATCGGGCAGTATCATGATAGTTTACTATTGTGAAAATGTTTGTCTTGTACAGTTTTAAAATTCTATGTAAATAGTAGAACTTAGAAGACTATAATAATTTGACAATAGAGGAAACTTCTGAAGTTTTTGCAAAGTTCCTTTGAATTAACAATTAATGTACCTATTTTTTGTGAACGAACCGTTTTATAGCCGTAAATTTATGGCCTATAACGTCTTCGACACGAATTTGATACAGAGTGTTCGAAATAAATCGCTTATTAAAATATCGTTAATCTGGATAAGTTTATGACGTATTCTGATGTTTAATGACCGTGAGTAATAAGGTGTGTACCTTGTGTAGGTAGAAATAATTATTGTAACGTCCTACACTGAAATTTATTACTATATCATACAGGTCCGTTAATAAATCCTATAAATAGTACCTAAATTTAAAAAGAAACGTGATATTTAAACGTTGAACTCCATTTTCCGAATTAGCGAAGCTCAAGTTGGCGTTGCAGAAAACTATAACTGTTATTATTTACGTTGTATATACCTATCTGAAACGAGCCAATTTACGTAATCAAGAATTTCAGTAAAAAGCGAATGTCTCACGTTGTTAATATCAACTAAATCTTGATTCTCTCGTTATTTACTCAAACAAGATTTATGCAGATAACACATTGCACGGTTAGCGTGCAATTCGCTCGAAACTTACGCAAAAACTTTTACATAAACCAATTTATCCTGATTTCATTCAAAAGTATGTATCGTATGAGCGCAAGAATTTTGTTTTTATTAAAAACAATATGTGTGTATGAGCGGAGTCGTTTACGCAGCGTTTGATGGCGAACTAATATAAATCTATTTCTGTCACAACAGAGTAAAGCTCTGAATTGTTTATAAGGCAAGTTTTGCGAACGATCGATGAGTGTCGACTGCCGCGAGCGACGCGATAACTTTGTTTGGAAATAGGCTCTCTTGTAGTCTTTAGTACGTCAAATATTTATGAAACACAATACATATACCAGCACAATGTGAACTATTTTTCTATGGTTGCTTTCTGAATTTACTTGGTAACCTTGATTTTGATAATAAAGACCACATTGTTGACGCACTCCACACTCATTTCCCGAAATGAATTATGTTTAGCTTTCTGATCTTTGATATGGTGTAACAATATTCAATAAAAATGAGTTTTACCAATATAAAATGTTATGTTCGTAATGGCATACAATATTTTATCAGGAACGCGTTAAAACGTTGAATAATATGACTCAAAATGACGTATCCAGTGTTGGTAATACAACAAGCGTTCAAATGTACACTGAGAGCAAAACGGAAGAGTAAATATAAATCAATAGTCGTAAAATGCCAATGACTCTTAGATCGATACACACGGGTATAAGATATGTAGTACAACACGTGTTATAAAATTAATGTATACAAACACGGTGGTGTAAAGATGAGAGCATAAATGAAGAATAGATATGTTTCATTCAATATTTTCCATTTCTATCTTGTTAGTAGCTTTCTATATTTCACCATAGATATTGCTAATAGCACACACTTTGTATTGTTATAATAATTATTGTCCAAGACGTACTGCCGCTAGCCTATTTATATTTATAAGATTAATTACATAATTATATATTTTTGACGACGTGCCTAACAATCTACGAAACCTTACGCGTCTGCACAAAATTCAGAATGTTTAATTACAGTAGTAGATAATAAAAAATATTCAAATAAAACAAACGTTTATTGTTTCAAGCCTACGAATCAATACTAGATGTACTAGCCCAAGCAAACCAGTACATTTCTGCCCGATCAGTCGCCCACCTTCCATTTCTTTTGATGTGCCGACAGCTTTGATGTTTCATGATGTAGCCTACAATCCAATTTGGATTTTATTGCTCGAACATTAAAATATACTATGCATGTGTCATTTGTATTAAAATGTCATGATATTTTCCAACAGATGATTTATATTATTCGGGATAATATAATTGTTTTGTAGCTTTTACCATCGGACCAATTACTAGGGTTGAACATTTGTATTATAGTAATCAGAAGTATTATTTTTTGTTAACTATAATATCGTCAGTGTGTAATAGCAGACATTATTACTAATCATGATTGGTAACTTAAAGGAATAAATGTCTAAGTATCCATTTTTCTATTTTCTAGGTCTTAGCGGTTCGAAAGCCGACATGCAGCACAGGCGGGAGGTGTTCGGTTCCAACCTGATCCCTCCCAAGCCGCCGAAGACGTTCCTCACGCTGGTGTGGGAGGCGCTGCAGGACGTCACGCTGATCATCCTCGAGGTGGCGGCGGTCGTCTCATTGGGTCTGAGTTTCTACAAGCCGTCCGAAGACGAGAGTGATGTTGGTGAGTGTGGACAACCCTGATGTTGTTACCATACTAGTTGTTTCTTTATGTTCTTTGAGAAACTAACAAGCATAGGGTTGCCTCATGCATAGAAATACATGTTTGTTTCAAATAGACATTGCATCCTAAGATAATCTTTAGAAAAAAAAAATGTAAAAGTATAATATGATTACTAGATTAATATTAATTAAACCTGATAGGGTAATTATCAATTTAAACTTAATAGTTAAAGTCCAATTAATTTCAGATCAAAAGGTAACATACGTAAATAATTAACAGTAAGTTCAAACATTAATGGCCGTTAGGGTATAAACTAATATCAAACAGATATGGAGTATTCGTACACGAAACTGATTACAAGCGAGCTTTTCATGAACGATTTCATTTCAATGAATTGAATTTCCGATACATCCAATTATATTATCATTTTGGCTTCTGGATTTGAAGCTGTTTCTATTGTTACAAGAAATGATGTTAAACTTGATACAGAAATTGGAAATAGTAGCTTAGATGTTGTAACTGTAACTGATCAAATTCAGCAATAATATTTAGGATAATTGTTATTTTATGAAAATAGTAAAGTGGAAATTAAACTTGAATCAAGGAATTATAACTGCTATTCTGGTTATTACTGTTAATTATCAAGTAGAACATAGGCCTTTTCATTGAAAACTTTACAAATCAAAAATACCTGAACAAGTCCTAAATTATTATTTAAAATAAGGCAATGTTACCAATTATGTATCTCTAGCACTGTACATAACAAATGAATAATATATGTGTTCTCTTTTATGTCTATGGAATCATTAGACAGTATTGGTAAGATGTCAACGTGAATTGGTTATTATCCTGCACCACCCCAATCCCTTACAGTATATTTAGCATGGGAGTTTTTAAATGAACTCATTAATTATTTAAAGGCTTTTCCATATTTTTTTACTTAGCTGGAAGGAAAACTTGTCTTAGAACCATACTTTGTAAACCGCCTAAATTTAAAGTAAGCAATTGTTCATTATCATTCATTTGAATAAAATGAAATGTCTTTTTATTTTACTCAACAATTCTAATCTTAGCTTGTTAATGTTAAATATAGATTGTACAAACACTTGTATTTAAAAATTATTTTTGAGCTCTCTCGGTTACATTGTTTGCTCACACTTCAAATAAAAGTTTACAATGGCGTTCACGGAAATTTTCTTTTTGTATTTCAGTCGGTTTAATTTTTAATTCACCGAGTTATTGTCTTGCTTATGAAGTACTTCGAAGTTCTTTTAAGATTTCTTCGTTTTTACTATGATTTAAATCGATTTTTTCAAACCAAAAGTTGATTTAAAAACTCCCATGCTCAGAATACACTGTTTAAATGTTAGTGCTTATACTTATAGTTACTTGTCTCTTGTGTGGTGTGTGGGTGGTAGATGCTAGGGTTCGATACACTTATAATGGCATTCATTTATATATCTCTTAGTATTGTTATGTTTCTTCATTCTTACTTTTGTTTTATCTTTACTTAGGGGATATATATTGAATGCCATCTTAAGACGAACTATACAGCACGTAGTTAAAGAAGCGATATTTAATTTAAGGCATTTTGGTCTTTTAATTATTCTGATGTTTCTCGTAATATTTTTGAGAAACATATATTTCACAATTCATATTTCCGATTTTTTCTGTTACAAAATAAAATATCGCGAATCTTTAACTTTCTTGCAAATGAATAATAAAATTTGTTTCTTCTAGATAATTTAAAACTATAGGTTCGTTTATGAAACTACTTACTTCATTCTTATTGTTTCGTATTTAATTAAAGGGCTTACACGAAAGTAAAGTTTCTATTTTTTTAACAGTAAAATAATAGTTTATGATTTTATCTTACTGTTTAACTCAATAGGTACTATAACCGCATTTAAAATATTTTTTAAGTCTTTAATATCATAGCCTTCGCACTATACATAGTTTGAAAATATATATATATAAGTGTCGCTTACCTTTTCTTTTCTTGAAAATCTTGACAATTACTATAGAGAACATCTTTTCCCCTTTCTCTTTCTATCAATCAATCTATCCCATAATGCTCGTTAATAATTTTATAAATTGTAAGCGCATGGATGTCACATATTTTTTCCGTTAAATATTATTAAATTCTTAGTACTTTACATTTCGCATTTCCGAGAATGTTATTCATGAAATATAAATACTGAAGCAGACATCTGCTGGTGACGACATTACGTTGTAAAGTATTCGAAACTCGAGGTTTTATAACTTTGAATGAATCACGATTATTACCCGTTAATTCTTGGTCCGTATAGTAAACTCTAGCTTATTTCTATTCAGTCTTTTTTTATAAAGCTACTAACATGATATTAGACTGTTAGACTAGATAATTTCATGGTAAATCATATCAAGGTCTATTTAGTACTTTTAGAAAAATAATCAAACGAACAAAAATTACTTTGGTACTTTTCAATCGAGAATTTACCCACATAATCTTCCGGAGGGACGTCTCTTTTAAATACAACTTGAAGAAATTCCTTATTTCTTGCAAATATTAATTATAATCATATTGTATCGCATGGCCAGTGCACATTCTGATAAATCAGCTGATGGTCTGGTTACGCCTGCGGTCAGCGGGTACGACCAATGATCCGTGATATTGTTCCGATTGCAACCCACGGTTTATGTTTAAATGTTCGTTTATCTGTAACGTGATTTGCGTTGAAGATATTTTTGGTTATCTATGTGGTTTAAAAATTGTAGTTTAAAATACTTCAAGATGCGCTAAAATTAAATCTATAACTTCCGCCATAATTGTACCGTCTTCAACATTTTTTAATCATCCTTATGTTTTGGCTCTTTTAACACAGTATTTATGCCCCAGTTTAATCCCCAGAAAGCATAAATATTTTTCCCCCAACATGTCTCATTAAATGAAGCGCAGTTGTAATAAGGGCGGGAGTACAGAAGCCCTCTGGTAATAAAGTGGTGTAACTGCACCCTGAGCCTCGGGCACATGTGCCGTCTTAGGTATAAGACAGGAATAAGGAATTTGCAACTTTATATATTGTTTCCACAGTGGCAGAGTGGTTAGAGACAGGTCTCTAGAGATAGCAGGTTCGGGTTCTATCACCACCTCATTTAAATAATATGTGACATATTTAGAGTTTCTCTGCATATGGACGTTTATGTTCATTGTTCAACTATCGATAAATTTATTAAAATTCCAGGATTGCTCATGTATTTAATTAATTTAATCCTCATATAATTGCGTCCAAAATAAAGTTTTTAAACAGGTAAACAAAAATATGTAGGTAATATTCTAAGAATTGAATTTTATATATCTCACAGAGTATAATGGTCTTGTACTTGATTAGCGCGCTTATCAGAGCGCATTATAAAGATTTCCCAGAGGGCTAATTTGATTCCGAATCCTGATAACACACGGATAATTTTGAGGCCTTCGTAGTTCGTTATAATCTCATAATAATCTAAATTGGTATATCTCCTGCGATTTCCTGTTTAATTGCGGGTAGATTAACATTTCCATGTGCTATCTAGAATCTTCCGAATTTCTAGATTTTAAACACTAACTATGTATCTTTGTATGTTGAAAAATAATATGTCGATGTTGATGTAACTTTCACTGTATATCAAGTTGAAGCTTTTTTTGTTGTTTTGGAGAAAAATTATAGCATATGCCATGAATACCTAAACCTACAGTACCTATATAAATCTGATCGATACTTTCAAAAAGATGAAATTTGAAAAGTAACCTTATATTTCCTTACACGCTATAAAATATACCCTGAATGCCAAAGTCAAAAACGTGTTATTTGTAATCGTAAATGACGTCCGCCCCACACGACGCGGGATCACGCGAAGGGAAGGTTTTACCAAATATTAAATTGTGACCTTCCTTGTTAATTAAGGGCCTTGATACTGTCCCAATGCTGTGGACATTTTATATGTAGTTTGCTTTTAATTATTTATTGAGAATTCAAGTTTGGCGTAATTGTTCATTTTTGTTATATTGTTTAATTGTTGGCAAATATATGACTATATGTTGATAGTCTTTGTGATGACGGTGGAAACGCGATTAAATGAACACAGTCTTAAAATATTTTTTCCTTAATTTTTCGCACTATTATTACCTGTCTTCTCTGAAGCTCTTCTTTTTATGAAACCGTTTTTACAACTTTTTCGACACGTATACCTACTAGTAATAGTTTATTCTAAATTTTATTTGATTTATACTGAAATAAAATGTTTTTTTTTTATCAATTTTTGGTATAAAAACTCGCTAACTAATGATCAATTAGAAATAATAATATATACGTGAACATTTTATTTCGGTATATTATTGGTGTCTTAGCTTGTATTAAATGTGTTTTAGAACATGGCTATTATTAAGTATAACACTGTGTGGCCGCACCATATATGTGGCATATATCACAGAGCACTAGAGTATAGACCGTAGAACATGTGTGTTTGTGTCTAGATTACTGCGTAACGAGTGACTTAACTACGATTAATTGCAGGGCACATTGATGAAGAGGAAGGCCATTACCAGTGGATCGAGGGTCTAGCCATCTTAATATCTGTTATAGTTGTCGTCATAGTTACAGCGTTTAATGATTACACGAAAGAACGACAGTTTAGGTAAGTCATTGTTTGTATTATTTTTCTAATTGTTCAAGTTAAAGACCCCCTAAGTTTTATCCCTTGATGTGGAAAATTCGACACCAAAAATGCTTTAACTCATTTATTATTCTTACAAGTCTCTGATAATAATTTTCTAGTTTTCACCAATTACCTTTTTACTTTTTACCTAATATCATGGTTTTTAATTTGTCTAATCACTTCTTACAAAAGTATACGATAATGTTTGATCGGACCCCGGTCATTACACGGTATATGGAGGTAGTATTGAGACGTGCGGCGGTCGCGTTGCAGAGGCCTGCAGTCGCGGATAGAGGGCGAGCACAAGTTCGCGGTGATCCGCGGCGGCGAGGTGAAGCAGGTGCCCATCAGCGACATCGTCGTCGGCGACGTCTGCCAGATCAAGTACGGCGACCTGCTGCCCGCCGACGGCGTGCTGCTGCAGAGCAACGACCTCAAGGTGAGCACACACACACATACACAGCACGCTACGCGCTACACACACACTCGATACGTGTACACCCTGCACTACACGCACCTACGCCGGCGGTAAATGTGCAGAGTAGACCACGCTCTATACGTACACATGCACCACACTTTCGGTACATGTGCACTCCGCACTACACGCACATACACATTCGGTTCATGTGTATCACGCGCTATACGTACACACGTGCTACACGTATACATGCACTACACTTTCACACACTTTCGGTACATGTACACTCGCGCTACATACGCACCCGCAATGCGTGTGTTACTCTCGTTACAGATCCTTTTTTATTATTATTTTAATATTGTACTTGTACACCTTGAAATTCACATCACCTATGTTTTCGAAGCGCTTACACCCACACCATAATATATCCTATACCAAATACAATTACTCCGTAATTAGTAAACCTTCATACATACAGCACGTGTAACACGAATAAAGCATTACAATTTATACACCCTTGTACACCTCGACACATACATCCTATGATCTTAACTTGCTCCTATGATGTTTAGTTTATTAGTCAGTAGAAAAACCAACACTCAATACAAACAACCTGCAGTCAATATGACGAACGTGTCTCCGTGGCTTATCTCTGCGAACAAACATTGTGACATCAATTTACCTATTTTTTCTATTAATAGCTTATTTACTACGTATAGTTAAATGAATGACCCGTTTTTATAAAGTCACCTCTACAAGTCTAAAAAGAATAAATTGTTATTGGGAAAATTAATGCATCAATATTGTGGATCCAATTTCGTTTTATAAAGTACGGGTTTTAGCACAAAAACTAAATTAATATTTTATCAGTTCCGTGATACGATAATACAAAAAATTTTAATTACTGCTTCTTCTAATTAAACGTTTTAATTCTGTATTCATCAGAATATTAGTTAAGTATCTACTTTTAGCTTTATTTTTACATTTACCGACAGTATGTCTATGTATGTTTAAATCTTTAAAACTACGCAAGGGGTTTTGATGCGGTTTTTTTTAATAGATATCGATTCAAGAGGAAAGTTTTAGTATATAATTTATTATGTTTAAGACAAAGCGGGCGAAGCCGCGGGCGGAAAGCTAGTATGATATAACATAATAAAACTAAAACAGTTTCGTATAAATCCATGGTATTATTTTTGCATAAATTTATAAATTGAAACTTTGTTTACAAAGTTCATATACATTTACGCTTATAAATTCTTCAGGATTTAACTTCACTCCTGCATAATAAATTCACTGTATTTGAAAATACAAAATCTAATTCTACGATAAATAACGATCCACATATTTATCTACAGTTAACAATAAAATCAACAAATTATCAACAATGACGCACGACGCGTCTTTAGATTGAAGATATATTTGATAAGAAGAAAATGATTATGTGATAACTGTATGCAGTATTTTTATCATTTTATCAAAGGCACTAATTGTGCCGTGAGATATGGGGTTATGTAACGAAAAAATTTGTCATTTTCAATTGTGTTTCGTAACCATGTTGCCTACATTTTCAGATGAAATAAATATCATATACAGTAAAATATCATGCACACATACACACATCAAGTTAGAATATTATATAAAAGTATAGGTAAATAATATATACCGATTTTAATTGAAAGACATATTATATTTTGAAAGAAGGTATGCCTTCTTACAATTTTCGTAAGTTAGTCTGTATGTCTGTTTCAATCTTTTCTTCGGAACAGCTGAACCAGTAAACTATAATAGTACTTCCTGTAGCAACTAATATGCTTACTTTTATTTTTAAAGAGTTAATTCGCCCTTATAAAATTCTAATCACTCAAAACGTCTCGAATCTTCTTGTTATGGTAAAATAATTAACTTATTTTTTATAACAAAACACCAAGCAAACCCGTATAACGCAACATGTAAACATTCCAGATCGACGAGTCATCGTTAACGGGCGAATCGGACCATGTGAAGAAGGGAGAATCGTTTGATCCCATGGTGCTATCCGGTACTCACGTTATGGAAGGTAATTATTTGAAAATACCTTCATTTTATGGGGAAAAAGTTATCTACCCTCATTTGTGTAGGAAAAAGTGGGTATTTATATAGGCAATGTTTTTTTTTGTAGATATTTTGTAATGTACCAACATGTGTATGGAAAAAAGCGGGTAGTTTTAAAAGTACAGAATGCGAGTTTTACAGTACAATACAGCTTTTATGATAAGGAAATATATACGCAGTCGTTTATTTTTATCTTGAAAATGTTTCTAACGTATCGAGTCCTATTGGATTTGTTACAAAAATTGTACATTCCACAAGAAATATAGAAAAAAATTTGAATATGCTGTTAGAACTGTTACATATTCATGACAGTCACGAGCTCCTAACAAACGAACACACACACATTCCAGGCTCAGGCAAGATGCTAGTGACGGCTGTGGGGGTGAACTCGCAAGCGGGCATCATCTTCACCCTGCTCGGGGCGGCCGTGGACAAACAGGAGAAGGAGATCAAGCAGATGAAGAAAGGTCAGTCTCATCACCGATGTGAATAGTATGCCACTTAGAGGGTGCTCCTTTCGCTTTGGGACACCCTGTATAGATGATACAGGGTGATAAAATTGGTTTAAACGAAAAAAATGCTGTTATTTTGGGAAAATTGAGTATTAAATCAATTAATAAGAACAAAAAATAAAAAAAAGGTGAAAAAATTAACATTTTTTGTTACCAAAGCAAAGGGAACACCTTGTTATAGAAGGAATATTGCATTGAAATAGTTAGCAAAATATATTAATAACTATGCCCGCGTGAAACGATTCGGATAACTTCGAAACGCGGTGGGCATAACTAGGTTATGCTTAATTAGTTTTTTAGTGGACTCTGGCGGGTGATATTTTTTGAGATTTGAGATATTATTCTTTACAATTTTGAAAAGTTAAGTACATAGTTACGATGTACAAGGCAATATATTTTCTTTATGTTTTCTAAGATAGTGCTATTTTTGTAACACAATAGAAGTCGTATAACTCATAAATTTCCAATTAAAATAAACAAAGTCAATACTAAATTAATTAGCGAATTAACGAAATATCACCCGTCAAGTCGAACTCATAGCGACTCGAGTGTAGTTGCATTTGTAGCGACACGTCTGGGCCATCCATGAGTGTAGGGTTGCCAAAAAGTATAAAAAAATAACTCACATTTTAGGTATTCGATTGGAAAACTAGATTGTAGAATAGTTGGAAATCGTTTCGTATCAGTATTATAACATATATTTTTTTCTTTTGCTATTTCATTACTATTACAACTTATTACTTTCAAGTTAATGTTATAGTTTGAATTTAATTCTTGCTTCAAACTTACAAGATACATATTATATTTTTTTATTTCAATTGATAAATTAAGAAAATGATTGGCAACCCTACCCGCCGACGCACTCCCGTCCCTGTGGGAACTTTCGTACATGATTAAATTGGTGAAAATATTTTAACATTTACAACCACATTTTAGAACACTCTTTTTTATTTTTTACATCGCACTATACTTCCATTCATATATTTTGCTTTAATTTGTGATTTTCCGAATTGCACCGAGTCATTAAAAATCCCCTTTGTACTGACTTTTATGTGTAATTAAAAATTTTCATTTGTTTGTTCGTGTTTTTGTTACGCTTATTCCATCTATTTTGTTCATTATTTCGTACGCATTAAAGTCCATTTCACCAATTTAATCTCTCACGTGAGATTATTTTATGTTCCGAGAGTCATATATATTACTTTTTCGTGTTATTGTCAGTTCGTGTTGTGTTCAACTAATGGCCTGTCCTGTGAGCATGGTCCACTGTCCTGTGCCCCGTAGCGATAGTAGATGTATCCAAAATTGTCCGTATTATAAACTTACTCCTATAAAATAATCTCGTTTCAGTTTTTAAAATGAATTTTAAACCAACAAATAATGCATACATTGTAAATGCAATGGCTCCAGCTCGAACACTTGCGGCCATATAAAAGTATCCGCTCAGTTTAATATGTTTTTCAAATGTCAATGAATTTTTGGAAAGTGAAGTGACGGTAGCAAATGTTCGAGCGCCCTAACCCCTAGAGTTAGTTCCACATAGAATGACCCGTACAATGACATCCAATGTTTTTTTCTCCACCCCGCCCCGGCCCGCCGCACACACCCATGCCGACGACGAATAAACGCAATAAACATACACATTTACTCGCATCGTGTTACTGTCGTGTCGGCATGATGTAAACCCGATATCGTTGTCATAAATGTGTATGCTTGTGTAATAATATCGGATATACGAATGACGATTGGCGCGGGTAGAAGCTAAAAAGCAGCAGCGGAAGGAGACCCAGCGCAAGAGCCTCACAGGTGAGTCGCGGCGCAACACTCACACCTAACGCTTCCTCCACCTTGTGCTTGCATTGCCCTTTTTTTCATAGACTAACGCTCCAAACTTAACATAGTGTAACCTTGTAACATTATAAGAAAGTATTTAAATATTGACACAACTTTAAAATGCTGTAATTTTACAATACCGTTATAGTTTAATGAACGTAAAACGTAGACTAAGTTTTGGTTTCGTAATTTGATTTCTCAGTATCGACTAAATTGGCATCATTTTTATTTTAATATTATTAATTCGTTAACCTGTTTCTTTGCCCGTAAGTGTACGTCTCGCACCTCGGTTCTTACGTAACTTGAAGTCGGACGAGCACGTATCTAGTGTTGTCGTTGGTGTGCTTATTTGTGTCTAAATTCAGTTCTACTGAATATTGAAACAAAGTACTCTATAGTCTGTTAGTAAAATTGAAAAGAGTACAGTAAATAGCAACAGCATGTTTGTCGTTACTTGCAAGGGTAATAACGGTGCTTGTATTGATATCGATATCGATACCGGCACCGATACCGATACGGGTTCGCTAACGTTACGGTGCGGTGTGCAGGTGAGGACGAGGTGGGCGGTATCGGCGCGGGCGGGGCGAACCACGCGCGCGCGGAGGACAACCACGTGGCGAGCAGCGACAAGCCCGCGCCCGAGGCCTCGCACAAGAAGGAGAAGAGCGTGCTGCAGGCCAAGCTCACCAAGCTGGCGATACAGGTGCGCACCACACGACACGACACTACACGGCACATCACAACACGTCACAACACGACAATACCATAAAATGTAACAAAATACAACACAACATGTAGCCAGATTCAGTCAGATCGTGTAATTTATAAATTTCAATCAATTTTTATGTGATAGAGCAAACAACCGGCTATCAATACATTAAACTTAGTAACACCAAGCAGGACACATACCTACAACAATATTTTGATAAACTTTTTATTTTTCTACAATAGTTTTAATGGAATATTTAAGTTTTCAATGTTTAGAATAGAAAGTTAGATTACTCATTATTCTTGTCACTACATCTAATTTGACCTTATAAAAAATACATTTTATGTCAATATATTGTACCGTACACGTCGATCATTATTTGACCCCTGTCCACAGATCGGTTACGCGGGCTCCACGATCGCCGTGCTGACGGTGATCATCCTGATCATCCAGTTCTGCGTGCACACGTTCGTGATCGAGGGCAAGGTGTGGAAGGCGACCTACATCAACAACCTGGTGAAGCATCTCATCATCGGCGTCACCGTGCTGGTGGTGGCCGTGCCCGAGGGGCTGCCCTTGGCCGTCACACTGTCGCTTGCCTACTCTGTTAAGGTGAGAAAATCAATACTAATATTATAAAGCTGAAGAGTTTGTTTGAACGAGCTAACCTCAGGAACTACTGTCCGATTTGAAAAATTCTTTCGGTTTTAGATAGCACATTTATCGAGGAAGGCAATTGGTTATATGTCATCACGCTAAGAACAACATGAGCGGAACAATGTAGGTGAAACCGCGGAGCACAGCTAGTTAGTTATAGTATGCCGTTACCTGATTTATGGATAACTTTGTCTGTTTATACAATTGTAATGTATTTTGAGTACGTAGAATTTAGCATTTAGTTGATTATTAATTGTGTATTCTAAGGACAGGATGAGGATATTTATAGTTCTCTAAATATACTTATAATTTTTATTGGTAATATTTTTTATAATGATTTCGCAATTTGTAAAAATATTGGAAACAATACACCTTAGAATTTTTTCTTATATGTTTAAATTATCATTGTATTGTCTTTTTAAATTGATTTAAATGTCTTCTCTATTCCATTTAAATAGTTTAATCTTTTCTTGTTCGTGATGTTATTTTTTATTTGTACTTGTAAAATTAAAGCCAATTTGAAAACAATGAAATGTGACTAATGTATCGTATTGTTGTACAGAAAATGATGAAGGACAACAACCTGGTCCGGCACCTGGACGCGTGCGAGACGATGGGCAACGCGACCGCGATCTGCTCGGACAAGACCGGCACGCTCACGACCAACCGCATGACGGTCGTGCAGTCCTACATCTGCGAGAAGCTCTGCAAGGTGACGCCCAACTTCCGCGACCTGCCTGCAAACGTCGCGGAGACCATGGTGGAGGGCATCAGCGTTAACAGTGCCTTCACTTCGCGCATCATGGTGAGTCAGCCCCCCCACACACACACACCACACGTGTGATCCTCCTTTACTCGGTCTCCTCACATGTGTTATTCTCTTCTCCCCGGTCTCCCCTTCCCCCACACATATAGATACACATAGTATAGAGACAATTTTTTTAGATAGTGAAATTTTTTTATTATTTTGGTAGGGTTGTAACAAATAAAATAAAGTTTGTTTATTTAGCCATTGTAATCTTTTTGATGATTTATTATAAATACTATCTCTGATAATTGAATACTTCCTTTTTTTTTCATAATTGTATACAAATTTGCAACTGAAAAAACAAACAACCCTGAACACTGATAATTTTCAAATTTCGTTGTGTACTTTTGTTCATCTCTGTAACTTGGCATGGTAAATTGGTATAATTGGCTGAATAAATAATAATTTTGATAAATGTCACTCAAACACGATGGCCACGAGCCGCTAACACCGACACTCTGCCCGCAGCCGTCGCTGGACCCCGGGGGCCCGTCCATGCAGGTGGGCAACAAGACGGAGTGCGCGCTGCTGGGGTTCGTGGTGGCGCTGGGGCAGAGCTACGAGGCGGTGCGCGAGCGCCACCCCGAGGAGTCGCTCACGCGCGTCTACACCTTCAACTCGGTGCGCAAGAGCATGTCCACCGTGGTGCCGCACAACGGCGGCTACCGGCTCTACACCAAGGGCGCCTCCGAGATCGTGCTCAAGAAGTACGTGCCGATTTTGTTTTATTTCAACAGTATTCATTTGTTGGTATCGATGGAAACTTTGTTATAATGTAAGATTGCTCGTCAGGACTTTTACGAGATGTTTTAGCGACTCTTAATAACGTGATGTTTGATACTTCACGTTGGTAGCGAATCAATTTTGCTGCTTAACGAATGTTTACTATGAATACGACTATACTATTTTTATCATATTTCGATTACCTACTAACTTATTTTAAATTATTTTCTAGTAATCTATATATAGTTTTGACAATGCTAATAAAAATTACATTTATCAAATTATGTTTCTATCATATTTCATTTTAATGTCTAATTTTTAGTTAGTATCATCGGAAGATCGAATAAAACTTCTAAGTTTTAAATAAGAACTTTTGTTTCATTAACATGTCATCTATAAATTATTAACATTTGCAACATTATTATTACTATTAACTACTTCAATTCTTAACACTATGTACAAATTTCCCATTATTAAATATTATTCACTAAAACCACTTGTGCTGTATAGATGCGCATTCATCTACGGTCACGAGGGTAGACTGGAGAAGTTCACGCGCGACATGCAGGAGCGGCTCGTGCGGCAGGTCATCGAGCCCATGGCCTGCGACGGGCTCCGGACCATCTCCGTGGCGTATAGGGACTTCGTGCCCGGCAAGGCGGAGATCAACCAGGTAGGGATTGGATAGAATATACTAGAAGATAATAATGTATAGAATAGAAGATAATCAGGGTGCTAATTATGGTGTTGAAGTTGTGGGGAAAATGTTGAAAAGTTATCCGACAAGGTGGAAATCAACCAGGTTGTTATGAGAGATTAGTTAGAATAAACGAGTAAATCGAGGTTGTCAATTTTATGTTGGGAGTTATTGAGAAATGTTGGAAAAGTCAATATTGTAAGTATTGAAAGGTAGTGGGCTAAGTGTAGATCCTTGCGCAACCCCTTTGCACGATAGCCTATAAATGGTTAATTTAAATGTGATTTTTAGGAGAAATAGGATATTATACATAGTATTGTTTAAAATAATTATGGTAATGTTATTTACATGTATATTAAAAGCGTATTTTATTTAATCACAGGTGCACATAGACCAAGAGCCTAACTGGGACGATGAAGACAATATTGTAAACAACTTGACTTGCCTATGTGTTGTGGGTATTGAAGATCCTGTCAGACCTGAGGTAAGTTTTAAATCAAACTTTCAGTACTGTAAAAAGTATTAAAACCTAAAAAAAAAAACATTTTATGTCATCGTTTACAAATGATAGTAATTTATATAAAAAATCAAGCTCATCTACTTAACGTATTTAACGTTATTTACATGAAATGAAAAATTAAGGATGTGAATTATTATGAAAATAGGGATTCATTTAAAAGTTATAAGGCATCGTCCAAAGTAGAATTAAAAATTGAAATGTTATATTAATGTCGTACAAATGATGTCGCTTTTATTGGTGAAACAACTTTTGAAATCGGTCAAACTAAAACATTTGTTTATATAATTAGACTTCTTTTAGAAGCACTTTCGAATCGTCATTACATATTTTTAACAATTAACACCGATTCCAATAGCTATGTTGGGCTGATTTTTCAATCCTTGGTTAAAACTTATTCGTCGAATAATGTATAAAACTACCATCTTAAAAACGTATTCTAATTGCCCATATTTGACAGTTTACGTGACATTTTAATTTTATCGTGTAATACTTTATTGGACGGATAAGTTTCATCTAAGCATTTAAAAATCGGCCCTAAAAATCTTTTCTATTTATCATGTTAGTATTGATATACTATATAATGTTTGTTTGTATGTATATATCTGTATGTATGTCTGTATGTGTGTGCGCAGGTCCCCGAGGCGATCCGCAAGTGCCAGAAGGCGGGCATCACGGTGCGCATGGTGACGGGCGACAACGTGAACACGGCGCGCTCCATCGCCGTCAAGTGCGGCATCCTCAAGCCGACAGACGACTTCCTCATCCTCGAGGGCAAGGAGTTCAACAC
This sequence comes from Colias eurytheme, assembly GCF_061535395.1. Classification (NCBI taxonomy): domain Eukaryota; kingdom Metazoa; phylum Arthropoda; class Insecta; order Lepidoptera; family Pieridae; genus Colias; species Colias eurytheme. The sequence goes on along the minus strand of NC_143003.1, from coordinate 7,429,018 downwards.
GCGCATCCGGGACGCCAACGGGGAGGTTAGTGACATGTAGAAGTAGTATTTGGAAACATGCTATATGCTAATCTAGCTTTATTTTTCACTAAAATAAACTTTATTCCCTCCACAGGTCCAGCAGCACCTAATCGACAAGGTGTGGCCGAAGCTCCGCGTACTGGCTCGCTCCTCGCCAACCGACAAGTACACGCTCGTCAAGGGAATGATTGAGTCCAAAGCGTTCGACACACGTGAGGTTGTGGCTGTGACTGGGGACGGTACTAACGATGGACCCGCGCTGAAGAAAGCGGACGTTGGATTTGCCATGGTGAGTTGGGGTGTCGCTAGGGTGTAGACTTGGTCCGTTGTTATATGTAAGTTATAACGTTGGTAGAATGAACATATTGGGGATTATAAAAGTTGATTACGTGTAATGAAGTAAATTAAAAGCGAAATTAAACTTAATTGTAAATATTTATAATGTTTTCCAGATTGCATTCTACACATTATATATTGTATTTGAAACAAAGATTAACTATAAGCCTATTTTACTACACTAAAATGAATATAAATTATGCAATGATGTTTGTATTTACTAAAGCGCATTGTAATATAACCACAATCTCACCACCCAGGGCATAGCGGGCACGGACGTAGCTAAAGAAGCGTCGGACATTATCCTGACGGACGACAACTTCTCGTCGATCGTGAAGGCGGTGATGTGGGGCCGCAACGTGTACGACTCGATCGCCAAGTTCCTGCAGTTCCAGCTGACGGTCAACGTGGTCGCGGTCATCGTGGCCTTCATTGGTGCTTGTGCGATACAGGACAGTCCGCTTAAGGTGGGTTTCTGTAAAAATATAAACCGTGAATTTCTTGCATTTTTTGTACAGGTTGTTTGACAGAAATTTTAATTTTCTGTCGGTCGCCTTTTGGGCATAATTTATTACTGTTTCATTACTCTGTCTAGATTTATTTTTTAATAATACATCAGATATTTTTAGACAATTTAAAAGGATAAAATTTAATGCTGAAATGCTCTCTTTAAGTTTATCTTGAAATATTATACATAATAATTAATTTTAACATTGATAAAACATTTTGCCGATCACAAATATGACAATATCGATCGAAATGTTATGTTGTTACGCAAGTAGCATTATAAAGGACAAACATTTCTTATTTGTGGACTGTCAATCATTATATGAATAAATATTGAGTTTGGATCACTTTATTTTATCCCATATCAAATTAGCAGTACTGATAAATGCTGGTGCTGTGACGTTTTTTTTTTACGTCACAGATGTTCACCGAGTGATTTCCCCTTTTAATGGCATCATGCTTCACAGACTACACACTTCAATTTGTATTTTTAAGTATTGTAGTAGTATTGTAGCATATAAGTATTGTATAAATTGTTTTTCATTATGTACGTGTGACTATGTGCCATTAAATAAACGTTTTTTCTTTCTTTAAATGTGCAAAATGAATCCACACATGTAATACTAAGTCACTTGTGTGTGCAGGCGGTCCAGATGCTGTGGGTGAACCTGATCATGGACACGCTGGCGTCGCTGGCGCTGGCCACGGAGATGCCGACGGCGGACCTGCTGCAGCGCAAGCCCTACGGCCGCACCAAGCCGCTCATCTCGCGCACCATGATGAAGAACATCCTGGGCCAGGCCTTCTACCAGCTGTTCATCATCTTCTCGCTGCTGTTTGTCGGTCAGTTGACGAATAACAAGTGTTTTAGGAGATCCATTTTAATACCAATTGATAGTTGGTAGTCTTATATTAAAAAGTAGCTAGTCTAGCAACCATTTTCTGCCGTTCAAAATATTAGTTCCTTATCCAACTATATCAACGAGCATCCATAATTTATTGGGCAACTCTTACCATCCTGATCCATTTATTTATATTTAAATAAAGCCTCTTATGTTCAAAAGGACATCAGAATCCTGCAATCTGGTGCTGTTTTGTGTGGGGCTGTATAAACATTATTTATTTCTTCTTTCTTTCAATCTGCTCTAAAATTCATTATCTCACAGGTGACCGAATCCTAAACATCCCGTCGGGGCGTGGCCAGGAACTGGGCGCGGAACCAACACAGCACTTCACGATAATCTTCAACACGTTCGTTATGATGACGCTGTTCAACGAGATCAACGCGCGCAAGATCCACGGCCAGCGGAACGTGTTCGAGGGGCTCTTCACCAACCCGATATTCTACTCCATATGGATCGGCACCGCTCTGTCGCAGGTATCGGCTGTGCCCCGCGGTTTTGCCCGAAATGCTCCGCTCTTATTTGTATAGCCTTCTTCGGTAAATGGGCTATTTGACACCGAAAGAATTTTTCAAATCGGACCTGTAGTTCCTGAGATTAGCGTGTTCAAACAAACAAACTCTTCGGCTTTATGATATTAAGTATAGATTCTTTATAAATTCAGATTTTTTGTTGAATGGTTTGATTTGTTTTTAGGCGAGAGGAGAAGCTAAATATACAAGATAATTTTGCTATTCTTACTTCTGATTTTGTATTCCAAGTATTCTGCTCAATTTTCGACTCGAAGAACCGATTTCATAAGGTGTCACAGTTGTAGGGTTCTATAATAAATGGAATGTATAGTTTTTCTGACGTTTATTTAATACATCAAACTCAAACTCAAACAACGTGACTTTTGCATAGCTTACAGAATACATTTTACTCCACAATATTTAAACCTTTATAAATGCCCAACTGATTCACATTTTGGGGGGAATTTGCCATAATCACCACGCTTGGCAGGCGTGTTGGTGATCGCAGAATGGTGGTATGATTCTCAAGAGGCGCTGCTGCCCGCCTCTCGGTAGAGATCCCTTAGTCGGCTTTTACGACATCCACGGGAAGAGATGGAGTAGTGCTATTCGTGAGCGGCACTACATGTGGCATAGTATGGGGGGGGCCTACGTCCAACAGTGGACTTATCCGGGCAGAATGGATGGATGGAAATGCCCAACTAGTGTATAAGTGAACTAATATATATGTATGTCGGTTCCAGGTGATAATAATCCAGTTCGGCGGCATGGCGTTCAGCACGGCGGGGCTGTCGGTGGACCAGTGGCTGTGGTGCCTGTTCTTCGGCGCCGGCACGCTGGTGTGGGGGCAGCTCGTCACCTCTATACCCACGCGCAAGATACCCAAGAAACTATCGTGAGTAAAACATCATATAATATTTAGAACTACCTTTTTTGGAGACGCAGAAGTCAATTAACCTCTCAACCACCGAGCGGCCAGATCCGGCCGTGACACAATAGATTTTCTATTGTGTCTGTGATTCCGGGGCCTGATGGATTAGAATTAGAAACGTTTTTGAATCCTCAAAAAGTTAGTCTGAATAACTAATATTTACGACTACATTTTCTGGAGAAACTGAATAATTTTACTTACTTCAGAAGCAATTTTTATTCCTCAAAAAGTTAGTTTGTGTAAAAAGGCGCAAACAAAACAAAATTTTGTGTTTACCAGTATCCACCTCAAAGGACCATATTAATAAGATGTGTATAAAATGTTTTAAGATGTATAGGTGAATGTTATTTCTAGTTACTCTATATATTTGTAAAATAATCATTTTGCCAGATAGGTACACATATAATATATAAATTTCATAACTTTTCAACCTATTGAGATAAGGTTTAAAAAACTTTTATACGATAGATGATCGCGGTGATAATACCTATTTTTTTAACATTAAAATATACATAAGCTAGGATTACCAAAGTGTCATTATTTACAAAACTATAACAAAAAGTTGGTGCGACAAATTGCGGCAAAAAACCGGTTACCCGGAGCTGCCCGCGGTGGCTCGGTCCGACTCGCGCTTGGCCACTTGTAGCCGGGAAAAGCGGAAAGTGCAGTGAGTTATTGTACTTTGCGGTTTAGTGTTCGAGTGTACACTATGTATAATAAATAGTGTGGGTATTTTGGTGTAGATGTTAAAGAAAGTTTTGGGCATATTTAGCAAATTGGAATTCGTACGATTAGAGGTAATTATTTGCGTAAACAATGTTAAGTAATAGTTAGTTCGTTAGGTAATAATTATTTTATAAGTTTTCAGTTATTGAATGAATAATTATATTTCAAATAGTTGATAGAATTGATATTCATGTCAATTGCAAGAAAATAATTATTCTAATCCCATTATCACAATAAATAATAGGTATTATCATATTTAATAATAATAATTAATAATTTATTTATTAATAGAACATCAGAGGTCCACTTGTATATTTAACTTATGTCTCAGTGACTTGTACACTAATATACATATAAGCTGAACATATGAACATATTATGATGACTAAATAAGGTCTAGGTGTGTGACTAAAAAGTAGTAAAAGTAATGATGAGTGAATAATAATTTTATGACGGTATTATGCGTATACTTATTACGTACGCTACGAATTCCAGTTGGGGCCGCGGGCAACCGGACCCCGAGTCGATCCAACCGGGGCCGGACTACGACAGCGACCTGGACAAGAAGCCGCGCGCCGGACAGATCCTCTGGATCCGCGGCCTCACGCGCCTGCAGACCCAGGTACGCGACCCCCAACCCCCCGGGGAGACCCACACCCCCCCGCGGTAGGTGACGGGATCCTGTAGGGGAAAACGGGATCCGGGATACTGGCTTTGTTAGGGCAGGGTACTTTTGACTGATTTTTTGATATACTATTTTTAAATGATATTTTGACTCTTGTAAATGATCTAATTGGTTTTTGTTATGAAAACTATTGGAATTGTAATTATTGATTTTGATTGTTCGTTATCTTTTTAAAGTGAAAAGTAATGAATGGTTAATGTAGTTAATGTAATGACAAGTTCCTATTGAATGGACGCTATTTTTTGAACTGTAAAATTAATGTAATGAATATGACAAGTTCCGAAAAGGAATGCTAATAGCTCCTATAGATTGTAAGTTTATCAGTATTAATTATTGTAATTTAAAGAAGAATGCAGGCTGAAATCCCGTCACTTATCCGCCGTATATGTCAGGGAAAATGTTAAGGATGTGATATTTCGTCCGTTGAGTAAGCTTTTTGAATTTCAATTTATTATTTGTGGGATAATGTTGGGATTTATTTAATTAAATTATACATGTCCTTCCCTGGGGTTATTTGTGTAGGTTAGATTCTGACAAAATCGGTCAAATTCTAACTTATGTTAAGTGACTTGCTCGTCGGCCATTTTGGTATATTTTTTGTTGTAAATTAAATGACCTACGAACATTAAAATCACATTGTGAATATTGGCTGTGATTTAAGACTGGTAAATGAATTTCATAATGTGATCCTCGTTACTTTACGAGACAAAATGTCTTGTGGAGTAACGATAGTATACGACTAGGTATGACATAAATACGAAAGAGGGATAAGTTTTAGTTTACAGCATATATTTGATATTAGCGGTGAAACAATCGACACGAGCGGTAACCTTGGGCATCCTGACGTTAAGTCGAATGATAAATATTCACTTTTACTATTTTTGCATACAGAGCAAAACTTTTTCATATCAGTACTTATAGAGTTAAACGCTGATCATTTTTGACACATCCATTTACAGTGAGCCGGGTTATTCACGGGCCGCAATAATGTTCACACGAATATTTGCGATTATAGTAACTTTCAAATATTTCAACCGTCATTATTTTACTTTTTCTTTGTTCATATTTATTTATATATTTCTTTTCATTTCTCGTTTTCTTTTATTCTCCTACACTTCAGTCATTCAATAGTTCATTTCTACGCCTACACAGAGAAACACTTTACAGATTTAGAAGTAGTTTGCTATTATTTGGCCCATTAACGTAGCTTGCCGCCGCCCGCGCGCCCCCCCCCCCGGCGCCCGGGCGGCGGCCCACCGTCTGTTGGCGCCCCGGCTGCATGACACCCCCCACTTCCCTGTCCCCCCTCCCCCTCCCCGTCCCCGTCCTGCCCCCCCCCCCAGGCCCCGCGCGGCGCCGGGGCGCACGCACTAGCTAGCCCCGTGCATGCTGCGCCGTAGCGAGTGCGCTTCCCGACTGTTTACTCTCTAATGGCCGCCCCACCCCAATACCCGTTGGCATGCGTTTTCCGTAGGCTGTGACGATGTACTTATCCCTCATTACGAATCCAAACAGTGACTATGACTACCCGAACGTAATATATAGATACATCACACGATCACATCGCGTCGAGTGACTTCTTTCTGTCTGTCTTTTATTTAGTCATACTGACTGTTTGATTTATGTTTTTATTTATTATGATTTGTCTGTTTATTTTTATTTTTTTTCAAGAATAGTATTATTTGCTTGTGATCCGCCCGCGCCGCCGCCCACTAACACGCGTACCGATCAGTCCGAGCAGTAACGATAATCTGTATTCAATTGTTATCCGATGTTTCATTTGAATTGATTGATTGATTGTAAATTAAATTATCGAATTGTATAAAGTTACTGCCGGTAGGGACGTTCATTGAGTGTGGAGTGGACTAAAGCCCCGTAGAGCATGCGCGTATGCTCGACGTACTAACTCGTTCGACCTACCCTCCCCCCCCCTCCCTTAGTGTGTGTTTGTGTTTGTTTTGGTTGTTGTTGGTTTTATTTTATTTTTGTTTGTTTTGTTTTTTATTATTTAATTTTATTTCTGTTCGTGTTCGTTCCCGAGTCGGTCGGAGTAGACGCCAGCGACGGGTGTACGTAGTGCCTTGCATTGGAAGCCTTCACTGTGTTATTTTGCGTATTTCGTTAGGCTTTTCGTAGCGTCCGTATTAGTATGTGTGTACATAGAGCCGAGCCGACGGTCGACGGTAAGTAGAGTGAATGTTTAGAGAGACGACACGAGAAAACAACTAACCAACTAACAGAGTGCGATCGCGTAGTTTCCTCACGATTGACGTCGCCTTACAATATTGCCAGCTTTATTCCGATCGAAACGTCGACACTCGCGGCCGATAACGCTCGCACGTTGTAAGGTCGATCGAAGCGTGCGTAGTCCGTTCGTTCCCCGGCCCCCTAACGCCACTAACACGGCCGCTCCCCCGCCCCCGTGGCCCGCCCCCGCCCCCGCTGACCGAGCCGTGTGCGCAGGGCGGCGAGCGGGGCGAGGCGTGGCGGCCGCGCGAGACCGAGGTGTAGCGGCGGCACCGCACCCGCACCCGCGGTAGGTAGGGCGAGTTAGTGGGCGGCGCGGGACTAACGCGCGCGCCTTGCAGCTGCGCGTCGTGCGCGCCTTCAAGTCCACGCTGGAGGACCTGGAGGAGCGGCTGTCGGCGCACGCCAACGCGCCGCTGCGCCAGCGCCTGCGCGGCCCCATCGCGCCCGCCAGCGACTTCGCCTACATCGACGACGGCGAGACCACCGCCTTCTAGCGCCCCCGACCGACCGACCGACCGACACACCGACGCTTGTAGCCCGCGGGGCCGCCCGTGGGGCCGTAGGGATGTGACGGTAAGTGCGGCCCCGCGCCCGCGGCCCGGCCTCTCAGTGGTAGAACTGCATGCGGTGGTGGTGTTTTCAAAAGAGCTTCCTCCCGCGGTATTGTCGCGAATTTTTTTAAATTTTCCACCGTAAACCGCATTCGACGAGATCCGATTTTATAACAGATTTAATGAATATTTAAAATAAATTAGACTCCATCCCGTGACGTCTTCCCTAGATGTACGTGCGGAACGCGCGCGCCGAGCCCCTTTGAAAATCGACTCGCGATTCATTTCTAATACTGATTGTGCCGACGGTTAGCGTGAGCCCCGTCTCGTACGTTGTTTGCCCCCGGGCCCGGGACGGTCCCCACGCGTGTGTGAACCTTCGCACATGGATCGTGAATGTCGGCTTTGTTCCGTGAATGGCGCCTTTAGCTCGCGCGACTCCAATAACGCGGGAAATTATGAATTTTTTTTTTATGATACATATGCGAAGTGCGACCACCCTTATCGAACGTGTGCGTGTAATTAGTATATAAGTCCAGAGTAAATTGAAGAATTGTTAGTACGTGGTACAAAAAAGTTGTTTTTAATTTTTGTCATTTTGTAATTATTATTTTTTTTTAACTCGCTTCGCATTTAAAGTGTGATCATGCTTATGTTACAGCGTTTGCATGTAGACAGATGTATGTGAGTATGCACAATTTGTATTTTTTTTTAATTAGATGTTTGGTAGATTTTCATAGTTGTGCGCTGATCATATTTTAATTTATTTAGACTCGAAAGTAATATTAGTCGTAGAAATCTGTTGAGATCTGTATAAAACTACCAAACCTCTAAATTTAGATTAAGCAGCTAAAACGAGGAAATAAAATCATAATATGTATGTCTCCACTACACCAAAACTAGAAAAATAAGTACCTAATTTACCATTTAATATGCTTTTACATTTTATTTTATTTTTTTGTTTCTTTTATGTTTTAACGTTGACTCGGTTGTGTAAGTACTTATTCAATAAGTTTTTTCTTTTTGATTTACGTGTAACGATTACTTATTATAATGATTAATGATAAACATAACTTAACCGGCATATAAACGACCAGTAAAACTCATTTTAATAAAGTATTTATTTGAACATGTCTATATTTTATTTTCATTTATATCCTCGAACCGAATCGCACTTATTATCGCGTAGCTCACATACCGGAATCTTTTTTCTTGACTTTCCGTAGTTGTAGTTTTATATCACGGTAATTTTTTACATTTTTTTTTTGTATATGCTACTGGATGCCCTTGAACTCCTAACCCAGCTAGTGAATGACCCCTAAATTAGTTTAGGCACTTAGGTAGAAACGAAAATGCTGACAATTTTTTAACAACTAACAAGCTGCCATGCTCACTTCTAGAAATTTCGGAATTCTAAAACCAAAGCTCGAGGCTCGCCCCGGCTCCGGCCGGTTGGCGCGAAGCGACTGCGCCTGTCAGCTGTCAGCTGTTGGCTGTCGGCTGTCAGCTGTCAGCTGTCGGCTGTCGGCTGTCAGCTGTCAGCTGTCGGCTGTCGGCTGTCAGCTGTCAGCTGTCGGCTGTCGGCTGTCAGCTGTCAGCTGTCGGCTGTCGGCTGTCAGCTGTCAGCTGTCGGCTGTCGGCTGTCAGCTGCCGGCTGTCAGGCGGCAGTCGGCGGCCCGGCGGTTGGTTCTAGAACGCCGCCTGTCCTTCTGTTTGCGTGTCGGCAACACGGGGGTCGAGCGGGCCGGACTGACTCGTCCGTCATTGTTTTCCAGCAAAAGGCGGACATATTGGCTGGCCGCAGGATTTTTGTCAATAATTATTTGGCGGAGCACAGGAGAATCAGCGTGCAATCCGGCGGCAGTTCCATACCAGCCCTCAGCCCAGTTTCGCATCAGAGCGATGAATAAACTCAAATATATATTATATACTAAAATAAACATTATATACCGAAATACATAAAATAGCGCGTAAAAAAGCTTGAGACAGATAGTGAGTTAAACAACTGCCAATGAAAAATACGCCTTTTAAAATATATTCTCGAATATAATTTTTTCTGAAATCTTTAACGTAGAATGTTACTAAAAGTATTAGACTAAGTTGCAAAATTAATATAGTGTAGTGAATAATGGTGCACCAATTTTAAAATTAAATTTTTCGCGATTCCTTTTATATGTCGTTACGAAACGTGTTTATTTTTCTACGAAAAATATATAATCGTGATAATTTAATATTAATTTTTCTGTAAATAAAACATTCTTTGGACGATTTCTCTTGTCGATGTAACGTTGTTGTGTGTTTGAAAGTTAAAATTTTATATAAAACATATAATGTGCCATTTTTATATAGAAATGATTTATAAATTCCGCTAACGAGTGCTTTTTAATGATAGGATATTTGAATTTGCTTGATATGTTCTTGTTTTCATTTGTTTTTGTTTCTGAATGCGTCAGTAGTTTGTGCCTTTTTAATTGTTGAATTAATGTGCTCGTTGTATTATGTGTCCATAGAAATAAGTTTTATGGTCGCTTTTGAGATTGACATTTTGAGACGAGCGGTCCTTTGAAAACTGTGTTAAATTATTGTTCCGAAAATGCATGGAGTATCTATCGTTGTGTTACTTTTAGAGATGCATGCATTTTTAGACTATAGTTATAGACTATACTACTTCATTACTTGGAAACTACACTGTCTACATTTCCCACACTACATTTACCTTTCCTTCTTCTCTTTAGTTTTACCTTCTAATTATTTCAACAATTTATTTGTTTATCTTTCTACAGGTTTCAAGCAAATTTAACTATCCATCTTAATATATTCTAAGATATTAACAATTTGAATATTTATATATCTAATAATAATAATAATTAGTGAATACTTTTAAAACTTCTGCACTTCGTGTAGTGAAAACTTAATCAATGCCTGCTTATAATTAAGGAACTTAGGATCTAAAACTAAGAAAACTACGTGTCTTGGTGTACACCAAAGCTAGGGATAAAATTTTGGAAAAACCAATTTTATTATAACGCTTGAATATTTCACGCAAATAGTCTATACACTGACGGACCATAGCGGAGCATGATCTGCCTAAACCACGTGGAAGCTTCATGTTTTAGTAATAAAGTATCTATACTCCAAAATTAACTTTTATTTCAACCGTTCGCTTCGCGTCGGAGAGCCGCATAAATAAGGTAATTGAAGGAAGCGTCATTTTAGCCGTTGTGTCGATATCGTCAGACGTGCGAATGTTTGTCGTGAGATAGACCTGTAGACGCTTGGCTTGTCACTGTCGCGCATGCGCAGCTTGCACTAGACCCGCCGCCCGCCGGCCCGCCGCCTGCCGCCCGCCGGCCCCGGCCCCGGCCCGCCGGCCCGGTGGCGGGCGGCGGGTAGTAGCGGCGTAGCCGACGATAGATCTGGTATGTGAGCGACCTCGATGTGCGCTTCTAGACAGCATGCGACGCGCACCCTCGTGTGCGACACGGACACACAGTCACACACACGCACACGACAGTGTCATTGGTTTAATTAAGCTTACGTACCTCCATGCGGGTATTATGTACTTCGATGTTCAATTGGTTAGTTATTTTCTTTTAATTTTAGTTTTATTTTACTTTTTTTTTTTCAAAAAATTAAAAAAAAAGAACTTAAACGGAGCCCTGGATGGAAATTGTAAAATAGTTATAAGTGCACAACCCATGAATGTGCTTCTTACGGTGTAGGAAGACCCTGCGTTATTTTTTATTTTATCTGTTTTTTATTTAATCTGTCCTAAGATCTTGACGCTTCGAGGAGCACTGCTTCTGTCAGTCCCTCCGAGTCTATCTTCTACACTATGTGCAGAAACTGTCATCGCCACTGTCTCCGACGCTGCTCTAACATCCAAACGGTCCCCACACGGGGCACCGTCGGCTCGGGAACCGCGAGTCGATTGGATCGCAAATGTAAATAGCTATCGGCATCGTGTACATAGCTTGGTTTAGACTTTAGAGGAGCGTCGGAGGCACGTACTGTCTGCACGGCTCGGCCACCAGGCCTCCTTCGAGACGTGATCTTTCATATTCTTGTTTTTATTTTCTTTTCCATGAATCCCCATTGCACACGGAAGGTCATAGGTGGCGAGTTACAAGAGCGCTTGATTCCTGTGCCCTACAGCAAGACATCTACCGATCAAGCTGTAAGATTTGATAAACGCCTGCTCTTTCACTCACCTCGTTTGTTTTGTCTGTTTAATTTTCCCTTTAATGTTCTGTTCGACTTACTGTACTCTAAACTTACAGATGTTTCCGTTGTTACTGTTTATCCTTTCTTGTCTTTGCGCTGACCCTTTAACTTCACCGTGTCGTGTACAGATCCTTCTCCGAGCTACCTTCTCGTTGTTTGAAATTAATCGGTCAGTGTCGCTTGCATGCTACATCGAGCACGAGTACCGTACCGCATGGTGTTCATTCGAAAAGCTTTACGTCAATGTTATTCACTGTTGTTTAGTTCGATCCCATGCAACGTGCAATACGTTTGTGCCTATTTAAATGGAATATAAAAGAATACTTTTTAAAATTTTGAATATTTAATAATATTTTAAATGTTTATCATTAAATTATTTAAAATCTGAGGATTAGATTCATTCATCTTTTTAGAATATAGTTATTAATGTTATCATTAGAGGTAGGGTCGTTAATGCTAGAATTAGGCACGATCCTACTCCGCAAGTTAGTCATCTAGATAGAATACATTCCAGCTAAATTTATCAGTTAGCATCATCACTAGTCATAGTTGTATATATTTTGTTGCGACACATCTTGCACTCGAGAACCGGGGGATCGCCATGAACCATCAAACAGATAGCTTTTAGTTTAGGACTCGCTTAAAATCGGTCGTTAGGTTGAGCTTGCTTTGTCGGGAGGGAGACACGTTGCTTCGTACTGTGCTAGCGGGAGGGCTCGCTGTAGAGGGCGCGCCGCATGCGCACAGTGCGCGCTAGTTGCACTGCATGCGCGGGCTCGCACAGCGCAGGTGAGCGCCCGCACGGAGCGGCGTGAGCGCCCCTCCTGCGATGTTCGTGGACCGATGTGACTCCAGTTTTCAATTTTACGCTTCCGCCTCTTTTTAATGGCTCAATGTGCTTATATTTGTTTTATTAATGAATTCTATATTAATGCTCCTCTCGATTCACCGCGTCAAATTAAAGTGTATAGCCACGAAACGTCGTCGATTTCTTAAAGACGATCGGCGGTGGATCGAAAGGGGTCCGATGTACGGACACACGCAATCTCTGGCTCTCGCCGACTACGAACGATCGACGCATATTAGTCCTCTACTACTAATCCCTAGCACAGACTGTCGGCACACTGACTGTAAATTACCACTTTCTCCGCTGCGAACGCAACTAAAATATTAAATTAAACCTCTATCAAATGAAACATTCCATCGCTTCACCGGGTTCACGGCCACGTGGCGAGTTTAGTTGCGTCCGCGAGGCGAGCGTAGGGCAGAGTAGTCGGCGAGCAGAGAGCGCGTGTTCGGAGCGGGTGAGAGCGGGTTTGTGCGCGCAGATCCGCGTGGTGAACGCGTTCCGGCAGGGGCTGGACTCGCGCGGGTCGCTGGCGGACGCGGCGCTGGCCGAGGCGCTTCGCAAGCAGACGGCGCTCAGCAAGCGCTACTCGCACTCGTCCAGCGTGGAGTACGAGCCGCCGCGCGACGCGCTCGCGCCGCACGACCTGGACGTGGAGCGGCTGTCCAGCCACAGCCACACCGAGACCGCCGTCTAGCCGCCCGCCCCGCGCCGCCCGCCGAGCCCCCGCGCCCCCGCGCCCCGCGCGCCGCGCCCCCGGCGCCCCCTCGTTGTTGACTAGTGTGTTTAATTCGATTGTTTTGAAATATTTTATTATTATACGCGCGCCGCGACGCGCGCGTCTGTTGAACGAATAAAAAATATTGTAATAATTAATTTTAGATTTAAGCGCGAGGCCGAGCGAATGGGCGTGTGTTTTTTGAAAAAAATAAAATAAAAATGTTTTCGCGTAGCGTCGTGTCGTCTCGCACGGAATGAAATGTTTTATATCGCTTTCGTCGCAGACGCGCCGCGGGGCGGCGGGGCGACGGGCGTGGGGCGCGGGGAGCGGGCGGCTCGTCCTTTTGTATAAAGTCGTTTCATTTGTAGCCGCATCGTCGTTTATATACGCATGCCGAGTGATATAGCGCCGCCGCGCCCCCACCGGCGCCCCCGCGCCCCGCGCCCTAGCCCTGCGCCCCCGCCCCGCGCCCGCACGCGCCGAGCGCTCGCTGTACGGGGGACTCGCCTCGAGTTATGACTTCGTATTCGTATTGTAAACTTTACAAATATAACACTAATTACTCTCTAGGAAAATCTAAAAAGATTCGCAAAGCGTAATCCCTTGTGCGTGCAAAGTGTGGACTTTTGTTTCTCGTTTCGCGCGCATCGCCCTTCCCGAGGTCGGCTCGAACGGACGGAACGGTTAGTTCTTAGCGTCGAATAGATTATTGTTATGATACAATTTGAATAGTGTATATATAAAAAGGGATAAATGGTAATGGAAAGTTAGTGCGTAATTTAGTATCTTAATGATTATAGCGTATGTAAAAATTAAATTGTACCTTTTTACATCGATTGGAATTGTTAACTGTATGCAATATTATATTATTACGCTAATCGCAATAAACGCAGTCGATCGCGAGACTTTTCGGACCGAGGGCATTGAACTCGTGCGCCCGACGGTTCGACGGGGTCTCATGTCCTACGCGAAAGGAACTATGTATTTGAATATCTTCCACCTGTCGGTTCATATGTTATAAATTATTGTTAAGTCGGTTTCCAAAACTCGGCACACACTACGACGGCTCTGCAATACACTACTTAACTGACGGCCGTAGTGTGTGTGATCTTTTATTGACTAATAGGTCCGAATAGGATCGCGTTTTTTACTCACTAAGAAGGTAAATCGAATACACTCCTTATAAAATACGTCCCTCGTATAGCCAGTCGCACGGTACGATTAACACTAAATTATTGAAGTATTAGTTAAGGTGTTTGTTATAAATTTCAATAACTTTTCTTTTTTGTTTTGACGACCTTTTCCCCTAAATCTAAGTATACATTTAAGTCATATCTCGAACGTAGACGCATCCCGGGTGCGCGCCCAGGCGCCCGCGCCCCTGCGCGCGCACCGACGTAGTCCACTTTAAACATCTTCAAAATGTTTAAATAGATAAAATTGTATAGCTGAAGGTATTTATTTGTAATGCTAGTCTCTTATGAAAACATACTAACTATTCAATTATTATAACGTACTTATTGATTATTGATAAATACTTCAAGTTTATTAAACAAAGTATAGTCTACGATGTAACGAATTGATTTTGGAATTTTTTCTCTATGAGCAATAGCTAGCCGCGCGGCCCGCGTGTCCCAGCCGTGGGGCCCCGGGCCCCACACGCGAGGGCGCGGGGCCCCGGGGCCAGGGCCGCGCCCGCGCTGATAGGCGTCGTAGGATCGCAGTGGCATTTTCAACTTATAAAGTAAGGAGAGTTAGTGAGAGTCGAACAGCTCGCTGCCCACTTGTTTTAGTAATAAATAATATAAATAAAGTGAAACGATGTAGCGAATCGGCAAGTTCAATTTTGTATAGAACGTTTCATAGTAGCGGTATTGAGAGTTGTTACGTTTTACCGGTGAGGCTGGAGCGCGTCGCCGGCGCGGCCGGGCCCGCTCGAGACACGCGACCATTTAACTATTGACGATCTTGTAAGTAATCGAGTATTAGCTTCGGTAAAAGCCTTTTTAAGAGAAGTTAGTTAAAATGAATCTATTGAAAGTTCATATGTTTAAATGGTAATATTAGTACGGTTACAGCGCATATAGGCCATGGTATCGTTTCGTGTATTATATTGCTGTTTCGTTGATATTCGTTACGTACCACGTGGTTTCCGATGAAAGACATATGTTAGGGAGTACTGTAAGTAGGCGGTCGCCGCCACCTACCTAACAACCAATTGTTTTGACATGACAATCTGCCACTAATCATTTTAGATAATAAGTACCATTGTTGTATTTTTCGTCTCACAATAAATGAAAATCTATTTTATTGTTTTTAATGTTGTAGTTTCATTTTTACCACAGATTTTTACCTTTTAATAATGAGGAACTGAGTGAGCGTAAGTATGTATGTATTATGAATAACTGGAATTGATGCACTTCTTAAGAAAATATAAGATGAACTTAGCATACTATTGAACTTGAAATTTAAATTTACAAAGAAATATCGATTATTCCCAAAAACACTGAAACGATTTTCCAATATAGAAAAATGTTATTGCATATACCTTTCGACTACCTAGGCTCAAGTTATAGTTGTTAAATATGCCAACTGCGGGGCCTTAGGACTTGCTACTCCGGCCCTGTATATTTTATTTTATTTGTATGTATTCTTATGCTAATGAAATATGGCTAAAATGTCTAAGTATTGAAAAAAATGTCTTCCTTGTAAAGGTTGAGAATCTCAAACTGGTTTTTACTTCTAGTTAAAATTAAACGGCACTGCTGTGCCGATTTGTTGAGAATATTACTCATTGTATACGTAGAACATTATTATTAGTCTGTGCTCATAGCTATATTTGTAGGTGAGGGTTTCCAATACAATTATTAGATTACCTACATAGTCAGAATTCTTAAAGAAACTCAGAAAATCAATTGTCTTCTATGCTTAACTGGACCGATTTAGACGCCCACAGAAATGTTAAGAATAGGTTAAATAACTAGAAATAATAGGTAGTTATTAGCACCTGTAGAAGTACTGTAGTGGGTGCCATAAAATATAATTTAAAATTACTAACGCCATCTAGTTTATTATTACAGTTATTACTAATGAGTAACTGACCACTGATTTAGTTCTAAAAACATATATTTCGCCTGCGTGCTAATAGCATTATAATAACTTCTCTTGACCACGGTGAAATATCTCATTCCCGTGAATTTCCTTTGAATACACGAGCGAATCCGCATTTAAAGCTAGTATAATAAAATATATTAATGTTCCTTCATCGTCGTTGATACAACGCCATCTAGTATCTAACAAACAGAAGAAATAACGCAATACAAAAGTTATGCTCGCTGACAAAAGTCAACTACGACTTAACGCGCAACAGTATTATTATGAAAAGAAAAGTATCACAATCACTGCATGTAGGTGTATCACAGTCTATAGGCGACAGAAAGATATGCACAATGTACCAATGCGCAAAGCGCCATTATTGTACATGGATGATTGGATGAATATGTCGCCATAGGATCGGAAAAACCTTCAAGTTCATTCTCTTACTGGCGAAATTGTAAACCAGAGTAATTTCAGCGGTAATTATCGGAGTCTGGAGGTATCAGGATTCAGATAGTCCTACGGCGTACCTACCCGCCAGTCGTCACGCTTCGCTTGGCTCGTCATGGCGCGGCGGTGCCCCCGCCAATCTTGCCCCCTGATCCAACCCACAATCTAGCAATTTTTGTGTGTCCCAGTGTTTTATGTATTATAAATTATTAAAAATAAAGAATTACAAACGTACACAACTTTGTTTTATTTATTTTGTCCCCACAAACTTTATTTTTAAATATACTGAACATGATCAAAAACATATTACTTATAGATATTTTTATGAATTATAGTTTTTTTAAGCATCTTACTCCATGAATAAATATTTGAATGAAAGTAATGTTTTTAATGATTTGATATCATAAAGAGCACTATTTAGAATTAGTATAGAACAGTTATTAAAATTTTGGTTTGTTTTAACTTCTTTCTGAATCTCCTAAACGGCTGGACCGATTTTGATGAGTGAACTCCAGTTCATAGGTTACACCTAATAATAAGGGTATCAGAAATACTATTAAAAATTCTAATTGTAGAAACTAGTCTGTGTTAGTTTAAACGGTGTGACAGTTCGACAGACAGACTCGACCGTTTTCGATGAGATTTTTACACACATCAATTATTAACAATAGATATATTTTCGCAAAAATCATTTCTGTTAAAAATAGCCCACTGAATAATTATTGTACTAAGTAACTAGTTACGCTACTGAACCGATTTTTACAATAAGTAGATAAAATGTACCCAATTTACATTATTTACATGCAAAATTGTTATTTAGGAACTATATTGTATTTACAGCTATTATTGATAATAGTAGGTAGCATCAATGGATTAAGAAAACAGAAACGACTAGGTAAGTACTAATACGCATCTTTATGAAAAGGTATAAATATGAGTATAAAACTAAAAGAACATGTACATCACATATTATTATTAGTATGTAGCACAGACTAATAATAATATACTACGTATGTAATACAGAAACTCAAATATTTTTCTTGAAAGTGGGTTCGAATTCACCACCAAATAATGAGCAGCCCGGATCGACACTATCATTTTGTATCTATATTATTTAGTAAGAAGATTTTTTAAATAGTAACGTTAGGTACATAATGCTGTTTTACTAATTTTCCCCCATGGTGATATAACGTACTGTAAACAAAAAAATAGTTGTGTAATATTACTCCTGAATCTGTAATTAAATAGGATTTTTAACAATTTAACAGAAACACAGATATTCATTGTTCATTTAAATTTGTAAGGTATAGGTAGTTTCTGTAATCATTTCATTCTAGTTACTACGACATACGTAGTACCTACATATATTATTATTAGTCTGTGAATTATTAGACGGTCTCAAACCATGCTTAAATATTTTTATGTTTTTAACTAACTTAGGTAGATAAACTTTAATCAAATAAATTCTCAGTTCAGAAACCGGCCTGTAGGTAGGTAATCAATCTTTATTTATCGTACGAATTAAGTCCTTTACCCATAACAAAATATACCTGCGTATCTTTACCAATAATCAAATTGGAGTTCAATATTTTTGTCGGTCTGTCTGTTAATTCCGGCTAAACTCTGGAACGGCTGCACCGATTTTGACGGGATTTTCAGTGACAGATAGGTGATATTACAAGGAGTAACTTAGGAGTAATTATTTTTTTATATTGATATTCCCACAGGAACAGGATAAATAATAGGAAAAACTGATGGGGGAAACCGCGGGTCGCAGCTAGTATGTAAATAAATAAGAGTAGGCCTTCTTTATTAGTATTTAGTATTATTAGTATTGAACACTAACTTGCTTTTGATATTAATTATTAAAAGTTCAAGTAGAACACAGAACGACAACATTCCGATGCCTCCTAAGTATACTGAGTCAACTAACAAATTTAGGTATTTTCATATTTTTATAAAAACGAACATGATAAATTGTGATCTAAACGTTCGTGTTAAAAAAAATTAAAAAAGTACAATAATTACCGAGATAATTTCACGTATACTAAATCAATTTCAACATCAGTTAAAATCGTACATCGTAAACTGATCTAAATGACATTGTACCAGTGTACGCGGGGCGTGAGGGGGTACACAATAAACTTGTATCGATATACAAGTTTATATCGGCTCAGTAGACTATGAATGGCGGCAAGTAAGCACGCCATTTTAGATAATAATTGTTCTTTAACATGTTAAATTAATAATATTAACAGAATGCAGTCAAACAGGGCGCGAAAATTTTAAAAATTTACACAGGAATCGATGATATTATGATGATTGATGACATGAATGAATGATATTATGGTTATTGTTTTTTATGACAACAGACAGCAAAGAGAGGCGCTAATGAAATTTCCAGCTGTGTTTTCAAGTTTATAGAAGATACGGTGGGTAATGGTGTCAAAGATTACCGGTTCAGGTCAGACAACTGTGGAGGCCAAAATAGAAACAGAATTATATTCTTAATGTATTATAATATGTATAATATATCTATAACAAAGTTTGTTATATATTAGTCATAGCTTTCTATTAGTGGGTCCAAATGAAGGCGACAGTATGCACGCTATAATTGAAAGACAGACGAAAGACAGCTACAGCTTTTAGTTTTGCCAAATCCGATGAAAAGCCATACAAAGTTACTAAAGTGTCTCACTCACTTTAAATCAAAGCTATAACTTATAAACAACTGGACAACTACCAATGATGGATCAAAAATGCCTTGGAATAAAGTAACAGAAGAACTAGTTTAAGCGGATTATCCTTATAGGCTGTTTTGTAAAACGAGATACTAAGATGTTGTTACAAGTAGATAGATTGTGTAAAGATATCAAAAGCTACACGAAATAGAAAAGAGTTAAATATTGACGTAGATAATAATATTTCTTTAGCTTATCAGATACCCATTCCTGTTGACCAAAATAAGCACAAAGATTTGATGGATCTTTGTAAGGCACTGGTAATTCCTAAAGAGTATCATTTATTTTATAATAATTTGATTTCAACGAACTCTAATGCAGCTAACGACAGCGATTCTGACTTCTGATTATAGATATATGACTATAATTTGTTAAAATTGATATTTTTGAGTATTAGAAATGCCTTAGACTGTTACGTTATTAATTTATTTCTCTTTGATGATGGAACATTGTTAATTTGTTAAATGTTGATTTGTTTTTACTTGTAGCTTTTAGAATAGATTCTAATGGATCTAACGACTGATTTTTAATTTGTTAAGCACTAGAAATGTCTGGATTACTACGTTATTAATTTCTATAATTTTCATTATTGTTAAACGTAAGTTACCAATTGATATTTTTTAATAGCGATTTGTTCACGTTGTAGCGTTTAGTAAAGCTATTATGTTAAAAAGATATTCCTACTTAATTATGGCTAAAAATACATTGTGATTCTTCAAAATGAGTTGTTATTGGTTTCTTATTCATGTTCTTCTTCCTAGCTTTTATTACGAAACGATATATATACGAAAGGTATTACAAAAAAAGATTCCTAAAAATAAACCTCAGTAAATTACATTGGTCCAGTAGGTATACGTTGAGGTTTCAAATGTTAACTTTGCTAATTACTTTCCTAGTATAATGAGTCAAGTGACATAATTTCAGCATTTTATTATTTATTGAGATAAACAAACCCGAAAACAAACAAAAGTCAAATTAAATTAATAAAATGACAATCATTATTTCATGTGATTTTGGTGTTAACGATAGATTTTGATGAACAACGTACATAAATATAACTGGTAGTTGTACCATTTCACTATTGAGTCCCGCCGGCGTATACCCAGCTATCTACAAAAAAAGCCATTTAAAAACAAATATCAGCAAAATCATTTTATACCAAAGGAAGGGCTTACAATTTTTATTAAAAAATCATTTACTTTGTTTCGAATTAATTTGATTTCATTAAAATATAAACGATTTGCCTTCAAATCACTCTCCTGTAAAATTACTAAAATGTCAGTTGACTCATTATACTTAGGAGGCATCGATTCGATCACTGAATTCTCACAGAATTCTGCATTTACGAACCGACTGAATTAATTTTTATGAATTACACGTCTGCTAAGTCTAGTTGTTTTTAACATTGCATATCCAATTGCCGGGTGCCACACATGAGTGAACAGCGCTGCGCTCGCAACACCGCGCTGTTGACGGCTCTGTGCGATTTCCATATCCACACTCTTAGATTATGGATTGGTCTCCGCGCGCGCGCTACGACTAGATACCGCCGGCGTACTTGAAAAATGCGGCAACTAATAGTACGCCGAATTCGGCGTACCCAAGCCAGTCGTGTCACAAGCATTGTGTGGAGAGGGCGAACTTATAGTTTATAAAGATTTTGAACAAAATCTGAAGTAAAATGCCTACTTGTGTCATAAAACTATTTAAAAATAATACAACAAAAAATAAGAAAGACACTGGGATCACGTACCATCACTAAGTATCGTATTAATCAAAATTTCTCCTTTACTTCGAAAATATTTTCTACGAAAATACGACGCCATTCAGTGTTGCCGTACTGCATATCCAAAAAAATACACGTGGTTGAGGAAATCTTTTAGCAATAATTTGAACTTTTTTTTTTCAATACTATTACTAACACATATATAAAAAAGTATCTGTATAACCATGTTTAACTGACTCATAATATACTTAATATGTTTTTTTTATTTCCGCTTTTTTACTTTTAAACAGCCTTTGTGACTATAGTATAGTAGCGCCGCAAGTGGATTTGAGTCGCATGTTCATGGATTCGATTCCCGGCAAGGTCAGGATGAAAAAAATATTTTTCAAACTTCTTTCCAAGATGCCAGATTTCCCATTTATTAGGTAAAATTTATGTAGATGGCAGCCCAATTCTTCACACACACTAGCGTCTTTACAAATTGCCTAACACACACTACAGAAATGAGTTGCCGCACTCACAGAGCTATTGTTTTTAGGTGGGGCGGTATCTAGTCGTAGCGCGCGCGCGGAGACCAATCCTTAATCTAAGTCCACACTTATCAAATAAAAATATTTAATTTTTAACCTACATTGGATCTTGGTTTTTTATTATGTCAACTTAAATACGCTTAGTTATTGTATGAAGTAATACAGTATTTTATTGATTGTATCTCACTCAATGATATATTATGGGAGTAACACAAATGTTCATTGTTCACCTTATTTATTTGACTATTTTCGTTAGGAGCATGAAGTTATGATAATAGTTATTAATTTTTATTAGTTCAGATTTGAGTCAACGATAGAAATTAATGCACTGTGCCCAATTTTACAGAAGTCTTTGGCCTTATTATAGACCACTGTACAGTTTACATATTTAGTTTACTTTTTACGTTATATGGAGATTAAAGTGCGTTAATACTTACATTCTCAACTATTATGAATTTGATATTTTTGTTTTAAATAGCATTCAATAAATGCTTTATTAATATAAATCTTTAAAAAATATAATATATATCGAACTCGATGCGGATTTCGGGAAAAATGTTGAAAAAAGATCTACTTTTTACTATCGTGAGTACAAAAGAATAAGGCGAATAAAAATAAAACAACATAATACTTATAATTACGTTTATTTACAATAGACTCTCATTACAACCGTGTACTACCAACGCAAGTATACAAATCATACATTTTTAGGCTTTTTCATCTTAATTATACATTTTAGAACACTTTATTCACAAGTATTTCAAAGGAAAGAAACAGTTTTTGGGACATATTTTTCTTATGTTTAATTGAACAAATCACGTGCGTGTCTGTTTGTCAGTGCAGTGCGATGAGTCCCGGCGGCGGCTCGGGCGGCATGAACCCGGCCAGCGGGAGGGATAGCGCGGGCTCTGGAAACAGACATTATATTCATTTATTAATGATTATTGATTTATTAATAAAAGTATTTGAGCTTCTTTAGTACGTGCATGTGGTTGCACTTTGAGAAGTGCGTGTTTTTGCGCGTTTTGTATGCAAGTGGTTATTTTTGCGTGTTACTGTGTGTTCCTGCATGTAAGGGCGCGCTCTTGTGTATTGGTGCGTGTTTCTGCGTTTTTATGCATGTAATACATAAACTCACAATGCGTATAAGTGCGTTTTCTAGCGTGTAATTGTAAGTTTATGGGTATAAGTGCGTGTTCTAGCGTGTAATTGAGAGTTTATGCGTATAAGTGCGTTTTATGCTGCTGCTGTCCCTGTTTGTTTGTTTGTGTGTGTGTATGCGTGTTCCTGTTTATCTGTATATATGTATGTGTATGTATATGTGTATCCCCTCACCGGTTGGTCTGGGGGGCGAGCCGGGGGGCGGCGGGGGCGGGGGCAGCGCGTCCCACAGCGACACGTGGTCGGGGTGCGACGCGGGACACGGCCACGCGCAGCCGAACCGACGGGGGCGGCGACGCTGGGGGAAGAGTCACATCAAAATTGGTACAGCAAATGTGAAATTGTTTCGAGATAGTGGCAACAGTGGCTCTGACTGATATTACAAAATAAAACTAAAAATTTTAATTGACGTGTCTACATTTTTGTCAAATGGTTCAGTTGAATTTATATTTTTGGTTTTATGGCATTCAAATGCTTTATAAATATAAATTGATAAAGAATAGAAAAAATTCGATCACGAGGCGGGACCCGTGCATTTTTTCTATTCTTTATAAATTTATATAAATGGTTCAGTTGTCAAAGGTAAAAGGAGAGTGTAAATATCTATGAAATGACCCTGATCAAATTTATTTCAATAAATACGTAATTACAACTTTAAATAGCAAAATACACATAAAATAAAGTACCTTTGGTGGTGGCTCAGTATCCGAGTCCTGTCCGGGCGCGTATCCGTCCGCAAAACGCACCCGCTTGGCCACGCCCACACTCCTACTGTAAAGTTATACATAATCCATACTTAAAATTATAAATGCGAAAGTAACTCTGCCTGTCTGTCTGTTACTCAATCACGCCTAAACTACTGAACCAATTTTCATGACATTTGGTATGGAGATATTTTGATACCCGAGAAAAGACAAAGGCTACTTTTTACCCCGGGACAGAGGATAGGTTTTATCCCGGAAATCCCACGGGAACGGGAACTATACGGGTTTTTCTTTGACTGCGCGAGCGAAGCCGTAAGCGGAAAGCTAGTATATTATAAAGTAAAAAACATTAATTGGCAAATGCTACAAGAAGTAAATTTGAAAAATGCCTAAAAAAGTCATTAATATCTCAAAATAATACAGAATTAGTATTTTTCGTATAAACTTACTTCAAGATCCCTTTTTCCTCCTCCTTATCCGCTTCAGCAGTGTCCAATTCTTTCGCCACGTCTCCTAAAACTGGAAATAAATTAGATCCATAAGAATAATTTATACGGCTTAGAGAACCAATGTTTTATATTATCCGGCTCGAAAGACCAATATTAGAAAAAGTGTTTATTCAGTATTCGTATTTTCTTTATTAATGCTACGATCTATGGATACGGGTATATTTAGCATCCAAATTTATTGATTTTTTACCTATTAAATTTTAAAACTATATTATCTAATCTGTGGATTATGGATAATGTTGTTGGTTGAGCAGGTACACCTGTATCTAGATTAAGTTTTATGTAATATTTCTTACTGTTTAATATCCCAAATAAAGAAAATAGAAAACCTCAAAATAAGTACAATATAGACCTGTATCCCTCAAAGCCTGGTTTATCCTGTCATCCAATGTACTCCTCTGTCCCTCCTTCCTCTCCTCCCGCTCCTCCGGCTCGGTCTCCTGCGGGGTCACTTCGCTGAAGGTCGCCGTTTCGGTTCCCGTCGAGAAACAGTCACCATACTGCAGTCTGTCTAACGCGCCGTATGTGTCCATGTACGCTTCGTCGTAACTGTAAGTTATTGTAAGTGAAGTCAATCTTTGAGTGGAAACGGATTAAGTGTGAATGAAGGTATAATATAAGTGCGTGTTCCTGCGTATAAGTGCGTGTTACTGCGTATAAGTGAGTGTATCTGCGTATAAGTGTGTGTTCCTACGTATAAGTACGTGTTACTGCGTATAAGTGTGATTTCTTGCTTATAAGTGATATTTCTGCGTATAAGTGCGTGTTCCTGCGTATAAGTGAGTGTTCTTGCGTATACGTGAGCGTTATAGACTTAAATTTTTTACAAGGAAAATGCAAGTAGTGTCCAGTGATTTACCTAATAGGCGTGTTATCAGTCCGGTTGGCGAGGCTCTGTATGCGGTACACTGGCTCGCCGCCCGTCAGCACTATGTTCACTTCGCCCGGCTTCAGACCTATACACATTCACACAAAATGAATTAAATATGGAAATAGTTTCGTCAAAGGTGGATAAGCTAAGGTAGATTTTATATCATGGACATCAAAACAAAACTACACAATACAGAATAAACATGTAAAATACAAATTGAAAATTATAATGGCCACGTCAGCAAAAGTTACAGAGAATGTTTCTGTAAAATAAATTTTCAGTGTTATCACCGTTAAAGTAAAGTAATAATTTGCGTCTTAAATAACGCAGATAGTTTAAAAACAGGTTAGGTAGGAGCGTAGCGAAGACTATATTAGGTTTAATTCAAAAGCGAGTGAAACGGGACTTTTATGTGATTCTGTATGTACAGACAGACAGACACACAGACACATACCCCATCTGGAGGGGCGGCTGGGCGGTGCGGGCGCGGGTTCAGTGCCGGCGCGCCAGTCGCACTTGATCTCCCCGCACCGACCTCGCACCACCGTCTCTATACGCGACACACCGCCCTCCACAGGCGATAGCGGCTACAGACAGACACACACACACATATTAAACACACAAATAAAAAAAAAGTGTGCGTGTACTAGTGTACACACGTAAGAAGTGAAACTTCTTTATAACCTTATTGTTCAAAAAAAAATTTACTATATGCAACTTTACTTTTATTAGGTGTCGCTGAAAATCAGCTCTACAATGAAGGCCTGTGCTTTTCATTGTAAAATGCTGAGCGGCAATCCTTTTAGCACTTAGGTTTTTAGATTAAGTAGATTGTAAGTACTTAAATTGTTAATTTTAATATTGCCTATCTGCTAATAAAAAGTTTTATTATTATTATTATTTTTTATTATTACAGAAATACGTCGAATCACGCGTGGTGGGGATAAGAAAAAGATGGTGCGTAACGGAAAAATGTCACGCGTAACGACAAAATGTTACACTACATTTTTTTCCAACCCCGATAAAGAAGTTTCACTTCAATAATTAAACAAAAAAAAACAACTTTAGCCATGTTAAACAGGCTAGACAACCTTTGGATTATTTTAAGTAAAATTAATAATAAAAATAGCGTGTGTGCCGATCACACGTGTCAGAAGTGAAACTTCTATGGCAATATTAAAAATCGTCGCCTTAGTCGATTACATAACGGTATTGCCATGACACGACCTTGAAATTTAACTCTCAACGCGCCTAGAAGTTTCCCTTCAAAAATAGAAAGTGTTCCTAGATCATTATCATCAATTAAAGACAGGAATTAAATCTACGAAATAAATAAACAACTAATCTATGAGACGAGTGGAAAGTGTGTAATTATCTCACCCGCAATGCCACGTGGTGCTGATGCGCGAGCGCAAGCTGTTCGTACATCTCGTAGTTGTTTTCCCCGGGGGGACTCTCCTCCTTGTCACCCGCATACCTACCCACCTCCTACAAAATACATTAAAACAACTATTGTTTATCAGACTATTTGATATCCTGAAATAGAATAGATGAAACAAAAGAAACGCGTTATAATTAAACACATTTTGACATATAGGAAAATCAAAAGATGAATCCATCGGTCGTTGATAAGATCCGGCTCGAAGGACCATTGTTCATTCGAATGCAATGGTCCTTCGAACCGGATCAAATATATTATTGTCAATATAATACACTTAATATTATGTACGATGAGGCAATAACACAAAAACTAATCACTTCTGCATTTATAAGTTATTTCTGATATGCACAACTTGCTTGTACACAAAAAAGGATAGAATAGTCATTATTAAAATAAAAAGGATAGAATAGTCATTATTAATAAATAAAATATTATTTTTTCTGAAACTATTTAAAAAATCTACGATAGATAATACCTTAACACTACATATAGATTCTTGCGAAGAACATTGTGAAGTTTCGTCAACAGGCGTCTTCACAGGCTCCTCTGGTGTCAAATCCGCTTCTATTGATTTGTTTGGACTCTTGTCTGTTTCTTTTTCTTGCGGTTCCTGTGAAAGTTTGTATTTTTATTGTGATCATGATTATTTATGAAAAGGACATATTTGCTAAGGGTATAAATTTAGAAAGACAAAATCTAACTTGATAATATGGATAAAATTAAACAGTATATTTAAGTTTTTTTTGCTCGATAAAATTTAGAGCTACATATATTTTTAATCAAATAAAATGTTCAATTGGATAAACATGCTGTAAAAAAGCCATTGTCTTGAAATTATAATAATTTAAAATACATCTAGATAACCTGTGAAGTATCCATTTCATAGTCCATGGACATTTCCCCTTCTGAACCTTCGTCGTATTCCTTGCAGCATTAAAGTGGAAAATAGTTGAGTTAAAATATAAAAAAATACACCAGATTTTACAAAACTTTCAAACACACATAACATTAAGTTCCTAGCTGAGCCCCGCGATTTCTTTTCTTCTATTGGTCTAAGCGTGATGATATAAAGTCCCTTCTTCGATAGATGAAAGTATCTAACAGCGAAATATTTTTTTTTAATCGGATCCGCGGTTTCTGAGATTAGCGCGTTATTATAGCTCTTCAGATTTATAATATCTCTATCCATAGATATAGGTATATTTAAGTTTCAGCCAGACATGGGCTAGTGTGAAAATATAACTTAAAACACAACTTACCTTTATATCTTTTGGCTTTTCTACGCTGCTATTTTGCGAGTCTTCCTCCATTAAATTCAGCTCACTTTCCGCTTCATTGCTTGTCTCTTTCTCTTCTTCTACCACAACTTCCTTCTCTCTTTCTACCTCACTCTGTACATTCATCTCACTCTCTTTTTCCTTAACTTCTTCAATCTCTTCTACGCTCTTTACTTCGTCTTGCGCTTTCTTATCTTCTACTTCTTTCTTAATTATCATATTGTTTCCAACAAAGTCATTCTGTAATTCCTTAACGTTAATAATTTCGCGTGGTTTTTGTCTTCTCGGCGAGAACTCCATCAATTTTTGTCCCTCATCATCTGTTGTTTTTTCCGTCTTTATGTTATTTAATATATTGACGTCGAACAATTCTTCTTTCGATTCGGATTTTTTCGTCTTCTTTTTACTCTTGTCGTGACTCTTCTTTTTGGATTTCTTTCTCCTGTCACTGTCACTGCTTTCGGAAGATGATTCACTGGACGAAGATTCGGAGCTGCTCGATTTAACCTTTGCCTTCTTCTTCCTTTTATCTTTCTTTTTCGCCTTTTCTTGCTTCTTTTTCTTAACTTTTCTTTCCTTTTTATCTAGAAATTACAGATTTATATGATTAGAAGATTACTTAACGCGATAAAAATTATATAATTTAAGTGGAAGTATAATTTATAAGTATGTTTGTAAAATTATTTTTTTTAACTACACATAGTTATCCATGGATATATCAAAAGCAAAATATTAATTATGAATTAAAACTAAATAATTCATACCACTTTCTGAGTCGTCATCAGAAACATCCCTTTCTTTCATCTTCTTAGTCTTCTTCTGTTTTTCCTTCAACTTTTTCAACAATTTCTTGCCCATTTTTCGACGCTTCGCCGATTTTGATTTCACCTTTTTCAATGCCTGTTAAAAAATATCATATGTCATACACATAAAATATCAAAACTCGTTTATAGCAACAAAAGTTTCTTTGTTCATTGTTCCTGAACCTTAAAATCTATTAGTTAAAATAAATCGTACCTTCTTTTTCAGCGATTTCTTTTTCTTCTTCGAGTCCTCTTCGCTATCAGAAGGAGACGACGATACAGACGTCGAGTGTTTTCTCTTTCTAGGCTTGTCTTTCTTCATTTTCTTACTGAAACAATTAATACCATCACATTTACATTACTATTTTTCCATTATATGTTTCCTGGCAAAAAAGAGCATTTTAATTTATAATAAAAATGTAGTTGCAATGAGGAAAGCAAGTAAGTTTGAAGCAAAATTTAAGCTGAAACTCAACTAACCTTTTATCATCCTCCTCCACCTCCGATTCCTGACTCCAGCCCTCGCTGCTCAACTTTATCTTCTTCGCTTTCTTCTCTTGTTCTTTCTTCTCCTCCGACCCTTCTTTTCTCTTCTTTCTATTCTCTTGCACGGGAGTTGTACTTCTGGAGACTTCTTTCTTTGAATCCATCTCTGGCCACACAGCTTCCATAAACCTAAATCGCACAAACGATGTTTATTTTTCTCATAATATTGTACATAAACAACTAAAATAAATATCTCTTGGTATTTCTGGTACCCAGGGAGCAGTAATGAACATTAAATAAGGTCTCTAACTTCAGTAAATAGTAAAGAATTCCACACAAGACGACATGAAATTTAATTATTTACCATTCATCTGCTCCACTGCAGCTATCAATGAAGAAAAACATGATTAAAATTGGCAAAACCAAGAATCAAAAAGTTCGATGTCACGTTACATTTACTAACCAGTACGTGTTCTGTTAGTGATAATAATGAGGGTAATTATGTCAATGTTGATGGAAATACGTACGATGATACTGGTGATGATGAAGATGATAAGGATGATGATAATGATAGTGGTTGTGTTATTACCGGTATCGATGATGATGACGTCACTCACCTCTGGTACTCCCTGTCGAGCGACAGCTCGGGCTGCTGGCTGTCCTCCCCCTCCCACTCGCTGGAGGGCTGGAGCCTGCGCCCCTCCACGAGGCAGGCGCCGCTCGCCGGGTACCAGTTGCGGCACTTGGGGAACGGCTCGTCCGATATCCTGGACCATTTTGTTGGCAATTGCTTGAGAAACTGATTAAAATCTATACTAAATATTATAAAGCTGAAGAGTTTGTTTGTTTGTATTAATTTCTTCATCAAAACCAACTCCCGATTTGTGCATTACCCAAAATAGTAAGTCACGAAAACGAAATTTTAATTGTAATGTTTACGAATTAATCAATTTCATGAATGAGAATTGCTTAGAAGCCTTTCCCCAGCTGTTGAAACTTGCACATTTGGTAGTTACGATTCCTGCTAGTAGGTAGGTAATTCTTCCACGGAACGTGGTTTCTCATCGTTAAATCGAATTCATAGGTACGTATTACAAAAAATACACAAGGCCAAGAACGCCTTTCTATCTGTACAATTTTATTAATAATATAATATAATGCCCATACAGTTTAATATAATTTATCGATTTTAATGATAAACGTTTGAATCAACTGTTTGCGGGCGCGCGTGAAAATTTAAAAGATTTGATTCGGTATGTTCACGTTTTTTTAAGTTTTATAACTATCTAATTCAAGAAAAGGGTAGGTACCCAGCAAACACTTAGAAATTTGGGCTTGCCCAGTCCTTACACCCTAGGCACGCCACTGATGTAACTGTTTTTTAGTATAATGTTACCTGTTTTCATTTATGATATCAAACGTCTATTATAAGGATTACGTCAAAATTGACATGATACATTGACAAAAACAACATTCAACATATATTTTCGAAGTCCCCTAATATAATATGTAGTAAAAAAAAACGATTAAATTAATATTATAAATAATAAGCCAACCTTTTATTTAATTAAGTCCATACAGTAATATTTCTACAAGTAATTTGTTTTTATTCATGAAAAGATGAAAAGTAAAATACATGTAAACAATACATGAAAAACGATTCGACTGATGCGCGCGAAAAATTGACGTTGACGTATTTACTTTTTCACAAGTCTTATTTTTTTTTAAATCGTTCAGAAACATTCATGTTTTTAAATTATGCAGTGCTGTAAAACAAACAAAAAATATATTTGGATATACATATATAAAACTGATATAACTAAAATTTCAATTATGAAATTAGCATTATGAATCAATGAATGAATATGTACTTTATTTGCACCAGTAACAAAATAATAACAAAAAACACAAACAACGACGATTATATAACGCATTTAACTAAAATTAAAAATAATATTTATGTTTATAGTTAGTTTATCTTTAAATGATTTGAATAATACACCAAAAAAGTATGTATTTCGACGAATTCTCAGTCATTACTAATTCTTAAATTTACTTACATTTAAAATTTTGTTTGGTAAGTAGGTATAGCTTTCGCAAATAAATATTTTTTTCTTAAAACATACATCTATACTAATATTATAAAGAGGAAAGGTTTGTAATTATGTAAGTATGTATGTATGTATGGTTTTCACGCATAAACTACTGGACCGATTTCAAAAATTCTTTCACCATTAGAAAGCTACATCTTCACTGAGCAACATAGGCTATATTGCATTTTCAAAAAAAATAGAGATCCTTGCCAAAAATGCAATAATGTAACAAGGTGGAAAAAATTTCTTAATAAATCTTCTGACATCGCGTGCGCTGCGGAATCTATTGAAAATAAACAAAAAAATGTTCTGCGGTATTATAGAATGGATCAATCAATCAACAAGAAAGTCTGCGATACCATATGTCCATTGTCCATCTTCAGTAGTTATGTTACTACAACAACTTTTTTACGTTTTCAAAGTAAATAGAAGTGCCGACAGTAATCAAACCATGTTATCCATACACATATATTAATCCTTATCCCATTAAATGATGTTTTACTATAGACTGTTTCAATACCAGCAAAATACTTTTTAAATTAAAAAAATTGGATATTCCATTCAAAAGATATAACGAATTTTTAAAAGTATCAATCTACAGAAAACAGTTGTTTAATACAATGAGCAGGCGTCGTGCGGGACGGGGTGAAGGTGAGGAGGGAAGGATTGACTTGCGTAAAGAATGTTTTACTCATGGACCTGGTATGTTGGCCTATCCCGAGTCGAAACTCCAGAACATCAAGTAATTTTGCTGCCACAAAACAAAACTACGACAAATGTTGTGTATAGGGAAGTACTGAGACACTGAAGTTCTACAAATAAAACTTTTTCAAATGTTATAGGTACAAGAATTTTTATCAAAAATATTGAATCTCTGTTTTTTTAACAATTACTGATCAAGTTCAAATCAACTGGACCGATTAAAAAAACCAAACTATTTGATGTCAATAATTTTTCAAAACCTGTAGAGTATTATTAAATTTACTAATATAACATTCTACATAAATGGTGTTATGAATATAAATTAAAATCTGTATTAATTATTGAATAAATGACGCTGTGTATCTAATAATCTGAAAGGAATTCATCAAAAAATAAGAAATCTAGGTAAACTAAAATTTTCATGTGATTAAAAATTAAACCTATAGTCCGACCTATAGTAGACTTTTCACTGTCACGATATCGCTATCTATGCGGGTGAAACCGCAGGGCATTGCTAGTAATATATAAACTTGTACTCACTGATCACACCCATAGACCCGGTCGACGAGGCTCATCTTGCACATCTCGAGCTCTTCGTAGACCACACTCCGGTCCTTCACGCAGGAACACCCCCGAGGGTTAGTAGTCCACCACAGTTTGGGGTCTGTACGCGTTTCTCTATAAAACAAATAAATAAATAATGCTTATCATATAATGAACTAAATATATAATATGATAACTAGAAAAAAAAACAGTAAAAGAGCTTTTTTTCTCCATGTCTTCGACTATTTAACACGAAATTTATTTACAGACTATAGAGTGCATTATCAAAATTCAA
Organism: Colias eurytheme; assembly: GCF_061535395.1. Taxonomy (NCBI): domain Eukaryota; kingdom Metazoa; phylum Arthropoda; class Insecta; order Lepidoptera; family Pieridae; genus Colias; species Colias eurytheme. The sequence continues at coordinate 7,396,378 of NC_143003.1, read as the reverse complement.
AATTAAGTAACTTAACAATCAATCTGAACAATGATTAATGATATTATAATACTTACTTGTAACACTTATTCCTATCATGTCTAAATAACAACGGCTGACATATCTTCAGCACAAAACTCCAAGTGTCTAACGAATCCACCGTCGCCTTCGACATTTTGCTGGCATTGAGAGCATCATCTAATTCCTTCTCTATGGATAACCTAAATTCTGTTTCAGATTTATACCCACTTTCTGTTGTATCACTGGTCTTATATCCACTTTCGCTTGACCTATATCCATCGGAATAGTCGCTCTGTTTCCTATCTTTCTTGCTAACTAGTTCTGGCGTCACAGACTTCGATGTTTTCGGAGTATCGTCATCTTTAACTGGTGATATATCATACTCCACCAACCCTTTATCTTGACTGTCATCACTGAGTTCACCAACTTTTATCTCATTAATCACCGATTCCAAAAACGTATCATCGTTAATGCCGTCGAGAGACAAATCCCTGGAACTATCATCTAAATCCAAACACTTTTTAATTGGAGAATCGTACAGTGACAACTTCTTTGTTTTTACTTTTGCGAATTTTTCAATGTTGGAATCAGCATCGAATATGTCCAATACCTCCTCCTCATTATCATCTATTTCATATTTGAAAGAATCCATAACTGGTTGAAGCTTTATAGATTGCTTATCGATTATAGAATTTTTGATTAATTCATTTTTCTTAGCGCGATTAGCTTTAACAATATCGGACGGTTCTCTATAATTCTTAGTTTCTGGTAAAGAAGAGCTTTGCGAATCCGATTTATCATCAAATTTAGGGCTTGAGGTACTTGTCTTATCGTCGTTATCGAGCGACCAACTGTCGCAGACTAAATAATCGCTTAAAATGACATCAGTTTCTTTTTCCGCAGTCTTTTCTGGCTCTTTAGACGTGGACGAGGTAGGTTTGTGTTCTGAGACTTTTTCTCTTTTTTCTTTGTCTTTCATTCTACTTTTTTCACGATCTTTGAATTTATCTTCTTTCCTATATTCAGAATATCGCTTAGAGCTGTACTTGTCAGATTTTCTTTTATCTGCATTCTTTCTATCGGATGCTTTCTTTTCCTTCTCTTTCTCTTCTTCTTTTTTCTTATTTAGGAAGGGATTATCGTAGCCCGGTAATAGTTTTTGATAATCAAATTTGAAAGGTCTACCCTCCATTTTTGCTTTTTTAGCTTCACGAATAAGTTCGTCGACTTTAGCTGGGTCTGCAATGGATATGTTGGATTGTGAGTTTACAATTTAAAAATGTTATTAAAACTGCATACTTAATTACTTAATATAAATTACAAACTAAATTACTTCCTACTCATGATCATACAGGGCACTTACCAGTTAAAACATATACAACCAAACATAATAAAAAGATTGGGAAAATTGCTCACATTTGACGAGTTCAAATCTACATGCCTACTTCAAATACTAAGATACAATAAATACTATATGAAAATACCATAACCCTTTAGAAATACACCTCTATAAAAAAATACATCTCCTACTTCAATGATTTATCCTTGACTCACTATTATGTCCATTTTTCTTCGTTTTGCGGACAGGACACGATTTTACACCAGCGTACAATCGAAACCGACCTATTTATATATTTATACAGTTAAATAAAAAGCACATGCATTTAGAAGAGGACAGTTATTCAATGGCAAATGACAAAGATAAAGATATTAGGAAATTAAGAAATCATCACACACATCATTTATTTCAATCATGCAAAATAAATTAATAATAAGAAAAAATAACATATTATTATCACAAATTATAACCTTACTAACTATGCCATATATTTATGTATGAATTAGTGAAACATCAAATCATCATACTAACAAAAAACTATTTAAACATCCAGTAACTATTTTTTATGTAAAATTTATATTAATTGCATAATTATTTGAACTGCTTTCCTCTTATTTGTAACTTTTCAAATTAAGCCAAAGCTTTATAATTTTAAACAAAAAAACATAAAACTTACCAATAAAACTCTTAATAGGTGGCATAGCCTTGGTCGGCATGGCTTTTTCACTAGTGGACGTAGGACAGATCAGACCCAGTGGTATACCAAGCTCAACCAGCTCCATCTTCCTCTTCATATCTTCTATATCAGCGAGGGTTCGCCTTTGCAACTCAGTATATGAATCTGTAACAAAAAAGATTGGTGAAATTACAACTTATGAGTCTAACACAATTTTAATAGTTTATTAACTTTTAGTATCAGCTAAGTTGTAATCAATAGTAATATAGTCTAGCTACTTAATTAAGAGTCTAGTCTGATTATAAACATTAAAAAAGTGGCATAACTCATTGCCACAGTAATGCAAACAACACTTGGTTCTTGCCTCTCAATCAATATTTTCTATATTGATTTTATCTAATAATTAATTTTAGTTACCTTGTAATGCTTTCCGTACAGTTCCTGGTTTTGGTGGTTTGGGCGGCTTTTGCTTGGTGTCCTGATCTTCAGGTTTGGGAGTAACCTTCACACTACTCAATTTTCCAATTAAAACCATTGTATCTGTAATGTTATTATTGTGTAATTATGGAATGAATCATATTAAATATTATTTTATTGCCTTACTTGATGGCACAACTTAAAAGGTCAACATAGATTTTAGTACATTTGACTGCAAAACTAAATTTGTCAAACTATTGTTGCAACAAATTCCATGAGATCAGAAAATGTATTAGAAAAATAAAATTGCATAAATAAAAAATGAAACCACAGTAAAAGTGAAACTGTTCGAACGGTTCCGAACACTGCTTTGTGTAGCGCATGTCGCGTGACGGTCGGCTGCCGAGTAGATACCTACTCGGCAGCCGCGATACGTACGCGACATGCGCTACACAGACTAAAAAGTTTGAGACGATGTAATAAAAGTTTCACTTTAAAACTACACTTACTTCCAGATCCACTGGGCTTCGGAGCTATAACAGGTGAAAGTGGAGTCTTCTTTTGTATAGAAAAAGCCCGGAGTCGCTTCTTAGCATTTTCAACACCTTTGGCCGACGATGTTACAGTTATTTGTTTATTTGCTGTTGTGTTATCCATGTTTATTGGCTGAAAAGCAATTTTTATATCATTGATGTTATTAATTCATGTAGTTTCAAGGTGGTTTTTATTTGTGGGGTTAAAAATAACGTTTCGGAATTCTATCTTATATTAAAATTATGTTAAAAAACTATTTTATTAACCCTAAAATGATAATAAAAACGTCTTACCGATTGAGATAGTTTCTTAAAACCTGGTTTCCCAGGGTCTTTACTCCCGCCGGAATCCATAATTTGTTTAAAACTTCAACGAAGTTTTGAATATTCCTAATTCATGATAATATTATACGTAATCTAAATTGAACTTTTAATTTATTATCATAGGTATAGTAATTTTAAACAAAACTTAATGCAAACATTATGTATTTACGCCGAGTAACAAGCGAGGAAATTTGACACATTAATTTTAATCCTGAATGACATTGGCATTTGGCAGTGATGCTGTTTGAAAGGTGTATTCTACTTGACGCGACTTGACGCTAACGCTAACAGATTTTTGAAACTCCAATTTTTATTAAATGTACTTAAGGCTGCAGTCTAGCAAAATTGCGTTTTCAACAAGTTATTTGACAATTTTTTCCCGGCTAATGAAATGATAAACTGAATTTTTTTTTCTTGTTTATCAATTAGTGTTATATACGCAATGCGCGTGAATTTTTTCACATTTATAAAGTTACTTTATGTTACCTTAATCAGGCCTTCAAGATAAGTCTCTTTCCCCCAAAATCATTTCGAGCTAAGTTTGTGCACTCACTACGTTGCAACCGATTACAATTTACAAAATCTGATCAGCGCATTATTATCCTTATATAGTCGTTATTAAAAACTGCTGAATACAATTGCCGAAAAACTTATGATTTTCTTAATTAGAGCGTTATAAATTCATTAAATTTCCCATTTTTTGCCTTACAAAATCGATTGATAAATACTGCTAAAAGTTATTTTTTCCATTAATTTATTCGAGTTGGTTGAAGACCAATGAGTATTAATCCGTTAAAAAAAATTTTTTTTGAATTTTGATAATTCTTTAAATATTAAAAAAATATTTAAAATAATAAGGAAAAATCCTAGCGAATTTCTTTAGTCGCGCTCCTTGGGCCGGAGCGTTCTGACGTGTGCTCTACGCTCGATTTTCCTTCATACCGAAGTGAAAGTTGCTCTACTTCATTAAATTTAATATTTTTGTTAATTGATTATTTTTATCTTAGTTTTGTGCAAATATTCGTATTTTTAAACATTTGATTTCGATATGGAAAATAAACGAAAAAAATACGCGTGTAACTACTAGAAAAAAAATTATCTTCGAACATAAAGTTAATGAAACCAAATAGATTGCAAAGGTGATTGGCAACAATTTCTTTATTTTACGGGGTGTCAGTAAAGGGATGTATATTTCTTTAAAACTAAAGTAAGCTCATAAATTTTCTTATAATATAATTTTTTTGAAGTTCCAGAAATGTTTATATTTCGTTTGAGAAATACGAAATATAATATAAACTTGTATTGAGAACTTGAACTTCCCAAGTTCATCCGGGGAAATCCCCATACGGGGAAAATGATTTGTTTACTCCAAAATTGATCCGAGGTGTTTTAATTTTTTCTAGTCATTTTAAACGTAGCGGCATGTTGTTTGATTATTAATTTTGTAACTTAAATACAGGATGTTGGTTTTATATTCTGATCTTACAGACGCGCTGACAAATTTAGTCCACCATTTCTAGTTTAGTCTAACTACAAAACTACCAAAAAACTCTAAGTACCAATATTAAAACGAATGGATTATCATCACATCATCAAAATTCAGTGGGGTTGAGAACTAAACAAACAGAAGTAACAGAGACGCGAAGAATAAAAAAAGAGGACGAAAACGATAATTCGTTGATGCTTTCCCTTTTCGACGTATTGTTAGGGTACATCACCAATCTGCAAAAACAAAACTGATGATTCCCAATTGCTGATTAAAAATGAAAAACAAATAATCGACAAAGGTGGTGAAAATTTGCTGATCACAATGAAACATCCTTCAGTGGTAGCATATTTACTCATTTAAAATGTATCGGTGAACAGCGTAAAGGAGAGGAGGACAGGAAAACATTATGAATATGGATGGTGGATTGTATACAGAGTGTAATCGATAAGTATGTGCAGGCGATTATGACGTTATTATTGCAGGTATCAAAAAACTTAAAACTGATATCGAAATTACTTTACCTAATGAGCAAAATGACAATAATAACTTTTTAAAAGTATAACGAGAAATATCTAAAAAATTTACTTTATACACTCCCATATCAAAAAGGGAAAATGGGACTAGTAGAAGTTAAATGTCTAATTCCGGCAAAAGACATGAATGCGGAAGATGCGGTTAAAAAAAAATTTAATATTTGAAATACAATGCAAAAAATAACACTTTTGTCATAGATAAGAATCATGACTATTTTTTCCAAATTCAGGGACAACAACAGACATGTATATTTAAGCATGTCTGTGGGGACAACTAAACGTTGCAGAAGCAGAAGTCTGCTTATTTGCTGTTTGGACTGGAGTGAATCATTCGTTAAAAATAGAATATATAAAATAGAATATATAAAAAAGTATGTAACGTTTAGGCAAAATAAAATGATGGACCATTATTGGATTTTACATAAATTGCCTACTGTCAGAATTGATTGATTCGAGACTTCATTCAAGCGATTGAAAAAAAAGAGATAAATCCAGTGCAACCGATAAAGCATCAGAATGCTAGCAAAAGATTTATTAGGTTTATCAATATAAATCTATATATTATACATAATATAATAAATCTGTAGAAGACGCGAAGACTGACATCCGCGCGGACGGAGTCGCGGGCGGAAGCTAGTCAGAAATAAATATCTTTTGTTTTCATTTGCGTATTTTTCTATTTTATAATTTTTTAACACAAACATTACATTTTTTTTATTAAATACAAAATTTGTTTATCCGTTTTATTAGTTAAACTGAACAACTTTCACTAAGAAACTTAGGTCGAAAAAAATTTATAGAGTTATGCATTTTGTATGGAAAGCTTATTTTTGCACGCCTCATGAGCGAAGCGTTGAGGTGGGTACTACTGTCGCTTCGCGCAAAACATCTGATTTTTCAAACTTAAAATGTCTTTATGTATCATACATTGCACTTGTAAGATAATACATACACACACATATTAAGAAAAAACACTATTTTTAACATTCATGATATTTTTGATGTCATTTTTGTTATATAAACTAGTTAAAAAACAGTTTAAAAAAGTTCTGTCTTGGACGTCCGTGTGTCTGTATGTGCGGAGGATTTTATTGTTAACACGATAGCGACCGAAATACTTTACTAATCGAGTCTTTTTTTTTCTCTTACGCTTGAGTATGCTCAGGAATAGAACCCTTTCATTTTTCAGGGTCTGATTCGATGTGGTTTAATTGTTATTAAATAAACAAAAATAATAATTAATAAATAATTATTAAAAAAAAATTATGAGGCGTGCACTTTTGGATTTTCCAAACTATTTTTATATTTCGTCCAAATTTCTTTGTAAAAGTTGATCAGTTATATAAACATGAAGTTGAAGATATCAATAGAAAGTATTCGCAAATCTTGTGTACTGATAAAAAAAATCACCCGGTGTAATTTTCACGAAAATTGTTTCAAATTGTCATTTTTGGTACTTATTACGAATATTAAATTATACGAATGATTTAATTTTTAAAAATTAAGTGGAGCAACTTTCCCTTAGTACATTTGTATTATTTACATATAGGATGACAGGATGCATTTGTTTGCACTACTAGACCAAGCCCTTAAAACAAAAACCCATATTAAAAAAAAGAACTTTTCCTATTCATGTTATATTACTTCATTCCATAAAATAATTTTGACTGCAAATATTTTGGATATCGCTGTCTTCATTTTCAATCTAAGTTTTCAATATAACACGCGGTTGTTTTGAAATAAGTAAAAATAAAGGATTTATAAGGGGTAATCACAGGGGGAATATTAATTATTGAAGAACCAAATAATTACAATTTTAGTCTGTTTATAATTCATTAATCATTATCGATATTATCTTTAAATCAGAAACTAATTAAATAACTAAATTATTAGATTAGGCTCTGATTCTCTTTATGGGCTAGCCGCTAGATCGTTATATTAACCAACTAGCGATACTCAAAATTCTTTGTACAAATAGCGGTCCGCCCGTTATGCATGTTTATTGTTTATGTTTACTCTCCTTATGAACCATCCTCGTTGTTCAAGGAATATTATAAAAAAAGAATTAACGAAATTAGTTCAGCTGTTCTCGAGATTTGTGCTTAGCAACAACTTAGCGTTTTATTTTTGCATTATAGAAGAGATAGAAGATATGTTGCACTTCCGTGCATGTACCCCCTTATATGTTTGTTTATTCAATAAAGGTATTAAAAATATATGAAAAAAAAAAAATAAAAGCCACTTTTTCTAATTACAACTTATATTTTAATTTCCTTGAAATATATTAGATGGGTTGACATTAATAGCTGGTTGGTTCTGAGCAGCCGGGCCGCTCAACATTAACTGCGTTAGAACATCGTTGAATTTCAAGTAGAGTACTGGTTGCATTTGACCTGAAAAAAACAGTTTTAGCATTTTTTGCACAATCATTTAGTTTCCTATTAAATAATATAATGTTTCGGTGCATCTATTATGTTACTAGCGATCTACGCCGGCTTCGCCCGCGGTACATTGAGCTTAGCAACACATTTGTTGATTAATTTTTATTATTTTATAGAGATTTTTGTATGATTGTTTATAAGATTATAATTGACGTTGCTTTGAGCTTTGGTAACGAAACTTGGTATATCTGCAGTAACATAAGTTGCTTATATAAAATGCATGAATGAGTCATAAATACTACCATTACCTGTTTCTGTGCTTGTATTTATGACAGACAGTGATGGCATAGATTCATTCTTGATTGATGTATCGTCACATTTTATTTCATTAACGTCTGCAAATACCAACTCTGGTACATTTGTGGGTACATTTGGTATACTTTCTGTTACAACCTCATCCTTCAAATTGGACATATTTGGTGTGTCCATATCTATTAAATGTGAAGGGTTTTCCAAATAATTAATAGCATTTGTCTCAAAATTGGTTGCGTTTTCCCCAAAATATGGTGTGTATATCGGATTTGACGTATTTAATGTAATTTGCATACTGTCTTTTTGCTGCTTTTCGGTATTTATTTGCTTATTTTTTAATGAAATTATAGCGCGAGATATTTCATCTTGTATTTCTCTTTTTACATCTTCAGTAAGATTTAGACAATTGTGACTATCTTTTATATATTTTGTTATGGGTTCATCGTCACTTGAATTATTTTCAAACTCATCATTATTTGCTGTAACATGTTCTGATTTGAAGAGCTCTCGCCATTTTTCTAGCAAGTTATCTGCTAATTTCTGAAATCAAAAATAACAAACATGAAGAACATAGGTATAATATAATATATGTTGTTAAATTTTGATAAATATATGCAAAATTAATATCAAAAATTTTGTAAGGTCATGTACAGCCTACATAAAAGTAAAATATTGTTGAGCTAATAATTATACAAAATATGAGACTTTAATTACCTAATATAAAATGATAGCCTTATAGTATTGTGATATTAACTTACAAAATTCAAAGATTTAGGTATCCTCAACATATAATGATCCGCATGTGCTTCCAGCATCTCGCATTTCTGGCACAGATCATAATTGTCACAAGTTACACACTTGTATCGGAATCCCACAATGGGATCGGAGCACACGTCACATATAACCCCATCATGTTTTGTTGGTTCGTCTGTATCATCTAAAAATATTCAAGAAATAGCATTTTTGTAAAGATGAAAAGTAGTGTATGTAAGTAATAGTTTTTTGACAGATAATTTCTTATTTTTTAATTACACCTGTAAAATTTATAATTAGGAAAAGATAAACTTCCCACAAAAAAATAGAAGGTTACTTCAAAAACTGTTAAGTAGTAGTTTTGAGATTTTTATTTGCAAACTCTGCGAGGCATGTAGGAACTACTGATTAGTGATTACTTTACCTAGTGATAGTGATCCTGGCAATCTTAAAGAAGGAATAGCATCAACATGAAGATGCTTATTTTTTATACACAATGGTTCAAAGTGGCGGGAACAAAATCTGAGTGATCTGCGTAATTTCTCCATGTCCTGATCTAATAAATCTTCCTTGCCAGCAGCCCTTAACCATTGTTTTTGACTGGAATACCAATAAAATGTAACATATACAAAATAGTACTGCTTAGAGCTATGTAGGCAAAATATAAGTAATTTGCGGCGTTAAAATGTTAATATAATATGTACATGTATGAATGTTAATCATGCGAGAAAATTTGAATGAATTATAAACAATTTATTCAAATAAATACAAAATCATAAAAACGCACCGATGCTTTTGTTTTGGCAAGCTATAAAAATTTAAATGCTTGTTCGTTTTACTATTGCGGCCGCAGCCAACGACACAGCAATAATTAACCATTGCTTCGCACAAATACAATACAATTACGGAATTATTGTAAATAAAAATAAACAATTGTTAATTGACAGCAATTTTGAACAGATTGAATTTTGACGCAGATAGGTATCCAATTTGGAATTTGGATGCGTTCAGGTGCAAACGTGGATTGAATTTTTTTCTTATGTTTCACGTGAAATGGAAAATAAATAATAATAGGAAATATGCATAATTTTTTATATATATATATATATATATTTTTTACTTGAATGAATCCAGTAGCTGATCACCCTATGATTCTCTTCCGGACCTCGGACGTCCAGTTGAGAGGCGTAAATTTTTGCACAAATCGCAAAAAAAGTAATCGAATTACGAAACTCATAATTTGTAAACAACACATAATTCATAACAACTAATAGAACTTTGAATGTAGACCAGTGTTACTAAATAAATATTTTGAAACTCCTTGACACCCCAGCGCATTTAAATCTAAACACATATTTGCAGCGATTAAAAACGAAAACGATATCAACAGAAAAATACCCATCCCGAATTCAATTCAAAATCTCTCTGTATAGTTTCCTTCCCCTTAAATTTAGGGATAAAAGCCTACGTTGGCAACACTGAGGTTTGCTCTGACATGGCTCTGTCCGAGTGGCTCTGACCAATGGTATCGCGTTTTATTTGAATTTCCCAGACTTTTTTAGGAATTTTTAGAAATTAATTTCTCAATGAATTTTAAATTATATCAAAAAATATTTACAGGAGCTTCAATATGAAGTAATAAAGTTTATTAAAAAAATACTTGAGACTAATTCATGCATATTCCCTATAGCTGTGCCCTGCGGTATCACCCGCATTGCACAGCTCCTGTTGGTCTTAGGGTGATGATAGCAATGATATTTTTCTATATATAATATCATTGGATGATAGCCTATAACCTTACTCGATAAATGAGAGCTATCTAACTCCGAAAGAATTTTTCAAATCGGACCAGTAGTTCCCGAGATTAGCGCGTTCAAACAAACAAACAAACTCTTCTGCTTTATAATATTAGTAGATATAGATTAAAAAATTAGATAATTATTTAACTCTAAATCAATATTCAAGCCTACCAATTATTAAAAAAAATATATGTATAATGCTTGTGTAAAACCATTTTTTTTCGTCGTTTTCAACCTATTCTGTGTAATCAACTTTATCATGTTTAATGAAATTTTATATTAATAACGATATAGGTATCACAGTTGTATATTGTGTAATAAGATCCACCGCAAGAAGACCGCAAGCCTACCTACCACTTGTACTTTTAAATTTTTTGAAGAAGTGTTTGTAGTCGAAAGAGATGTCCACTAATGAAAGGCAAAAGATATAAGTAAAAAGAAAGTTTATTTACAAAATATTAGCAGTCTTGTACCATAAAAATATTAGTAAAATTAATAAGAACTATACACATTGAGATTATAAACCGCACTTTCCGTCTTTTGCTTGGCAGGAACCTTCAGGCGCGCCGCTTTCTTTTGCTTCTTTTCGAACCGGTCCAGTCTGTGTTATGGGAACAACTCTTTCTCCCTTGGAATCGATCTGCTTTCTAGGTGCCGTAATCGAAAGAATACCATCGCTAGACAGCTGTGAAACGATATTATCAGATTCCGCTCCCTCTGGTAAAGAGTATTTTCTGACGAAGTGTCGTGAAATAGATCCATGTTCGTCCTTCTTTTCCTCGTGTTTCGCTTCCACAACAACGTAGCCGTCAGATGTTTTGACGGTTATTTCATCAGGGGAAAAATGTTGTACGTCCAAATTAATTTGGAACTTGTCTTTTTCGGAAACGATCGATGAACCAAGATCGCGAGCAATTGATTCCATATATCTCCAAGGTCTGAAGTAATCCCTGAACATCCACGGTCCCATCATGCCGGTCAATAAATCATCTGGAGTTAGAGCCATACCGAAGTCTTGATCGAAAAGCCGGTTTTCCTTTTTGTCTGAACATTTTTCCTCACCGTATATTTGGGTGAAAATTAGAGAAATCACTAAAATAATTGATAATGCTCGAGCCATTTTGTAGAGTTTCTTAATTATTGACTTTTATTATTTATCGCTTCGCTTGATTAATAACGTAAACTCAGCAGTCAGCACAATCTGTAAATTGCAAGCGTTCTCTTTGATTTCAAATAATACTGCAATTGCCGGGCTCAGAGCTCTTTATATACTCGGTTCGCCATCTAGTATCGAGTAGATAATTCTCGAATGTACTGACCACGTACTGACGTGTTCTTGTGTGAAATGATATTACCAGCAAATGCGATACCACCACGTCAGCTTTATCAAAGTAATTAATCTATCAGAATGTTATAGTAAATATTATCGAATAAGATAAAGCCAGCATAATGCTTTAAAAAAAACTTTTACTATTGACATCTAGCGGAGAGTAGCACAAATAACAAGTCACTGACCTAGTGCAACTATCCTTGCGTGAACCCATTGCGATGAAAGAGACAACATCAAGTTCGAGGTCGCTCAATAAAATTTCCAGTACTTTCTAGACATCCCAAAATATAACCATAAACTGGAATATACTTTCGACGCCCCCCGCGAATAATCCGGTAATCGTAAAAGTGAAAATGTTCAGGAAAAATAAAAAACCATTTTTCCTTAATAACTCCATTAAACAAAAAGTATCAGAGACTTTTAATATCGCATATGGAAGCTAATTTTTTCAGCTATCTGGTTATTTCAACAAAATTTAAGTAGTCCCAAGGGCTTCGTTATAATTTAGCTGGATGCATTTTACTATACTAGTGTAGGTCAAGCTCTGGTCAGTAATGTCACTTACGATATTGTTCGTGTAAATTTATATTTTCGACGGCAACAGTAATATCTTGTTGCGCTAATATTCGTGTTATTTGTTTTGTATACTGAACATTTGTAAAAATCTATTATTTGGTTATTCGATTGTTTAACAGTAACGTACATTTTATTGTTATAACTATTACTGTTTATTCGAATAGTTTACTTAAGTATTATTTGATGATTATTATAGTATATTTTATGAAATACAGGACATTTTAGTAAATGAAACAACTTTGGATTGTTTCACAAAACACGATAGTTATTATTATTAAAAAAATAGACACTGCACTGAAGACACGACTATTACACATGATTACATAATCATGAAAATTATACTATGGTCCTATTACAGTTAAAAATTTAATCAGAATCCTCATCAGAACCTCACAGAATGCGAATCTACCGCCTGATAGACGGTACAATACGGTGGCAACGCAAGCTTAATGGCCTTTATCTCGGCATCACCTTTCCATACGGAAAAGGCGGCTCCGACTCGACCCTCAATCTTGCTGCCGTCCGTATAGACCCTGTGGACGTGGCTGTTAACCACGTCAGCATAGGTGTCCTCATTTATCAAGCCGAGCCCCAGCTCTACCTGTTCTGCCGAATGTGGGTCCTCAATCGCAAGAGCCATTCGTCCCAACTCCCTGTCCCTCAACACCGCCGGGTGCGACACACCCCTCTTGATCTCATAAAGCCTCGAAGCTTCGAGTATCCTGAGGTCAAGAGGGAGAATCCCAGCCAACAGCATCGCAGAGTTCAGGGAGACAGTCCGATATGCTCTGCAGATCTTCTGGGCAAAACCCCGTTGAACGGTGTTAAGCCTCTTTTGGACCCCCATCTTTTCCGTAGTGGGTGCCCACGCTGCTGATGCATACAAGATAGTCGGTTCTATAACTGCGATATATATAGTCTTAACTACTTGGGATTTAAGCCCCCCAATTTACTCTAGCTGCTCTTGCTAATAGCTTATAACGGGCGATTGCCTTTTTGCAAACGCTCCCGACGTTTCGGTCAATATCAGGCCGCCATCAATAGTAAGGCTCAGTATCTTAATACTTTCGAAATATTGGATGTCCACACTCCCCATTACAAGTCGTGGCATGTCAAATTTTAATTTTCGTGTCGAGAGCAGGGCACCTGTCTTGTGTGGTGCGAATTTTTGTTTATTTCTGACACCCCATTCGTCAATTTTCCTCAATGTGCAGTTTGTCTTCGTCTCTGCTTCTAAAGCAGTATCTCCATCAAACACTAGCACGATGTCGTCGGCAAAAGTCTGACAAAACACATCCATCTCCTCTAACATCCACAGCAGAGGATCCAGCAAGAGGACCCACAGGAGCGGCCCACCTATGGAACCCTGCACGCACCCCTTGTTGGTCTCTCTACTCACTTCACACCCGCAGGTATGCGGGGGACAAGAGGTGTGAAAGTTAGGTAACTTTCACACCTCTTCCACTCAGGTATCTGCTGATCACCCGCCTTACGTTCCCCGGACACCCATCTTCGGCCAACCGCACCTTTATGACTGGCCACCAGGCGCTGTCGAAGGCTCCCTTTATGTCCAGAAATACCACAACAGAAATCTTCTTCTCCTCCCTCTTATTTCTGATGTGGCCCACCAGTATATAGAGGGCGTCCTCGGTGCTCCTCTGTGGCATGAAGCCATACTGATGGGGGCTTTTAATTGTGGGCAGCAGGTAGAACCTGAGTCGGACGACCAGCATCTAATGAAGATGAAGGTTTCGATGTGGTCTATTCTGATGCCTGCCTCGTTTATCTATCAAACTTTCATCTCTTTTAATTTTTCTAAGGCCGTGTAAATCATTTGCTCAGTAATAGAAAGTGTTTATACCTTGCACAATACCTTACATACCAATACCTTGCATACTTGCACTCCATAATGAATGTATCTGGAAATCGATTTCTTAATAAAACCCCGAATAAGCCTGTACTAGCACTTACTTACATAATGTAGAAAACTATTTACCTGAATAATATCGTAACAATGTTTACTGTCGAAGCATATTGATATTATTTTTCGTAAAGATCTAAAACCATATTATTCGTTTAAAATACATTTTAATGTTATTTTATGGAATATACGCGTAATTTTTCATATCTTCGTAAATAAAGATAGAAAAATTCTGAAAAAAATTTACATGGTGTATTTTAACTTCTAGATGCCGAAAAACGCATAACATGAAAAACCCCGTAATAGGTCATTACCGGATTATTCGCGGGGGGCGTCGCTTTGTACTTCGAGAATTAATCTTATGTTATCTTTATTCATCGATAGTTTTTAATCATTTTTTGTTTATGGTTCATTAAATATTAATTTGTATTAAAATATTCTAAATTTTAACAGTTAGGTAATTAATTAAGGTATAATTCGACATAAATGGAATCCTCTAACCATCTTGACCGCCTCCTTGGTAAAGTGGTTGAAGCGTGAGCATAGCACCGAGCGGTCCTGGGTTCGATTCCCGGTGGAGACGAAGAAAAAAATGTCTCGGTCTGGCAGGACACAGAGGGCTTAAAGTATTGATAGGTTTTAGATAGTAAAGTTTTCCAAACGGGTTTTCCTTCCTATTTACAGATGATATCCATACTAATATTATAAATGCGAAAGTAACTCTGTCTGTCTGTCTGTTACTCAATCACGCCTTAACTACTGAACCAATTTGCGTGAAATTTGGTATAGAGATATTTTGATACCCGAGAAAGGACATAGGATAGGTTTTATCCCGGAAATAAAACGGGTATACGGAATATACGGGAACGGGTTTTTCTTTGAAAACGCGGGCGAAGCCGCGGGCGGTAAGCTAGTCTACTTATACTTATGTATTCAGATTGCAGACGTGTCACCAATTTTCATGAAATATAGTTATGGATTTCATTGATTTTTACTAATTAAATGGATTTATGTTTAAAATCAACCTCATTATTTTTAAATGCTTTCATGCATTTTTCTAGATGTTTCAAAATATAACATCCCCAGTCACTGAACTAGTATCTGGCCAAGGTTGAAAATGAGATAGGTATTTTATCAACCGTACATAGCGGCATGATAAAATTATTGCATACGTGAATGAAGTCGCTGCTTAGATTTAAATAAATATCGACATATTTTTGTATTTTTTAAACAAGTTTATCTTACTACATTTTATTTATATAAATCCAAGCGGATACAAATAATAAAGTAGTAAAAGTTATTTAAATCTGTAAACCGTAAGTTTGGCCGTTATTGAATTTACCTATATATGTAGTTAGATACTAACAAAAACAAGATGTACTTAGATAATAGTTAAAAAATGACTCAAATGACAAGCGATTTAATTTATTAAAAACTAGCGGTCCGCCCCGGCTTCGCCCGTGGTACATGTTTACGTTTTATATAAGAACCATCCTCGTACTTCAAGGAATATAATAAAAAAAGAATTATCGAAATCGGTTCAGCCGTTCTCGAGTTATGCGCTTACCAACACATTTTGCGATTTATTTTTATATATAAGAATAGTCAGAGCATTTTTAAGACCTCATTGTAAATAAATAAATTATTTAATGTTGATTTTACGAGCACAACAGGTATCATATAAAAAGGCTATCAGATAAAAGTAGAGGTAAAGTCATCGAGATAGGTAAAGTAAAGGTTTTATAAGTAAGTAAGTAAATAATTTAAATATTAATTGATTTTTTGACACAAATAAAGATACGAATTTTATTTCAAAATTATTTCTTTTAAGAAAACTTTATTATTTGTTAGTAAAATACGATATTAAAACAAACAAATTATTAAGTACCTAGTAGGTTTAATTAATTTTATTAATATAATAATTAATAGTAATTCAAAAGTGCAATATAATATCATTGTAAATTGATTGCAAATGAAAGCTGATGTTTATCGATGTCGAAACAAGCCAACTACGCACCTAGTTAATAATTATAGTTATTCAATCGCTCGGATAATTTTTATACAAATAAATGAAATGGCTGTATAGTTTAAGATATATGCCAATTAATCTCATTATTTGATGTAAAAAGTAATTTTAAATCATTTTTAAATTAATATTAATATTCAATGCTATTTTATTATTATTTATTACTAGCGGTGTTACGAGTGGCCCCGACTTCACCTGTGGTACGTACATATTTCGCAATAAAAAGTAGCCTATGTTCTTTCTCGGGGTCTAAAGATTATCTGTGCCAAATTTTATCAAAATCGGTCCAGTAGTTTATGCGTGAAAACCATACATACATACAAACCTTTCCTCTTTATAATATTAGTATAGACTATAGATATATAGATTAATAATAAGAAGCAACGTTATTATAATTATATTTGTAAACATATATTGGATTCTATAATTAGATTCAGTGGTAAATGATAGGATACAACGAAACGCATACATAATATCACTTCAGTATCGATGGACGGTTTGTAATTTAATCAATGAAACGTCTGGGACAGGGCATTCGGTGCACTCACACGAACAAACAACGAATTCATCGTACGCACACTGATAAAATTCGTTAGGTCGTGTGGGTCGTATGAAAGGTCTAGATTCTAGAACATGCAGGAACACAAACATAGCGCCCGACGCCGCGAAGGTTCGAGATGTTTCCATTCGCTACTAGATGGCGCCCCAGCAGCTATATATAAACCGCGCCGGCCGGCAAACCGGCAAGTATTATTTGGAAAGCGATACAGAACGCGACTTGGTGCGAAAGCACTGCGTTTATACGAAGTAATCACTCAACTCAGTTACAAAAGCGACAAAATGTCTCTTCTACCATTTATCCTTGGCTACGAACATCCCCACCGCATCCTGGATCAGGACTTTGGCTTGGCGCTGACTCCTGATGATTTGCTGACAGCGGCTGTTGCTCCTATGCTCTCCCGGGACTACTACCGGCCCTGGCGCCAGTTGGCTGCTGCCGCGCGAGACGTCGGTTCCACTATCAAGTCCGACAAAGAAAAGTTCCAAGTCAACTTGGACGTTCAGCACTTCTCGCCAGAGGAGATTACAGTGAAGACCGCCGATGGTTACATCGTGGTCGAGGGAAAGCATGAAGAGAAAAAGGATGAGCACGGATTTATTTCACGGCAGTTCATCCGGCGCTACGCCCTGCCTGAAGGCTGCGACCCAGAAACTGTTGAATCTCGACTTTCATCTGATGGTGTGTTGACGGTTATCGCTCCGAGGACTGCTCCAGCTTTGAAGAACGAGAGATCGGTGCCGATCGCACAAACTGGACCAGTTAGGAAGGAGATCAAGGATCAGACGTCACAGGCCAGCGCTAATGGAGAGAAATAACTTTAATATTTAGGTGTAAAATCTTGTGGTGTTATGATTTTTTTGCAAGACTGATTATGTATTCTCAGTATTAATTATTATATTATGTTTGTACTTATGAAACGCTTAATATACGATTATCATTTTTTGTAAAGATATAATTGTATTTTTATTTCCCCACTAGTTACCTAGTAAACAAATAATAATATTATTATATATTTTATTATTGATAAAACATACATAGGTAGTTACCGTAACACAAAAGATTCATATCAAAATTATTGAGGTGATGCTAAAATATTTAATATCATATACATTCATAATTAGAGGTATTATAATTTAATCTGACTCAATTCTATGATAACTCTCACACAACTAGCTTCCGCCCGCGTGGTATTTTTATAAAAGGTAGCCTTTTTTGATTTTTCTTTCTCAGTCTCAGTCTAAAGATTGTCTGTACCAAATTTAATAAAAATCGGTTGAGAGCGTAACAGACAGACAGAGTTACTTTGGCATTTATAATAATAGTAGGGATTAAATATGTGTTAAAAAAAATATGTTTTATTAAATTTTAAATATAGCATGTAGGTATATAAGTTAATTATTGTGTCGATAGTTTATGCGCCAAACGAAGACGTAACTATTTGATTTTCGCTTAGATATAATGTATTGTATTGTAATGTATTGTAAAAGCTTTATTTATCGGTATCCCCTTGGAATTGAGCCAAAGGATCTATACATAATTTATTTGATATTTATCTTGGGCTTCTCAAGCTAGGTTGTATTATATTATGTCATTATGTGGTATATAGTGTGGTATTACCAGTCTATAGTACATTGTACAAGGATTACTTTGTAAGAAATAAAACAACAACCTTCTAAATATTGGTATATTTTCAAAAATATCATATTACATGACCTGCATATCTATTTACAAAAATAAAAACATAACTTAATATAATATTTCAATAGAGCTGCGTTGAATACAATTATATAAAATCTACAAGTCGAGCCGTGTGCGCGGTACTACCTATTATATATTTACATAAGCGAGCACTTTTTGTCAAAAACATTCGTTTATAAACTAAAGAATACAAGCAAAGATGTGTTGTTTAAGAATATTATATAGATAGTAAGATATAGTTTTCAACACGCATAAAAATTGAAATCATTCCGTACATTTGTGGAAATTGTTGGATTTGTATAGTAACACCCGAAAAAAGATAAATTATTGAAATGCCTCTTCTCAAAATTCTTTTTAAAATTTACCCAAAAACACATGTATACAAATAGTATTTTATTGTTCCTTTTCAATGATTTTTTTCAGAAACGGTCTATTTTATCTTTTTAATATTATTTGATATTAAAAAAAAATATTACTTATAGAAAAACTGGCAGTTGATCCGTTCGTGTTACAACTTAGTCAAAATTGGCAGCAGATTTAAAGACTAGAAATACATAGATTCTACAATATCTGTGGCAACTATAAATAGAAAAAAAATCGACCATCGATAAAAAATCGAATTCCGCAAAGAGCACAGAATTTGAACAACAACCATGGACACTGAAACGCTTAAGTTTTTTTTTAATCTAATACAGGCCATAGACACCAATCTTTTTTTTTATAATTGTCATAGATACTGCACAAGAAAAAAGCGCGGAAACATACATTCAATACAAGCATTGTGTTCTGTGTATTAATTTGAACTCCTAAATAACGACATTGCGTCGAATGGAACACTCCAAATCAAACTAAACATATTTACATATAGGTGGGTAAGATAGTATTTTCATCGCCAATTGAGTATTTTTTCGTAAAATTTATATATTTTGTTTGATTTTTTGTTCATTTTTAGGCCAAAAACGCATTCCATTACACGCAACCCCGCTGCATCGTATGAAAACTAACTTACACACTAATTTTTCATAAAAAACTCGTAACATACCTACAGCGTACTTTTAATATAAGCTAATACACACTGTCAGTCGCACTTTTGGCCCGCTTGCATCCCGTGGTCAAGTGAACACAATTTTAAGAGATCATTTTAGAACCTTATATTTTAAACGTTGGGATCTTTATGTTAAAAATATCAATAGGATATACCGATCGTGCTTGTTTCGATATCCGAATCGGACGTTAAACAAAAAAATTACTAGTCACAGAACTTTTTGTTTATATTAATAAAGTATAGTCAAAAGATTTGAGCATAAACTTGAGTTAGATATTTGAAGTTTGAAATAAAACATATTTTTTGTAATTTCTACCATGCATAGAAAAACGAATTTTACATTCAACTTATGATTAAACAAACACAAAACTGACATTTTTTTTGGCTTACCAATATGACACACATTTAATAGTATAAAAAGTACACTTAATAGTTAATACTGCATACGATCCCCCTTATACGCAAATCAACAACGATTCACGTTAATGACGCAACAAAATGGCGGCTAATCACAAAAAATAGGAAAAAAAAGCCTCGATACTAATACCACAGAGATACACGCAAGCCGGTGTCCAAGAGGACGCCTGTTACGTTTGAGATATTTATAAAATATTAATAATGTTTAAATTGACTTAAGAAACTTCATTATATTTACGGTTTGAAGTCGAAATAAGACAATTCTTTTTCAACTTATTTCTAACAATATATTATTTTCTGCCTTACATGTAACCTAATACTTTTGAAAGATATCCTTAATTTTCTTAAATAAAATATTTTTGCATAAACACTGTATGTAGTTAGATATTTGTTGATCTTTGACAAAAAAATACCGAAAAATCATGTAAATTTTATAAAAATCTCAAACGTATACATAATAATATCCTTAACAGTAATCGTCTATACATTATTATTTATTATAGAGTGCAACTGTGATGTTATTTCTCTATAAAACTATCTATTTGTGTTCCTGCACTTGTACTACCGTGATATTTGTAGACCTTAGGCGGTAGAAAACACTAAAATTTAGTACTAAATCCCGTTTACATACTATAAAAGTTTTTTGACATTTCTAATCATGAAATTTCTTATTATAATATACCAACGGGATAAGACGGGTACAGACTAAATTATAGGTGATACGATCTATTTTTAAAACTGTGACACATCTATTTTATCTATCTAGACATTTAGTATAATCTGTATTTAACATCGAGACTATAGAATATAGTTTTTTTTTAAATTTGCGTAAACACGATATTCTGCTATTATAATTTGTGGATTTAATAAGCTATTTTATAAAAACTTTTAAAATGGATCATGTATTTTTAAATGATAAACTGTGTAGTTGTCTCTTACTACAAAAACAGACACCAATTTCCTATTTTTATAGTAGGTACCTAGTCTTAAAATTATCGTGAACTTATACCGGGAAGTGTCAGAAAAAAATTACATACAAAGTATTTCTAATCTTTTAAATATTCACTTCTTCTCGTCATTCCAATAGTAAAAAAAAAAAGAATAGAAAAGACAGAACACAGCATATTTATCTAAGTATAATCAATAACTGAAAAGTGATAAAACTGAAACACGAAAGGAAACATTCAAAAACAACCTAGAAAAAATTTACGGACAAAATTTACTAAGAAACTAATTTAATTGTATGTCCGTATGTATAACATCACAGTTGCACGTTACGCTTATTTCGTACAAAACCTTAAAACTAAACCTAGCTAGATTATAAACAGTCATAAAATGGTGGTTCCGTTGACGCAAACTGAAGTTAGTTAACTAAGTTCAGACTCGTTCCATCTCGCTCTTACAACGTAGAAACGACAAGGACAGAAAGATACCATTAAAAAAATCGACACGTCATTTTTTATTCTTTAAAGCACAAATGCTTCAAAACTAGTATGATTAAAGAAAAATACTTACTGTATTTATTAAAATATCAATTAATTTTGTAACAACATATGTACTTTTTTACGTTGTAAGATTCAAATCGTCAAGTAGACTGAGTCAACTGAATTCAGTCAGCGTGTACGAACTGACCACGACTAAACTAAAAATGTAAAATTCATCGAAAACTTCCGGCGTCGTGCATACTTTAGTTGTTTCATGGTTATTTACAATGCAAAAATGTATTGATATTACATCCAAATATGTTTTTTTAATAGCTCTCATAGTCACTTATTATGTATTGATTCATGTCAACTATTTTACGAATACATTTGATATAAAATTATTTCGATTGTTGCCTATTTACAAATGTTTTTCAGTACGCACGCGCCATTTGTGCTTGGGGTAGACTTTTGGCCTTAGGTTTTATAAACCCTAACACGATTTCGATTGAAAACAAACAAACAAAAATGCTATGTATGGCCGCTACGTTACCAAAAATAAATACAATATTTTTTTTCTCTTTGGACATTGTTACGATTGGTAGTTTACACTAGGGTATTAGTGGAAATCATAATATAATAAATATTTATGTTTAAGTTATCATGGTATACACAAAACTTGTAAAAGTGTTTACATAGAAATAAGGTTCATTTGAACAATACTAAATTATGGATCTAAGTCAAATATTTGCCTAAAAATTTTACCGTAATGTTATTACGTATTTGACTGTTTTACATATAAATTTCACTATAAATTATAATTGCCACTACACCCCACGTGCTACCAATATAAATAATCATAATTTGCTCGTTAAGCCGAACACAAAGCGTCAACAGGCGAAGCCTTACTTACCGTCATATCGAAACTAAACATAAAAAACATAACAAAAAGTCAGATCTACGCTACATTCGGGAAACTGCTAAAAAATGGAATTAAAAAAAGCACCTAAGTATTTTTTTGTTAATTGTACTAAACGTACCTAAATCTCGGCTATATTGGTGCATACAAATATTAAATAATTTATTAATTTTTAACTACCCACTGACAATACCCGAAGTTTAGGAATAATCGACAGTGCAAGCGAGACAGCAGGCGGTCGTTTTATATTTCTATCCTTTTCTGACACGGGTTACATTTTATTTTTAACGTTTATTCCTTAGATACACGTGTACCAAAATAATTTCTCGTCAGTGAGTGGAAAGTCCAAAACAGTCAGTACAAATTGTTCGATAGAATATTCTAGTTGTTTTTGCACGAACTTCGCACTGGTCGCCATATTCACTGTGAAGTCGCTGTGTCACATATTTCAAATCCATATAAAATATGAAATACTTGATTATATAAAACCCCTTATATAGAATGACGTATTATACGTCGTAAATGTGTGTTTAGGAATCACGTATATGGTTCCTAAACACACATTTTTATAGAAGTTCCATGAAACCACTTTTTTAAACAACACCAAAATTTAATTATCTTGTTATGTGTGTTACAATTTACTTTAAACACTTTTTTCGTAATAAAACATTTCTTCCACCGGTAAGTGTAATTAATGAGGAATCATACACTTTGACACTAATTTAGGTGTCATTACAAGTGTTAGCGTAAGTGCTACAATGTCAACATGAAGTTATTATCTTGTGTGAATTTAATAAACATAATAAATTTTGGAATTTTTCAGAATAATCGTTTAAATAGTGACACAGAAACTTGCCAGTAAAGTTATGGACGTGTTATCATTAAACCTCAACAAGTTTATGGTGTTTAGCTGTCGTCGAGCAGATTGTGTAACTCGGCGTAGTTCAGTATGGCTCGGTGGAGGAATTCGTATTGCAGCTGAAACAAGAAAACAATATTAGTGTATGTTTTTAGGGAAATTGATACTAAATTATTGTGTTGTATTAAAGTATGAAAAAAAAATTCTTATTGACACAATATGTTTAATGTTATATAGATTATAGATACTTAAAAAGTGAGAAGGATCGATGATTTTTGAAGTGAAAGTTCATAAGGCGCGTTGAGAGTAAAATTTCAAGGTCGCGTCATGGCAATACCGTCACGTCGTGGCGTAAGGCGACCATTATGGTATCTTTGAATCTTGCCAAAGAAGTTTCAATTCTGATACGTGTGCTCAGCACACACGATCTTTTTTTTATTTTTTTCAAATCAAATCAAATATGTTTAATTGCTCGTATATTGTAATTTAAAGGTATACAATGTTTAGTCTCATATATACTGCCATTTTAAACGGCGTGCAAATTTATTTTTTACAAATTAATAGATGTTTGTGTGTGTGTGTAAACTTACCACGGTGTCAATAGTGTGCGCTCGCTGTGCACGCAGTTTCCGCGCCACGCAACTAACATCAACACGTCGTTCAAGCCGCAGTTGCCACGTGAGCACGCATAGTGCAACGAACAATGCCGACCGTTCCGTTCCCAACCTGTGTGAGAACATACACTTGAATTTTGGGCACTTTATCACATGGCAATGGCATTTACAATACATATTTTGCTATTCATTAATATAATAGGTATAGAAAGTAATAATCGACATATTGCGGGTGGACAAAGAAAAAGTCTGCGTAAATAAACAATAATTGAGTTATCTACTGGTTAAAGAATTTTCCCAAACCGTTAAGAAGTTAGTTACAGCATCATTACAACATCGACCCTATAGTTTGAAATAATTTGGAAAATCCAAAAGTGCACGCCTCATAATTTTTTTTAATAAATATTTATTAATTATTATTTTTGTTTATTTAATAACAATTAAACCACATCGAATCAGACCCTGAAAAATGAAAGGGTTCTATTCCTGAGCATACTCAAGCGTAAGAGAAAAAAAAAGACTCGATTAGTAAAGTATTTCGGTCGCTATCGTGTTAACAAGAAAAAGGATCCGCACATACAGACACACGGACGTCCAAGACAGAACTTTTTTAAACTGTTTTTTAACTAGTTTAAATAACAAAAATGACATCAAAAATATCATGAACGTTAAAAATAGTGTTTTTTCTTAATATGTGTGTGTATGTATTATCTTACAAGTGCAATGTATGATACATAAAGACATTTTAAGTTTGAAAAATCAGATGTTTTGCGCGAAGTGACAGTAGTACCCACCTCAACGCTTCGCTTATGAGGCGTGCAATATATAGCAAAGTAACCATTCCATTATGTATTTTTTATCATAAGCACTTCAAGTTCACTAAGAAACATTTGAGTTTAATAACTCAGGCCCCGGAATCACAGACACAATAGAAAATCTATTGTGTCGTAGACCGATCGGGCCGTTCGGGGCTCAATGGGTTATAACAATGACAGCACACGAACGAAAACAACTAGTGTATTGTCACTCACTGGCAGTGCACGAGCACGGGGCGCGAGGGCGCCGTCGGGGGCGCGGCGGGCGACGGGCAGGGCGCCGCAAGTTCCGCCAGCTCACACAGCCCACGCGTCACCTCGGGCACGTGGCCCGCGGCTGTCGGCCAGCCGTGGTATTGCAGCTGCCGGACGGAACACCACTCGCCGCTCTGGAGACACAATAGACGATAGACAAACATTTGAGACAATAGACAAGATACAAAACATATCCTTTAATTATACAGGGTGTCCCACCGTCGGTATTCTAAGCTCAATGGAGGTTACAGTTTTGCGTACTAAGTACGTAAAAAATACTTAAAAAATTCCAGATGCATTTTTTTTCAAATAGAATGATGAATTCTTAAAAGTCTTTGTGTACACCCCTAACAAGGAACCCGCCCAACTTTGCCATCCGCACGTGAGCTATCGTTTAAGATTTTGTTTTTTTTCCGGGGATTTTCCACGCATTTCCCAGACATTTTCCGGACATTTCTCAGGCATTTTCCGGGGATTTCCAGGCATTTTCCGGATATTTTCCACGGTTTTTCCGGAATTTTCCACTCATTTTCCGGATATTTTCCAGACATTTTCCAGGTATTTTCCGGTTATTTTCCGGTTATTTTCCGGGAATTTCCCAGGCATTTTCCGGGGATTTTCCGAGCATTTTCCACGCTTCTCCCGGACATTTTCACGCATTTTCCGGATATTTTCGAGACATTTTCACGCATTTTCCAGAGATTTTCCAGCCATTTTCCACGGTTTTTCCGGAAATTTCCACGCATTTTCCGGATATTTTCCGGACATTTTCACGCATTTTCCGGATATTTTCCAGGGATTTTCCAGGCATTTTCCACGGTTTTCCGGAATTTTCCACGCATTTTCCGGATATTTTCCAGGTATTTTCCGGGAATTTCCCAGGCATTTTCCGGGGATTTTACGAGCTTCTCCCGGACATTTTCACGCATTTCCCGGATATTTTCCGGACATTTTCACGCATTTTCCAGGGATTTTCCAGCCATTTTCCACGGTTTTTCCGGAAATTTCCACGCATTTTCCGGATATTTTCCGGACATTTTCACGCATTTTCCGGATATTTTCCAGGGATTTTCCAGCCATTTTCCACGGTTTTTCCGGAAATTTCCACGCATTTCCCGGATATTTTCCGGACATTTTCACGCATTTTCCGGATATTTTCCAGGGATTTTCCAGGCATTTTCCACGGTTTTTCCGGAATTTTCCACGCATTTTCCGGATATTTTCCAGACATTTTCCAGGTATTTTCCGGGAATTTCCCAGGCATTTTCCGGGGATTTGACGAGCTTCTCCCGGACATTTTCACGCATTTTCCGGATATTTTCCGGACATTTACCAGGGATTTTCCAGCCATTTTCCACGGTTTTTCCGGAAATTTCCACGCATTTTCCGGATATTTTCCAGACATTTCCCAGGCGTTTTCGGTTATTTTCCGGGAATTTCCCAGGCATTTTCCGGGGATTTTCCAGACATTTTCCAGACATTTACAGGCTATGTCAGGGAAATGTCCGGAAAATGCCTGGTAAATATCTGGAAAATACCCGGAAAATGCGTGAAAATGTACGGAAAATGCGTGGAAATGCCTGGAAAATCCCCGGAAAATGCCTGGGAAATGTCCGGAAAAATCCCGGAAAATGCGTGAAAATGTCCGGAAAAACGTGGAAAATAGAAAAACCAAAAAAAGAAAGCTAAAATCTTTCATATTAAATGTATATGGGATATTCATATTTCATACTTGATGTATGGGAGGGTTTAAAGATAATTTTTTTGATATTTCTCGATTTATTTTTAAAAATTTATTACCGCCATTTTACTCATTAGGTTAAGTACTTTCGATATCAGTTTAAAGTTTTTTGTTATCTGTAATACTTACGGAAAAATCGCCTGTGCACACTTAACGATTACACCCTGTATAGATATTAATTGTACCTTGCTGTTGGTGACGGTGAAGTGCCGCCGCGTGTAGTACGGGCACGACTCGCTCTCCTCGTACTCGACCGCGATGTGCTCGTACTGCACCGTGCCGTCGTCCCAGTAGCGCGGGCACTTGCCTTCGCCCAACTGTACAATTTATTTATTACTAGCTGCTCCGCGCGGTTCCACCCCCGTGGCTCCACTCCTGTTGGTCGTAGCGTGATGGTATATAGCCTATAGCCTTCCTCGATAAATGGGCTATCTAACACCGAAAGAATTTATCAAATCGAATCAGTAGTTCCCGAGATTAGCGCGTTCAAACGAACAAACAAACAAACTCTTCAGCTTTATAATATTACTGCCTTACTAATAAACATTTATGCACTGTGTATAACAAGGTTATAACAGAAACGTTACTAATAAACGCTTTTTGACACTTCCCTGCTATAGAGTTGTTATACAGGCTGTGTAATTCGTATGCCAGCTTGTGCAACCCTTATTCAATCGCGAGACCTTGTTTAACCATTGTGTAACCTATAAAAGTGTGGCGTTTTAGTTATGGATTATCTAAATTATTTCAATATTTTTGATCAACTGGATGAACTGAACTGGATAGTGAATATTAGGTATCCGCACTATCTATACTAATATTATAAAGCTGAAGAGTTTGTTTGAACGCGCTAATCTCAGAAACTACTGAACCGATTTGAAAAATTATTTCGGTGTTAGATAGCTATCGAGGAAGGCTATAGGCTATTATATCATCACGCTAAGACCAACAGGGGGTGAAACCGCGGGGAACAGCTAGTTACAAGATAATTAACATGGAAATTAGATACAACGCAGTAAACACACGATCCAGTCTTAACTATACATACACAGTACACACATATTAGATTTCGGAAATCCCTATTTGATAACCTTACTATACCGTCGCAAGTCCTACAATAGATTAGAAATTTGTCTCGTGTAGTTTTTATACCATTCCCCCTTTTAAATTAACTATTATTTATTAATTAGTATATTGACAACTCTTTGTTTATGTGTAAGCGATTGTAATTTATAGTCTAGTAGTCAACACATGTTATTGCAATAACAATGAGTCATTAAGATTTTAAGTTAAATAAGTATTGTACCTATATTATTGTTTTATGTGTTTGTGTTGCAAATAAAAAAAAATATGATCCAACAGCAACTATACATACACACGATCCAGTATCGTTATAGTTGACGACGCGGTTGGCGCAGTGGTAAAGTAACTGCCTACTGAGCCGACGGTCCCGGGTTCGATCCCCGGTCAGGGCAAATATTTGTGTGATGAACTCAATTATATTTTGTTCTTGGGTGTTATTATCTATATATGTATTTATTAAATATTATATTTATCGTCGCCTAGTACCCACAACACAAGCCTTAATTGAGCTTACTGTGGGACTAGGTCGATTTGTGTAATAATGTCCTGTAATATTTATTTATTGTTTATTTATTGCACGCCTCATAAGCGAAGCGTTGAGGTGGGTACTACTGTCACTTCGCGCAAAACATCTGATTTTTCAAACTTAAAATGTCTTTATGTATCATACATTGCACTTGTAAGATAATACATACACACACATATAAAGAAAAAACACTATTTTTAACGTTCATGATATTTTTGATGTCATTTTTGTTATTTAAACTAGTTAAAAAACAGTTTAAAAAAGTTCTGTCTTGGACGTCCATGTGTCTGTATGTGCGGATCCTTTTTCTTGTTAACACGATAGCGACCGAAATACTTTACTAATCGAGTCTTTTTTTTTCTCTTACGCTTGAGTATGCTCAGGAATAGAACCCTTTCATTTTTCAGGGTCTGATTCGATGTGGTTTAATTGTTATTAAATAAACAAAAATAATAATTAATAAATATTTATTAAAAAAAATTATGAGGCGTGCACTTTTGGATTTTCCAAATTATTTATTATTAGTATCACACACATATTTTTAACCTATTTAAATTATGGAAAATGACATAATATAACAGTGATATTACCTCACTAAGCATAACAATGGTAGACACGTTATGTTCAGAAACCATTCGCCAGAAGTCCATGATAGTGTTCGGTAGAGGGTCCTGCGTGATGATGAAGCCTTCCGAGTTGTCGTATCCTGGGCAAATATTAATTAGTGAGCTGAGAAATAGTGTCAAAATATCTTTATTAGTATAGAAGTCACTTATTAAAGATATTGAACACGAGATAACGTTGAAGATGCAATCTTCTTAATATATTTTTTCTGCTGTGGGTAAAAAAAAATATGAATTTTATTGACTTTTTTTAAGAAGAACTCATTATTTGTTTGGAATTGGAGCTAATTATCTTAGAGCAACTTAGTTCGTTTGGTTTTGTAGAAACAATACGCGTCAAAGTTAAAGTGTAAAAATCTATGTTACTACTATGTATGTGTATTTTTTGAGACAAATAAATTTTAATTTGTTTATGTATAAATTTTTATTATGTCATTTCCCAACTGACGCTTAACTGAAGAGCTGCTGCAGAGTATGTTCAAATCGACCTGTTTTGATAGTTCGGAAAGTTTAAATTTTATGTACATGTAATATGTATGTATCTGTGTAATTTTTTAAACCACTATAATTTTAATTTCCAAGTACCCTGATGCTGAGTAAATCAAACTCAATCTTTTTTATTAATCGTAAGTTAAAACTTTTATAATGCACAGCGGCAATTTTTTTTTCCAAGTACCCTCAATAAACGACGCGTTGATGTACGTCGAGTAGTCCCTGTTGGGCAGCGGCGCGAGTATAACACGGTTGCGGTCGTACGGCAGGCGGTCCGGCGAGCGGTTGCGCGCGCGCACTTCGTCACCACCCCCCGCGGCGCACGACTTGCCCGCTTCGGAGAGTGGGGGGGAGATCAGCTTCTGTGGGGGGATAATTTATTATTATAGTAATCATTTTAATAGGCAACATTTGTCAGTTCAACAAAATTCAACAACGTAACCTAGTAACGACGACATAGAATAATATGGTATTTCGTTTTGTTAGAACTGCACATTTGTTTAAAATTGCCATATATTCAAGTCCGATTGACATATTATTATGTTTCAAGTCTGTATCGATTATTCTATTTAATGGATGTTTTAGGCAGGTTACCTCCTGTCATCGATTAAATAGTTTAACGTATTGCAAATAGTACCTTTAGCAATTTCAATCATAATAAGTTAAGTTTAATTTGAGTCACAATGACCACGTCAGTATTAATCAATACAGAAAACCAAACATAGACGAAAGTGACATATGTTTTTCATTTATAACAACTGCTTCTTCGAATCAACAAAATTTTCACCTTTTTAAGTTCACTGACCTCAAACTCCATCTCCATCAAACTCTTATCACTCCCCTCGGGCGTGCTGCGCAGTCTATCGATGGTGCTCTTCAGTTTGGACGCCGGTATCTCTGTATCTCCGAAATGCGCGTACTCCACTAGCGCACGGTACACGAACACGTATTGTTTCTGTAAACATACGTAGGTATAAATTATATTTATTAACAGAAAGAAAGGGAATTTCTGCTTTTAATTTTTCATATCATCTATAGTTTATATATCAAATACATAGTTGAACATCATTTCAATTAATTTAAGCTTCTTTCCAATAACCAATCATTAATCTACTTTATTTCCACAAATAACATCTCAAGAACACCAGATAACATATTTATCTAGTGGAGTTGGTCGCACATACGCACGCACGCAAACACGTCCGCATTGCGTACCAACACGCACTCACCCTTCTGCACTTACTCATGTGACTCAGTGACGTCACGCACTCGCACGCGTACACAGACGCACACATGCACCTCACCTCAGCTCAGTTATGCTTTCTATCTATTATCGCAATGACGTCACACTCACCAGCGACTGCACGAGGAAGTTGCGCTGCGCGCGCAGCTCGGCGACGCACGCGAACACGGCGACGGCGGCCGCGTCGCGCAGCTGCTCGAGCAGCCAGTCCAGCGCCACCAGCGTGCCCGTGCGCCCCACGCCCGCCGAGCAGTGCACCACCACCGAGCGGCACACGCCACACGACCAGGCCTCGTTCACGCGCTGTGCCATTATAATTTATAATACATATAAACATTTCATTACAATAGCCGAGAAAGACGCCGCAAGACCACGCCTCGTTCACGCGCTTTTAACAGGATAATTACGGCAGGTAGACGTAATCTACACGGACTTTGAAAAAGCATTCGATCGTGTCGATCACATTATTCTTCAAAATAAACTTTACGCACTTGGTATAAGAGGTGACCTACACAGATGGATTTGTTCTTACATAGTAAACAGAACCCAGGCGGTAGTTTTGGGTTCTGCTAAGAGTGACTTTGTGGGCATAGTATCTGGGGTACCCCAAGGATCTATTCTCGGGCCATTGTTTTACAATGCCTACTCATTTGACATATTTACCTGCATACAACACGTGCGCTACTTAATGTACGCTGATGATAAAAAAAATTACTACGGAATTGAATCCGTCGAACACTGCCGCCTAGTTCAAAGTGACTTAGATAGACTAGCAGCATATTATATTAAGAATCGTATAAGTGTAAATGTTAATAAATGCCAAAAAATCAATTTTAGTAGGAAAAAATATCCAATAAACTTTGAATATAAAATAAACGATGTTTTGATAAAAGAAGTGAACTGTGTACGTGATCTAGGCGTATCGCTAGATTCAAAATTGATTATGTCGGAACATCTAATATTCTAATATATATTCTAATTCTATTCTAATATTTCTAATTCTATTCTAATATTTCTAATATCTAATATATCTAATTCATACTAATATTATAAATACGAAAGTAACTCTGTCTGTCTGTCTGTTACTCAATCACGCCTTAACTACTGAACCAATTTGCATGAAATTTGGTATAGAGATATTTTGATACCCGAGAAAGGACATAGGCCACTTTTTATTGCGAAATATGTACAATAATATTATGTAGTAGTTAATAATATCAAATCTTTTTTATTTCTTATTTTTCCGTTTTTGAAGTCGGTTGTTTTTAACGCAGTTATTTTTATTTAATACTTTTTAGTGTATTTTTCAACACGAATCAAACGAGCCCAAACTCGATAAAGTTGAGTCAATATATTACTGAGTTCCTATGGCCACCTTCCGATTCCATCATCAAATCAGCTTCATGTCATGATAATGTTTCATCGCTATCAAATTTACATACGTATTCAAAATTTCAGCTCAATCGGTTACCGGGAAGTGAATCAAAGTTACTTGCTACGTATCAACTTAGTCATCGAGTACAGACAAAAATGCTCATAAAATAACAACTACTGGGCCTATCCGAAAAAAAAAAATTATGGGACCAATTCGACACCATCCCGCATCGAACAAAAAAAGAATCACGTAAATCGGTTCAGAAACCTCGGAGTAATCGGTGTACATACATAAAAAAAAAAATACCGGCAAAATTGATAACCGCATAAAATCGCATGGAGAGCTTAATTTTCATTAAAGGCTCTAATCGCACGGAAAGCTAAATTTTCACAAAAAAGCTCTAATCGCACGGAGAGCTTAATTTTCACAAAAAAGCTCTAATCGCACGGAGAGCTTAATTTTCACAAAAAGCTTTAATCGCACAGAAAGCTTAATTTTCACAAAAAGCTCTAATAGCACGGAGAGCTTAATTTTCGCAAAAAGCTCTAATCGCACGGAAAGCTTAATTTTCACAAAAAGCTCTAATCGCAAGAGCTTAATTTTCACAAAAAAGCTCTAATCGCATGGAGAGCTTAATTTTCATAAAAAGCTCTAATCGCACAGAAAGCTTAATATTCACAAAAAGCTCTATTCGCACGGAAAGCTTAATTTCCACAA
Source organism: Colias eurytheme (assembly GCF_061535395.1). NCBI lineage: Eukaryota > Metazoa > Arthropoda > Insecta > Lepidoptera > Pieridae > Colias > Colias eurytheme. The sequence continues at coordinate 7,363,564 of NC_143003.1, read as the reverse complement.
AAAAGCTCTAATCGCACGGAGCTTAATTTTCACAAAAAGCTCTAATCACACGGAAAGCTTAATTTTCACAAGAAGCTCTAATCGCATGGAGATTAATTTTCACAAAAAGCTCTAATCGCATGGAGAGCTTAATTTTCATAAAAAGCTCTAATCGCACGGAAAGCTTTATATTCACAAAAAGCTCTATTCGCACGGAAAGCTTAATTTTCACAAAAAAGCTCTTATAGCACAGAGCTTAATTTTCACAAAAAGCTCTAATCACACGGAAAGCTTAATTTTCACAAGAAGCTCTAATCGCATGGAGAGCTTAATTTTCACAAAAAGCTCATATCGCACGGAAAGCTTAATTTTCACAAAAAGCTCTAATCGCACGGAGAGCTTAATTTTCACAAAGAGCTCTAATCCCATGGAGAGCTTAATTTTCACAAAAAGCTCTATTCGCACGGAAAGCTTAATTTTCACAAAAAGCTCTATTCGCACGGAAAGCTTAATTTTCACAAAAAACTAATCGCACGGAGCTTTATTTTCACAAAAAACTCATCGCACGGAGAGCTTAATTTTTCTCATTAAGCTCTAATCGCACGGAAAGCTTAATTTTCACAAAAAGCTCTAATCGCACGGAGAGCTTAATTTTCACAAAAAGCTCTAATCGCACGGAGAGCTTAATTTTCACAAAAAGCTCTAATCGCACGGAGGCTTAATTTTCAAAAAAGCTATAATCGCACGGATAGCTTAATTTTCATTGATGTAATTTCACTTATTTCGATGACATTTTAATGATTTTGAAATAAAAAATTGCGTATGGCACCTATTTAACAACGAAAAAAACGTCTTGCAATAACAAATTTATGTCTGATGGATCTATCTAAAGGCAAAAGATTAAAAATTACGCGTTAATAAATGACTTTAAATTACGGATATTTTCCTGTGCGCATTAATAAACGCAACCTCTACCGCCAGAAACAGTATATCAAAAACCCAACTATACTAAAATGACTTTTTTTAAAACGTTAATAGCTCCCGTACCATAAAAAAGATTTGACATTACATATTATTTACTACATATTATTTATATGTGCTATTTATTAAAAAGGTTTGATGTCGGTGCACGGGCTTAATACTAAGAGCTAGCGCGCACGAGCAACTTTGTCTCCGCAACTATTTTGTCTCTCCCATCAATTGTATGGGGAGTTGCGTCGCTACGTGCGCACACTTTCATACTAGCCCATGGGTGGAGAGACAAAATAGTTGCGGAGACAAAGTTGCTCGTGCGCGCTAGCTCTAAGTGCTTAATGTTCGGCACCAACTTCAAACCTTTTTAATAAATAGCACATCCATACTAATACAATTATAAATGCGAAAGTAACTCTGTCTGTCTGTTACTCAATCACGCCTTAACTACTGAACCAATTTGCATGAAATTTGGTATAGAGATATTTTGATACCCGAGAAAGGACATAGGCCACTTTTTATTGCGAAATATGTACCACGGGTGAAGCCGGGGCGGACCGCTAGTATCTAATATATGTATATTATAAAGGCGAAAGTTTGTAAGGATGTATGGATGTATGGATGTTTGTTACTCTTTCACGTAAAAACAACTGAACCGATTACAATGAAATTTAGCACACATATAGAGGGTAACTTGGATTAACACATAGGATAGGTTTTATCCCGGAAATCCCACGGGAACGGGAACTATGCGGGTTTTCCTTTGAAAACGCGGGCGAAGCCGCGGGCGGAAATCTAGTCTAGTATATTATGGCGAAAGTTTGTAAGGATGTATGGATGTATGGATGTTTGTTACTCTTTCACGTAAAAACTACTGAACCGATTACAATGAAATTTAGCACACATATAGAGGGTAACTTGGCTTAACACATTAGGATAGTTTTTATCCCGGAAATCCCACGGGAACGGGAACTATGCGAGTTTTCCTTTGCAAACGCGGGCGAAGCGCGGAAAGGCGGAATAACGTCTTAAACTACCATTTCAAAAATGTATTCTAATTGTCCGTATTTGACAGTGTAGGTATAGTTGACATTTTAATATGTTCGTGTAATACTTTATTGGACGGATACATTTTAACCGAGGATTGAAAAATCGGCCCTAATTAGAATTTAAAAAAAATTGGTTGTTTGTAAAGTAGGTTTACGACCGAGCTGTTTACGTGATAACGTCTTATTGGTGGCAGCGCTCGAGATGAGACGGGAGATCGGTCCGTCTCTCTCTCGTTATACCTGCGATCGCGCTCGTGAGGTTTTGGTGTGACACAAGTTTTTGAATATGTCACCCGACTAAAACGATTTTAAAAACGTTATCACGTTAAAATACATTTATTAGAATCACCACATAAAACAACAATAGCAAAAGCATAGAGTGCTTACTATTACTACTACTGTAGCTCATGACGCAGATACCACTTTATTTAATCACAATAGCTTATAAAGACCAGCTCGACCACGCACGTCACGCGCGTCAACTAGGATACCATTTTGTGCCACCAAAAAAATTGTTTTTTTTTTTTATTTAAAAGTAGGATACATCTATCAGAATAAGATTTTCAAATCTTAGCAGTTTCTATCAACTATTTCAAGCTTTAGTAAGAAAATGCATTTTACTTGTTTTCCAGCTTTTCTATACGTATTATTATTTGTAAAAAGAATTTCTTGACATTTCATAATATAATAAGCGTCACTGTCATAATATATTGACTGAAATATTTTTTTGCGCCCTACCTTAATAGGTGTAATTTTATAACACTTGACACAATGTGTCAAGTGTTATATCACATGTCATGTGATATTCGCACTACTAGCGTACCATGCGCTATTTATTTATGTTTTTGACAGCTATAACTTTTATGGTAAGAGTGTTGTTACGTTTATAAAGTCCCTTTATATTAAGTGAATACTGTACCTTAATAAACTTGAGTATCGAGTGCGGATGCTCAGGCGCAGCGAAGTCCTTCCACATGAGGAAGTGGTACTGCTTCACCAGTCGGCTCTCACCCTTGGTTTGTGGTGATGTTGGTGCACTCACTTCACCCCCACCACAATCTGGGAAAAATTATGGGGTAAATAAAATCTAAAAGATGGATATAAACTAGCCTTACTTTTGGGAAACTAGTTTCAAATTTGACAGCTTTTTAAAAATTTGGCAATGCAATTTCCGCCCTGGTATGATAAAATAAATAAAGTTACGAAGACATTTTTATTTAAGAAAAGAAATAATTTATAATAATTATTATTCGATTCTATCCTATAATGCTATTGACAATTTTTTTTAAGTAATTGTAAAAATTGAAGTCGTCAATTTGTACTCAAAATTTGAATTTTATTGCTTTTATTAATAATCTATATTGAATTACACAGATTAAAAATAAAATGTTCAGTATTTCATTACCTCCATTCCGTTTAGCGACTCCATTGTTTTCCACAATTGGCTGCCCATCTGAATTTAACGGTTGCTTCGATATTCTCAACTCCCGCACGATGTAATCGGAATACCTTTTAAAAAATATTATCTTTGTTAGCAAGCAATTTAATAATACAATATTCTTAAAGAAAATCGAGAAAAATATAACGTTCAATTTCATTAAAGGTCCATACAAATTTTTTTAATGGATATGCTTGAAAATGATACGGTATAATTAGATTAGAGCCTTGGAGAATTAACTTAAAGTATTTATGCTACGAAAATAAAACTATATAATATATGTATAATAAGATGAGCACATGGACAATATTATCCTAAAATTCATCGCGAAAAAAAAAACTTAAAGCGACTGAGATAGTGTTCGAAATGGAACAAACAGCTATGACACAATAAGTACATAGAGCTAAAAAGCTATTTTTTCCACAACCGAATCAACATTTTCAATATTAAAAATATAATCATGTCCATTAAATATGAAAATTTATGACAAATATCTATCACATTATATCACATCATAGTAGAACCATATATAAAATTAAGTTTTTGAAGTGAAAACTTCTTTAGCGGCGTTGGGTATAAAATCTTAAAATCGCGTCAGGACACGTGACCTGATCGAAAAAGCGTAAGACGGATGGATATCAAACATGCTCAACGTTAATAATCAAGTTTTCACTTCTGCCGGCACTCCCGGAGTGCAACCCGTCTTTTTTACTCACCGTTTCTCTGACACATGATGCACTGTGATCGCCCCAAAGGCCCTGGTCCCCCGGACTTCATCCGGCCAGTACTTGCTGCACTTCACCTTGCTGTACTCCTCGAGGTTGGTCAGCATCACGATCAGCTCGAGGCCGTGTTCCCAGATCATTCGCCAGAAGTCGTTTACCGTGGTGTCTGTGGGACCTTGCGCGCAGATGAACTTTTTGCGCTCCTGGATGGGGTTTTTTATGGGGTAAATGTACGATTTTTGGATTATTGATAAAAAGCAATGGATTCACATGAGATATGCCTAAAACGTGAAATTTAACAAAATTTTATTCTTTTCACCGGAGATTTATTTAACAAAGTAAATAAATGCGTGATATTATATTCGGCTATACGTTATTGAACAATAGAATTTAACTTAGTTATAATGTTAATAATAAAGGATGCGCTTACGTCACAATTGTGACGGGGTAAAAGTGATCTATTGTAACTAATCTTATTGCCAATAAATATGCGAAAGTAAAGAAAAATATACTAAAAATAATTTTAGTTCTACAGATCTATTTTGCTCTATAACTATGTTTATCTAGAGAAGTGTCATATACCCTATATTTATTAAGTCGATAGTAATACAAGAATATCTAGACACTTTCAAAACTACCCCCCTCGTGCGTAACACAAATAAAAGAACACATAAGAAGCATCATGCTGTACCTGATTAACATCCGAGGGGTCCTTAGGAAGCATAGAGACAATCACACGGGTTAGAAATGTTGTGCTCAAGTTGTTTGGGAAATGCAAAACATTTTGACGCCTAAGTGCATGCACCGTGCTCTAGATTTATGGCTAATTTGACTATTTTTAATAGAGCTAGAAGAATTTTCTTGTGTTTGATTTTACGCGAGTATTATACATTTAGAAATTAAAGACTTTTTAACGGATTTTAAACGCGATTTAATCATTATATTATTTTCCCGACGTTTCGAATACTTTACAGCGAGCGTGGTCACGGGGAGACTGAGATGTTATTCGTCTTGAGACGAATTCAAGTCTTTAATTTCTAAGAGCTAGAAGAAGTTATTAACAGAGAAAAAATATCCGATTGCATCATTATTCTGCCTTGCAGTAATTAACTGCTGTGAAATGTCGAATTAGACCATTTTATTAAAGCGCTAAGAAGTTATAATGTACAGAAAAATACCGTCATAAGGTATATTTTGACTCAGGCAGTTTTACTTTAATTATTATTAGCAAAGCAATAATCGATGAACCAATTCAATTAATTTTAATTAAATATCTTTGAACATACAAGTGCTTTTAGTGGTTAATTTGGGATAAAAAAGACACACAATACAAATACAAGGACGTATACAACATTATTTAAATTGAGCGTTGTGGAGCAATCAATAACGCTATACAAACTGTGGTGTTACATATACAAATTTAACGCTTTTCTATTATAGAAAGAAACCCTGCATATTTATTATTTATGTTGTTATTTATCAAAAAAAATCCCAGAAAAATAATTGAACGAAATATCTTACATACAATTTGGTCCTTTTTTATAATATTATGTCATCTTATTCCAATTTCCCCAAATTTGAACCTAACAAAACACTTACCTTATACCCCATAACGTAATTAGCGTTGATATAATCGCTTCCCGGGACTCCATCTATGGGGCTCAGTTTGACCCGGGTCTGGTCATACGCCTTGATATCCGGGTATCTATTCTTAGCTTGGTTTTCCCGGGCTTCAGACGCGTGTGTCGTGCGATCCGGGAAACACTCGGGCAGCATCTGCAACAACTTGGTTGCGTTTCGTTTCTTATTATAATATTTGGTGAAATGGACGAGCGAAAATGGCATGATTTTTTAATAATGATGTCATGAACAGATAAACGAAACAATATTCTTTCAATAAGACACATAAATGATTACACGATGAATTTTGAATAATGAAATGAACAGATAAATTTTGAACAAGACACATAAATTACAACATAATTTAATTAAGACTTAAAAAAATGGCGATGAAGTAGAAAATCGAAGGATACACTGTATTTTTTATACTTTTAGAAATATCTAAAATGAAATGTATGGTGACTGTCGATGTGAAAACTACTACAAATCTAAAAAGTTACACACATTTACAAATATTGCAAGATAATTTGAAATAACCTCAACTTACAAAAAATAGTCCTTCGAGCCGGATAAACATTATATCAACAAACAAAAACTATTTAATGCTTATCAAAGTGCATTCAATACTTATTTTATATCAAACTTTAACTTCTTAACAGTTAACACATTAAATATTATAATTCTTAATAGTTAACACATTAAATATTATTTCTTATAGTATAAAATTTTCATTTAAGGAACATTTCAATACAAAATTAAATTCCCTTACAAATGAATTATTATTACTATATAAAACATATTCCTTAAAGTTTAATTAGATAAACTTTCTCTACACAACTTTAAATTCCCTTACACATGAAATAAAGTATAAACTTACTATAAAAAAATCATATATCATCCTATTATTAACTATAAATACCTCAAATTCCTTCTGGAAGCCGTAATCCGAGTCCGCTTGTCGTTCAGCATATGCCGCTGGTAGTTGGTCTATGGGTATTGGTGGCATGTCGGGTGGAGCCACACCACCGAGCTGCTGCCGCCCTATGTGACCCACTACGTATCTGCAAGTTACATAAGTTATACACTTTAACATGAGTTTACATTACTTTTTGTACTTAAAGTATTGACAACTAGATTTCCGCCCGCGGCTTCGCCCGCGTTTTCAAAGGAAAACCCGCATAGTTCCCGTTCCCGTGGGATTTCCGGGATAAAACCTATCCTATGTGTTAATCCAAGTTACCCGCTAAATTTCATTGTAATCGGTTAGTTTTTACGTGAAAGAGTAACAAACATCCATACATCCATACATCCTTACAAACTTTCGCCTTTATAATAGTATTAAGATTTGACAATTCAACAATTCAAAGAAGTACGTCAATCTTATATGCTATCAATATTTAAATAAAATCGACGTTGTGAAACAGTGTTTTGGTAAGAAAAATAAGTTTAATGATATTTTTGAACCAATCTTGACTGAATAAATCGTTCACAATTTTTTCGTATAAAAAATAACTTTGACATTTAATGTTAAGCGTAGTAAGTTTTAATTTGCTATCAATAATTTGTTATGTGTCATTTGCAAATTTATTTATTTATTTAATATAATATGGGATGGATGGATTTCGATGCAATATTTGTGTCTTAATGTGCGTGTGCGTAATACGTGCACGTGCACGCGTACACGTATGCGAGTGTACTTAAATATATGTATTTTCGTATGTACGTATCTATGTTTGTGTGTATATCCGTGCATACCTCAGCGCAGCCTGCAGCGGGTTCATCTCAAGATGCGCGTGCGGCAGTTTACGCGAAGACCGCGCCTGCGCGACGCACACGCCCACCATCACGGCCACTACTAGACCGGCCACTGCGCACGTAGCCTGCGCATACAATATTATATATTCGATTCTATAATTCTATTAGATCTTTTTATAATAATCATAAACCTAGAAAAACTAAATGATGCGAAAAAAAAAGCATGGAGTATAATGTAAATAAAAATTCAAATTTCAAAATTCAAAAATTCACATTTTACGTTTTACATTCCATAATTTAATATATAAAGTATCTCATAAAGATAACTCGATAATACAATTTTATAAAAATACTAGCGGTCCGCCCCGGCTTCGCCCGTGGTACCTACATGTTTAAACTATCCTATCTCTCAAGTTGGATCGAACTGCACATGATGGTGTGCGAATTTTATTATAATCGGTTAAGTGGTTTAGGAGTCCATTGAGGACAAACATTGTGACACGAGATTTATATATATTAAGATATTTTTATGTTAACATACCAGCAAAGCGATTTCGAGCGACGTATTGTGTGTGGAGGGTCGCGGGGTTGCAGCCGGCATCAATACATTTACGTATTCGCTGTAAATCGGCTCGTCTTGTTCATTGCCAGCTGCAATAAAAAAATTATATAAAATTGTAACCTATAACTTAAATCAGAGATAACTGATTTATTTCAGTGATGCTTTTAAATATTTTGAATATTTTTGCACTATGCATCTTACAGTAACTGTATTACGGAAATTAATAATGAAACTTTGATTTCTTCAACCTTTTTAAAATATGAAAAGTAATCACTATATTTAAAATTACAAATGCGAAAAAGGAAAAAACTTTAAACTATAAACAATTATAAAGAATCAACTTACGTATCAATTCCACAAATAACGTGTAATTGGCTGCAGGGTCGAGATGGCCATCTTTTACTATAACTTCCTCCCAATCCTGCTCCTCATCCACGAGCTTGTCCATCATCATTGGGTTCTTCATGTAATCCCTGGTGACGAATTAATCGGTATTACTTATTTCATACATAAAATTTCATCGCTAGTGATGGTGCAACATTATTCTCATAATTTGACGAATATCTTTGACTAGCTATCCCCCCGCGGCTTCGCCCGCGTTTTAAAGAAAAACCCGCATAGTTCCCGTTCCCGTGGGCTTTCCAGGCTAAAACCTATCCAAGTTACCCTCTATATGTGTGCTTAATTTTATTTTATGATATGCTGCCGCTGATTTTTTGTAGATAATGGTGTGTTCTAAAAAAATGTAGTATATCATTTTGTTCTATCTATACAAATATTATAAAGAGGAAAGGTTTGATTTTTTGTTTGTTTGTATGAATTGAATAGGCTCCGAAACTACTTGGCAGATTTGAAAAATTCTTTCACTGTTGGAAAGCTACATCATTTCTGAGTGACATAGGCTAGGTTTTATCCCGGAAATCCCACGGGAACGGGAACTATGCGGGTTTTTTTTTGAAAACGCGGGCGAAGCCGCAGGCGGAAAGCTTGTCATCAATAGTTTTCGCAGCGCACGCGATGTAAGGTAGTTTTTTGATATTTTTTTCACACCTTGGATTACGTTATCGTAATTTTAGTAAGGATGCCTATTTTTTTTGAAAATGAAATATAGCCTATGTCACTCAGAAATGATGTAGCTTTCCAACAGTGAAAGAATTTTTCAAATCTGCCAAGTAGTTTCGGAGCCTATTCAATTCATACAAACAAACAAACAAACAAAAAATCAAACCTTTCCTCTTTATAATATTTGTATAGATGTATAGATATGCTGTCACAACGTTTCATTTATATTTATTTACTTGTTTACGTAAGTAAGTACGTAAGTTTAATGAACATTGAACAAATTATTTCGATCGCACTTGAATATTTACGCTTAAATAACTCAGGCCCCGGAACCACAGACACAATAGAAAATCTATTGTGTCGTGGACCGATCGGGCCACTTGGGGCTCAATGGGTTAAGTGTGTCGCCTTAATCACCATTCGAAGTAATATATTATAAAAAACAAGCTTAATTTAAAGAATTATGCTTACTTCATTTTAGTCAAATTCAAATTACATTTATTTGCAAGAATGCAGTTACAAATATAGGTGTTGTTATTACCATTTTATGGCGCTTATATACATTCTACCCACTATCTCGGTGTGCAAAATGCAAATATTTAAACAGAAATAAATTAAAATAATTATTTGTGTCACAAATTCTTCATTGTCACATACTCCGCAATGTAATAAAATAAATAATCTAAACTCAATTTAGCATTTACCCACCTATCAACCTCCACATAGGACCGCCTCTCGCGCCTTTCCTCATCTGGATCCGCGGTCGTGTCCACTTCATCGTCAAACAATTCATCCCTGGTCGTGGGCGCGGACGTGGTCGTGGGCGTGGTCGTGGGCGCGGTCGTGGGCGCACGGGGCACCACGGGCGCGTCTAACGGCTTGCGCGGTCTGCGCAGACACCGCTTGCAAGATGGGTTCGTGAGGGCCGGGTCCTCTTTGTCGTAGATCGATTTGCCGTCGCCGAGGATTACCTCGGAGTCGGAGGGGAATCTGTCGCTGTTAAAGTTACACATTTTTATTAGCGATGTGTAATTCATTTAGTTTTTATAATCTATGATTGAAATGTACGGGGTTCAAGGAACATTTACTTTGCATCGTTTATTTATTTACATCACATAGAACTTCATCAATTAATAGTTACGGGTATTGTTATTTATAAATTGAGCAAACAATTTAATTAAATTCTTTTCAAGCTTTATCATTGGTTATTTTAAAATTAAAACGGTATAGCAACCAATTTTTCAACATTTAATGTATTTATTTTGTCTTACTTATCTTTGAAGGCGGCGAATCAAATATTTCAACAACAATCACATAAACTCAAAATCAAACATTTATTTATTCAATTAGACTTCTTCTAGAAGCACTTTTGAATTGTCATATTTTTAACATTTACCACAATACAACACAGATATTGTACACCTATAATCTACATGATAAAAAGTCGATTAATCGCTTTAGGTACATATGTTATAACTTACTTAGAAAACACATCAGTTATATATGCCCCAAGCGTGGGCTGGACTGCATGTGCCTCTTCATATTGTAACACGCTAATATCTCGAGCTGGGGGCAAGTTTGTCCAATCCGAATGGGGCAATAGCCTCACCAAGTAGACTCTGGAAATTTGAGAAAATTTTTAAATTAACAAGATTATTCAATTTCAAATTCAAATGATTTATTGTGATTATTGGTTATAAGGGTTATTACATTGTATGAGGTGATCCGCTGTGATCTGCCACGTGGCGTACAATTTTTAAAAAATTTGTAGCAATTGTTTGGTATGTATGTTATGATTTCTATAATAATAGACTACATAGATATTATTATAATCCTTATTTATTATAAAATTTTCTACGCATAACGAAATTTATTTAATTTGTAACATTTATAATACACTATACAATAAAATCTCTACTTTTATAATAACAATTTTTAAAGGTAATATAATTATAGTGTTTTATAAATAAATAACGAAGTGATTAATTTTATTTCAATGTGTACTGCATACATGAGTATAACAGTAATTACAACTTGGAAAATGCAATTATTTGAGTTATTAATACAATTATATTATGTAATATCGTACCTGTAACAGCAGATAGGTCCATTCCGTTCTGAAATCCTCGGCAGATACATAGTGAACATGTATTTATCATTTTCCAATATCTGTAATAAAATTCACGATGTTATAGATTGCTACAAGAACTTTATCTCTTTCTACATCTGAAATATACTGTTATCCAAATGTCTAACCAATTGATATAAGTCCTTCTGGCGTGTATAGCGAAACTTACTTATACGCACAAGTCGAATCTATCATGCAGGACACAGTGCTACTTTTAGACTATTCCAAATTCACGAATAAAATGAATAAACGTAATTTATTGATTTTTACATCTGTCCGTAACTCCACTCACTGTTCAAAACGACAAAAGATACTCAATTATTTATCCAATAAAGCGTGTTTAAAACCTGATAAATCTACCTCTATTTCCTATATTTTTGAAGTGAAACTTCTTTATCGGGGCTGGACAAAAATTTGGTGTAACATTTTTGCTTTACGCCGTACGCGTGACATTTTTGCGTTACGCCGTACGCGTGACATTTTTGCGTTACTCCGTACGCGTGACATTTTTGCGTTACGCCATACTCGTGACATTTTTAAGGTCATAAAGAAGTTTCACTTCTTACGTGTGTACTCTAGTACACGCATACATTTTTTTATCTGTCTTTCACCCCTAATCACGCTTAACAAACATTTCTCCTATCTTTCCTTCTCTTATCACACTTCTCTTTCCGTCTCTTTTTTTCTATCTCTCTCTCAACTCACCTTTCTCCACCGTGGTCGCGGCGGAGAATCCGGTGGCGCCGGTTCAGTGGAGCAATACCTAGTTTCTTCCTCCCCGCGGCGCCGGGTTCGAGTCATTGCGCTGAGACGCACCGTGTAGTTCGTGTTAGGTTGCAGGTCTTCGAATCTATAGCGAGTTATATATGTATATTTAATAATATTCTACAAAAGATACCCTATAACTGAATTGAATTTTCAATTAATTTTCACAAAGATAAACTACCTTCAATAATTTAATTTAATTGATTGAATGGAACTTAATTAAATCGAATTTAAATAAAATAGTACAATGTCTGGTTGACCTTATCCACATAAATGATAATGATAAGCGTCTATTTTTATGTTTCGCATAACTGCACAGACGTTAGACGTACAATAATAATAAAAAATCAACGACTCAGAATCACGCTCAAAAACTGTTTGAAGCTTATCATTCAATTCATAATCACGGTAAAAACCATCCGAAGCAAAACTCTACCTACGCGTGTATGAGGCAGAGTTTCCGAATAAGCAATATAATAGACTTTAAAAATAATTGCGAAGGAATAAGGTGTAATATCTAAACATGCTGTGTTTTATCTTTATCAATATCACTAGTTAAAATATATAGGTAGTTTACTTATTATTAAAGTACCTGACACTCCTAGAATCATTAGTTTTGAACTTGGTGAGAGGTCCCCACATGGCTTCCTTGATCGTACCATATCTGTCTCTGTATGTGGCATTACCAGTTAATTCCATCTGTAAGTTTTAAATGTAATATAAATAGTTATTAAATGTTGCAGAATTTTTATTTTGGGCGGAGATATTTTGAATAGATAGAGAAGTTGTAACTTTTTTTTAATGTTAAATGATGAATTTTGGGATTGAAATATAATTCTACTCTTCTAAGGGCCGATTTTTCAATGCTTGGATAAAACTTATCCGTCCAATAAATTACACGATAATATTAAAATGTCACATAAACTGTCAAATACGGGCAATGAGAATACGTTTTTAAAATGGTAGTTTTATACATTATTCGACGAATAAGTTTTATCCAAGCATTGAAAAATCGGCCGTTAATAAGGTATATTTTGTCTTTTTTTCGTTAAATAGAGCAGAATTATTACTGAACTATTTTTACACTAATATTTGCGAAAAAGCTGTCATTGATGCACTTTCAAAAGCTCCTCATCAAGAGAGCTTTAAAAGTGCAAATTATCATTTCTCACCACATAATTAACCATTGATTCAATCACTTTCATTGAACCCAAACCTTATATCATTCAAAAATCTCAACATCAGACATATCTGGATGGCCAATAGAGACGTTTGCTGGCCGTCTCGCGAGGGGCTAACATTGCTTATGGTAACCATGGCAACCCTAGCACCACTGACCGTATATCCCTTGATCTCCGCGTTAGGCTTGATGGGCGGCTGCCAGGTGAGGTTTATCCAGCTGCTTGCGCAGTGCACGCTCACATTGGCCGGCCTTCCCGGGATACCGTCCAGGGTCGCAGCTTGCATCTCGCTGGACCAGTTCCCGCAGCGCTTCGTGAAGTCGGAGCATGCGCACACCTGGACAGTCAAAAATATATAGAAAAGATTAGATCTGTAATGATGAGTGCTAAATAAAAGTGTTAAATACGATTGGAATACGTATGACTATAGTTTGTAAACGAAAGCATTTCAAAACGAATGAAATAAAATATGGTAAATGACCATAAAATATCAATGTTATATTACTGTTAAATTACAAAAAATATTTATGTTGTATGACAATTAACTACAACCGTGAAAATACTGTAAAAAATCCATGATATTGAGAAATAATGATTTAAATTAAATAATACCATACCCGAAATACATAAGTGCTGTGTGGTTCCAGATTATCGAACATATAGGGTAAATTCCGACTGTCCCTGGAGTGGTAAGCCCTTCTTGGTGCCACTTCATCCATTTTCCTCGCCTCTAGAAGGTAATAATGTATCAATTCTGCAATATCTTCCGGTGGAGGAGCCCAGCCTATCGTCACCGATGTAGCGGAGAAGCCATTAATAGCAATATTTGGCACGAAAATAGGATCTTTATCCAGGGTTCGCACAGTCGACTCGTATATATGCGGTTTGCTCTGCCCGTGCATCGTGGTCACTTCTAACTTGAGCTGGTATTTCGTAGACTTTTCCAGACCTTCCATTACAAAAGAAATGTTCTTAACTCCGATCTTTTCCCTTGTGTACAGACTGAAGTCTGTGGACGGCAGTTTCCGGTACATAAGATTGTAGGTTTTGATTGGCGAGTTGTAAGATCGAACTGTCCAATTAAGGAACAGTTGAGACGCGCTGATCGGTATAACAGTATCGACGAGAACTTGTGGCGGGGCGTACACTATTATGTCTACGTTTCCAGATATGTTAGTAGAGGTGACAGTATCAAAGATTTGGCAGACATATGTGCCATTATCTTCAGGACTCCGTATATGGAGGTCGTAGTTACTCTGTATTTGTTTGAGACTAATTTTACTCGGGGGTTTCGTTGTGAGCTCTGTTATCTCGTCATCTTTACCCCGTTTCCACCACTTCACTTCGCCAGGTTTAAAAACTGAAAAAGACAAAATAAACGTCTCCTTTTCGTTGAAAATTTTAACAGTAACTTGAGTGGATTGTTGACCTAAAATGCTGTGTATCCTTAAATCTGCGAGCAGTGACGATTTATTTTATTCAAAAAGTGGAAAAAGTTTAAAATAGCATTTGTCGAGGTTTTTAATTAGACTAATTGACGATGACTGTTAAAAAACGTATTCTGAAAATAGAAATAATTATCTAGTAGAGTTGTGATGAATTTATGCTGACTCACCTTCGAAAACGCATTCCATGGTGACGTTAGCCTGATCGGAGACATTCTGCTTGATTGGTCCAGGGGTATTCCTTACCAATTTGCCGGGAAAGCTAAGATCTAATACGACTACTTTATCCGACCTCTTCTCGCCGAGTTTGGCAATACAAGTGAAGTTCCCGTCGTCATCTGCTGTCGTATTTGCGATTGTAATGTTAACTAACTTATACTTCTTTTGATTGCCATCTAAATCCTTTTTGTGTAAAAGCCTCTCTTCAATGTATTGTTTTATTCTGGAACAAAAATTCAACGTTTTTTTACTGTCAATAAGGAAGCGCTTAACCACAATCTTGCCTGATGTGGTGGAAGTAGGTACACGATTCCCTAGAAGGTTTTATATTATGTAACGGTTAAACTTTTACAGGCGTGATTATTATCGAATATGCCATAGTGAAAGACAAAAATAGAGTATGTATATTCAAATTCATGAATAATATTTCATATTATGTATAAATCACAACAACGAGAATAAATTTGAATATCATTGAAAAGGATAATGTACCTACGTAAGGGAATTTATTATTTAACACGAAAATAATTTTAAGCTGAAATATAACGACTTAATTATAAGACCATCCTACTTAATTTCGTAAGTAATAGATAGATTTTTTTTATAATTTTATTAAAATTGTGCTGTATAGTTGGCAGCATTGAATTATTTGTCTAAATCACATTGCTTCAAAATAGAGGTTTTAAAAAATAAATAATTTAATACAATTCCGCACAATAGACTTAGGTATCGTAGACCGAAAAAAAGCAATCTTCAGCAAGGTTATTTATTTTAGTTTCAATTAGCAATAGTTGAACTTTTTGTTAAAACCGATTAATAAAAAAAATATTCAAAGAGTTTGTTTCATGAACTAGGTACATACCTACTCATGAAAATGAATATAGATAGAGCACTTTTGCGATTATTCTGGTCATAAATTAGTAGGTATATAAATACAATGTCTTTACTCTGTTGCTTTGATAAAACACTTAATAGTGACTAAGTATTATTTATTATATTTAATCGTATTTTTTTAAAATATGTATTGTCATACATATAAAATTAGTTCCATTAACGCACGTCAGGGGCGCTTTAAAACTTCCCATACACATGCTCTCGATGTCGATACGAATACTACGACGCGATAGTTTTCGTGCTCGCGCCTCGACATGAAAGTATAAATTAAATATATCATGCAAAAAACCCACTCGCCCTTAAAGACAATCGATCACTAGAAACAGATGTGACATGCATCACCTGCCTGCGAGACAGGGGTCTCCATTTTCTTACGTAAATATTTAATTCGAAATACAATCGAAGCGGCCGGCATTTTCTTATTACTTTATTCATTCCAGAAATTGTCAGCCATGATTAATCAAAATCTCCTCTGTTGTAAGTGAAATAATAAACATAGGATGGTTTTAGCAAATTTGCCGTACGCTTACGCATGAATAATGTTATAACTTTTGTAAATCAAAATTTTCATTTACGAAATGGTACCTAAGAATTTACAATAAATAATATAAACAAACGATATCATTTAGCTTAATTATAAAACACTAGCTGCGCCCCGCGGTTTCACCCACGTGGCTCTGCTCCTGTTGGTCTTAGCGTGGTGATATATAAGCCTATAGCCTTCCTCGATATATGGACTATCTAACATTTTTAATTTTAATATTTATAATATTAAGTATAGATTACTTAGGTGTATAAATACTTTAACAATCGACCTATTTTCAGTCCAATGAAACAACAAATCCTACATTCCCCTATTATACTTTTACATTTCCATACACACAAGTTCTATTGGCGCTAATCGACACACCTCTCTATCCGTAGCATGTAACCTCGTCGATTGATTAAATACGCGCCCCCCTGCAACTGAGCTGAAATCTGATAACCGTCTGCTATCTGATAGTACAACATAGTACGATATGTATGTAATGTGCATTCTTAGAACTTAGCTTATGTGCTTTGATCGAAGATAGATTGTATTTTATTGGATATTGATTAGTAAAGACTAAAGAGTTATAGCTTTAATGAATGAAAGTTTTAAAAGTTGCACTTAATATATAACTATGGCTTTCACAAATATTACTTCATAATATTATTAATATCATGTAGGTAAGTAGTTTAAAAGTATGTGATGATTTTTTAAAACCTTTGTCACACAATATTATTTCAATACTAGAGCTTTTATGTCTCCTTTGAATTGTTGAATCGGTATAATAATATGCAGTTATAATATTTATTATTTATTAAGTTTTTTAATATTGCTTTGAATTCGTTATTAAACTTGAATATAATAAGAGATTCTGAATTAGAGATATCCAAGTTAACAATCGTCGTAAACAAATGAAAGAGATAAATAGAGTATTCATTCTGAAGATAATTATAATTAAGCATTGAAAACTGAGCGAGCTTTGATCAAAGATTTGGCTGCTGTGTAAATTAACAGGTACAAATATTTTTATTTAAGTTTTTGAACACTTCTTAAACTTAGATATATGAAACCTACACATAAACATGTAAACATCGTCTGGGCTTATACCTATACCTATCTATCGTGTGAAATAAGCATGAAATTGCAACAAATTGCGATACCCTACCTAAACTGTAATCATTATAACCGAATATTATTATAATTTTGTATCAAAAAACTGTCGCAAGTCGTCGAATTTAGTTTACCATCTGCATTATTAGTTAATTTTCCAAACGTTTTTGTCTTTATAGTCTTTTAACTCAGGACTTCTAGATTGCAACGGCTAGATATGCGATTAATTAACTTCTAAGAAATATTCTCTTTACAAATCTCGTTTGATATTATAATAAAAATAGCTACGTTAAAAACAACCGACTTCAAATTCGTGTACAAAATTTCAGCTCAATCGGTTACCGGGAAGTGAATCAAAGTTACTTGCTAAATTTCAATTAAGTCATCGAGACATCAGACAAAAATGCTCATAAAATAAAAACTACTGGGCCTATCCGAATAAAATATATGGGACCAATTCGACGCCATTCCGCCATTCAAACAAAAAAAGAATCACGTGAATCGTTTTAGAAACCTCGGAGTAATCGGTGAACATACATTAAAAAAAAATATACCGGCCGAATTGATAACGAAGTTTTGAAGTCGGTTAAAAAACTCTTCATCCCTAAAAGCAGAACACTCATTTCCCTAATCGTACCACATTGAAAACAATCACTTTCAAACATATTATACGACTTCTACATTTACCGTAATTCTCGTAACGAATTTAGGTTAACAATGAAAATTTGAGCGAGGTCAGGTGATCTCGATTATAGCACAATGTATTCAAACGCCGGCACAATTATTTTGTGTTACTACCTATATCACAAATGTTTCTCGAGATTGTGGGTTACGAGATGAAATTTGATAACATTTGTAATCGTATTATTTGGCGGATGAAAACGTGTAATTATTTCAAGGGTTTTATTTGTATACTTGAAGAAAGACGATTATGTTATGATACATTTTGATTGTTTTAGGGCCGATTTTTCAATGCTTGGATAACACTTATCCGTCCAATAAAGTATTAGTTACACGATAATATTAAAATGTCACATAAACTGTCAAACACGGGCAATTAAAATACGTTTTTAAAATGGGAGTTTTATACATTATTCGACGAATAAGTTTTATCCAAGCATTGAAAAATCGGCCCTTAAATTCAAATAATGTAATAGTAACGTATAATATTAAGACGCCAAGGCGCACTAAAAAGCATAACTTGTGCACTAAAAAACTTTAACAAAGTGTAATGAATATTACATTATTCATTATTCTAATTATTAAAGCTATTAGAAAAAGTCTATAGAGCTTATTTTAATAAAGCTGCATATAATATAGGTATAGTACCTATTCTAATATTTACGCTTAATTTTACACACGTCTTTATTGTATATCAGTTTGTTATTGCATCGCAAAAACGGCTAAACGGAAACGTATGAAGCTCGTAGAATGTGACAGGAGATAAGCTTCTTAGAAGGGATGATATAGAGAGGAAACGTTTAAATATAGACAATTCAGTTGGTCTCAAAGGCGTCTTGTTGAAAGAAACGAATAGATACAAAAATAATAGAGCATATCTTTTAGAAAACATGTTCCATTCTAAAACTAACACAACAAAATATCATTAAAAACGGTAGAGCAGATTCGGAGGAGTTAACGACACAATAACGCACACGAGAATTCTATACGTGTGTATACTGTATACTTAGAGATGTATAAAATAGTAAATACTATTCCGCAAAATAAAACATCTAAAACGCAAATGATGTCACAAAGATAGGACAATATCAAGTTTACGCGTAAACGCATCGTGTTAGTAAACATAATTAATTAAACAATGGGTGACGCGAAATCTATACTTTACTATGTTATTATAAAGCTGAAGAGTTTGTTTGTTGGTTTGAACGTGCTAATCTCAGGAACTACTTAAACGACTTGAAATTTTTTTTCGGTCTTAGATAGCCCATTTATTGAGGAAGGCTACAGGCTATATATCATCACGCTAAGACCAATAGGAGCGGAGCAATACGAGTAAAACCGCGGGGCACAGCTAGTAATTAGTATTATTATTTCTGTACGATAGGATGCTCGATTTTCCACAAAACAAAATAAATACATTGTCGCCAAAGCGTTTTACATTATATTGATAACCATTGACCTATTTCTTCGGGTGCAATTCGTTTCATTTTTTCATCGAGTGTCGAACAGTTTTGATAAATTGCGAGCTTTTGCGTTTCAAAACAATGGATCGAGTTTTCGCGTATTTTCTTTTTTTAGTAGGTTAAGTGGGAATGTTCGGTTTGAATTTGATATGAATATAATTAATTTGACTGAAACATGACTTAGCGTTTTATATCGTTTATTAGTAGTAAATAATCATTGAAATTACATTATTAGATGCGTCACTTTAGAACATAGGCCAGTGGAAATTAACATTAAATTCGCAAAGCACGATGTAGATTTGAATTTTTGGTATGTTGTTTGGATCAGTTAGGGTGATGTAAATCCCAATTTGCAACTTCGAAAAAGTTGTGCTTGCTGCGCACCACGTGATAAACTGCGAAAATTTTGGACTTTTTTCACTTTTTGCTCTAAAAGTCATAAACTATGCGTTTCCGACAAGTATGATTCAGTACATAAATTAAGGTTATTAAATTTGCAACAATTTAAGCCTAACCGCAGCTCTCTAAACCTTATAACGACTAAACTGTGGCCATTCGAAGATGGTTCATTTTTCCGGAAATATTGAAATTTTTAGTTTTGCTCCCGTTTGAAGCAAAATATTGGCAAAAACCGCTCGTTCTATGAGAAGTTCGTATAATAAAGTTGTAGTGCATTTAATTTTCTTTCATAAGAGCATAGAACAAAGTCTGTGAGACAAATATTTCACACACAATATCTGAAAAACAAAAAGAAGGTAGAAATAGATTTTTAAAGAATTGAAACAGAGCATATAAAATCATAAAAAGAATAATACTTTTTCATTTGCAGGATAGGTAATTAACAAAATTACAAAATTTGGGAAAGTAGGAAAAAAGATTATACGCAAATAATAAACTGCGAAAATTTTGGACTTTTTTCACATTTTGCTCTAAAAGTCATAAACTATGCGTTTCCGACAAGTATCATTCAGTACATAAATTAAGGTTATTAAATTTGCAACAATTTAAGCCTAATTAAAGCTCTCTAAATCTTATAGCGACTAAACTGTGGCCATTCGAAGATGGTTCATTTTTCCCGAAATATTGAAATTTTTAGTTTTGCTCCCGTTTGAAGCAAAATATTGGCAAAAACCGCTTGTTCTATGAGAAGGTCGTATAATAAAGTTGTAGTGCATTTAATTTTCTTTCATTAGAGCATAGAACAAAGTCTGTGAGACAAATAGTTCACTCACAATATCTGAAAAACAAAAAGAAGGTAGAAATAGATTTTTAAAGAATTGAAACTGAGGGCATATAAAATCATAAAAAGGATAATACTTTTTCATTTGCAGTATAGGTAATTAACAAAATTACAAAGCTAATTAAATTTGCAACAATTTAAGCCAAACCGCAGCTCTCTAAACCTTATAACAACTAAGCTGTGGCCTTTCAAAGATAGTCAGTTTTTCCCGAAAATTTCAAATTTTTAGTTTTGCTCCCGTTTGAACCAAAATATTGGCAAAAACCGCTCGTTCTATGAGAAAGTCGTATAATAAAGTTGTAGTGCATTTAATTTTCTTTCATTAGAGCATAGAACAAAGTCTGTGAGACAAATAGTTCACTCACAATATCTGAAAAACAAAAAGAAGGTAGAAATAGATTTTTAAAGAATTGAAACTGAGGGCATATAAAATCATAAAAAGGATAATACTTTTTCATTTGCAGGATAGGTAATTAACAAAATTAAATTTTCTACAACTTTATTTTATGACCTTCTCATAGAACGAGCGGTTATGCCAATATTTTGGTTCAAACGGGAGCAAAACTAAAAATTTGAAAATTTCGGGAAAAACTGACTATCTTTGAAAGGCCACAGCTTAGTTGTTATAAGGTTTAGAGAGCTGCGGTTAGGCTTAAATTGTTGCAAATTTAATTATCTTTGTAATTTTGTTAATTACCTATCCTGCAAATGAAATAATTTGGAAAATCCAAAAGTGCACGCCTCATAATTTTTTTTTTAATAAATATTTATTAATTATTATTTTTGTTTATTTAATAACAATTAAACCACATCGAATCAGACCCTGAAAAATGAAAGGGTTCTATTCCTGAGCATACTCAAGCGTAAGAGAAAAAAAAAGACTCGATTAGTAAAGTATTTCGGTCGCTATCGTGTTAACAAGAAAAAGGATCCGCACATACAGACACACGGACGTCCAAGACAGAACTTTTTTAAACTGTTTTTTAACTAGTTTAAATAACAAAAATGACATCAAAAATATCATGAACGTTAAAAATAGTGTTTTTTCTTAATATGTGTGTGTATATATTATCTTACAAGTGCAATGTATGATACATAAAGACATTTTAAGTTTGAAAAATCAGATGTTTTGCGCGAAGTGACAGTAGTACCCACCTCAACGCTTCGCTTATGAGGCGTGCAAAAGTATTATCCTTTTTATGATTTTATATGCCCTCAGTTTCAATTCTTTAAAAATCTATTTCTACCTTCTTTTTGTTTTTCAGATATTGTGAGTGAACTATTTGTCTCACAGACTTTGTTCTATGCTCTTATGAAAGAAAATTAAATGCACTACAACTTTATTATACGAACTTCTCATAGAACGAGCGGTTTTTGCCAATATTTTGCTTCAAACGGGAGCAAAACTAAAAATTTCAATATTTCCGGAGAAATGAACCATCTTCGAATGGCCACAGTTTAGTCGTTATAAGGTTTAGAGAGCTGCGGTTAAGCTTAAATTGTTGCAAATTTAATAACCTTAATTTATGTACTGAATCATACTTGTCGGAAACGCATAGTTTATGACTTTTAGAGCAAAAAGTGAAAAAAGTCCAAAATTTTCGCAGTTTATCACGTGGTGCGCAGCGAGCACAACTTTTTCGAAGTTGCAAATTGGGATTTACATCACCCTAACTGATCCAAACAACATACCAAAAATTCAAATCTACATCGTGCTTTGCGAATTTAGGGTTTTTTAGTGTCGATTTCTACTGGCCTAACAGCCGTTATAATGTTAAGAAGAAAAACTATATTAGCGTTTCAGTGCGGCTTTTCTCGTCATCTCGCAACCTATTCAACATTTTAGAGTTACAGATTACCTATTTACCTATCTATTAATACAACAAGATACATCGCAACTGACCTTTCGCCAAAAACGACAGGTTCCCCGTTGAACAGCCAGTCCACTTCAGCTTCGTTCGGTGACATGCTGCAGCTGACGTTCGACTGGTTGCCGAGTGCACCACGCGATGATATGTCGAAGATCTCTGGTGCATCTTGACCTGTGACGGAGGATTATTTTTAATGTTGACATTATGTTGATTCCCATATTAATGCATCATCATAATTATTTTACTATGCCCTTGGTCATACTTAGTGCTAATTAACAATTTAATATCGTTATCATTGTAAAATTTGTTATGGTACATAAAATTGTTAAATAAATGAATTTTGTGAATATTACAATGTCAATGTGCTGATAAAATTAAAAAAAAAATACAAAATTTAAATGAATATTACAATCTATTTCTTAGACCTATCACAGTCCCAATATCCAATAAAGAATTGTATTTATCAAGGTCTGCTGCTAAATATATATATATATTTATAAATTGTATCAGATATTTAATGCTGCGTCGACTATATTTTGTGTCAATTTAAAGTTATAAGTAAAAACAAGAAAAATAAAAAAAAACCAATAGAGTTCCGAAACCTCCACATTAAAGACTTCAATTACGCCTTCTTTTTCAATTTCCCTTCCCTTCCCTTTGTCACAAAAAAATTAGTACTGTCTGTACATTTTTGACAGCACATGCACACAGACATATCTATTGAGTGCTGAAAGTCAAACACTTTGCACCTACTGGAGAGGCTCCTTACATCCACCCCTCGTGTGGGGTTGAAAACAACACTTAAAACAATAGCTTAGCCAAAACAAATAGGGTATTATGTAGGTACATGCATTTACATGTGTGCAGACTGACAGACGCAAGAATTGTATAATGGTCTAGAAAACAGATAACTTTTAACAGGAATTATTAAGAGTAAATAGTGTCCGGTTATTTGAATTTTTAAATAACAAAACAAATTAACAGTAAGTGTATCAATTTTGTGTCAAAATAATTAACCAATGGCAGAAAAAACAACAAACCAGTGTACAAATCTAATTATTGATAATTTAGTTATTTGAAGAGCATATCTGAATATAGTTTGGAAAATCCAAAAGTGCACGCCTCATAATTTTTTTTTAATAATTATTTATTAATTATTATTTTTGTTTATTTAATAACAATTAAACCACATCGAATCAGACCCTGAAAAATGAAAGGGTTCTATTCCTGAGCATACTCAAGCGTAAGAGAACAAAATAACCATGAAAATGACACCCATGACGAAAATATGTAAAATTTTCGTCGGCGCCATCTTGGATTTTAGTTTTGACCTCATATTGGTTAATAGCTACCCCAATAACCATGAAAATGACACCCATGACGAAAATGTGTAAAATTTTCGTCGGCGCCATCTTGAATTTTAATTTTGACCTCATATTGTTTAATAGCTACCCCAAAAACCATGAAAATGACACCCATGACGAAAAGATGTAATTTTTTGTCGGCGTCATCTTGGATTTTAGTTTTGACCTCATATTCGTTAATAGCTACCCCAAAAACCATGAAAATGACACCCATCACGAAAAAAAGTCAAATTTTCATCAGCGCCATCTTGGATTATAGTTTTGACCTCATATTCGTTAATAGCTACCCCAAAAACCATGAAAATGACACCCATGACGAAAAGATTTCAAATTTTCGTCGGCGCCATCTTGGATTTTAGTTTTGACCTCATATTGGTTAATAGCTACCCCAAAAACCACCCACATTTGCAAATGTGTTTGCTACTTAGGAAAAGTTCAGATT
Organism: Colias eurytheme; assembly: GCF_061535395.1. Classification (NCBI taxonomy): domain Eukaryota; kingdom Metazoa; phylum Arthropoda; class Insecta; order Lepidoptera; family Pieridae; genus Colias; species Colias eurytheme. The sequence continues at coordinate 7,339,070 of NC_143003.1, read as the reverse complement.
TAAAGATATAAGTAGGTAATGTGACGAATTTAATTTATTTCATTCCGACTGTTTCTCGGAATAACATACATTTACTAAGAATTGCATACAATGCCGGTTTTAATATATTGCCGGTAACATAATATTATGTATGTTAATAATTCTTAAAAAAGTATTTTATACATTTCTTAAAAAGCTTCGATATTGTATACAATAATACAATTCATATTCAAATTGTTGTAAAATAGTCACACTTTTTTAAGTTGGTTGAATACACTAAAATACTTATAAGGATCGTACCTACTAATAAAAGTAACAAAATGAATTTTTAAAGTTCCCAGTAATCTTCTGGAATCAATTTCAATAAAAATATAAAAATTCACTTCAAAAAAAAAAAAAAAAAAAACCGAGTTTTTTTTTGTTTATTTAATAACAATTAAACCACATCGAATCAGACCCTGAAAAATGAAAGGGTTCTATTCCTGAGCATACTCAAGCGTAAGAGAAAAAAAAAGACTCGATTAGTAAAGTATTTCGGTCGCTATCGTGTTAACAAGAAAAAGGATCCGCACATACAGACACACGGACGTCCAAGACAGAACTTTTTTAAACTGTTTTTTAACTAGTTTAAATAACAAAAATGACATCAAAAATATCATGAACGTTAAAAATAGTGTTTTTTCTTAATATGTGTGTGTATGTATTATCTTACAAGTGCAATGTATGATACATAAAGACATTTTAAGTTTGAAAAATCAGATGTTTTGCGCGAAGCGACAGTAGTACCCACCTCAACGCTTCGCTTATGAGGCGTGCAATAAAATATATTATAATGAAATCAGCATAATTTTAACAAGACTTACTCAAACCTTTTAAATAATTTAATTTATATGTACATAGATTTTTTTTATACCAGTATTAAATCCAATAGAGATTACAGGATAAATGCCAAATGCACATTCTTCATTTTTGTATATTCAAACACAGGATGTACCTACATTGCCTATGACAGACATCTGCAACTCTCCACTTTTTTGAGCTTAGACCATAATTCTTCTTACTGAGATATGAGTGGGCTACATATTGCTAACTTTACAGGGCATATTTTTAATTAGCCACCAAAAATATTTGTTACAGTTAAAAATTAAGAATCCAGCCAATCTAGCTAGATTTTTCTCTAACCTAATATTCGTTTCTATATTTGCATTTTCTATATTCCTATTGTAGCTTAATGCTTTGTAGTTTTTTGCCTTCCTCAATAATATGACTATTATTCGAAAATAGATTTTATAAATAAACCAATAGTTCCCGAGGTTAGAAAGTTTAACCAAAGAAACGAAGTCTTAGCTTATAATATTTTTATAGATATGTGCACACTAATACAAGCAAAGAATATACTACTCTCTAACGAGAGAATACAAGTGTTGCATTTCCCCTACCAATTCTCTTTAGTCTTCAGTTCTTCACTAATCATAATTTCATGGAGCTGGTTTCAAGTAATAATATATTATAAAAATCTCATTTATAGATGCTGCATACCTATGGATTCAAAATAGGGAAAATATTAGGTAGGTATTATGTATTTACTATTTACTAATATTGTAGTTTGAACATTAATATAAATGAGGTATCATACCATTCATTTATAAAATAATGCTACTGGTGTGTATTCCTATTCTTAACATTCAATAATATGCCAGCATATTGAACATACTATATGGGTTTCCCCATCAGATGACGGAATTATTTCAAATGCTATAAATATATTTTTAACTATATAATCGCACCTGAAATACGTTTACACGTCCTACTTTATTATTCATTAAGTCCATAGGATGTTTACAAACGAGAGCTTTTACCTAAAGCGTGTGTTTATAGAAAACGTAGTTTGTAAATGTAACAGGCTAATTTATATAATACATACAAACAAAACATAAAATGCAAATATATTTTATCACGTAAATACTGTAATACTCACCCAAAACCGGATAACATAGTGCAATACAGCCAAAATAAAGCGCAAATGTTACGGAGCACTTCCTGGCCAAGTGAACCATTGTCATGGCGGAAGAAGCTGTCTTTTACACACAATACGCGAAACACCACGATAGTAAACTCATCACTTGTTAATTAAACCATGTTCTATTCACTTACACGACGATATCACTGATTATTTCTATATTTATCACAATAAAAAATTACAAAGCGGCTGACACCCAAAGCCGAACAAACAATCCTAGCTAATGGTGTTGCCAGTTAATATTAATTATAATTTCGATTACACTAATTTGAAAAGCTCTAGAATTATAAAGCATTCTCATGACAAAAAATATTTGAACTTGCAAGTTGCTTTTATAAAATTAAACTAAGAGTACAAACTATATTATTTCAAGTAGAATTAAAACAAATGAAATAATAGTTACAAAATATGATGTTCCCAACATTATTCTATATGGGATGAGTTTCAATTTAATAAACTTATGAATAATCATTTTTTTTTATGAAAATTCGAAAATTATGTAGATTTTTAGTCAAAAAATTAAGTTGCAATTTACTTTTTATCACTTGTAACATTCATAGACTTGAAATAGTAACTGGTAAGTGGTAACATTTGTTGTTTATTGACAAGATGAATGACAGACGGCGGGGTCCTAGTTCGATGGCACTTTGAAACAATTTAGGCGAAATAAATGACTTGTTAACGAGATTATATCCGCCTGCATATTATATTGTAGTAAAAATGTGGTGTATGAACAATTTTTAGACTATTTTCACGGCTATGTACCGTGTGTTTTGTGATATAAAGATGTATATTCAGTGCACGTTAGGAGCCATTTTTGTATTTATATTGTGCGTTCATTGTGATAATGCTGCTATTAACAACGAAATTTTGGAGATTTACGGTGAGTAATAATGTTTACATTCCATAATAAGCGAACAATTAACACTAAAACCATTGCACGAGTCACAGGATGTAACGCCTCGATTGTCAATGTATCATAGAATCCCATTATAAGCGGCAAAAGGATTAAAGCTCGGATTACGCCTAATTCTAGGCTTAAACACTAATTCTTTTAAACTGCACATGTTTTACATACACGATTCTACTCTAATAAGAAATTGACAGTATTTTCAAAGAAAATATATTGAAAATTCACTTAGAGAATTAACTGGTCCTAGCTTCTTAATATTTATGTGTTTAGTTGATTAAGCACAAGCATTGGCCTATGTTAATTATTTCAGTAATTCAGTTTTATTCTTTACAATCGAAAATAGTTTATTTGCTTGACCATATACCTAGAACAAATTTTCTCAATATACTTCCATTGCCTTCTAGTCTTTAAATTGAAACACTTTTAAGAAACTAAACTCTTAAACATTTTAATTATGTCCGCCACTTTGCACCAGAGTAACTAATTAAATATTAAATTATAAATGAATAAATATGAACTGTTGACCTTGTTCCTTAATTACCTAGGTATATTAAGAGCATAAAAATCTTATTCATACATTGCTCTATTAACTCAGACGGGCTTAATTGATGTGTAAAAACATACTTTAATGTACTAAAGAAGTCGAACAGTTTTTGCCTGTAAAATACACTCAGTATTTCCATTTTTTAACAACTTTATCAATGATACGGCTAAATATAGGCGTAAACTACTATAATATGATTTGTTACTATTTAATGAATAAATAAATATTTCAGGACAATTTTCACAAACGGCACGATCTGATCCCATACTAAGCTTTCGCTTGTTTTATGGAAGCCAGATGGCTGATAAACAAAAATGTAGTGAACACAAAACATATATAACTACTTTTGACATAGTTACTACTCTTCGTGTAGTGGTTTCAGTGTCATAAATTTCATTGCAATCTTTTTACAATGTTGATCGAATGTTTCAATGGTGTGGCATTAAATTCCTACTATATATTTATTCTCATAACTCATACAGAGATGAGTTTAGGTAAAGAATAAGATAAATAATAATGGGCTTATTTTTAAGTATGAATTTTACTGTCGTACATATGCATTTGTCATAGGACTGAAAAGGACAAAACCTTTTGAGTTAGTTAAGTGAAGTGTTAGTGTAATATAGTGAGTGCTATTCATAAAGAACACATGAACAAAGTGTCTTCGCCTTAAATAGAGACATTAAGAAAAGTGTTAATGGACATATGCTTAGACATACTATACATTAGCAAATTAAGTTAGATTTATATTACTCACTAGCGGTCCGCCCCGGCTTCGCCCGTGGTACATATTTACGTTTTCTCTACATAAAAACCATCCTCGTACTTCAAGGAATATAATAAAAAAAGAATTATCGAAGTCGGTTCAGCCGTTCTCGAGTTATGCGCTTACCAACACATTTTGCGATTCATTTTTATATATAAGAAGATAAGGCTAGATCGTAATTTTCAATAATGAAACCCTAGTTAGGTAAAAAAAAATGTATATGCATTTTTATAAGTGTCGGATTATGTGTTATAAATATAATTAACTTAAACTATACGCAAATTACATAATTATATCTTATATTTAAAAATGAATCGCAAAATGTGTTGGTAAGCGCATAACTCGAGAACGGCTGAACCGATTTCGATAATTCTTTTTTTATTATATTCCTTGAAGTACGAGGATGGTTCTTATACAGTAGAGAAAACGTAAACATGTACCACGGGCGAAGCCGGGGCGGACCGCTAGTTTTTAATAAAACCGTTGGAATATAGTTTATACAAAGACATCTGTAGTATCCACTTAGAGAATACATAATGATTTTAAAATAATTATTTATTTTTCAATTAGTAACTATTCTTCATAAGATTCATAAGTACAACTTCATATTTGTTTAATACATTTAAATTGAAGTTATCTGAAACATAACAAATGGAAATGAATTTTTTAAGAAATAACTGAAATAGTGTGTTCGTCTTTATCCTTCTTGTAGATGGTGATTAAAATAAACAATTTAATTGTAATGTAATTTGGGCAGTTGCAATATTCCATTCTGGATTTGTCAAATTATGTAAACATATTTTTACTGGTAAATATGAGAGGTATATTATTATTGTTTCTGCATTTTCTTTAATATTATGAGTATTATACCACAATTAATTCACATTTTAATTCAAAGGCACAGCATTGTACACAATAATATAAAAAAGAAACGGCTTAAATATAATAAAAACAACAACAAAACAAAAAATAAGCTAATCAAGTAAATACACGCATCTTCATTGTTCCCAAGCTTTTATCCACAAACATTTATACAGAATTTCTTTGAGAGTCATTTAAATAGAAAAATGTAGGGCAGCATATAACAGACTAGATTTCCGCCCGCGGCTTCGCCCGCGTTTGCAAAGGAAAACCCGCATAGTTCCCGTTCCCGTGGGATTTCCGGGATAAAAACTATCCTATGTGTTAATCCAAGTTACCCTCTATATGTGTGCTAAATTTCATTGTAATCGGTTCAGTAGTTTTTACGTGAAAGAGTAACAAACATCCATACATCCATACATCTATACATCCATACATCCATACATCCTTACAAACTTTCGCCTTTATAATATGTATTAGATTAAGATTGCGCTATTATAACCTAGAAACCCCATTATAGTTGCAATTGCATCTCTTGAACCTTTTAATGACGCAAAATATTAAACACTTGTAGAGTCCGAAACATTTTTTAATTACGCGGTTCAAAAGCCGCGCTGGAAGTATTTTTTAAGTATAAAAGATAAATTGAAACGAATTCGTTAAAAATGTTCCACGTTTTTCTAGATTTTTCTGCATTCGCTTTTTTTAACGTTTGTACCAAGGTCGTGCTGTATTCTATATTCGTATTATGGAGATCGACTGCATTTGTAGTTAGATTTGAACTAGTTTAGATAATAATGTTGTTTCAATAAAAATATTTCATTAGTGACGATTCGTAATTAATATCGTACATTTATAATAATGACAGTGGTGGCTCGGGGGTTAAGGCTTCCGACTTCAGTCGGAAGTTCGTGACTAGACGAGCGTGCGGGTATTAAATAGATTTTTCAGTTTATCTTTGTATTATCCACGTAACCATTGCTCCAATCAGTATATCCGGCATGTCGTAAAGCGAAAATAAAAAGGAATATTAAATAAATACTTAAATATTGAACTAGCTGCTCTTCGCGGTTTCACCCGCGTGGCTCCGCTCCTGTTAGTCTTAGCGTAATGATATATAGCCTATAGCCTTCCTTGATAAATGGGCTGTCGAATACCGAAAGAATTTTCCCAATCCGTCCAGTAGTTCCTGAGATTAGTACGTTCAAACAAACAGTAGTTTAGATAAAAAAAAACAATTAGTCGACTGGTGCGGTAGATTATGGCTTATACCTGCAATGATAAAAAGCCAATGATTATGATGCTGTGTAATAAAATTTTGACTTACTATTATGTTTTTATAGCTTGTTATATATTTTGTATTGTGTTTATTGGTCTTTATAAAGTTTTCTAAATTCCATTTATTTGTGAATTAACAGATTTTATTTTACTTGGAAAGTGTACGGTTGAAATGAAGATTGTCAGGCTTTTAGCGTTAAATATCGTATCTTAGAACTTCGATTTGAAGTAAACCGATTCCTGTTGATTGTGTGATTAATTGGAAAACTTCCAAATGTTAAAGGGACCTTGTAAATTAGACGAGCGCGGGTCTGTAATTGTAAAGGTCTGAGGTATCGTAAACAACGCGTTTACTCTTCGGCCTGTCACCATCAATTGTGGGGTCAGCCCTTCGTAGTTCCTGTCCGTGTAGCGGTCAGTGTTGAGACAAATACGTTTATGGAATTATCGAAAATTTGTAAACGGATACGTTGCATACGATTGGTGTTATAATGATGTTTATTTCGAGTTTGAGTAATGTTTTTTGTTATTGTTACAAAAGATAAACAAAAGTTACTTGTGACTTTTTCCAAGTAACCATACCGAAAACTACAAAAACTTTGAGGGTAGGAGTAAAAAAACATTTTAAAATAATAACATAAACATTTTTAACAGTTTAATTTAAGACAGTTTTCCATACGAAAGTTGTTTCGTATTATTTCTGAGGCATGAATAAAACTGAATGAAGAAATATTTCAAAGCTTTGCAAATGCCGGACGAAAAGTTATATGAATTTCGGTTCAATATGACATCGACTGAAAGTGCAATGCTCGGACGATAGGCTTTTCGGGTCAAGCGATTATATTGAAGTATTGAAAATGAAGAAAAAACCTTAACAATCGATAACTTGGACTACAAAATAACTAGTGTAAAATAAGTTGTACAAAATGAGGAACGGTACATCTTTTAATTACCCATTTCGCTTCGCAAACGTTTGTCTTGTTAGGATATTAGATTTTACGCGTTATTTTTTAATAATTACATTAAATAACGAATAAAATGTTAAATTTGTATATTGTTAAAGCTCTACAACTTATCTTCTTATATATAAAAATGAATCGCAAAATGTGTTGGTAAGCGCATAACTCGAGAACGGCTGAACCGATTTCGATAATTCTTTTTTTATTATATTCCTTGAAGTACGAGGATGGTTCTTATGTAGAGAAAACGTAAACATGTACCACGGGCGAAGCCGGGGCGGACGGCTAGTTTAAAATATATTTTTCCTGTTGACAGTAGATTTCTTTATTTAAAGTTGTTATTAAAACTAACCTTACAGCTTAAGAGCATCTTTTAATATTTCTGATGTCACCACACTTAGTGTGAAACAATGACCTATGATGAATATACTAGTAGACGCGGCATACGCCAACATCATTGCACTAAAAAACAGCGTAATTAATACATACCTACTTACTAACGCATAATCACCAATACAGTTTTTCTCTCTTTCACTCTCACGCACGAGACATAATACATGTCTCACTCATGTACTTCGTAATAACAACTGCCGATTAAAATATAAAAAGAACGTCCAGCCACGACTCTGAATGGTGCGTGACTAAGTGAAACTCGGGCACTTAGCTGAGTTTTTTCTTGCCAAAATAGAGAGCGGGTAACGTATCTAGCTTTTTTATATATCATAGGTGTGAAAAAATAAATTTGCGGTATTAGTCATCAATATGTAATATCGGGTGTGTTAACAGGGAATTTATGGAAATTCAAAGCATGCGGCTGTTCCATTTCCCGTCTGGAAGAAACTGTTATATTGTCTGTGGTCTTACGCTCCCGGGTCTACAATTTTGTCTCTGTGCTCGTCTTTGTATTGGGGATATAGGTTATTTATTATAACAAAGCTTTAGATTACGTTTAGTGTGCTTTCAATGAAAACTTTTCCAATTTTTTGATTCTACATCATTACATTCCATAAGTTGGTTTTCAAACTTTATAAAACAGAATATACTTTTTCTTATTTGTATCTTTTAAATGGCCCTACGAATGTATAGTTTAAATAATACCAGTAAAAACTAATGTCACGTTAAGTATTTCGTCTAGACGTTAAGATGCGTTTTGCCATATTTTATAGCTATCTTCTTTAGTCGGAGCTAAGTTTACCCGTTTTCTACAAAATTCGGAAAATTACAATTATTACTTGTGTATAAATAAATTTGTAAAATATGCATTGAGAATCGCCGTTCTCACTCTCATTAAAAGTTTTCCTTTGAATGCAAACGTTGGTACAGTCTGGTTGCGCTAGTTACGTATAGTTTTTGAAACAGTAGTAGTTATTGATTTTTTTGGAATACGTGATATTTGATTCCACCCTGTTCTGCTTGGAAAAGTTTTTCTTTATGATAATTTTTGTTCGAATTTTTCGATTGAAAAGATTTTGCTGTAAAGAATTTAGAATTTTAAATCGATAACAATTCTTAAAACTTTCATTTCTCTATTTTGCAAAGTGAAAAGAGCAATTAAGTTTCTAAAGATCAATGAAATAAAGTAAAAAATCTACTAGTTGCGCTCTGCGGTTTGACCCGCATAAATCCTGATGTCTTGAGCAAATACAGCCCATTTTACTATTTAACTGTTTTCTAGAGAACTGAGAATTGTTAAAAGCATTACAATTCTTATTGTTTTTTAGTGTAATATAAAATTTCTTTATACTTAATAGTTAAGATTGGTAACCGATAAGGATGCATAATATAAAACAATCTTGATCCTATCACGTTTCCCAAAAACGGAAGCAGGTCCAGAATACGATTTAAATAGACGTAAAAGTGTCAAGATTGTAAGGGTGCACTGTAAGGTCATATCCATCAATGAGTCACCGGTACCAGTCCATATAGAGTATATCAATGATGCGACTTGCAACGCTCTCCTTTTGGTATTAAGAAGGATTTTTCCTTGACGGTATTATGTACACAAGTGTGACCGTAAATCGTTATGGATAAACGAAATTCCGTTTTTTTATTCGTCTATTTTTGTCTAGTTGTGCGTATGTGTGAGATTTTATATTTGTGACTGTCTGGCAGGTAATGAGTATAGTTGGTAGTCCGCGATGCGTGGTAATATCCTGCTTCCTGATTCTATTATGAGTGTGAAAGTTTATCAGGGTAGACGGATGTTTTTTATTCTTTCGCGCAAACAGCTGATTGTGTATGAAATTTGTTATACGTACATTTTAATCTGGATTAGCACAGCGGCAAATGCCGGTTACAAGCGTAAAGCTGACGCATGCTTGTAGGGATAATAAATATCTTATATGTTTTATGTTGTGTTTCACCTGAATTTGTTCTGCCGTTTAGGCGTAATACAAAATACAAATATAAATCCATACTAATATTATAAATGCGAAAGTAACTCTGTCTGTCTGTCTGTTACTCAATCACGCCTAAACTACTGAACCAATTTGCATGAAATTTGGTATGGAGATATTTTGATACCCGAGAAAGGACATAGGCTACCTTTTATTGTGAAATATGTACCACGGGCGAAGCCAGGGCGGACCTCTAGTTATTGTATAAGTTAGTCTTAAGTTTTAAACACAATTAATAGCTGCAACGATTTTATTCAACAAATTCAAGAAGCAATAAATTAAAGCTGCAACCGTGGAGCAAATAAATTTATTACAGGAACTGTTAGCGTAAATTATTTCTATGTTACGTAAAATTTATTTATTATTTGTTATAATTATTATATGTGAGGGGAAAGTGTTTGAATGCAATTTCCGGAACTAGTGTAACTACTTAGAACAAGAGTTAGAATTTCGCATCAAGATATTTAAGTGACGTCGTCGTGATTCATGCTATGAATGTGAAAACTTGGTCTGTCTGTCTGTTATCGATTAATCGATTGCGATGAAATCCGGTGGAGAGATAGTTGACACTTTGAAGTCTTAAGTAGTTAGGTTATACATATACTAAAAACTATACCATAATTAAACATAGCTGGTTATTGCGATCATAATATGAATTTGCCAGTCAGTTCAATTCACGGCGTAAACTGTCTTGAAATAATAGGTCATAATACAGCCAAAGTTAAGAAAATTTTAAAGTTACTTTTAGAACCCACGTCTTACGCTTTCGTATGTATGTCATATACATATACCCTGTCCTATTTTAATATGTTAATCTTCATTATCTTGGTTAATACAAGAGGAATTCTTTTTAAATCTGTCGACAGCACTTGTATAGCAGTTGGTATTAGCTGACAAAACAAAGAAGAAATAATGGGTCAATGACACAAATGTATGGTGGCTTCTGCATAAAGCAAATGTTGAGATTCTCAACTCGGGGACAAGAAGCGTGGCCTCTATTTATTATGTATTATATTATATAAGGGATTTTATTGATTTTATACGATTACATCTTAGATACTAATATTATTAAGCATCAGTTTGGTAGTTTGTTTGAACGCGCTAATCTCAGGAACCAATGGTGCGATTTCAAAAATTCTTTGAGTGTTAGATAGCCCATCTATCTAGGAAGGCTATATATTCACGCTAAGTCCAACAGGAGCAATGCGGGTAAAACCGCGGGGCGCAGTTAGTTAAATATACGCAAATTTTATGGTTATATTTCATTTGTATGAAATATATTATGATAATTGATACCTTCTATTGTAATTTTTTCTGTCCATGCAAATAATCTTTTTGTTATCTTTTCATTTAGTTATCTATGCAAATTAAGATGCAAATGATATTTTTCTGTTATTTAATGAAACTGCCCACAATGCTATAACGGTTTACGATTTCTTCTGATCTCATTATAAATAATAAACAATCGAAGGAAACTTAATAAAAATAAAAGCAGTGAATGGACGCGGGTTGCACAAGTAATTGTTTATTTTTTATGCTCTTAGGAAGTTGCTGACGTCAGAATTGTGTGTTACAATTGTCACTTTTTAGTTACCCAACTGTGGCAAAAGTGTTATGGTTTACGCATTTATGTATTTACTTTTGTACATACCTATGAAGTTGGTACACTTTGCAGTTTTACGTTTTTTGCAGTAAATAATGGAAATCATATTCTAATCAATTATTCTTCGTTACATAATTATGCTTTTCTATATTAATTAAATGTTTTACTGGATATAAATATTCGATCTCATTCGGCAAAATACAGTTATAAACGTAGATACTCGTTAAATGAGTTACGTATACAACCATAACGACATTAAAATTTAAAATATGCAAATTTTGTGCCATACATTAAAATTAGCGATTAAGTGAAACATAAAGAGATTAGAAAATATTTTTTTTTAATTCTTTTTTTCTTTTTTACGTTGAGATATATAATATTTTATGTATCTGGTACAGATTTTTAATTTAAAAGCATTCAGTGCCCTTTTCATTGCCCGAGAAGAGTTAAATTCTGTCTCATTTAATTCTAAATAAAAGAAAGAGACGAACATATTTATTTTATTACTATTTAGGTGAGGTTAAGAGGATATTAAAATTAGCTATAATAGACTAAGTCTATTATAGCTAATTTTGAATATTTATAGTTAAATATTTTTAATATAATAAATTAAAAATTTAATTACTGTTAAATATTATTCGCAAATTATACAATTCTCTGTTGGATCGTTTTTTTATAACTGGTTATGTTAGTAATTAGAAATAAAAAAATTACACGAGCACTATATGAATAAGTATTCCAATTCAAATAGCATTCGTTTTAGGTCAAGTCCTATTTTAGAATAAAATTAGATTCATTTCGCTGGAGAATATGTAGGTAGTAGGTAGGTAAATCATGTGTTAGTATTATTTTAAATAGTACCTAGTGGATAATATTATGTATAGGTATTAAAACTCGACAGCTCATGCTGCTCATCGGATATGCACGAAAAGCATCAGCTACTAACTGTATTATTAATTAAAAAAATATTATCAATTGATTAATTTAAAGAAGAGAAAAAATTCGATCTCGAGGCGGGATTCGAACCTTTGTCTTTCGCCAGAAATATATTACTTAGTAGTGTCCGGTTGATTAGAAATACTACACTGTATGTAATTAAGGACACTATTATATTATAGTAATAAATATAACGTTATCGCGAATGTCTCCTACAATATTCATTGATACGATTTCAGCTCTTGAGTCTTGACAGTAACTGCATCTTGTTTACAATGTATAACATTGTACATACAATATGTAGGTACGTGTAATAAAATTGTATTTGGTCGATACATGTGTGTGTAAGCATTACGAAGGTGTTTTTAAGCTATTGCATAGTAGAGGTCCGCGCCGCAGTCCAAAAGCCCAGCGGCGGCGCGCCGGGTGCGGCACCCGGCGCGGCGCGGCGTCGCCGGCGTGGGCTAGTTATTTTTAAAGTTATTAGGGGGTGGGCGGGCAGTAGAGAAATCTCTCTTTAAGTTTAATAAAAAAAATATTTTTATTAAAATCAAGTAGCTTAACTATTTAGTGATGAACATAATAATTATAAACATTGCCAATAATTTTATTGGCAATGTTATGTCAGAGCAAGCAAAGGAGCAGGTGGGCCACCTGATGTTAAGTGATCACCACCGCCCATAAATCACTTTGCCGGCCTTTTATGGACAAATAAGCTCCTTTCTTGAAGGCCCCAATGTCGTAGTTGTTCGGGAACACCGCAGGTGGCAAATCATTCCATAGTTTCACCGTACGCGGAAGGAAGTTGCGGGTGAAGCGGACAGTGGTGGAGCGCCAACCATCCAGATGGTGCGGATGGAACTGGTTTTTACGGCGTGTGGTCCAGTGGTGGAACTGTGCGGCTGGTAAAAGGTGGAACAATTCCTCAGAGCACTCCCCATAGTAGATTCTATACAGTATACAGAGAGACACAACGTCTCTTCGCACTGACAGTGGATCGAGCCTATCGGAAAGCCTACGGTCATCGACAATTCGAGCTGCTCGACGTTGGATGCGGACAAGAGGAAGGAGTTGATACTGTGGGGATCCAGCCCAGAGATGAGAACAGTACTCCATATGCGGTCGCACCTGAGCCTTTTACAGCTGAAGTCGGTGGGCCGGCTTGAAGTACTGTCTCGATCTACTAAGCACACCAAGTTTTTTCGAGGCTAATTTAGCCTTCGCTTCCAAATGACTGCGGAATTGAACGTCACTCGAGATTACAACTCCGAGGATTCCGATATACTAAGGGGAGTACTTTTAAACCGATGTTCTACGACAAATGGGGTCTTTTTAGCGGTGAACGCGCAAACCTGTGTCTTTAGGGGATTGAACTCGACAAGATTAAGTTCGCCCCAATCCGAGACTTCTTGGAAAGAAGACTCGACTTCAGACACAAGTTTGTTTCGACTCTCATTGAGGCTTTCCTTTGAGTTGGGATAATCGATATAATCGATATAGTAGACATTGTCTACTATTTCGATGCGACGTTGCCGTGTTGTAGACAACAACGCGTGCGTGACACATGGTTCGCGCGCAAAATTTGAACTCGGCGCCAATTTTTCTGTGACCCGGCGGCGGCGGCGGCGCGCCGGGGTCTCTCGGCGGCGGCACGCCGGCGTGGCGCGGACCTCTATTGCATAGCTTCTATCGCGGGCCTTGAGCGCGGGGACCGAATCCAGAAATTGCGTAACGAAAAACCTCACGCTCCCCATTCCGACTCGGAGGTGTGGCTTGAAGGCATGCTATGCAATAGATTTACCGCAGCAGTCCCCGAGTGCCACACGTCTTTCATCTCTATGTCAGTATGCAATTCTGTAGCTGAATGTGTTAGTTTTAATTTAATCCACGGGTTTCATTTGTTTGGTTACGGTTTGGTTGGTAGACGCATGTAACTTGTATACTTAATTCTGACTGAAAATTAATTAATAATGATTATTCCTACTACATATAATGGAATTCCACAGCCCTAAAAATCTTTTCTTCTTCTTCTTTCTTCTTCTTCTTCTTCTTCTTTAAAAATCTTGTTTCGTTAGTTTCCCTTTTATATGAAAATAGTTTTATAAAATATGATTTATTTATTTGCTTTTGTACCACTTCAGAATAAGAACGTCTAATAATGTTTAATATAGTTTTCGACGAAAAGCTCCAATTAGCAATAGATTGCTCCTTGAAAAGCATTACATTATAATAATACACTACAAATATATAAACTTAATGACGTGGGCTCTAAAAAAAGTTTTGACAAACAAAAGTATAAATTTTTCCATTTTATTTTTTTCAAAGTGGGACAAACGACTCTGAATACGACTGCCGGCCATATGTATCTATGGTAATTACTGTGATAAGCATTCCTCGTTGTTCTATGTTTTTTATTATTGTTTGTAAAAAGTAATACACCTACTAGACTAATTTTAATTTTTGGTGAACATACAATATAAATATTACAATTTTCAATCGATATCGTGTATCCAATCGTTACATTTTATTTCATTTTCACATATATTTATGTCTTCTATTACATATTATTTAAAATTTTATATGTGTGTTGTGTGTGTTGGAATAAATGTTTTCTTTCTTTCTTTCAAAAAGTTAAAGTTCATTAATTATATATTTCTGAAGAAGAAAAGACGAAGGTTAGACGCCAAACGATTAGGACAGTTATTAAAGCCTGGTTTCGCTTATATTACAGTAAACGGTTACCCATTGAAACTGGCTTCTCTACAGGCACTTATCTAAAAGTTTACACATCATTGAGTACAATCGGTTATAAGTCCAGTTATATAAAACCACTATGAAAAAAGATCAGCAATAAAACAAGTTTGCTAAACGCACTTGTCGTTCATTGCCATCTAATTTCAATAATTCGACAAAAACGTATCATTTTTTTATTATTACTATGTCCATTCGGAAACAAGTTTTGCTATTCATTCACAAATTTAACGGAGCATTGATCTCGAGTCAAACTGGTTGCATTATTGAAATGTGCAAAAATTCCTTCGTCATTCCATAATATTATCATTTAATGTAGGCAAAAATAAAAACGAATAATCGATAATGAAAGGAAAAACCTGCCTAAATTGAACGACTTTATAAATATTCCATAACGATATACGAGCTCATTATAATAAGAAAACGTCCATATATGTTTTGGTACTTTTCATTTTTATTTTTATTTCGTTGGGAGCACGTATTGTGCTTTAATATTTTCCATATTCGTACAAAAACTCCAATTTTTCCGACGTAAACAACTCATTTAATCCTGCTCCAATTAGAGGCTCTTTTGAATTTTAATGTATAGGTATTATATTAAACAAGGTATCGCAGGGTCGATAAATAGATTCATAAATGTCAAAGTCAAATTTCCCTTAAAATTAGGCATTATAGTAGGGGAGCCCAAGAGGGGATTTTGGGATTTACTCGAGCGCGTCAGATTACTATAAGGGACGGTACCTTAGCTATTCATTAGTACCTCTAGTCAATATGAGCAGTTATGGTTGGTGGGTGCGCTCAGGGGCCCCGCTGGAAAATTTGAATAGTTAATCCATAATTCCCTAAGGTTGAGCTCGAATCGTCAGATTAGCGAAATGGGGACTTCTTATATTGTAATTAACCCCCCCATATATTAATCTGACGCGCTCGAATAATATTACTTTAATTTTTTACCCTTTCTTCATAGCGATTAAATCGCCACTTAAATCGTCAGATTAACGTATACTTTTTTTCAGTGACGTCCTGGAGCATGCAAAATATCAATATCTAACGCACTTGAGTATTTCCAAGCCAATTTTTTTCTTTTTTAAATTAAAAAAAAATCAAAAAACCCTTCCCCACCGCTAAAAGTGAAAACATTATAGGACCTTTTTTTCTCGCTATGGTCTAATCTACCAATTCTAATAGGTTCCCGTGACGCTCGAGTAAATCCACATTTAGCATCCTGGGCTCCCCTACTATTACATAAGCTGTGACTCGGTAATCTGTACGTTTCAATTACAATATTAAAATCAATTAAAATTAAAACGTTATTTTCTTTTTCTTTCCAGTTCCGTCCGCTCCACAAAACCTCACAGCAAACAGAGTCATATCAGACGAAATACATCTATCATGGGCCCCGCCAGCCACCTACACTGTTCACATTCTAGACACATCCACAGACAGCAACGAAAGAACCACGCACCACCAACCAGACCTTCAAGTTATACCCAAAGACCTGCAGGGTGATGCGCCAACGACGGAACAAAAACAAGATACAGACGCCCTTATCAAACAAGAGAGACTCAAAGATGACTACGCGTACAATTTATATAAGAACGACAAACTTAAATATAACGATGAGTTTTCAGCGTCAGATATACTAACAGATGAATATAGGAATAAGAGGGAGATTCGATCACATAGACATAGAAAAAGGCGGCAGGATAACACAACGGAAATTAGGTCACACGAGAATGGCATGGAGACGCATCAAGCGTTCGAGTTACCAATAGAAGTGGTCAAGAAGTCAGCACCTGCCAAAATCGATATAACCCAAATCGCATACGTTTTGTATTATGAAGAAGGTGTATCGATCAGGAAAGGTGCGAGTGATTCGGTTGTTGTCATGGGAGTGCCGTCGTCAGATCAAGTGAAGAGGAAGAATGTGTTCAGGAGTGATCTGGGTATGGAGGACTATTTGAACGCAACCAGGAATCTCACGCTTTTGAACACGTCCGGCGTGCCGACTAAGGTGGTTGGGTTCAGGTTGAAGAATTTGAGTAAGTAATGTTACTACATATTTCTTCTTATACGAATTGTGGCTGCTATTAATAATTAATTAGATATATGTATTTTTATAACTAATGTACAATTTAATGTGTTGCATAACAGTAGAAATTTCCATTGCCACAATTTAGCATACCCATCTTCTGCAGAGACTGTTTGTTCATAAATTATATTTACTTAAATGATTTTTAGCATTTATAACTGTTACATAATCATGTAATTTTCCAGAACCATTCACGCCATACAAAATTTGGGTGCGAGCGTTTTACAATTTCCAACTCACGGGAGTGAAGTCCCACGACCTCATACAGCGGCTCGGACCGCAGTCGGAGGCGTTGTATGTGCTGTCTGATGTGAAGCCGCCATCTGCACCAATAATATTGAACCTCACCTGTGATCTACCTAATGGTAAGTATACTTTTGTTTAATAGTAAACAAATCAATCCTTGTAATAAAATAAAAAAATACTGAAATTCATTGGGTCATCTCTTTAGACAGTTTAGTTAATGTCAGTCTACTTTTGATCATCGTATTTATATTATCGAGAGTTTTAATCATAAAGCTAATATCCAACTACATATTTTTCATCGTATAGATACGAAATAGAAAGATACAGTGATTACACGAAATTTTCCAAAATGGATCAACTGGACAAAGTATTTTTCATCATATTATCTGGCATTGACAAAATCTACATAACAACAACCTAAACTTCCAGGTATCCTCTACTTACAATGGCGTCAACCGCTAGAATACAACAACTCGCTCGATCAGTACGTGGTGACACTGCGCAAGATTCCAGAACAACAGCCGCGGACCCGACTCACTCTGCCCACTAACAAAGACGATATAGAGACCACTATTAGTGTGGTGAGTTGGTTTCAGTTAAGAAAGTTTGAGGGTAGTTCGATAATTAGCGATCGGTAAGTAATGATGCTGCGCAAGATACCAGAGCAACAACCAATGATGTGACTCACTCTGCCCACTACCAAGGACGATATAGAGACCACTATCAGTGTGGTGAGTTGGTTTTAGGTCGTTTTAGTTGGATGTATTTGAGGGTAGTTGGATAATTCATGATTGCATAGGCTTTTGAGCTCGTTTAATTTGTTCAATTTTGTGGGTACTTGGATTAATGCTTAATGGTTGTTTATTATTTTGAATATTTTTGTTTTGTCAAATATGAAGGTACTTGGATAATAATTATAAGAAAGCTGTATGTTTATGTTTAACTGAAGTGCCATTTCAATTCTTTTTGTGGACATTTTTATTAATTTTTTAGAAGTCCGTAATTTGTGTAATCATGAACAAATCTGTAAGTTTAATGTATTCCACATGATTTGCATATCAAAAGGTTTTGTTAAACCCAGTCTTAAACTATTTTCGCGTACATAAAATTAACTTGAAAACCACCGCTTTAGTGGCTTTGAGGTTAGCAATTCATGTCAGTGATTATTGGCTTATGTTTCGTTATACGAAGCCTACAAGACATATTTAGTTTTAAGGAATTTTACGCCTTAAGTCACCCTCAAGCTGTTGGAAAAGTTTTTCACTATAATCCGATTAAGTAATGTAACACCGTCAATGGATACTGTTTTGTTCGAAATTGTCCTGCAACAATGGATATTTTAATTGACAGGTTAAAGTCAGGTTTTCTTATTTTGATAAAAAGTAATTGTTTTCATAATGTCCTCGAGAGGCTATGTGCCGTTAGTAAACGTTTTATTTCTTCTTCTTTCTTTCTTTATTTAATTGCGTTTAGCAATTACCATTGGGTTTTTGTTGTAATTTACTGTTATAGTTATTATCGTAAAGCTTACATTATTTCTAATTTAAAGTGTAAAAAGCATAGTAAGAGCGTATACGCACTATGCGGGTAGCCGCATTGCGGGTAGCCGTCCGGCTGATAGACCGGGAGATACTGACACAAAATTTCGAGTCATTTGTAACAGGATGGCGGTTCTACAGGGTTCTTAGTACGCAATGACAAAAAGAAAAATGATGGTGTGAACGCTGGTACCGGCGGCTTAGTCGCGTGGGCGTTAGTCGAACTCGTCGGAAAATAGCGAAAGTCAAACGATTTGTAACAGTATGGCACTTATTTTTCCTGTAAGTTTGAGGATCAACGAATATAAATACAAAATTTCAAAGATCTAGGTGTTGGAAATCTTCACTTATATAAATTAATAATAAATTTATTTTTCAAGTATGACAGCACTTTTTCCTTTTTCCCTACTAGAAGTATGGCAAATATAATAATGGTCACATTTTATCAAATACTCTCCAAAAAGCCAAATGCAATACTGGTACAAAAAGATAGGCGAAATAAAAAAATTTTGCAGATTTTCGGGGGTATGGCGACCATTTGGAATCGTCCGAAAAGTATGGCATGGCGATTTTCGTAAATGGCTGCACGACGATGGTTACCTGTGCAAAAGTTAGCTTGGTACAAATGGTTGAATAATTGTTTTTTTTAAATCAACACATTCGCGTCGGTATGGCGGGCTGTAAGTCATACCGGAAAAGTATGGCATGACACTACCGCCTACTTCTTTTTTATGGGCTATCGGTAAATTCTAAAATTTTTGTGTTACAAATCGTTTGACTTTCGCTATTTTTCCGACGATTTCGACTAACGCCCACGCGACTAACCCACCGGTACCAGCGTTCACACCATCATTTTTCTTTTTGTCATTGCGTACTAAGACCCCTGTAGAACCGCCATCCTGTTACAAATGACTCGAAATTTTGTGTCAGTATCTCCCGGTCTATGACCGCAAGCACAATTATGTACGTAATATTCATTTCTATGCGCACTGTGCGGTCTGCGGTAGCCGCATCGCAGTGCGCATAGAAATGAATATTACGTACATAATTGTGCTTGCGGTCAGCCGGACGGCTACCCGCAATGCGGCTACCCGCATAGTGCGTATACGCTCTTAGAGCTCAAGTCACAACTAATCGTAATTTTACAATGTAATAAATATCAATTCTGTTTCGTTTTTAATCTTGCAGAAAGTTGAACTATGGAACGTTACGCGTTATGAAGTTAAAATCTACGCAGTTACGCTGTCTGTGGCTCGACCTAATGCGCTCATCAATGGATCCGAATCGCCGCCAGAGGTTTGTATTACAAAAAAAGCTTCATGAATTTAAATGATTTAGACCAATTAAATTATTACAATATATTTTTGGTACATTTAAAAATGTATGTCTTTGGCAGACCAAAGACACATAATACAGAATCTGTATCTGTATTTGGTCACTTTTAGATCACCATCTCAAAACTTGGGATAGAAATTTAGATTCAATTGTGAAATACATACTAGAAGTTGCAACATGTTATTTTTCATTTACCTTATATGTATCAGTAGGTAGCAACAAACTAAAATCAATGCCAAAAACAGCTTTTTTAACTGTTTCTCCTTCACAGACGGTATCAAGCGAATGGTGTACCGCACATTCAGAAGCGATGTCCCCAGCGGAGATGGGTAAAGCGATGCGGGGTGCGAACGCGTCGGTAGCGCTTTTAGCCGCTGCTTTATTGACCGTTCTAGCCGCTGTCAGCGCTGGATTGCTGTATTGGAGGTAGGTACACGTAGGATATGCTACAACACACTTATAGTTTCATGAAAATAGTTTTTGTGTGAAGGAGTGACAAACAAATATACAAATTTTCGGATTTGTAATATTATTTTAATATGGTAGGATTTGTTGGATCCGGCTCGAAGGACCATTTGCGAATAAAATATACAATATGTAATTTCTAAAATTATTCACAGATGCAGATCTCGTCTCAGCAAATGTATAAGTGCGGCTTACAATTATTTAGAGGAGGGTGGCGAGAGAGCAGCTAGAGCGCCACTTAACACTTACAAAAAGCCAGGTTAGTAGTTTTTTTTAAGATAAAGTTTTGTTTCCAATTTTTGTATCTTGTGATCCTGGTATGGGACAATTTTTTTAACATCTGAAATATCTTTCTGAGTGATTATTGTACACCGAGTTTATTATATTTGACTGACCGGTCGGCCTGGTTGGTAGTGGCCCTGCCATCCAAGCCGGAGGTGGTGGGTTCGATTCCCACCCGGGACAAATATTTGTGTGATGAACAAAGATGTTTGCTCTGTGTCTGGGTGTTAATTATCTATATAAGTATTTATTTAAAATTATATAATATGTATGTTTATCAGCCATCTGGTTTCCTTAACACAAGCGAAAGCTTAGTATGGGATCAGATCGTGCCGTGTGTGAAAATTGTCCTGAAATATATAAGTACTAGGTTTCCGCTCGCGGTTTCGCCCGCGCAATCAAAGAAACACCCGCATAGTTTCCGTTCCCGTGGGATTTCCGGGATTGCGTCATTTTCCCGGGATAAAAAGTAGCCTTATGTCCTTTCTCGGGTATCAAAATATCTCCATACCAAATTTCATGAAAATTGGTTCAGTAGTTAAGGCGTGATTGAGTAACAAACAGACAGACAGAGTTACTTTCGCATTTATAATATTAGTATGGATTGTATCTGTGTACAGTGGTGCGCACGCCGGTGAGCGGCGCGGGCGCGGCGGCGGGCTCGCGCGGCGGGCGGCCCCCGCGCATGGCCGGCGCGCACTGCCCGCTCGTGCGCGCGGCGCACTTCCCGCGGCACGTGCAGGCGCTGCACGCCGACGGGGACATCGGCTTCAGGTGAGTGGGTACTAGCGGTCCGCCCCGGCTTCGCCCGCGGTACCGTAGTGTTTGAACTATCCTATCTCTCAAGTTGGATCGAACTGCACATAGTGTGCGAATTTTATTATAATCGGTTAAGTGGTTTAGGAGTCCATTGAGGACAAACATTGTGACACGAGATTTATATATATTAAGATATATATAGCCTATAGCCTTCCTCGATGAATGGGCTGTCTAACACCGAAAGAATTATTCCAATCGGACCAGTAGTTCTTGAGATTAGCGCGTTCAAACAAACAAACTCTTTAGCTTAGTAATATAAGTGTAGATAATTTAAGCTATAGTGATTCAAATAAAAGAGATTTTATAAAACATAAGCTTATTAAAATTTGTAATAATAATTAGAACAAGTTATGCATCGAGTAGGAAATATAGAAAAAAGGAAATTAAATTAGATAAAATAAAGTTGTATAAAATCCGATTCGATGGATCAAATTGTGCGTAACCATATGATTACTGTATTTTTTTTTATTTCCTTACTTTGTATTGCCTTTACCACAAAATACAAATTTCTATAAAATAATAATTTGATTTATGTTTTTACAGCAAAGAATACGAAGTAGTTGTAGCAAAATCGGCCGCGTTGGGCCACACTAGTCACCACAGCTACAGACCGGAGAACAGACTGAAAAACAGATACTTGAATATAACTGCATGTAAGTAATTGTATTGTTTTTTTTTTTTGCATTTTAGGAATATGCAGCGAGTTAATTTGGTTATAAATGAGAAGTTGATTTATTTTATATTGGCGAATATTCATTCAATTTCAATTTCAACCTCGTTTATTTTTTTGTAATTTATTAAGTTTAATTGTACACATACCCGTTACTTTACGAACGAATGTTTTTATTTCTACGCGCACTCGCACTATGCTATACATTCATATAAATATGCTTACTGTGTGTGTTCGTCACATACACACATATTATATAACAACATACGACCACTTGCGCGCGAGTATACACAATTATTGTGTCTACACACACACACACTACGTTACTAATGTGCAATCTACACACACAGACGACCACTCGCGCGTGTGCGTATCAGCGGGCGGGCGGTGCGGGGCCGCGGGCTGCGTGGGCGCAGGTCGGGGTATCGCATGCGACTACGTGAATGCCAACTTCATAGACGGCATGCTGCCTGTGCTGAGTGACGCGGCTGTGGCTCGGCTTGAGCGGCGGTTGGAGAGACGGAAGCGACCACATAGGTGCGCAAACTGCCAACATAAACAAATATAATACATCCCTCTTGTTTTCATATGTCTTTCTCTTCTTTTTCGCTCTTCACTCTTCTTTTTTTTTATTGTGTCTTCTCCATTCTTTCTTAATTTTATTTCAGCTGAACTGAGCTAGCAAATATTTTCCATCAGTGAAGGCCTTTTTTCAACTAGCATCTCAGATGTTTGATCAGAGTAGACTTTTTTAATTAAGAAATCGTGTGTTCGCGATTTGTCTTCTATTGAATTAAAATTTTATGCAACCTTTCTACTTTACAATAACACCACTACGAAACTTCTCAGATTGAAAAGAAAGAGAGAATACCTTACTTTTCTCTACCGATTATAAGACGATAAGAAAATCAGCCGATAATAAATACTTATTCCCATTTCCAGACAACCATCAGTGAAAGCATCGAAGCCACCACCAAATCTGGCTGAAGGGATAGAATCTGCGTTCCTGAACATAGAATTTTCTGGAATCGTCGAGTCGGAGGAGCAACGTGATTCGGACAGTGATACGAGTGATGATGATGATCAACTGGATGATGTGTTTGTGGAGATCAGTAAGTTGATGAATAAAAAATAATAATGTGGTTATTTTGAGGTAGGTTTTGAGTAATTTGAAGTGTTATGGACGGATTAAATATGCAAAATATTTTCTATTGTGTTTTCTGGTAGCTATATTTTACTGTTTGATCTCATTTAACTTAGTTATATTTTTTACTAGTTACGAAAAAAATAGTTTCCTGGGTTCCGTATTTATGCTTAAAAAGAGGGTAGATTGTACGTTACGCAGGGACATATTTAAGAACCACACCACATCTATAATTTCTTCTATAGTCTATGTATTAATATTTAAATTAAAATACTAATTTAACAGACGGTGTCCCACGTCAAATAAAACTGGAGTGGGTGGTGTGGAAGCGGCGGTACATAGCGACCCAGGGCCCCACGCCGGCAACACTGGACGCGTTCTGGCGGATGATATGGCAACACCGCGTGCGGACACTGGTCATGATCACTAACTTGGTGGAGAGGGGACGGGTGAGTGTGCTTGTATTAAAAAAATATAATAATTTTTAGTGAACGAAATCGTTGGAATGTTGAACCGTCCTGCTAATTGAGAAAATATAATTAAATAATTAATTCATAATTTTTTATCTTGAGATATAGATTAACCAGAACATATGCTTTTTAGTTATAATTTACACTTATTAGTTTCAATACATAAATACATTTGTAATTTTCTATTCTATTTTTTGTACAATAAAGTGTTGTTATTAAAAGTAAATATTATAATAAAACTCTGAACTTCTTTTGAACATCTTTTTATTTCAGAGACACATAAACAGACATATTATACAAGTACATACTATGTAATTATTTCTGCTAGATCCGTTTCCTGCCAATAATAAACATAATACAAAATTAACACCGAAGTCTATCCAGCTTGACGCGTGATGAAATTGAAATATTTATTTCCCACATTCTCTCACACACAAAACACCTATTCACGAGTTAATATTTTTGAAGTGAAACTTCTTCAGGCGCGCTGAAAGTAAAATTTCAAGATCGCGCCCTAGCCATACCGTCACGCCATGGAGTAAAGAGCTCTTTGAATCTTGCCAGAGAAGTTTCACTTCTGACACAACGCTCTTTTTTATTATATTTTTCACGTGTTTCTTTGTATTTTGCAGCGGAAATGCGACATGTACTGGCCGTCGGGCGGGCGCGGCAGCTCCGCGGAGTTCGGCGGCGTGCACGTGACGCTGCTGTACGAGGATGTACGGGCTGCGTACACGATACGACACCTGAGGGTAACGCCCGTGGTTAGTGATTTGTTTGTAGTAAATGTAGTAATTGCATGAAAATAGGAAAATTTTGTACAAGTAGCGTCAGGCTCCGAAATTGCTTTAAAAAGGACACAAAGGTTCATCTTCATATCACTTGGTTAAACACATAACACACATAACACATTTAATAAGAATAAATATCAGAAATAAATTATAGTAAGCTTGTGATAGATGTGCACTAGGCAACGGTCGGCGAACGAATGACCCGAGTCTGCAGCAAGGGTCCTCACATTTATATAAAATCGCCGTCCGTTATATTCAAAACATTGATCGTGGCGCCGTCATACATTTATTGTAGTTGTGTGATGAAAAAAAAGGGAGTATTTTTGGTAGAAACGTGTATATTGCGTTGTTTTTGCTATTTTTTAAAAGGTTAAGGTTATTTTAAAACATTTACAGATTGCTTGTTCCATAATGCGTTATTTTTGCCGTATCTCAGGTGACGGAAAGCAACGGTGGGGAAGAGTCGCCCGAGCACAGCCGGCACATAGTGCAGTACCACTACACGGTGTGGCCCGACCACGGCACGCCGCGGCACCCGCTCGCCGTGCTGCCCTTCGTGCGGGCCGCTGCTGACCCCGGCACTGTGCTCGTGCACTGCAGGTACCCACATATAAGAGTCGCCCGAGCACAGCCGGCACATAGTGCAGTACCACTACACGGTGTGGCCCGACCACGGCACGCCGCGGCACCCGCTCGCCGTGCTGCCCTTCGTGCGGGCCGCTGCTGACCCCGGCACTGTGCTCGTGCACTGCAGGTACCCACATATAAGAGTCGCCCGAGCACAGCCGGCACATAGTGCAGTACCACTACACGGTGTGGCCCGACCACGGCACGCCGCGGCACCCGCTCGCCGTGCTGCCCTTCGTGCGGGCCGCTGCTGACCCCGGCACTGTGCTCGTGCACTGCAGGTACCCACATATAAGAGTCGCCCGAGCACAGCCGGCACATAGTGCAGTACCACTACACGGTGTGGCCCGACCACGGCACGCCGCGGCACCCGCTCGCCGTGCTGCCCTTCGTGCGGGCCGCTGCTGACCCCGGCACTGTGCTCGTGCACTGCAGGTACCCACATATAAGAGTCGCCCGAGCACAGCCGGCACATAGTGCAGTACCACTACACGGTGTGGCCCGACCACGGCACGCCGCGGCACCCGCTCGCCGTGCTGCCCTTCGTGCGGGCCGCTGCTGACCCCGGCACTGTGCTCGTGCACTGCAGGTACCCACATATAAGAGTCGCCCGAGCACAGCCGGCACATAGTGCAGTACCACTACACGGTGTGGCCCGACCACGGCACGCCGCGGCACCCGCTCGCCGTGCTGCCCTTCGTGCGGGCCGCTGCTGACCCCGGCACTGTGCTCGTGCACTGCAGGTACCCACATATAAGAGTCGCCCGAGCACAGCCGGCACATAGTGCAGTACCACTACACGGTGTGGCCCGACCACGGCACGCCGCGGCACCCGCTCGCCGTGCTGCCCTTCGTGCGGGCCGCTGCTGACCCCGGCACTGTGCTCGTGCACTGCAGGTACCCACATATGACATATAAGCTAATAAGAAGCCACCGCACTGTGTGGCCGCACCATGACACGCTAAAGCTCTGTGTGGACGGACCGTTATAAATCATTATTGCACACGACACAACAGGCAGATATAACTACTTTCTAATAGGGTACAGGTAGGATGCAAAAATGTTACAATCTATAACTAGTTTAGATCCGGCTCGAAGGACCAGTGAAGGTACATTTCAGATGAGACATCAATGAAATACTGATAACATATATATTATTTATTGATTATGACATATTTATTTATTTATTCATAAGTGATTAATACAATTTCCGATACTGCCTTATAAGTTAACACGTACCACACACAACAATAAATGATAAGAAAATGTTCTAATCTTACACACAAGTTTTAATTTATTAAATTTATGTTTCAGCGCTGGTGTAGGCAGAACGGGCACGTACATAGTAATAGACGCACAATTAAACCAATTGAAACTAACGGGGACGTTATCCCCGCTCGGGTTCCTATGCAGAGCGCGCACACAACGAAACCACCTCGTACAAACCGAAGAGCAGTACGTATTCGTACACGACGCCTTACTAGAGTACGTACGCTCTGGCAACACTGAAGTCGAATTCGCTAAAGCCAGAGAATACCTCGTCAAACTCCTAGAACCGATCTCGGAAGACGAGCTAGCGGTTATGGACCTTAGCCCGGTTAGAAATAAGAGCGTTAATGACTTGACAACTGTTGAGAATGACGTCACAAGCGTCAAGTCGAGTAGTGACAAAGATAAGACTGAAGTTATGGAAAACGGCAGTGAAATGTCAATAAAAACGGATGAATTGAACAGCGAGCCGAGTAAATCTTCGGATGGGCAGGAGAAAGAGGTGCTGGTTAATGGGGATGAAAGCGAGGGTGTGTATGATTTGGCGCCAAGATCTACGGACACGTATAGCAAGAAAATGGCGGCGTATAATAGTATGAGTGAAGAGGAGAAAGAGGAGATTAGGAGGTGAGTTTAATTTACACTATTATAGACACTTGTAAGAAAGAATGTGACTGACATTGATAAATTAGAAGGATACTTTTATTCCTTGAATTTTATAATTTATAAATGAAAATAAGAAATCATTCTTTAAAAAAAATAGACTTTATAGTTATATTTTTATTTTGCAGAGCAAATCGTGCAGAAAATTACGCACTGTTAGAGCGAATGCGTTCGTTGGCGAATCGACAGCCAACGTACCAAGGGCCGCCGCCTGTTAATTTGTTGGAAAAACAATATCAAGTACGTCATAATATTTAATTTATTTTTAATTAATGTGTTGTAAATCGGTCCTTGATAAATATATTAAGTTTGTGTTAAATCTGTTCGTATAAAGTGGGTCAAAATCGAGTTTGAAGAGTCACATACGAAAATACAAGTGAAGCTAATAAAAGCGTGTTAAAAACATGCGTTAATTTAGCAGAAATAAAAGAAACAAATCTAGACAATCCATCTCGAAGAATCAAAAGACATTACCTATAAATATATTATATTTTTCAGTTGATAACACGTTCATGTGTGGAGCCTAGTGTATGCGCACGCGCACCGCACAATGCTGAGAAGAATCGGCCTGGTGGCATTCTGCCTTCAGATTCTGCTAGAGTCATGCTCGTTCCTAAGCCTGGTGTTGAGGGTAAGTTTATATTATACTAGCTTTCCGTGCGTGGCTTTGCCTGCGTTTAAAAAAACCCGCATAGTTCCTGTTCCTGTGGGATTTCGGGGATAAAATGTAGCTTATGGCTTATTTTGTACCGTGTATTTGATTTTATTTAATTTAAAAGTGTTATTCGCAGATTTTTATGTTTTTTGAAACATCTTTTTTCGTGCCAATTATGTATTTTTTGCACTATATTTTCACATTGTTTTCAACTTCAACCTTTATTGAACAAGTGTAATTCTTTTGTACTTATAGGCTTTTCTATATTTTATTGCTACTTCTATTTCTAACATCAATTTTTTATGTGTCTTGTGTATTTTTTCCGTAGTAGAATTTCACATAGATCCTAACATTTGTGTGTACGTATATATTTTGCGTACCTACTAGCTTTTCACATCATCTCTAACATCCTTTTTTTGTGTATATTTTGACATTGTTTCTTTAATCTTAAGATTTTATTTTTAAGTGAAACTTGTTTAGGCGCGTTGAAAGTAACATTTTATGGCAATACCGTCTCGTCATGGAGGAAGGCGACGATTTTGGTATCTGTAAAACGATACTGTCCAGGGCGACTGTCCTCTGCAGCAGGTTGCAGTTGCCCATTTAAACGTTTTTTTTGGTATCTTTGAATGTTGTCTTGAATCTTGCCTAAGAAGTTTCACTTCTGACAAAATCGAGTTTAAAGCACACAACAAAGTGCTTGGCACACGCGCTCTTTTCTGTTGTGTATTAACTTTTCACCTAGACATGTATTTTTTAGTTCGAAGTAATTTTGTGAACTTTTTTTAATTTTTTTTTGCATTTTGTGCGTGCGCAGGCAGCGAGTACGTGAACGCGTCA
This sequence comes from Colias eurytheme, assembly GCF_061535395.1. Classification (NCBI taxonomy): domain Eukaryota; kingdom Metazoa; phylum Arthropoda; class Insecta; order Lepidoptera; family Pieridae; genus Colias; species Colias eurytheme. The sequence continues at coordinate 7,310,158 of NC_143003.1, read as the reverse complement.
TGGGTTTGCGGCAGACGGCGCATGCGCGAGTACGCGGTGGCGCAGCACCCGGGTGGGGCGGGCGAGCTGTGGCGGCTGCTGTGGGACCACACGGGGCAGCTGGTGCTCGTGCTGCCGGAGCAGCCGCATGGGGACGAGGTCTGTAGCCCAAGGGGCGCAGCACCCGCTGATATGTTTATTTATTTATTTATTTGACTGGCCGGTTGGCTTGGTTGGTAGTGGCCCTGCCTTCCAAGCCAGAGATCGTGGGTTCGATCCCCACCCGGGGCAAATATTTGTGTGATGAACATAGATGTTTGCTCTGTGTCTGGGTGTTAATTATCTATATAAGTATTTATTTAAAATTATATATGTATGTTTATCAGCCATCTGGTTTCCATAACACAAGCGAAAGCTTAGTATGGGATCAGATCGTGCCGTGTGTGAAAATTGTCCCGAAATATTTATTTATTTATTTATTTATGGAACACACAACAATAAATACACATTACATTATATATTAGACATTATCTAATTAATTGTATCCAATGTATTTCTCAATTATAGGTGTACACAACATTCGCATTAATAACACTTATACAATTAAACATAAACGAAAGAAAAACATAATCAATATACTACATTTTTGTTGTAATATACTACATGTTTACACAAATAAAAAGGGCAGAATTTATATAACAGTGAAATAAACAATTCAAGTGTTATTACAACCAGATAAGATAATTATATATTCGATTTTTATATCTTGCAATGCATTACAGGATTGCGACGTGTTCTGGCCGACGGAAGATGACAGGGAGCTGTTCATCGCGAACTTCAGAGCGAGTTTTGTGTCAAAAGAAACATACGTGGCACATCGGCGGCCAGACAGAAAAGCAACCGAAACACCAGTGGAAGCACAATCACCAGAAGTCAATGGTTACAGGCGGCAGGAAGGCTCGGAGTGCGCGGACGATGAACGACTCATCCCAGAGAGCAATTCGCCAATCACAGACCCGGAACCGGCCTACCGCTTCGACAGAACAGAATTACGCCTAGATTCCTTAAACGGCAGCAGAGACCTATCAGCGCGCAAATCAATAGCCAACGGCGATCTATTCTCTTCCCTACAAGAAAAGAAAAACGGCCCAAAATCGCCTAGAAGCCCGTCAAAAATGTCGCTGAAAAACTTCAAATTGAGTTCGCCAACGAAGTTTAAGTTCCCCGAGTGGGGAGCGCGGTCAGCTGGCTCCCCACCAGAGGAAGCACCCCCTCCCCCTCCCATAGAACCTTCCCTAACCGTAGAAGAAGAAATGGAACTCCACAGGCCATGTTATTATTTCGAGCGCGTCGACAGTGTCAGTGACGATGTGCCCGCGGACAGAGTGATCGAAGTGACGAACGTTAGTGTGCATTCGTTGCAGGACGATTATCAATTAAGTGTTAAGTTCATACGGTGCTGTGGCTGGTTGAATGGAGATACCACGGAATATACTCCTGGGTCGCCAGATGATAATGAATTCGTGAGGGCAGTAAGGGAAGGGAGTGGGAGTGAAAGGGAAAAGGCGTTGGATAGATTGGTCGAGCCGTATAAGGACTCGTTTGCGCTGATAGAGTTCGTGGCTGGCTGCCAGATGGAGTATAAGAACGGGCCTGTGGTTGTTGTTGACAAGTGAGTATAGGCTTTACTTATTTCGAAAATGTTCTCTTTGGGTAAAATATAAATTTTCAAATTTGATTTAAGTTATCATTAATTCAACCTATAGAATGAATACAAACTGATTTTTAGTGTTAACTTCTCATCAATTAAACTAAAAATAGCGCATATTTATCTAAATTCAACTATTTTTATACCAAAGTCCAAACGCACCAATCAGTGTTAGTTATGAATGTGTAACATAGACAATGTGTGATACATAGACAAATTGTTCGCATAGAACATATTATGTATACAGGGTGTCCCACTATTGGTATACTAAGCGCGAAGGGACTTGTAGTCTTGCATACACTGATCATGTAAAAAATACTTAAACAACAAAATTAAGTCAAAAAATTATCGATAATTTTTTCCTGAAAATTCATATTTTCTTCTCTAGCTTCGCGCAGCCGGCATATACTGCTTCTCTAATGTGAGCATTTTCTCTATGAAAACATAATCTTAAACGATAGCTCACGTGCTGGTGGCAAAGTTGGGCGGGTTGCTTGTTATGGGTGTACACATAGAGTTTTAAAAATTCATCTATTTGAAAAAAAAATGCGTCTGGAATTTTATAAGTATTTTTTACGTACTCAGCGTATGCAAAACTATAACCTCCTTTGTGCTTAGTATACCAACAGTGGGACACCCTGTATACTCAAATAAAATAATGTATTTTAACACCTATGTATACCATGTTCACTTGCAAATAAACGATTTATTTATTTATTTATATAAAATTCTGTCAGACTGGGCGGTTGGCGCGCGCTTTCCTTCTGCGCACTAAGCGCAGCATGCGGCGGCGCCCGCAACCCCGCCATACACGAGCCGGGAGCCGAACACGCGCCCCCGTGCCGCACCGCAGACGTGTACTGCGCGTGCGCACTGCAAGCGCACGCGAGATCCTCCCCCCACCCCGCGCTGCCAGCCTTCCCCCCCCGGGCTTTGTTGGCCTGCTACTGTGCGCTGGCTGTGTACGGCCCGCGGCTGCCTGCGATCAGCTGAGCCCATAGATACTAAGGTAATGTATGTAGTGTGCATTACAAGCAGCATGCCCCCTCCCCCCACCAGTTATAACCGCAATTTGAAATTGAGCAGATTAACTACAAGGTAATTTGTGAATATGTAAAGAACCATAATTATAATAATTAACAAACAAGCCACTTGAATCAACACTTGAAAAATATTGTCCAGTCGATCTTACAAAATCGAAAACTAAAAAATAATAATAATAATACAATTACTAACTTAATGTTACCATTAATTTCAATTGTAACAAATATTTATAACATCTGCAAAATGATTATAGCACTGTCCCATCCCTAGTAAAACAACTTCTACCAGCTAACATCTTGGTCATTCGAAATAGAATCTTATGTCTCAATAAATAACGTCCATTTTCGTTTGCAGGTCACGAGCGCATCACAAAGAGTCTGATACGTAGTGTAAATACTCAGTGCGTTGTGCGGTAGCGAAGTATTATTTGACCAAACGTTGGTAATGCCGTATCCAAATGTTGGCCCACTGGTTGGCCAATGTTGGCCAATGTTTGTGATGGTTTATGAAGAACTCGTGTTGATGCAATTGAAAGTTTTATCAATATGTTTAAATATTTATATGTCACAGTTATTGTTCTAGAGACACATAGAAAAAAATTGCGTTTCTATACAAGGCCACGTATTACGAAAGTAATTTGAAGATTATTATCACGTTTAAATATTATGTCTCTGATGTCCGTGTGGACCTTATTTTATCAAGAAAACGAGTTGTTCGTTGAAATAAATAAAACATATTTCAATTCAAAAGTTTGTTTATTATCACATTTCTAAGCAAACATTGGCGCTAACATTGGCCATATCCTATATACATATAAAATATACGTAGTTGATGTAATTCATTGGCAAATAACCTAGATCAAGTTAAAGTTTCGTCTCTTATGTAATAAGATGAGGTTGTGTGAGTAATGTAAACACAAGTTAGTAGGTTTAGAGCGGACAAACATACAAAAAATGGGGGGAGAATGTTCTATGAAATAGCGTATTTATTAGAAAGTATAAATCAAAGATTAGTGAAAGTATTACTGGAAGCAATATATTTATTTTATAAGTACCCACGTGGTATTTTGATTTATAAAACTTAAAAATGGCCATATGTATGCTTATATTTTACATACAGGAAAATAAATAAACGATTTTCTTAAAGCATTCTCCTCCCATTTAAATGTACCCTGATGTATAGATATAATATATGTTTATTAAACGTATTCAAATTTATTAACAAAAACCTACCTAGATTTTTACCAATTTATCATATATGGTACAGCAGTTTAGCTATCTTAACTAACACACAGACTCTAGTTATTTAAATGCGTGTAATAAATATATCGAATAGTACAGTTCGATTCAAACTTAATGGCGGTTCGGAAGTTAGGTGCGAGTGCGCACACGGCTCAGCCCCCCTAGACAAGTGGCTTTCTATTAGCGTAAAGTTCAATAGAATAGATTATTAATGTATGAGATTGACGTAATCAATCGTCGTCGTCGTCGTAATCAAACGTCAATCTCATACATTCATAATCTATTCTATTGAACTTTACGCTAATAGAAAGCCACTTGTCTAGAGGGGAAGGTCCCTTAACGTCCCGCTAATACCTAAAATTGTTTTCTGCGCCTCGAATCGTACGATGTTCCGAGCTGCCATTAAGTTTAAATCGTACTGTATGCAGATATTGTATGTTTCTTGAACGGTTTAATGTATTGTTAAAAGTGAGATTATTCAATAATGGTTTTTATTAACAACCAAAAGTCATTAAATTGATTAAATGTTCGGCGTATACAAATATTGTAGAGGTAAAAATATTTCAAAATTCATCTAAAACGGTTCAGTGTATCCAAAGTGAAAACACAACACACATACGAGAGTTTGAGAAAAAACTCAATAAATACATATGTATGTTTGTACATTAAGCAATGTAACAGACTACCCTCAAATTAAATAAAATACACTATTATCAGTTAGATGCATCACTAATGCTATATTCCTATTTTGTAAAATATTTTTCTTTTAAACGGTTGAGATTTGACATTACTTATCAAAACGTCAAAATTCAACAGTCAGTAAGAAAATAATTTTACATTAAAAGAATGGAGCAAAACACATTTGTAATTGCTGTATTTAAAGATATTTAATTTATATCGGATGAAAATTAATCGAAAATACATTAAATATCTTTAAATGGGCAACACTTAGTTCTGATATTAATAAAAAACATATATCCAGGGTTTTTTATCTAGACATATTATAATAATAATATCCTAGACTTGTTTTGCTATTTTTCTATACTATGAAATTAAAGGCCCATTATAATCCAATAGAAAATATCGTAATTAGTATTAGGATACAGCTTTGTGTAAAAAACAACGCTATCTTAAAAAAACTAATGTATAACCCGTGCCAATAAAGTATTAAAAGAAGTGTCTTCTCTTTCACACTTTAATAAAACGAGATTAGCTATCTCGCTCACTCTAACAACGGTTACAATTGCAATATGCCTACATTTATTGGTACGAGTTATACTCTATAAACTACTCTATACATTGAAATTTACTCAATTAAAAATGGTGAGGTTGAGGTTGTAAGAGCAATCGAAGGAACATTTTGGATATAAAAGAACAACAAAATATAGGTATTAAAATTATATACCTAAAGATAAATGCATGTTGTCCTGACTGATCTATCAAAAGTTTACTAGATTTGATAATATCACATAAATAGATAAATCACATTACTCATTCTAAATATTTGGATTTCCAGTGTTAAAATTAAAAATTCGCGTTTAACTGTCCAAAATTACTAGATCATTAAATATTTAAACCATATATGGTCGAAATTCTTTCCAAGTCACATATGATAAGTGAAAATCGACGTTATTCCTATTAATATATGGTCCAGTATTCGTTAATCTATTGTATAAGGAATGCTTTTGATTGGTCAATTATGTGGTTTTGTTCGATGTATGATTGGATAAGGCTTTTCCAAGGAATGGAGGCGAAATTTTTGCGTATGTAATGTTATTCAAAATTAACTTCTAAGTGCAAAGAATAAAGTCGTAATTCAATCGATGTTAACGCAGATAAATATATAAAAACGATGGCAGCTTTCCAGTCACTTTGCATAATTTCCGGAGTAGGAATTATATTATAGTCCGGGATACATCGCCCATTTTTGCAAGTGATTACTATCAAGCTAATTTTTCGTGAGTAGCTTTATTTTGATGAGATGCCCAATAATTTCATGTACGAAACTCTCGATTGTGGTAGCTTACAGAGGTAACAAGGATAAAAAATTTTGATTTGACGGTTCTCAAATATTTATTACGCAATTTGTAGGACAATATGTCTGTTGAATTATATAAGTATTAAATAAGTGAAAATAAAAAAATCAGCTGGTTAGTAATCATTTATGATGACTTCGTTATCGATACACATTGGAAAGGGGGACTCTTTGATCAAACCATAGATTTTGTAGGACAAAAATATTTTTTCGAATAATTTAGATAATTATCTTGAGATTGAACAAAAAAAACATTCAGTTAGTACCTAATTAATATTTGAGAACCATCAAATCAAAATATTTTATCCTTGTTTCCTCTGGTAGCTACCACAATCGAGAGTTTTGTACATGAAATTATTGGGCATCTCATCAAAATAAAGCTACTCACGAAAAATTAGCTTGATAGTAATCACTTGCAAAAATGGGCGATGTATCCCGGACTATTACAAATGTATATAAAATATAGATTTATAGGTGTTTATCATGAGTTATCGATTAGATTTTTATTATTATTAGAACTTAATATTTTATATTGCAGTTTGCAGAATAGACATATATACTCTTTTGCCTTCGATACTAGTTTTCCGCCCTTGCTACGCTTGTGGTTTATATAACCATGGCAAATATATAAATGACTAAAAATTTATAGTAGTCTGGAAGTTAGTCCATAGTTTTAGTTTGATAACATGCCTAATACTCGATAATAGTGATTTTTATAAGTTCGTGTTATTCTCGATTAAGGAATTATACAAAGTGACTATTTCTGGACTTGAAAAAGTCGAGAATTTTAAGAAAATATAAGGATTACCGATGACCGTTGTGAAAGGCTATAGGTGTATATATGATAGGTGAAAGCGCAAATTTATATTGAGATCTTTCATATCATGGGAGGAGACTTTGTATCACAGTGATGAATTTTTAAAGCCTTTCTACTTATATTTGTTGCATCGGCTGTAAGTAGTCGTTCTCCGCTAAAATAATATGGTCTAAAAATATCCCCTCCATAAAGTCCTCCAGAGAATGTCAATTTACAATGCTCCCTTTTTACTTCCGACATAAATTTTTGACAGACTTCCATGGATCCAGGATACATTTTTTAGAACAACAAAACATTGGAGTTTTTTAACTTCTGACCTGTTCTGAAATAAATGTGTAATTTTACCTATATTCTGCACAAATTTAAGTAACATCTATACCAAAAAGGCTTTAAGGAATACACTAGTTTTTAGCACTGTGATACAGCTAAGTAATAATAACAGACTGGGCAAGGTCTCTGCACTGAAAGCTCTTAAATGTGCCATTTTAGGCTTAGTATATACGTAGTTAGTTTGAATTTTATTCCGTATACAATATAGATGTTTCGCTTAGCTCAATTGTTTTTATATTAACGCATTTTGTATTCGTATTAAAACTTCTTAACTTCATAGTCAGCCTCTTCGCCTTTTGGCAGTTTTTTTTATTGGTTACAAGATTTTGATACTTATCTCACAAATGTATAAGGGTGATCATTGATTGTCTTGTTTGTCATTGATGTAAGGTTCCAGATGGATATTCGATATATTAAGGGGGATATACAATAGTTGATGCATGATATTATGAAAGCTAGTGGGTGTTATTTTGTTGAATATGAATTTGTAACTTGATTTACGATAACTTTCCATAAGAAGAAAGTACCATAACTAATCCAAATAAGGCACAAAAATAAATATCAAATAGACTAAAAATTGAATAAAAATTTAAAAAGGTCCCTTTCCATGTGAAATTCTCCACATTTTCATACAATCAACTATTCGTATATCTATCTCTTTCATATACAAGGAATCTAATATCAATTTTCACAATAAGAGTGAGATATAAGTATAAACTGTCACCCTGTGGCGAGATAATCCCACAATCTTTTTATTCTTCCGTAAACCGTCTTGATAAGTGCCAATAACAGTTCCGTATATTATATGCATTCCATTTTACTGGAAAAATTGGATATCCTATACCCCGATCCTTATAGTGATCTTTAATTATTGTTATATCTCCTCCCCCATTTTTTTGTTTCGTCTGGTTGCGTTATATACTTCGCTACTTAAAAAAATTGGTTGTTTGTAAAGTAGGTTTACGATCGAGATGTTTACGTGATAACGTCTTATTGGTGGCAGCGCTCGAGATGAGACGGGAGATTGGTCCGTCTCTCTCTCGTTATACCTGCGATTGCGCTCGTGAGGTTTTGGTGTGACACAAGTTTCTAACATGTCACCCGACTAAAACGATTTTAAAAACGTTATCACGTTAAAATGACAGTGATTTATTGCAAGGGCAATACTGTTTTATTTTTCTTAAACAGACTTTTTGTACTTGTTGAGTATATTTTTTGACATCAAAAACACCTTTTCCTACTTTTTGGGTTATAATTTTTGACATCAATCGTGTGTCGTTTTTTTTTTCGTTTAGGAATAGATGACATTTGAATTCTAGTGGTACCATCTATGATTGAGTTTGAGACAAAACGATGCTGCGCAACGTATTTTCACTTTTTGTTAAGTAAAGCACAATTTAAATTAAGTAGACACTTTAAGTTTATTACTAACTGCATTTTATATACCAACGATGTTTACAATTAGTTTTACACATTACTAACTTTGGTTGATTTCGTGATTTTTTTATCCAAGTCAAAGTTGGTGAATCAAATGTAACTAATTGAATTTTGAAGTTACATTTTTTATTTTACTCAAGTGTACATTTATTGTATTTAAATAATTTTTTAACACAATTAGAAGTCGCGTTAATCAACCACGATTATTTTTATAATTTATACATTAGTAGTAACTTTTTTTTATTTCAACACTTGTTTTACAAAGTTAAGGCTGACTCCCTGATGTATAGTGCAATATGCGATCAGTATTCTGGTCTGATACCTTTATTCCATTTAAAAAATCATGTTTTTTATTATTCGTCCTTTTTGATCACATTTATAGGTTAAGAATATCATGAACTCGTAATGTGTTCACTATTATAAATTCGCGGGAGGATTAATTAAAAAATGTCTAGATGTCGAAATATGCACGTTTGTTTCTATTTTAAAATTACATTAAATTGGCTTTTGTCATGTGATACGTAAAACTTTTAATTTATAGATGTCTAGTGAATGTGAGAAGCGATATTATTAAAGTTTCATGGCAACATTGATTGTCAAGTGTCACTTATATTTCCCGCCAAAAATTTGACGTTTTGTTTTTCCCGCGCACATGATCGGTCCTGACTCCTGAATGTAAAAAAGAATGTGCCCAAATCTTCAATATATTATAATCGGAAGTATTTCGGGCTGATGCTGTCGTTATACTTGTGTAGTGATATTTTTTTTATTTCTATACCCTATGTACAGATTAGTATTATAAAACTCCTAGTAGTTATAACTTTAATGTTTTGTACATCACATTTGACTATGTAAATCGTATGAAGACCTATTTATTTTATGTAACCGCCTGTATTATTTGAAATGTAAAAATATATAAGAAATTGTATATGTGTTTGTTGTTTTATTTTATTACCTATACATATGAAGTACTTACCTTATCTGGAAATTAAAGAGTACAGTGATTCAATATATTATTTGATATTTCTATCCTATTATGAACAAATAACAATGCACAAGCAAATAATATCTTTTTCGGGACAATATCTATGCTCTCTATAGTAATTGTATAAAGGTAAGAATTATGAGGTCTGAATCTACTAAACTGATTTTTAGAATAATTTTACCGATACTAAGCCATATAATATTTGAGTAACAAGCTTTTTCTTCCCTTGTGAAACCAGACGAAGCCGAGGCAATCGTTAAGTACTTTTTACAAAATCGATAGATTTTTCTTGAAAAGAGTCGATTGAATGCGTATTGATCATTCTAGTACAAAATATAAATAGAACAAAGGAATAGCTTCCCTCGTCCCTTGGTAAAGTTATCGATAGTCTACCCACGCTATCCGTAAGAATTCACAAGTTTTTGCAAGCCAGCTTCTAAAAGTATAGGAAAATAAGTACTAAAATAAAATAAAATAAAACTTTGTAATAAGCAATAAAAATATAAGTACTGTGCTTAAGAAAAAAAAATCCTCTAGATCTATAATATAACGCGTTCACGTTAAGATGTAGCAGGCCTTCTGGCTTACATCGAGAAACACCACAAAAAAAAGCCTAAGTACAATTCAAATAGGTAACCTGCAACCTATTGGTTAGTTTAGGTTATTCATATAATTTATTAACACGTAGTTACGATATAAATGCAAAATCAAAGATGAAAAAAAAAAACAATTCTTACACAAAAATTGACTCGCCACTCGTTAGCCATGAGAAAACAGTAAGAAAAGTTGTTTCAAAATGATTGATGAGGAAACCTAAGTACTTGACCTGAAATGAAATCCTATCCAAGACGAAGAAACGTTATGAAACCCTAATTTACGAACAATCAGGCGAAATTCCGATAGGTATTTAATTTACAAGTACAGCTGAAGTATTGCGAAAGTCAATTCCCAAAGTTCCGAACTTCCTAATATTTCAGTTTTCCTCCAGTGGAAGCGGATTGCGAAATAATTCGTCCCAATACTTAACTACATTTTGTGCCGGCGAAATTTCTTGCTAGGAGGTACTTTTTTGTAACTTTCCTCTTGGATAGGTATGTTGTAAGCACGTTATACTGATTTTATTATAAGCCTATAAGAACATGTTAATTATCATAGAATTTAGGTAATTATACCTACCTATTTATTGTATAAATAATTCTTTTCGAACGCTTTCAAAGTGTTGTTATTATTTATAATGGCAAAAATAAGATCTGTAAAATAAGAGTATTTTTGTTTGCTCTTTCGTTCTAGCTTTATTGTAGTAATGAACATGTTGCACCTATGATTTTCTGTTACTCAAGCCAATAAATGAATATATAAATAAACCAGTGTTTTATTTGCATACCTAACTACCTCTTTATTAACACATATGATATACCTACCTACCTCTTTATTAACATACCTGTATAATAAGTATACTATGTATAATATTCTATGTATAATATATTATGTATAATATACACCATAATATGTTTAATATTCAACTTTTGTCTTTGTTTCGACAAACTTACATCCGGTGCATTTAGATCAAACGAGCGAAATCATTCTAACCCCACTATGTCAAATTCTTTTGGTGTAAACAGGCGTAGAGCATTCTTTTGTTGTTCTTAGTGCGTTCGATAAGATTCTATGCAATGTTCTAATACTGAACAACACTGAACACGACTTTTCATTTACACTAAAAGATATCGAAAGAATGCTCTTGCTCTAGCTCTAACTCTATGTTCGTGTGGTCTAAATGCTCCTTAGGAAAACAGTTATCGTGTTCTATAGAGTCTACACCTGAATACATACTTGTAAAAGCATGCTCGCTTAAGTTTCTAAATATGTATTACACTATATATAAAATCTTATCTACCTATTTATAGTTTTCTTAGACAAATTATAAAAGATTCATATACCTAGGTAATTTCTACATTCCTATTACATAAGTAATTTCTACATTCTTACATTACTTTTTCAAATGGAATTTACAACTTAGGTACCTATAATTTCCCCCTATAGTAGGTCCTATAGGTATATAAATTTGTTTTTGTATATTTCGTACTTGTTATTTTTTCCATCTGTCACGTCGATGCTAAGTATGAAATGTCATGAAAGGCGTTAAGTGCAGAGGCGTTTGAAGAACGTGTATTGATTGTATAAACGACTTATAAATCATTGTAATGAAAAACAAACGAAAGGAAACATTTCATGAACCACGCATTAGGTATTATCTAGCAGCAAATTATAAAAAAAAACATATGACAGTGTGTTTATTTCAATTTTGAATTTCTATCTACTTTTATCAATGCCTTCAATAATGGGATTCACAATTCGACTGTATTTTTTTTTTAATTTGTTAATTCAGAAGTCAGAACGGCCTGCGACCGATTTTGATGATTCCTCTCTTTTTTCGACATTTAAATTTTAGCCAGTTCAGATAATTTGAAGGCGGTTTAGATTTTTTTAAATTGAGTAGATTTCTGTTTACCTAAATGGCAGCTCAGTGGGAAATTACATTCCTACGTTTAATATACCTATTACTACAGGCACTACTGCCCCCTCGTCAAGTGGCTTTCTGTTAGCGTAGCGTTCAATAGAATAGACTACGAATGTATTAGATTGACGTAAGCTGTAGATACGTTATCTAGGGGGCAGGTATCAGCAAATTGCTGACAGCAATTAGGAACCATCGATTCAGAACGCAATTTATACTACAGAGAATTGACATAAAGTCAATCTTACTTCGGTGGGTACTACTCAGAAAAATAAATATATTTATTCCCTTAGGTATCTCCGTAGGTGGAACCTTATGATTCATACCGACATTCAAAGGTATTTAAACCTACACTCTTATCAATAATTAAACCATTATTGATAAGGATTTTAATACTGTTGACTTGTCCTCACTTCTCTGAGAAATTTCCTATTTTTATTTATTGAGATGGAGAGAAATACTTAAAATAAATAACTAGGTATGTACGTACTTAGTTCAGGCAGTATCTTGATACAACAACATACATAAACAGCATAAACTGCTACATAACCTATATACATAAACTAAAAATATGGAAGATAAAAACCCATGGAGGGTTCTCGCGTAATAACCACAGGACAGTTCTTTGGCATATATGTACTTACAGTTACATATTTTGTAAAATTAAATTGTAATACTGAAATGATCTAAAAGAAAACTTTCTTGTCGGTTCTTCTCCATAGATACTGCTTTCCGAATCGGTGGTAGATGTTAAAATTATGTATTGACGTTTCAAAAGTGCTTCTCGAAGAAGTCTAATTGAATAAATAAATGTTTGAGGTTGAGTTTGAGTTTGCTTGGTATAATATAATATTATAATGGCAAAATCGTGGCAAAATCCCATGGATGTTGATCATTAGATTTACGTGACATTTGAACAAATAATTTTTACGTAGGTAACATTCAAAGTAATAATTGTAAACTTATTAATGAGTAAGAAATTGTTTTTTAGGTCTTCTTAAGCATTTTGTTTCTTTCTTCCCTTTTTATACTGTGAACGCTAACTGGATTGCTGGGTTGTGTTACTTTATTTTTCTTCTATGCACGTGTTTATCACTGAATTCCTCCTAAACGACTGTTTTATTTTAATGAAATTTGCTGTGCCTCTACGTGGATTTGATAATTGATTTGAAGCGACGAACAAACGCTGCTATAATTTAAACGATGAAAATTTGCGTATATTTTACGAGATAATCGGTTATGATAAGTAATATTATTGTTACCGGCCAAACCCGATTTCAGGACAAACTAGTTTTGCCTAGGCTAAAACACGATCGGGTGAACTGGTATAGCCTAGGCCAAACTAGTTCATCCTAAGACCAATAGGATAAATCAGTTCATGCTAGGCCATTTTTATTCGGATTTTAGACGGAGCCCCGCTTCGCTGGGCTCCTATTTCTGTGTAGTTTTTTTTAAGAAACCTAACCTAACCTATCCTAACGGCTAACCTAACCTAAACCTAACGTATTTATTTTAGGATAAACTATAGTATGGCCTAGCCTGAACTGATTTATCCTATTGGTCTTAGGATGAACTAGTTTGGCCTAGGCTATACTAGTTCATCCGATCGTGTATAGTTTTGACTAGTTTAGCCTAGGCAAAACTAGTTTGTCCTGAAATCGGGTTTGGCCGGTAACATATGTAATTATAATTTGCGATAAATATTTTTCTCTTTTTCAATATTCGAGATATTAAGTACGTGATTGTAAAAGGAATAGCTAGGTACTCACTTATTTCAAATTTACATATTATTATTAATAAAAGTTATAACTACTTAGTTACTTATAGGTATTCATGTTCAAATGAGATACCTATTCAGAACAAGTCTAATATTAGGAACTTTTCAGACTTTGATGTACCTTAAATTTACTATCTTATTTTTTTCTTTGAGTAGGATTCTATTTCAACTAAGTTTTTCAAACTGAAGTACCAAAAGCGAAATTTATTGCATGCTTGTGAGAATTATTATGGCTCTAATCAGCATTTAAAAGTCTGTCCTTGATATAAAGCAAAAAAAGCCATTAAAATATTTCACAGAACCATTTATTTTATCAGGTAAGCTTTATTTTCTAGAGCAATACGTATTTTGTCTCCATCGTGGATTGAACCCAAGGCGCTTCTGTCTTTTAAAGCTTATGATCTTTAATCTTGTGTAAGATGAAAAAGAGCATGTGTGCCGAGCATACGTGTCAGAAGTAATACTTCTTTGGCAAGATTCAAAGATACCAAAATCGTCGCCTTACTCCATGATGTGACGGTAATGCCATGACGCGACCTTGAAATTTTACTCTCAACGCGCCTAAAGAAGTTTCACATACCTACCTAAAAAAGACAAATAAGGACATGGATAGGATATTTGGATAAAATCTTGGAGGGGATAAATAAAAAAACATTCTGCTCTGGAGTATGTGACTATTTTTATTTCGAAAAACGAAAACACCAATTAAAATTTTAAATATTAATACTATGGATAATTACAATATGTATCTTAAGTACAATTATTTTTTTCCTCTCTAAACACTTTATTGTCAAAGATTCCTCTTATTTATTGTCGACGTTTACAATTATGCCGTATTATATTAGCATACATTATTGTCAATTAATATTTAAACTATGATTTGTGAAAGCTCAAACAATATCTCTGTGGTATCCATTAATTAACATTTTCCAATCGAGAACGCCACAGGACTTTGTCGTAGCTTCCACAAATTGATTCTCAAAATTTATTTTTAAAATTTTGATATGATATTACATATGTATCGCTTACTGCAGATATGTAGCGCACGATCTAAGTACACCAATTTTTTTTTAACATTTAAGTTTCAGAATATGTATGACATGCTAAACAAGATCCTAAACATTAAATCGATCCATAGATAATAAAATAAGTTTGTAAATTTCTACAGAATATTGTTAAAATATTATATATAAATAAATTATATTGTATACAATAGTAATGTAGGATAGGACGTGCGTCCATTAATTAATAGAAGGATAACGAATAGATTGACTAGCTTAAAGCTGTAATGTAAGTAATACAATATTTTAAAGCCAAATTTTATAGTCTGTAAGTTTAATATGCCGACGGTGTACGTCGTTATACAAGTCGAAAGATTTGACACAATAAATACATAAGTATAAATATCTAATAAGTAAATAGTTAACAACTTCTCCTCGCAGCCTATTTCAGTGAAAAACAATTAAAAAAAATATCGATAGCCGCCATTACGCCGTTGCGCGGCCCTGTCAATGTATTTAATTCCATTTTCAAAATGATTCCTAATCTATTTCTTTTTTAAAACGCAACATTGTTTATGGACATGTTACATTAGGCTGCATATAAACCTACCACCTAGCATGATTATCGATAAAAGAGCGCGTGTCGCGCTTTGCTAATTTACAAATAATCTATTATAAACATGAAACATTTAAATGTAGTTAAAGCATTATTTGTCGGGATCCGGTTGTGCAAACCATTTATTACCCAAAAATTGCAAATTTCTTTTCGCGCGCCCCGCACAGCCGAAACCGACTTAGCCGTCTCGAAGGCTTTTGAAAAACACAATATTAAATATTATGGTAATAATCTTAGCGACTAATCACAACAATAATTATTTATATAAATATTCAAACAAACTACGGGATTAATATTTATTCATGTTATATTTATAATAAATGCATGTAAAATCAATTTTGTGCTAACAGTCGTTCTTTCGAAATTATTGACCAGGATTGACTAGAATGTACCTTCATAAACGTTATATTTAATAAAAATAATATGTATTATATAAAATAAATGTACAGACTTAACATTTTGTGTATTATTGTCGCGGAAAGGGAATTCCACGAAGTCGTCGGGCTCAGACTAAACCCCGTGGAAGATTCGCGCTCGAAGTCGAGACCACACGATGAGACAGTAAGCAAGCTTCAAACAGCGACCCGCGGGCCGATAATTTAATTATTCTAACAAACATTTTATTTCTTAATCTAATAAACACCGATTGTAAAACTCTAAATACGATTAAATTATTGTCTTCGCCGGCTGACCGGCGAGAGTAATTGATCGTGTATACGTTAATCAATCAAAAGGGAATTATTGTCATCTGGAAGTCCTAGAAGATACTAATCTTACACTATAAAAATATTCTTCAAGATAAAATCGCGTCTACGTCAAAATTCAGTTTCACATATATAAAAATAATGCAAAAGCTCGCGTCCGAAGCATAAGCGATATGGTGTAGATAGTAGATATGGTAATACTGATATATCGTGTTTAAAGCCTGAGAAATTGTACGTGGGAGGGTGTCCCGTGGAATGTGTCGGTCCTCAGCGCGAGGGTTCAGTAGTAAGGGACGAGGTCGGGCAGCGCGAGCGCCAGGTAGGGCTCCGGGCGGTACAGCGCGCGGCGGGCCGGCGGCAGCATCACGTCGGAGTAGCGGGAGAACTGCGACACCTGGCTGCGGCCTCCAGAGGGTTTTCTGCAAGAGACAACTCGATAAGAAAAAGATAGAAACAAAAGACATCGGGTAGAGCTTGCTCTGCCTGGCTCTGCCATTTATTCCTTTTCATGCATTTGCATGTTGTATTGTGTATTTCGACGGAAAAAACATTGAATCCTAACTAAATAGTGTCATTCTGTGAGCTGATAACTAGTAGGCCAGTAAATAGTGAAGGAAAGAGATTACAAAAGCTCGATTGTTGAATACATAAACCAAACAAATGAACGGAACTACGAATACAGAAAGCAACAGCTATTAAAAAAGAACTTTCTAGTACATACACTTTAGTGTGTCTGGTAGGGTCATCAGCGGGGTACTCAATGGGCTGCAGACCACGTGGTTCCTGCTCTCCATACACGCCGTAAGCGTAGTCGTCACCACTGCAACAAACATATATATGATTTAATTTTGTTTGTCAAAATTGTATCTGAATCGATATATTATTATTGATTATAAAAACAAGTAACAGTGTATCTATTACACACAGGTATTAACATAAATAGATAATATGTTATATCTTCTTAACTCAATTACAATATGATGACAATTCAAAGAACGTGGCACCTCTAAAGCTACATTTCAATAAAAAATATTCTATATTTCTGAGCTGGTTGTATGTTTTCCGTTATATTATTATACTCAATATGAACCAGGTACCTATCTTTTATCGATGGTTTAAAAGAGCTTTTGAAAGTGTAGTTGAATGAATATTAATAATGTTTGAGATTCCCTTGCTTCAAATTTTACAAATTCAGTGAACAGGAAACTAGTCTGTCTAGACGTTTAATGGAATACCGATTAGAGGTAGAATAATTTTAGTATCTATTGTTAGAACTTGGATATAGCACAGATAATATTAATACTGCTACACGGTGGAGTGACGACATCCGCAGGGTTGCTGGTCAAAACTGGCGACAACGAGCAAACGACCGGGCTCAGTGGCGTGCCATGACTGAGGCCTATGTCCAGCAGTGGACAAGTGTAGGCTGACAATGATGATGATGATGATATAATACTACCTATAGGTACTAGTAGATATAGGTACTGTAAATTAATTATTGATGACATAATTGTTGGCAAATGGAATCCACATTTTTCATTTTCTTGTATCGGTCAATTAGGGAAAGCTGGCATGTTCACAGTACTCACACTTATGCAATTTCACTTACAGTATGTTCAAAAATAAATGCGACTCTAGAGTCTAGTTTCATTTTAGACTTGAATTGTAAAATGGGTGCGTTGTAGATATGTATATGCAAATATAATTACTTATGAAAGCTCTCATAATTTACCTGTAAAATTATAATTTAAAAGTAAATCAATTGATGAAGTTAATTATTTATTCTAATAATAATCAATTGGATAAAAGTATTAATAATCATTCAATTATCAAATAATAATTAAATTCCTGACTTTGGTCGAGTAAAGATATCTAAGAAATATTATATTTGTAGTAAGTACGTAATACCTACCAATACGCGCTAACAAATATGTGTTACATGTTTATTGTATAATTTTCACACTATCGGTTTTAAACTCAAACTCAAACATTTATACAATTAGACTTCTTCTAGAAGCACTTTTGAATCGTCATAACAGTTTAACAGTTTTAACATTTACCACCAATTCAGAAAGCAGTATCTATAGAGAAGAAGAAGAATCTATTTAATCATAATCGTAATCTTCTACTTCACTGTAACTTTCATCGCTCGAAGAACTCGATGTTTCGTTGTCGGAATTTCTTAATGTTATTATAAATGAGTCAGTGTAATTATCTACTTTTGGTTCCAATTGAATATATTTTTCCTCGTGTTCTCGCGTCTTTCTCCAAACGTCACTAAACATATCCAGACTAATAGCATTTGCTTCCTTTCTAAATAATTCTTATACAGTTTTCAAGTTAAAGTTCACATTTTGTGATGCTACTTTCCCTTTAATAATGCCCCATAGTAACTCTATTGGGTTGAGATCTTTGAGGATTGCATCAAGTAGGTAAAAATTGTGTATAGTTTGGCTTATTTTTTTAATAATGTGATAACTCTGATTATTAATTAGTTATTTGATTTTTGAAAAAAAAAATGCCGATTTTAGTCAAAATTTATATTTTTCTAACAAGATCCTTATCATCCAAACTTCCACCTTGGTGAGAAAAATTGACATTTCTAATGAAAATGAACAAAAAATTAAATGATTTTATTAAATACTGTAAAATAGTCTATAATTCTTCCATTTACTGTATCACAAAATTCTTCATAGATTTTTAGATATTCGTACTACACCAATTACATCACCCTGTATTTATAAACAATTGCAAAATATGACACATACATAGGCCGGAAGATACTGACACAAAATTTCAGGTCATTTGTAACAGAATGGTGGTTCTACAGAGGTCTTATTACGCAATGACTAAAAGAAAAATGATGGTCAGAACTCAGAACGCTGGTACCGGAGGACTAGTCGCGTGGGCGTTAGTCGAACTCGTCGGATAAATAGCGAAAGTCAAACGATTTACAAATCGTTTGAGTTTTCCGCGGTATGGCGACCATTTGGAATCGTCCGAAAAGTATGGCATGGCAATTTTAGTAAATGGCTGCACGACGATGGTTACCTGTGCAAAAGTGAGCTCGGTACAAATGGTTGAATTGTTTTTTTTTAAATCAACGCATTCACGTCGGTATGGCGGACTGTAAGTCACATCGTAACTGTATGGCATGACACTACCGCCTACATGTTTTTTAAGGGCTATCGGTAAATTCTAAAATTTTTGTGTTACAAATCGTTGGACTTTCGCTATTTATCCGACGAGTTCGACTAACGCCCACGCGACTAGTCCGCCGGTACCAGCGTTCTGAGTTCTGACCATCATTTTTCTTTTAGTCATTGCGTACTAAGACCCCTCTAGACCGCCATCCTGTTACAAATGGCCCGAAATTTTGTGTCAGTATCTCCCGGCCTAACATGTGCAATGTGTAAATGTGTTGACGTTCCAGCTCTTCTTAATATACCTATATAGTAGGTACTCATCTCTTAACCCTTAACTAGAGTCGTGAACAATTGTTACGTGTGTATAGTCGTGGGTCCATTAGACCCATGTATTTTTAAATGGTCATAATTACTTATTTATGCATTTATTTATGTAAATTTAAATAAAATATGATATTTTAGTTTATGAAATGGTTGAATGTGGACAGTTAAGTGGCTTTGAAAACAATAAAAAAATCAAGTTAAATTCACATAACAAATTAAAAAAATATCTCAAATTAAGTAGGTTTATTAAGCACACAAAATCAGTAATTAAAAATAGATTTTCATTAAGAAATGTAGCACAATTGCAAACTAAAAATAAAAGCCTTGTGAAAGAGTTAGATAGATATCATAGGGACTTAGAACATTATAAAATGATATATGAAGTGGAAACTACTGAACTAAAGGAGAAAATAGACTCATTAAATGATATATTACATGACCTCAACCAAAAATATTCTGCTGCCCAGTTACAAATCAATGAGCACATAAAAGAGGCAGATTACCTTATAAAGTTAAGCAATGAAAATATGGATCGTTTCGAGTCTCTAACCAATAACTATGTATGTAAGTGTTCCATAAGTGACAAGGAGCAACCGTCGCCCCATAAGCCCATTGACTGTACTGACATGCATAGTATTCCATCCACGGCAACAATTTCATCTAGTAAAACAAAACATCTTTCCATGCAGGAAATTATTGTGTTGTCGGATAACATTGGTCAGGGATTTGGCGCTTTGCTTAACAACTTAGGGCATAAAGTAACTAATTTTTGTACTCCTAATAGTTCATTTACATATATCATGAATTCATTAGATAATTTTAGTTTTAATGAAAATAGCATTGTTGTTATATTATATGGAGATAGTCTTAATCTAAAAAAACATGACATTGATATAGGATTTCAAAAAATGTTGAAAATTAGTAGTGAGACAAAATGCAAATTTATGTTGTGTACATTACCATATTTGCCTGGTTTGACACAAAATCAATATAGATTTATCTATAACATTAACTTAAAATTATATAATTTAACAAATCATCATAGTGATGCATTTATATATTTTGACATAAATTCATGTACAAAATCTTTTTGCTTGACAAGGAATACAGTGTATCTGCCATTTAGATATAAGAGAGAACTTGCTATGTTAATAGCATATAAAATTATTAACCAGTCTGGTACATGTTTGGTATCAGACCATCGATCTACTATAATTTTATGTAGTAGTAATTATATACATCAACCGAGGTTAAGTGTTGACGGACAAACTAGCCCTAAGCTAGATTTAAACTAGTATGTAAGACAACAGCTAAGCAGCCTTTTTCCATTGTACATCAAAATATTCAAGGCTT
Organism: Colias eurytheme; assembly: GCF_061535395.1. Lineage (NCBI taxonomy): Eukaryota > Metazoa > Arthropoda > Insecta > Lepidoptera > Pieridae > Colias > Colias eurytheme. Next base: position 7,289,143 of record NC_143003.1, on the reverse strand, counting down.
GGCTAGCAAATTATTAGAAATAGAATTATTTTTAAATCATAATAGTATAAAAATATTTTGTGTAACAGAACATTGGCTTAAACAATGTCAGTTGTTATTAAATATTGATAATTATAAATTAAAAAGTATATACTATAGGGCACATGCTATTCATGGAGGTTCTCTTATTTTTGTTCACAATAGTGTTAAATGCAAAGAACGAACTGACATTGTAAGTCTTTCTGTAGAACGCACCATTGAACTGTCCTGTGTTGAGCTTGAGCGTTATATTATTGTTTGCGTATACAGACCTCCTTCCAGTGACTATAATATGTTTGAGACAGTCATGGAAGAAACATTAAAGCGTTTAGGCAGGAGTAAAAAGAAGGTAATAGTATGTGGTGATTTTAATATTGATTTACTTTCACACACACAGACGGCAACACGAATAGTTAATTTGTTTCACTCATTTAATCTGTATAAAGTTTTTGATGAACCCACACGAATTACACCTACTTCTGCAACTTGTATTGATAATATATACTGTGATTGCAACTGTCTAGAAAAAAATATCCTCAATATACTGACTTCAGATCACTGTGGCCAGAAAGTAGTTTTGGAATGGGATTGCATACCTAAGTTTAAAAGAATTAATGTTAGGCCTATAACTAAAAAAGGCATTGATAAATTTAGAGATAATATTAATAATAAACTGCCTAACCTGAATGATCAATCCTTTTATAATAATCCTTGTGAAATGTTTACAAATCTTTTTAATTTAGTTCATAATGAGTTTAAAAAAATATTTAAAGTTAAATCTTTAAGTATCACCAAGGATTTACCATTTAGTCAATGGGCAACACCTAGTATACACAGATGCAGGAACATTCTATATGAGTTATATGGCATGAAGCAATATAACAAAGACTTGTCATTCCATAATTATGTTAGAAATTATTCAAAAACTTTTAAAAAAGTTTGTTTCACTGCCAAGTGTCTATATGTCAGAGATAAAATACGCAACTCTGATAACAAAGTTAAAACTGTTTGGACAATTATTAATGGTGAAATGGGCAAAAGCCGGACAAATAGTACCATAAAACTTGTAAATGCTGGCAGGGTAATTGACAAAAGTGCTGATGTTGCGCTTGCTTTTGAAGATTTCTTTAGTAGTGTCCCTGTTAGTATTACTAAAAAATTAAATTCATCATCAGTGCTTGCGGAGTCCTATTTGAGGGACCATGTTGCGGAGTGTAATGTATTATTTGAATTGCGACATGTGACTGCAGATGAAATTGTTAAAACTTTTAAAACATTAAACTTAAAAAAAACATGTGATCTCTGGGGAATGTCTGTGAATTTAGTAAATAATATTATAGAAAACATTGCCAACCATTTAGCGTTTATATTTAATCAATGTTGTGACTGTGGTATATTCCCTGATTTATTAAAGTTTAGTAAAGTTATTCCTTTATTCAAAAGCGGTGACCAAGAAGACTGTAATAACTATAGGCCTATTTCTATTTTACCAACATTGAGCAAAGTCTTCGAGAAATTGATTTTAAACCAATTATGTAGTCATTTTGTTTCAAATGGTTTACTGCACGCCAAACAGTTTGGTTTTACAAGGGGGCGCTCTACCACTGATGCTGGAATAGCTCTTTTGTCACATATATATAAAGCATGGGAAAATTCAAAGAATGCTTTGGGGATATTCTGCGACCTTTCTAAGGCTTTCGACTGTGTAGAACATTCCACTCTATTACGGAAACTAAATTTTTATGGTATCAAAGGTTTATCTCAGGACCTCATAGCTTCATATCTTCAGAACAGGGTACAGACCGTTGTTGTTAATGGAGATAAATCTTGCGGTGCGCCGATTAACATTGGTGTTCCGCAGGGATCTATCTTAGGACCGTTTTTGTTCTTAGTGTATATTAATGACCTACCTTATTATTTGCAGGATATGTGTGAAATAGTACTGTTTGCAGATGATACCTCATTAATATTTAATGTGGATAGATATGACACAAATGTTGACGAAGTAAACTCTGCTCTTTTACGCATATCTAATTGGTTTAATGCTAATAATTTATTATTGAATGCAAAAAAAACAAATTGTGTAGAGTTTATCCTTCCAAATGTAAAAAAGATCAAAAGGGATATCATTTTAAACGGGGAGGTATTATACCCTGTCGAGTCTACTGTTTTTCTTGGTTTGACACTAGATGAGAAGCTACAATGGGGGACCCATGTTGCCACCACCGCTGCTAAGCTCAGCTCAGCTGCATATGCAGTTCGAAGAATAAGGCATCTCACCGATGAAGATACGGCTAGATTGGTTTATTTTAGTTACTTTCATAGCATTATGTCCTATGGAATTCTACTATGGGGCAGGGCTGCAGATATAGAAACTATATTTATATTACAGAAAAGAGCCATACGCTCTATATATAATTTACGTGCTCGGGACTCACTAAGAGATCTCTTTAAGAATATTGGTATCCTCACTGTACCATCACAGTATATATTTAATAATGTTTTACATGTACACAAAAACGCGGACTTACACACAAAAGTAGGAGATAGACACTGTTATGGCACAAGGAATAGAAATAAAATTGAAATGCCATTTTATAGGTTAGCTAAAGTTAAAAATTCATTTATGGGCCAAGGTATACGTTTTTACAATAGAATTCCTCATAGTATTAAAGAGTTTAGTAGTGTTAAATTTAAAACTTATTTAAAAAATGTATTAGTTCAGAGAGCCTACTACAGCATTAAGGAATATATGGAAGATGAAAATCCATGGAGGGTTGTCGCGTAAGAATAACAGGACAGTTCTTTGGCATATTATGATAATATATAATATTATGTAGTTAGATGTAAGTAACATGTAATGTAAAATTATATTGTATATGGACATGACTTTAAAAGAGCAACTATGGAGTTTCTTGCCGGTTCTTCTCCATAGATACTGCTTTCCGAATCGGTGGTAAATTTAAAGAATGTAATGACGATTCAAAAGTGCTTCTGGAAGAAGTCTAATTGAATAAATAAATGTTTGAGTTTGAGTTTTTGAGTTTGAAAAATATATATTATAAAAATCAACAATTAGAACTTTTATTTACTTAACATAATTTCACTTATAAAATTAGTCGTTGTTTTCTTATACAACAAAAAGGCGTCTTACAAAAATTAAAAATCTCAACAAAATTTTTATTTTTTTTATCAATTTTTTTTATCTAACTAAAAAAAGGATGTTGCTTCCTAGAAAAAACAAAAAAAAACTAAAAACTCTTGTATATAAAAAAATAGCAATCCCTAATTACGTGCAAGATTTACAAATTATATTTGCACAAGTCATGCATATGGGCTCCCGGCATTTAGTGCACAAATGTACAGTTTTTGCTCTTTTGCCAGGCAAACAGAATGAACATCGCTTCCTTTTATTTCTATCTAACAACAAAATCTACATCATCATCGGAAAACTCATTATCTGATTTAGTTTCTGCAATACGGGTAGGTGTTGAGTTTTCATCGGAGTCTTCATCATTTCTTAACAATTCTTCATTTAACCATTGTTCTAACATCTCTTCGTTATCAACACATACACTTCTGGGATTCTACATAGCGATAAACTAAATAAAAATACAATAATAAATTTAATAACGAAAATAAAAAAGATACGTATCTATAGTCGTGGGTCCAGTGGACCCCTGTAAAGGTCAGTACCTACCTAAGGAGTACCGAGCCGAACACGTCTGTCTCACAGGATACACTCCGGCGTACTATAGGAAGGTACTGAGCAGTGGGAGGTTCTGCGGTAAGTGCCGTGGAGTAAACGAGACTTTAAAAACTCAACCTGGGTCCATTGGACCCACGACTCTAGTTAAGGGTTAACCTAGGTATCTACTTTATATGTGATTAAATCCATGACCTAAATAAACAAAGTTACTATTAAGGTAGGTATTTCACTTAAATAATATACCTAAGTTGGATATAGTTAGACAGTAGCATAAACCCAAAAGTTACGCCCCCATATCAAGTTAGTAATATATTCCACCTAATTAATTCTAACTTGACGTTCACTTGGATTGCGAGGGATTATACATAAGTAAATGTATTAATAGAGAATATAATTTAATGCCAGGTATATCTATACTAATATTATAAAAGTGAAGAGTTTGTTTGTTTGTTTGAACGCGCTAATCTCAGGAACTACTGGTCCGATTTGAAAAATTCTTTCGGTGTAGCCCATTCATCGAGGAAGGTATAGGCTATAATATATCATCACACTAAGACCAAAAGGAGCGGAGCCACGCGTGTCGCGGGTGAAACCACGGAGCGCAGCTAGTGTAGAATACGTATCTTTGGTGTTGACCAAATTTTTTGTAAGATACTGATCGAGAATGGTATAATATCATCAAGGAAAATCGCCGTGGGCTTTGAAAGTACAAATAATTATTATATTTAACTATATTTACTCGTGACTAGTGAAAATAATGAATTAGTAGTACATAACTATTTTACATCCAATCTGCACTTTTAAAATCTATATTGAAATTTAAATTTGCACAAAAAATAAGTTAAAACACAATATCCCTCACGTTGAAAGTTGGTAAAATTGAATAAGCGTTTGTAGCTAATGTACCTCGAAAACTTTGCGAGATTCAAACTTGATAACTCGGTCCAACTTTTAAAATTTAATAACATCGTTTGTGGCGAAACTACCATGTTTCAACTTAAATATTTATGATAATAATTTATGAATTTTAATATCTTTGTAGAACGTTTTAGTGTTCTTTGTAGAGTAATAATGTGTTTCAAGGAATGCGTTTAACCGACTTCAAAGACAGAGGATGGAGGAGAATTTTTCCGTAACTATACATTTTATTGTTGAACGAAGTAGCCCTAAAATACATTTTTTTTATGAAAACCTTCTTCCTGCATTTTTATACATACAATAATTCGGATGGATGGATGTTTTTACCCATAATATACAGTAGAATAGGTAATGATTCTGGATTCAATCTAGTAGGTACAGTAATAATAGAATAAAATAATAAGAAGAGCTAAGCCATGAGCTGAAGCTAGTTATAATTATCAGCACTAAGTTATGGTCCTGAAGATCCACTATATATAATACTCCAGATATAATACTCCAAAAAGTAATAATAAAACTTAATTAACGTTTAGAAAACGGCACGCAAATCTTATATATAAAAATGAATCGCAAAATGTGTTGGTAAGCGCATAACTCGAGAACGGCTGAACCGATTTCGATAATTCTTTTTTTACTATATTCCTTGAAGTACGAGGATGGTTCTTATGTAGAGAAAACGTAAATATGTACCACGGGCGAAGCCGGGGCGGACCGCTAGTAGGAAATAAAACATCTCGACAATCGGTGAAAGATGTCGCATTAAGATTTTTAACGTCGACTGTTTTTAACTGTTTTCTCCTTTATAAACGTCTTTATGAAAGTCCCCAGAGTTTTGACATTTGCACAGTCCTTTCAACATTTCTAAGAAAGTTAAAAAAGAAATTTCTTTTAATATTGTGAAATTAACTACCCTCTCCACTGAGATTTTTACCTAAAATTAAATTAGTGCTTTAAAAAATGGAAGAAGGCTTAGGTTAGAAGGCAAAACATTATGATCAGTCTACAGGAACCAGTGTATTATTTTCATTATGACAATAATTGCGCTTTGATATTAAAAATGTTAGTATGGGAATTTTTATTAGATACGTTTTCTCAACCCAGACTTGCAAACACATGAAACAACTCGATCCTAAAGCTAGTAGCAAAAGCTTCTAACTACTAACAGTTGTATATTTATCCATGTAACTGAGAAGTGAAAAGCTATCTTATAACAAAGTAACGATTCGTTTGTACGTTTGTAGAATAATATAAATAGAAATCCCGGAACTGCGATTGAAAACTTCGCTGAAGTCATTACTAGGTACAGCGTATGCAAAATTCTATGAAACTGTCAGACTGATTAGAAAATTATATATAAATATTAAGTATTCCAATAGTACTACACCTACAGAAGACCTACAGTATCTTTGAATATCTATAGAAATATATTTTGTTTGATTAATAACTTTGATTGACTATTGACGTAAAAATTATTTGAAGTAAATCATCAAAAAAAGTTATTAAATAAAGAAGCAATATAAATCTTCACAATATGTACATCGCAATATTAACGGTATAATTTAACAGTTTATCTATACTTTATTATATTATAAAGAGGAAAAGTTTGTATGTATGTATGTATGTATGTATGGTTTTCACGCATAAACTACTGGACCGATTTTGATGAAATTTGGCACAGATAATCTTTAGACCCTGAGAAAGAACATAGGCTACCTTTTATTGCGAAATATGTACCACGGGCGAAGCCGGGGCGGACCGCTAGTTTAAGTTAAAGTAATTTTGTCCCTAAGAAAACAAACTTAGTTTTGGTACACATTAGAATTAACATAAGTTTCTCTTCATGAATTTATGCGTAGAATACTTTATTTATTTAAGACCTTTATCTCAAGAAATTTTAAATACTTAATTTACTGAAATTTTAGTGTTATGTGAATAATACAGAGTTGAATCGAAAATAAAGAAATCGCAAGAAAAAATACTTTTAACAATTGAATTAGCCTCTACTTTGCTTCATATACAAATCTTTAGTATCTCTTTAACTCGTATAATTGGTAAAAATATCTTGAATCAATATACCTACATAAATTGACGATATATTTTGGTATAAATACTTACCCCCGACCAGCAGCGATTTCTTTAATTTCTTGCTTTTGTTCGGTTTCATATTTCCGTTGCAGTTCGCGGATGTGCTCCTGCCTTATCAACTTCTTCAGAGCCTCGAACCTGTTGACAATTGGTAGATTTAATGAATCCCTATATAATTGAAATAATTTCAATCTTAATTATAGTATACTAGTGGTCCGCCCCGGCTTCGCCCGTGGTACATATTTCGCAATAAAAGGTAGCCTATGTCCTTTCTCGGGTATCAAAATATCTCCGTACCAAATTTCATGCAAATTGGTTCAGTAGTTTAGGCGTGATTGAGTAACAGACAGACAGACAGAGTTACTTTCGCATTTATAATATTAGTATGGATTGAAATTGCAATAAATGATGCTGCATTCATAAAATCAGTAAGTATCGTATTTATTAAAATGTAAGTTATTGGGGACTTTTCTCTCTATGTAATCCTTGAAACTGAGCTTTATGACCAAGATTCGATGAAAGGTTCCTAAAGTTTTAAATTTTTAAACATAAACGATTGAAAAAGTTGTCGAGAGACTCACCAATAAAATAACAATGAGCTTAGCCCAATTAATTTTCTTATTAAATAATCACATAATATACTACTTATTAATACTTCTATATAAGTATTTATTATATATCTCAATAAAAATATAACTAACCTATCACGTTGAGGGGGCACCATGAAAGTAGAAGCACCCCGGGGTCGCGAGGGTCCCGGGTACCGCAGGATCTTCCCAGAAGTATGGGGTACATTTAGCATTCCAAACATCTGCAACAAATTATAACAATTAGAAACTTGTACAAAATAATGTCAAATTAAAGTTAAATATACGATTTGTAGGATTTGGTTTTTATTGTTAAAGTTGATCTATAAATTGTTTGAAACACTAATTGAAAAATATGCTATCGGCTATACTATAAGCATGGGATACCGTCGCCGAGAAATATTTCTTTAAAATTTCATAAATTAGCTTAAACCAAGCTTAAACCCTAGTTATATATTTTGCATAATTTTATCGAAATAATTCTTCTTTTTCCCTTCGTTTTACCAAACGCAATCTTGAGAGGCATCACCAAACTCTATGTTTTTTCATTATTATTTATAGTATCAATATAACTACGTATAGGCGTAAATGCACAGTTTTACAAAACTTAATTATTCAGTTCACCACCGAACTCGTTTTTCATTTATATTCTTCAAAACAACTGCGTATATACAGAGCCTACAATTTACATGTTAGTACGGATGAAAAATGTTGGTCGGCGAGTCGTAGTTTCAACTCATTGATCTGGAAGTTTTAACAGACTCCACGGCCATATATCGTTGGTAAATTGCATTTTTTGTTCACGACACGTTACTGTATTGAATAAATGGAATATATTTTAATCTAAGTGATTTATCTGCCAGTTGCCTGTTATAAAGGAGTTATCAAGTACCTATATGGCATGAATTTTATTGTTTGTTTCTCGATTGAAAAAAAGATGACGTTTATCTTTAAAATATAATGATGACCTACTTAATTTATTTACATCTTTTCGAATTCATAATTACCAACTTATTATCATAAAAGTGGCTCTATTTATTTAGCAGAAAATGAACTAGTAAAAACAGTTAAGTTTTTATTAGAAATGCCACATGCAGACAACTCTCGCAAGAAGTTTAAACTAAATAGCCGCAGGTTAGAAATATCTTTAAGAGTTTAGTTTCAAACATAGAAAAATATCTACACTACAGAGAAAAATATTGTATGTTACCCAAGATGAAATTTTTTATCATGCTTTATTGGAGGTTTTACCTTATATTATATAAATTTTATTTAATCATAAAAACACGATTTCAGTTTAGATTTTTCACATGAAACTGAATTTAGTAGTAGTTTTCTGAGTTTTGTCTATGTTATAGTCAAACCCCGAAGCTCGGGCACTCGTAGGTTGGACTGGTCAAACCTCAGGTTTGGCATAATGACTTTGTCAAAGCCCAAATAAATGTAATATTTCGGCCTTTTACTAATAAATTTTCTTCAGTCGTTGTCTAGCTAAGGCATCTTATGCGCGTGTGATGCCAATGCTGCGTTCGCCTACGCCCGAGACTGATGCCGACTTCAGTCAAAAGGTGAAATTCAAATGTATTTCGAGGATTGCCCGATGGCTTTTGCCAAACCTAAGATGAACCAGTCCTTCCGCGAAGAGATTGTGTTTCGGGATTTGACTATAACATCTATATGTGGAGTAGTCAAAGTGAAGATGGTAGGTTACGGTTTCTGAAATTGAACAAATATATTCATCTAATAGACGCATTAATAACAAAATAGAAAAATGATGTGCTTATTAGTATAATTTCCTGATTTCAAACCTAAATAACAGTTAAATAATAAATGCATACATATTGCCTACATTGCCATATTGCATTTGCCATATTTACACAAAACACAATATAATCACACAAATCCTCTTTTCAATTCCAAATAACCACACCACTTAATAAAGTTATTCCCAATTCAACGCAAACATAACCAAATCATTTCTACAAATAGAAATGAATACACAAAGCCATATCCAAATTTGAACACGATCTAATTTGACTTAAAATTCATTTGCGACACATCATCTAATTATGTGATGCAAATGTACATTTCGGTTCGGTTTATGCAAATTTTGTGCATAATGTACTTAGTACTTGTAACAGGGCTGTAATTAGTGTGGGGGAGGCCCGGGAAATGTGACTACATTTCAGAGGCATTAGATAAATACGAAATCTCTGTATTTCAGTGGCCCCAAAGATAAACAGGTATAGTTCATGTTTGACTTGTTTTGAGAAAAAATCAAGGTTTACTCATTACATAAAACATCGTAGGTACCGTTTCGTTTTGATAGTCATGATAAATTGCACAATTTTATCGTTAAAACTGATTAGAAATATACCCCATAACTTTGCCGTAATAAATAGTTGGTTATTATTTAACACTTTAGCACAATGTACAATTATGTCACTGTTTAAAACCTACATGTAGCATGATAGGAGTTAGAGGCTCCGGATTTTGAGGCCCCACAGTGTAGGGCCTACACCTGCCCTGCTTAATTGAAAAGCGAGGTCGGTTCGCAGTAAAGGTCGGAGGTTTGATGACGTATTTACGTAGCTAAAACTACGTGGGTTGAGAGTGCACTTAATTTGAATGTGGGTGTAAAATAGCGTGTAACAAACTTCATTCAGGAGGTTTTTGACGTGATTTAATAGAAACATTCATCCGTCTAAACATGCATAGTAATTTTATACTTAAAGCTGGTGGCTGAATTGAGAATGGCTTGAGAGAGCTTATGCTCAAGTGTGTTTTGAGAAATACTCAATTCAGAAATTAGCCGATCTATAAGTTGCACTATTCGTGTATAATAAAAAGAATCGCTAAATGTGTTGCTAAGCATAAAACTCGAGAACGACTCGACCAACTCAACAATTTTTTTAAACGCTTTGTTAAGGCACTATGGACAGAAAACACGAAAAAGGGGCGATATAAGGACATAACAACTTTAACCGGAGCTAGTATATAAGCATTCAATCTAATATCTAATATATATATGTATATTATAAAGGCGAAAGTTTGTAAGGATGTATGGATGTATGGATGTATGGATATATGGATGTTTGTTACTCTTTCACGTAAAAACTACTGAACCGATTACAATGAAATTTAGCACACATATAGAGGGTAAGTTGGATTAACACATAGGATAGGTTTTATCCCGGAAATCCCACGGGAACGGGAACTATGCGGGTTTTCCTTTGAAAACGCGCGCGAAGCCGCGGGCGGAAATCTAGTATTATAATAAGTTCATTAGGTAAGAGTTTTTTGTCAATGGCCCATTTTATTCACCTTATATTTAAATTTAGTTCAGAAATAGTCAAAGTTTTGATTGACTTACACATTTCATGAATTAGATAAGTACATAGTTTTAATGTTAAAAAGTAATGAGCGAAGTGAAGTTTAATTTAACGAAATTCCATTATAAAGTAACATTCAAAACGTAATTAATTACCTATTCATTTAATTAAAAGGGTTAAAGGAGTAAATATTTCTAGGTCACTTGGTTTATTTTAACGACTCTGACCTGAGAAAGTACCAAAGGCAATCTCCATATACTCCATGTACCTATTATTTATTAAGTAGGTAGTTATATTTATATATAACTAGGTTTCTGCGCGCGGCTTCACCCGCTTTGAAGAAAACATATCAAATTATAATATGCTAAAACCATATGCAAGTCAAGAACCACCCATTTATTAAAAAAAAACGATGCGTAGTTTTAAATATTTAAGCATACATGTTTCTATGGACAGACGGCGACAGCGACTTTGTTTTATACGTAGTGTTATCTTCGGGATACGTGAGTGAAACGCTAAAATATTTTAGCGTTTCCCGTGAACTAAACTGAATACAAGCTTTTCTTTAATAAAAGCTTGTAACAAAAATATATCAATAATTTCGCACTTACTTCCAACCGGCCCTGTGGCGCAACGGATAACGCGTCTGACTACGGATCAGAAGATTCCAGGTTCGAATCCTGGCAGGGTCGAATTATAAACCAAGTTTTTGTTTTTATTCATATTTTTTATTTTTTACGAGAATATCTTTTTTTTCTACTAATTACCTTTTGTAAGGCTTATTCGCTCGAAACAATTGGCAAGAACAATATTGTCAGCCGTTAAAAGGAAACAGAATAAAATCTTTTGTATAGGAAAATAAAAGAAAACGTTCCGTTGCAGTCGCTAATCGTCTGTGAATAAATTAATTTGTTCACTTCAAAGCTCGGCTATTTGTATTGAGTGAAAAGAAACGCTTTGGAATTCCGTAATGAATTTATAAAACCCATTAATAGATTTTCAAAACAAATTATGCTAATTGAATTCTATTTTAGTAGATAAGTAGTCTATTTTAAGTGTAGTAGACACTAATGTTTTTAAGCTTTTGAAGCAAGTATTTTCCATTTTTTATAATTAATGTCTTTAGCGAAAAAGAAAAGTTTATTTTAAAGTACCTACAACCTTTAATTTACGCATAGTTTACGCATAACTACATACGTACGTTTCTTCAATTCCAACCAATGTCAATATTGACTCCCTTAATAATTTTTTTTGCTCATCTTCTGTAATTGATCCGCACGTTAAGAAATGTACTATTAATACTATTTCTAAAGCTCCCATTCCAAAATTTACTCCTTTTTGTTTCAGTCAATTCACTGTGTGTAGGGTTAAGAAAGCTATATTATCCATTTCTTCTAAAGCCGTTGGCAGTGACAACATTGGCCGTAATATGATCATTCCTATCCTTGATACCATCATTCCCATTCTAACTCATATCCTTAATTTCTCCATAACATCCTCTCAATTTCCAACTCCTTGGAAAGACGCTCATATTATCCCCCTTCCCAAAAAAAATAATCCATCTACTTTTGGTGATTTCCGTCCCATATCCATTCTTCCTTTCTTATCCAAAGTCCTCGAACGCCTTGTTAATGAACAGTTAACTATGTTTTTAAATTCCAACAAGCTGTTTGATCCTTTCCAATCCGGTTTCCGTCCCGGTCATAGTACGGCTACTGCTTTAGTTAAAATCACTGACGATATACGTATGGCAATGGAGAATAGGCAACTTACTCTGCTCACTTTGATTGACTTTAGCAACGCATTTAATTCTATAGATCATGACATAATGTTAGCTTTATTATCCTCATTAAACATATCAAAATCTGCAAGTAATTGGATATATAGTTACCTACGGGGACGCCGTCAACGTATCTACAACAACGATTCTTATTCTTCCTGGTGTGATATCGTTGCTGGTGTTCCTCAAGGTGGTGTACTGTCTCCGCTTTTATTTTCCCTATTTATTAATTCTATTTCAAACAACATTTCCTCTCTCTATCACTTATACGCGGACGATCTACAAATCTACACGCACTCGTCTTTTGAAAACCTACCTAATGCTATACGTGAAACCAATAAAGACCTATCTTCAATAATCGAATGGAGCAAAACACATGGTTTGAATATCAACCCAGTTAAAACTCAAACCATTATAATAGGAAGTCGTCACTTCATTAACAAAATTGACTGGGTTGGTATTCCTAAGATTACTGTTGATGGGATCGTTATTCCATACAGTTCCACTGTTAAAAACCTTGGCATATATCTGGACCAAACACTTTCCTGGTCTCAACAGCTACAGGAATTGCGAAAAAAAGTTTTTAGCTCTTCGGCTTCACTTAGACGTTTACGTAATGTTCTACCAATTCCCACTAAAGTTGAGCTAGTACAATCATTGCTTCACCCTATCCTTGATTATTGTGACAGCGCCTATCCCGACCTTAATGAAAAGCAACTAGATGCTCTTGAACGTGTTCAAAACCTCTGCATAAGGTTCATATTCGGTTTGCGTAAATATGATCATGTTTCCTCCTTCCGTACCAAACTGAAATAGTTACCTATACGCCTTCGTCGGAATGCTCGCATTCTTCATCTTCTTTACTGCATTCTATTTGATGTCAGAACACCAATCTATCTAAAGGAGAGATTTAAATTTCTTTGTTCCAATAGCCTTGTGTTGAGATCTACATATAATCTCTCTCTTTTGATTCCATCTCATCATTCAGATTTCTATCATTCTTCTTTCACAGTACGTGCTATAAATCTTTGGAATGCTTTACCTAATCCAATAAAACACGCCCAAACAATATCTTCCTTTGATAGACTGGTTAAAAATTATTATCTTTCGCTGTAAAGTCATTTGTATTTATATTTTTAACGCCTATATGCACATACTTAATATATTTTTATGTATGTATGTTTATTATATATGTATATATGTTTATTAAATATGTATGTATTTTTATGATATGTATGTATGTTTATTAAATATTATTGATATGTTATATATTTTATATTATTTATTATTTTATCATCTTCTTCGTTCTTGCATTGTTTTACACCTCCAAAATTATAATCTTCCAGCATTTCCTTGATCACAGGTTGTCTGGTAGAAATCACTTGTTAGTGATAAGACCGCCTATTGTACGATAATCCTATTTGCTGTTATTCTTTTGTATTGTTTTATTTGGTGTACAATAAAGAGTTAATTATTATTATTATTATTACGTAGTATAAAACAAGGTCACCTTCTCTGTCCCTATGTAGGTATGCTTTAATCTTTAAAACTGCGCAACCGATTTTGATGCGGTTTTTTTAATATATAGAGTGATTCAAGAGGAAGGTTTAATTATATAATTTATTCGGTTTAAGACAAAGAGGGCGAAGCCGCGGGAGGAAAGCTTTGTATAAATGACACTCCGTGTAACGTTTTATTTCTTTTCATCTTCTACATATTGTATTATGAATAAACCTCTATCTCTGTTTTTTATTCTATTATATTTTCTAGTACTGTGCAACAGTGCATCTATCTATATATATAAAAAATGTGTGCGTGTACTAGAGTACACACGTAAGAAGTGAAACTTCTTTATGTCCTTATTTTTCAAAAAATAATTTACTATATACAATATTAAAGAAATACGTTAGTCACACGCTCGTCGCTACCTACTTAAATATTTACACCGGCCGCTGCTGCAACTCGCTCGCTTCGCTCTGTCGGCTCGTGCGGTAGTTCAAAAGTTAACCTAAGATGCTCGTCGCTTCGCTCCTCGCTACCTATTTACATATTTACACCGGCCGCTGCTGCAACTCGCTCGCTTCGCTCGCTCGGCTCGTGCGGTAGTTCAAAAGTTAACCTAAGATGCTCGTCGCTTCGCTCCTCGCTACCTATTTACATATTTACACCGGCTGCTGCTGCAACTCGCTCGCTTCGCTCGCTCGGCTCGTGCGGTAGTTCAAAAGTTAACCTAAGATGCTCGTCGCTTCGCTCCTCGCTACCTATTTGAATATTTACGCCCAGAGGCGGCTCGTGACAAAATTTTATGGGTGTTCACTTGAAATAAAACACTGAAAATACATGGTGTAAATCAGTACAATTTATTAAAAAAAAATATATATATAGATTCCGGGATTCAGGGATTCCGAAGACTCATCATGCCCCCATAAAGCAATTTGAAATGCACCACAAAATACGACACAATCTATTAACCTTCGTAAAATATGTCTGTTTTCATCGACACGGTCATTGAACTCGCGTATTAACTTTCGGTAGGTACCTACGCGGAATCTAGTGCTTTACGAATGTCTTGTCGTCCCGCGTCCGATAGACGCCAATTGCAGTTCATTCAACAAATGGTACCGAGATTGTGAATGTTTTTTCATCTTGATTGAAAGATGAGCTAAGTCGTCTACGCCCGTTTCAGTCCAAGCACTCTCACCTGACACCTCCGCCGGCCGCGCCCGCTTTAAATAAAAGACACGGAAAACAAAATAGTTTGTTGCTTTCATCACAACCACACAACCACGGTGTTTTCACATATTGTTCAGATTTAAACACACGCGTATATGTTTTCGTTTTTGTCGTACATTTTTGCGTAAGATCAAGTTCAGGCCGTGGCGGTCCCTTAGCTTTACATTCAAGCCGAATTTGTAACGTTTTATCACACTTTTTAATGAACGCCACATTATAATTATTGTTCATTTTAACACTCACAAGTAATACTGATAACTACAGGCTATTTCAACACGTATTTTATAATTTTAATTAGAAAATTGCATGAATCGCGCGCGAGCATTGAAGTTGACTCGAGTGTTTGTTTATATTAATAGAAGTGGTAACTGGCAACGTCGCGCCGCGCCGCGCGCGCTATCGCTGTCCTGCCGGGCGGTAAAAACGAACCGGCAACGTTTGCGGGTGCGCCGCTCCGAATTTTGCTACTTTTTCATAGAAAATCTTTTGTTTCACGCGCAGGGCTTTGGCAAAACCCTCTCTTTCACTCCTATTGGATTTCGTATTAGGAAATGTACTAAATCTTTTTTCATTGGATCGCAATCGTGAGCGCACCGCTTCGCGCGTTACATTAATACAGTAGGTATTATACAGGTGTATGGGATGATGGAATGATGGATATATTCATTGGTATTAACAGTAGTTTTAAAGATTACGATTGATTTTAAATAGTAATAATTAATGTTAATAATTAAATTAAGGAGTATGATTTTATTATAATTATTTATGGGAGTTCACTGCACCAGCGCTCCTTAGGGCGAGCCGCCTCTGTTTACGCCGGCCACTGCCTCGACTCGCTCGCTTCGCTCGCTTGGCTCGTGCGGTAGTTCAAAAGTTAACCTAAAATGCTCGTCGCTTCGCTCCTCGCTACCTATTTAAACCCGCTCCTATTTTACACGCTACCTATTTTACACCGGCCGCTGCTGCAACTCGCTCGCTTCGCTCGCTCGGCTCGTGCGGTAGTTCAATAGTTAACCTAAGATGCTCGTCGCTTCGCTCCTCGCTACCTATTTGAATATTTACGCCGGCCACTGAAGTTTTCAGCTTATAAAGGATTTCGACTTAGGCGGATTTTGATTGGACAGAGAGTTTGAGGTTTATTCTTATAAATTTTGAATTCATAAAATTATAATTGAACACCTGACACCAATCAAGCAAACACGTGTTTACGTGAGTCATAGTTTTATTATCGTATACTCCTAAAATGTTTTCTAAGAAACAATTGTGTACTTACATTGTCGGCACGTTCTTAAAGTCGGTAACTTATTTTTGTTCGAACAATAGAGGTAATAAATTCCTAATGATCAAGTTGTAAAGGTTGTAAAATAAAAAATATTCTATATTAAAACGTATATAATATAATATGTGCGTCATTAATTACTGACTGTTTCGAAATTTGGTGCAAAATAAAATAGTGTGTAAATAAAATTTGTAAAAAATCAATAAAATAAAACAATTGAGTAAAGATCTATAGGCATATTATGTATGTATTTATACAAGATATGTATATATATATATTTATACAGGGAACTTCTCAACGTGTTATCTATGAAATTATACTTTTACTCAATTGTTTAATTTTATTTACACACTGTTTTATTTTGCACCAAATCTCGAAACAGTCAGAAATTAATGACGCACATAGTACATAATATATACATATTAAGACAGAGGTTAAGCTTAAATAACTTGAAAAATAAATAACATGATCACGCCCACGTGTTGGTGTTTTAAAAAATTCAATCATAAACTGAGAATAACTGTAAATATTTTAGAATTAGAAAAATAAATATGTACCACAATAACATTCAAGTATTAGAAAAAATTTATACATAATTCCACCCACGTGCTAGTGTATCTATACATATTATCTATACATATTATAATAAAATTGAAAAAATTGAAAAATACAATCAAAAAGTGAGGTTAATTTTAAATAACTTAGAAAAATAAATACCATAATTACACCTAAGTATTAGAAAAAGATATGTAATTACTTACTTTTTTTTTAAATTCACTGGAATTAGAATAATTAAAATAAAACACTTTGATTGTGCTGATCACTTTAATATAATATTATCACGTCACCATAGAGCGTTGGAAATAAATACGAGTGCAATAGAAAAACGGTCAAGTAAAGTGGTAGGACGTACGTTAAAACGATACGATATCCCTACTCCGCTGGAGAAAGTATACGTCGAATCACGCGTGGTAGGGATAAGAAAAAAAATGTCACGAGTACGGCGTAACGCAAAAATGTAACGCGCGCGGCGTAACGCAAAAAATGTAACGCGCGCGGCGTAACGCAAAAAATGTCTCACAAAATTTTTGTCCACCCCCGATAAAGAAGTTTCACTTCAAAAATGAATCGCAAAATGTGTTGGTAAGCGCATAACTCGAGAACGGCTGAACCGATTTCGATAATTCTTTTTTTATTATATTCCTTGAAGTACGAGGATGGTTTTTATGTAGAGAAAACGTCAATATGTACCACGGGCGAAGCCGGGGCGGACCGCTAGTCTATAATATAAAAATGAATCCCAAAATGTATTGGTAAGCGCATAACTTGAGAACGGCTGAACCGATTTCGTTAATTCTTTTTTTATTATATTCCTTGAAGTACGAGGATGGTTCTTACGTAGAGAAAACGTAAATATGTACCACGGGCGAAGCCGGGGCGAACTGCTAGTATATATATAAAAATGAAACCCGTCTCGCGTTGTCACGGCCGCGGCATCACGCGTGAACGGGTGGACCGATTTCGATAATTCTTTTTTTATTATATTCCTTGAAGTAAGAGGATGGTTATTATGTCGAGAAAACGTAAATATGTACCACGGGCGAAGCCGGGGCGGACCGCTAGTTGTCAATACAAAAGTAACCTTTATACAATTAAGGTCACACCCACTATACTCTCTATCAGACTAGTTTCAAGAAATTTATTAAACAACAATAAAATCTAATTTTAAACCAAAGCGAACTTCCTATTATCCCGACTCTCGGTTTCGCCTTCCTTTGAGCAAATGCTTTGTTTTATTTTCATCCTTTGTAAAAGCCTGTCTTGTATTCGCCCACACTATTTGCCACTAAAAATATATTTACCGGGAAATGTTGACTTTGAACAGTATTGTTTCCCGAAAAACGGGGAAAAAATTCCACATCGAAACCCTGTGATGTGGGTTGAGAATAATTCGACAAAGCGTGTATTACTTATTGTTTTTTTTAAATGTGAAAATTGCATTTGTTTAGTTGTTATCATTTAATACGAATTACGTTTTTGTTTCAAGGAATTGCAACAATCGAATTCTTTTAATATTAACACAATCTATACTTATATTACTCACATATAATATTATAAAGCTGAAGAATTTTTGTTCCTTTGGACGCGCTAATCTCAGGAACTACTGGTCCGATTTGAAAAGTTATTTCGGTGTTAGATAGCCCATTTATCGAGGAAGGGTTATATTACATTATCACGCTTAGACCAACAGGATCGGAGCGGGTAAAACCGCGGGGCAGAGCTAGTAAAATATATTTATTTAACCGCAGACACTACTAAAACATAGAATGTATATAAATATTAAAATAACGTAATTATGCTGATAATAAATATTTTAGCTTGTACGTAATATTTGTATTGAAATCTGTTTATAAGAGAAGATATTTGAAAAAATAACGACATGATGGCGTATCTTCAAAGAGATGCTGGTTTCTAATTTAAATTCCAAAGTTAGTTAGGAATTCTTATGAATTTATTTAATACTAGCGGTCCGCCCCGGCTTCGCCCGTGGTACATATTTACGTTTTCTCTACGTAAGAACCATCCTCGTACTTCAAGGAATATAATAAAAAAAAAGAATTATCGAAATCGGTTCAGCCGTTCTCGAGTTATGCGCTTACCAACACATTTTGCGATTCATTTTTATTTATAAGAAGAAGATTAAAATACCTGACACCATTTTAAAATATTCTACACCAACTTTGAGAAAGTTATTAAAAATATCTGGAATAAAATTCTTGATACTTGTCTAGAAAATGTTCTCTATTTAGACAGTTGAACGAACATTATTTATACCTATACTATCTATATATACAGGGTGACTGGTAATTCGACGTGAAAAACCGTCATAGCTCAATAACCATCCATTTTTGACCCCTGGTTAACTGGACTTAATTTGTTGCAAATGACCACTAGTATAACCCCTTTGAAGGATCACGTCGAATTACCAATCACCCTGTATAAAACTCAAAGGTGACTGATATAGTGATCTATCAACGCTCAGCCCAAACCACTGGACGTATCGGGCTGAAATTTGGCATGCAGGTAGATGTTAGGACGTAGGCATCCGCTAAGAAAGGATTTCCCGAAATTCTTGCGGGAACGGGGAAAAACGGTGATGCACGTACAAATTCGTGGGCGGAAGCTAGTTATAGATAAAAGTCTAAATTTTCATGTTTGTAAAAAAACTGGTAGCTCGTAATGTAAATATAAGGTACGCGAAATTTACAGTCAGTGTTTTTAGTGGTCTCTGTACACCAAAACCGCTAAACGAATTTGGATGATATGTGTGTTCTTTTAAAATGAACGAGAGTAACAAAGATCACATAATAATATTGAAAAACATTTATATTCTGACGATCCATAAAACAAATTATCATTTTATCATTTGCTTCAACTCAAAGTAAGCGAAACGGGTGGAATAGTTAAATAGAATTAATAACCACAACAACAAACAATTAATTATTATTTTACTAAGCAGATGTTTCAAAACTTCCCCGTGAACTTAGGAAGTTAAAGTTACAAGTCACGATGAAGTAAATTGTTTTATTCAAAAAGTATTCGCACCAAAGTATTTGATTTTGAACTTTGTTGTTTACAAAGTTTTTTTACAAAGTTTTTTACGCAATACTTTGAACTTGACTAAATTACATAATAGAAGCCAATGCAAGACAAACAAACAGAAACAATGGACTTTTTCACTGTTTCGAGTTTAATGCCTCGAGTGTTATGAATTTTATGATGCAATTGTTAACAGTAGGGGCAATTGTAAAGGTTTGTAATATCAAAAATGACCACTTTCTTAGTGTAGTGTGCTTATATATTTATTTATATTAATATTAAATTAAATTTTATATTAGAAAAGCCTTTTGGATTAAATCATAAAAACAATATATGGTACCTACCTATACTCGAAAATAACGTAGCTTTCTAAGCTTGAAACACATTTTTAAAAATTCAAAAATCTAATAAATTATCTTTATAATATTAAGTAAGATTACTTAATTACAATGGCGAAAGCTTTATATCGAGAACAAAACTGAAATAGCAGATTGAATTCAGTTGAATGACCCTGATAAGAAGATAAACAAAGTTCATGTGTATAGTGTTTCATTATTGAATCACAGATAAAAGGAAAGTCAGACAACATTACAGAGAAAACTACTTTCAAATAACGCTAACGTTAAATAAAAGAAAACGGATATTGCACTAGGGCAGCCTTTCCCAACCTTTTCCAAAGGCCCCTAGAGTCAGCTTACCATGATCCCAACAAAAAAACTTATTCGCATAAGTTGAATTAAATTATTTAAAAATTGATTGATTTTTTGCAGTGTTTTTGTATGAATAGCTTAGCCACCCATCACTTGATAAATTATTCCATCTTTAAACTGTAAAATACAAAGTGCAACCATCAGAATAGTTCGGTCACTAAGGCTTTCGTAATTTTCTTGATTTGTCTGCGGAGCCCAGCCCCCCTATGCAAGTGGCTTTCTGTTAGCGTATCTACAGCTTACGTCAATCTCATACATTCGTAGTCTATTCTAGTGAACGCTACGCTAACAGAAAGCCACTTGCATAGGGGGGCAGGTTGGGAAACGCTGCACTAGGGAATCATTTATTGAGATCGACATAAAAGCTGGAATGGAAACTAATTTCAACCTGACTTCTTGGACGTTTTAAAGTTTCACTTCAATAGTGTTATAAGTTCGGACGGTGAAGAATTGAAATCGGGCTTTGTGAATTTCAAAAGATTTAAAGTTAGGGAACGGTGTCATTTACATCATTTTAAAGTTTTCAGATGGATTTTAGTGGACGTGATCTTTCTGCAGATCTTTTATAGGGAATTTAGCATAATATGCAAAGGATTTAGATTGCAGTTCTATATAAAAAATAATATAAAAATATATAATAACAAATATATAACAATGATATTCACAGCATTTCGTCAACTTATTTGAATGCAAAAAGTCAAATTTTAAACGAAGTGAAGTTAGAATAAACACAAACATTTCCTGTTTTTATCATTTTTAAATCAATATACAACATGTAATGAATATTTTACGATTATTATCAAATATTTATACAAGCTAGCGTGACATGCCCTTTTCTATTTTAAAATTTCGTACAAATATCGCTCCTTTGTCAAAATATACACAAATGATTCTAAAAATTAAAGCAACATTTTCAATATAACTTAATAATCTTCAAACAAAATAATAATAATAGTTTAAAAAAAACTAAAAAAACACGCTTTTTATAGAAAACTATAAAATAGAAAATTTTATCAAATTAGTGTATTGTCATCGGTCGTCAATAAATCTACAAAGTTTGAACGGAATCTGGCCGTTTAAAGTGGGTCAAAATCGCGCCCAAAGAAGTTGGTTATAAACATACAGGTGAAGCTAATATAAAGCGTGTAAAAAGATGAAACACTCACCTCTCCATAGTCAGGGGTGCGCACAGCGTTGGGGGGTGCTTTGGTGATCACGCGGCCATAGGCTTCGCGGGGCATCGGCGGGTATTGGTATCTGAACCTGGATAAATTATAATTATATTACTTAATGAATTTTCAATTTTTAATATTGAAAAGGCAGACGTCCATAGTCCCCATAGAACCAATATACCAGTCCATCTAACACCCCCTTCCATAACCCAGTTTTGTTCATTTCCATTTTTCTGCAATAGTCCTACATTGGCCGCGGACTGCCCAGGGCTGTATCTCTATAGTGCAGTCATGGGCAGGCTGCGGCTGGTGTCCCACAACACATTAAATTCTCTAAAGGGCCTCTGCGTGTTGGACCTGTGTCCCCACGTAAGCCTTCCAAAGGACCGGGTATCTTCCTTCTGGTGGTACCCGTGTGTTGAGTAGTGCTGCTGCCCCCTTGGTTGCCCAAATAATAATGCCTTTCCTTTAATCACTTTATTACTCTTCACAATATATGTGTTGTTAGAACTAGCCGTTAAGCACTACTGACCAATAATTATTCTAATAAATCTAAAAAGCGTCGGGGAAACAATGTGGACGCACACATATACAAAAAGCTCGATCAGCGAATTGTACATGTGTGTCCCTACATTATTCCCCCCCTTTTTCAAAAAAAAATTATACACTCCAAAAATACAAAGACAAACACAGAAATTACCGTAAAATACAAATGAAATAACAATGCAATACTGAATACACATAATATTAATTCGTAATATTTCTTAATTTTACATCAATAAAAGATTTAAACATTTAAACGGCTTAGTCTAATTAAAATTGATCGGATTACGTAGATAGATTACGATATGGTCACACACTCACTATTCACTACCGAATTTATCCTTATGTTACAACTACGTTACGATATTATTTATTTTACGCGTATCCCGCAGTGGGCGGCGCTGGCTGGGTCACTTGCCCTAGCGTCGCGGACGCTCGTCCTTGGTTGGCCTTATCGACCTCGCGACGAAGCCAACTCCTGATCCGGCGATGGCAAAAACCACGCAGGCCCAATAAGACTATGGCCGTAACGATCACAGCCAATATTATCATTACTATAACCATGGTGTTGACGTGATCGTCTATACTTCTGGATTCTATTTGCACGTTTGCAACTCCTCCAGTTTTCTCTTTTGTTGCGTAGTTACCCATGTTGTTACAAAAAAAAAAAAAAAATATATTATATAAACTAATGGCTAAGATTAAACTGTCTCCACTGCGAGCTGATTAATAAATGAATGTGATTAAATACTTGCATAAATAAAGTTTAATAAAAATGCTAAATGAGTGACCATATTATTACCTATGTAATCCGATATAACTTACTAATCTAGTACAAAAACAGGAAATACTAAATAGGCATCTTCAATGCGCAAAAACAAAACTATCGCATTACTTCATTCTTTCGCAATAGGCACACAAAAATGTAAAATATGCACAATGCAATGTAATGTTAATCATATTTACGTAAAACATAAAATGAAATGATTAACAATATGAAACGATAAAAACAAATTAAGTTACTTTAAAGCGTTGTATATGTTAAATAATTAATATAAAAATTTGTATAAAACGCAAAAGCTACATGTAAACGAATATAAACTTACATTCTAAAAAAAGGTATATAACACACAAGTATAATAAATGAATCACACTACAGATAATCTTAGAATTAAAGACAATAGCTAAATACTGTGTGAAAGTTCTATATCGCGAATCGCACGGGTCGTCGTATTACGCGACCGCTCCTAGTTACGCTTATGGGTGGCGCATGCTGAACCGACTTCGATAAAGATGTGTTATGTGGAACAATATTATTTTCCACATCAACATCATCTTTTATAATAAAGGCTGGCTTTAACCTGTCAATGGAAACGCGTGCGACTCTGTCCGGAAATTGTATTTTAAAAACTTTAGAACTACGTTCTAACACTTGATAAGGGCCATTATAAGGCGGTTTTAGAGACCTGTGAACTGCATCGTCTCTAACAAAAACGTGACTACAACTTTGTAAATCGGAATAAACGAATATTTTCTTTGCGTTCGTCTTATCTCTCGTCGGGCGATACTGAGATATTGTTTCACGGATTTTTTCTACCAAACTATAAGGATCGTTTACGTCACAGTCATTTGTAGAACTATCGTAGAACTCGCCAGGCAAACGTAAAGTTTTACCGAAGGCCAATTCTGCGGCACTAACATTACTATCAGTTCGTATTGCAGCTCTCAACCCTAACATAACAGTGGGTAATTCGTCTATCCACGTTTTATTACTACTAAGCAGTCTCGCCATAAGGGCTGCCTTCAACGACCTATGCCATCTTTCCACCGCGCCATTACTTTGTGGATGGTAAGGCGTAGTACGAATTTTATGAATACCCAAAAATGACATTAATTTTAAAAATAGACTCGACTCAAACTGACGTCCTTGATCACTAGTAATACGGACGGGACAACCATATCTAACTATCCATCCTTCATAAATATGCTTAGCAACGACGTCTGCAGTAATTTCTTTAACGGGAAATGCTTCAGGCCAACGCGTACATCTATCTATAATTGTTAATAAATATCTAAATCCCTGTGGAGATGTCGGCAATGGACCAACTAAATCCACATGGATATGCTCGAATCGCGAAACTTCCGGGAATTTTCCTATATCTGAAACAACGTGACGCGAAATCTTCGACCTTTGACATGATACACACGCTTTGGTCCATTTCCCTATATCTTTATTCATACTAGGCCAAAAAAATTGTTTAGTGACCATCTTCCGAGTCGTACGTATACCGGGATGACTTAAATTGTGAACACTATCGAAAGCAATTTTTCTAAAATATTCTGTTATATAAGGTCTAATAATATTATTTGAAACTTCGCAATATACTCCTTTTTTACAAGTCGGTAAATACATTTTCTTAAACTTTACATTATTATCGCTATGCCCACTTCGTGTCATATTAATCAAGTACTCGTCTTTCGCTTGCGAGTCAGCAAGTTCGTTGAAGTCGAGTACAGTCGGGCAAACAATTGTTTCTACGCGCGATAAAGTATCGGCTACAATATTATCTTTACCGCTAATATGCTGTATGTCGACCGTAAATTCACTTATAAAAAGTAATTGTCGCGTCCTTCTAGGCGTTTCTTTACTGTCATTACCTATTTTAGAAAATGCATGACATAAAGGCTTATGATCTGTATATATAGTTAAAGGACGGCCTTCAAACAATTTCCTAAAATATTTTATAGCTTGAAAAATCGCTAGCAATTCCCTATCATAAGTAGAATACTTTTGTTCGGTAGGCGAAAATTTTTTGGAGAAATATCCTAGGGGTATCCACTTACCTTTTACTCGCTGTTGCAATACCGCACCCATACAGGTATTGGAAGCGTCGGTCATCAAGGCTAAGGGAACATCTAAAAGGGGATGTGACAATGTGACGGCATTCTGTAAACCTATCTTACATTGCACAAAAGCATTTTCACTAACATTGTTCCAAATAATTTTCGATTTATCATTTTTCTTAGAATTCACTAAATATTTATTAAGTTCGCATTGATGTGACGCTAAATGAGGTAAATGTGGTCTATAAAAATTAATCATTCCTAAAAATCGTCTTAAATCCGATACTGTAACGGGTTTAGGAAAATTAACTATGGCTTCGACTTTATCTTTGAGCGGTTTAATTCCATCTACGCTCACTTCGTGACCTAAGAATTCTATACGCGACTGTCCGAAGCTACACTTGCTTGTTTATAGATATGCCGTATGTATTGAAACGTTCGAATACTAACTTCAAATGTTCTTGATGTAAAGTCTCATTTTCGCTGGCAATTATTACGTCATCTAAATAACAAAATAAAAAATCGAGACCTTGTAAAACGGTATTGTTCATAAAACGTTGAAACGTTTGTGCGGCATTCCTCAGGCCAAAACTCATACGGGGAAATTCGAAAAGTCCGAAAGGAGTAATAATAGCAGTTTTTTCTATATCGCATGGAGCAACCTTTATGCAGTGATAGGCTCTATTTATGTCCACTTTTGAATATATTTTCTTATTAGCCAATATAAAAGTAAAGTCGTGTAATCGCGGAACTGGATATCTGTCGGGCTTTGTAATTGCGTTGAGCTGTCGATAATCTCCGCACGGCCTTAACTCGCCATTCTTTTTAACTACAATATGAAGCGGACTAGCCCAAGCACTTTTAGAAGGCCTACAGATACCTAATTCTTGCATAACCCTGAACTCTTCCTTCACCTTTTTGTATCTATCCGGGGGTAACGGTCTAGCTCTAGCATGAATAGGTGGGCCGCTCGTCTCTATATAATGTAAAACGTTATGCGATGTAGTTTCTTTAAACGACATCGGTTTAGTAATGTCAGGAAACATATTTAATAAATCGTAATACGGATGACTTTTGCACACAGAATTTAGCGATTGTTGCGTACACGAAACTAAGGAGGCTAATACATGTAAATCGGTAGTTTGATCAATTAACTTTTTTCGATACAAATCAACTAATAATTTATGATGTGTTAAAAAATCAGCTCCCAATATTGGCTGTTTGACGTCTGCTAAAATGAAATCCCAACGGTACGGTCTTCTTAAATTAAGGTTTAAAACAATTGATTTAATGCCATAAGTTGCAATTTCTGTACCGTTAGCAGCGTATAATTTAAGATCTGATCGGCATAATTTATGATATTTAAATGGATTTTTAGATACGGGCAAAACGGAAACATTGGCACCGGTATCTACTAAAAATTTTAAATTAGTGTTTAAATCTATTACCATGAGACGGCTGCACGGCGTGATGGTACAGACCTCCGCCGTAGTCTGCACCTGCCTGTCTAGTTTTCCGGCTGGGCGGCTGCTGCGCTGGGGCTGGGGCTCCTCTTCCACGCGCACGGCTGGATGCACCTGTGAGCGCGCTGCCGGAACCTGAAGTGGTAGCTGCACAACCAGTCGGGTCCGCCGGGACGACGTCGCTTCGAAGATGACCTTGACGACTCTCGAAGATTGCGTGACGGTGTTCTGGGTCGCCGATGTATTGCTCGTGATCGTGAGCGCTCGATGTTAGCAAGGCGCACGTTTATTTTCGCCAATTCCGCTGAAAGGGTGGCTACTTCAACGTCTTCGTGACTGGAACTCCTGTGTCTAACTTCCGCCACCTGATTGGAACGTGTGGCTTCTGCGACGTTATCGGCGATCACTGCTAGGCTGTTAAGGTCTTTTGTTTCAGCGACCACTAGGACGGCCTTAATTGTAGGTGGCAGATGACCCTGCCACAAAACTCGAAGTGTATCATCTGGAATTTTGTCCCTGGCCAGGTCACGCATCCGGTGCAATAGTTGGGAGGGTTTCTGGTCTCCCAATTCCATTTCTCCAATTAGTTTTTCTATTTGACGGTTTTTGGAATCCTCGAATAATGTTAAAAGTTTATTTTTTAATTTTTGGAATTTGTCTGTGTCCGGCGGTTTTTCTAAAAAATCTGTGATTTGTACTATTACGTCTTTCGGTAACTTAGATATGACTAAGTCGAATTTGCTTTCGTCACCTAATTTCTGCGGGGCCAAAATTGCTTCCACACGATAAAACCACACACGCGGCTGGTCCACCCAAAAATCTGGTATCCGGGACGAAACTGTAACGGCGAAAACTTCCGACGACGGCATCGCTCCAAGGTTTGATGTAGGATGTATTATTTTGACGAAGATTTATTGGAAGAATTTAAATTTTAAATATGATATATATTTAAAATTTAAATTCTTCCAATAAATCTTCGTCAAAATAATATTTTATTCTATTATAATTTCTTGTTGTTCTTTGTCGGGGGTCACCAATGTTGAGTAGTGCTTCTGTACCCCAAGGTTGCCCAAATAATAATGCCTTTCCTTTAATCACTTTATTACTCTTCACAATATATGTGTTGTTAGAACTAGCCGTTGAGCACTACTAAATAATAAATCTAATAAAATGTAGAAAGCGTCGGGGAAACAATGTGGACGCACACATATACAAAAGCTCGGTCAGCGAATTGCATATGTGTGTCCCTACACCGTGTATTATGGAGAGAGACATATTAATGAAAGTATACAAAGGTAGAAACTGAATTGAATTTTAATGAGTTCCCCACTCATTAAATAGTTTTAATGATATTTTTTCGTGTGTTTTCGCCTTGTGGAAATTCGACGTACCTACTTATGAATTTTAATTATTTTTTTTTTAGAAAATGTATCGTGCATTTTTGGGCCTCTTTACTGCAGTAGTGATTTCTACCTGCCTTTTACTGTGTGTATTAATATGAAACATACATGCGAAAATTCTACATTGTAGGTAATATAAGACTCTACTTGTAATATATAAAAACAAATACATACACATGTAAAAAGTGAAGTCCCGTGTCCCCGTAGTGGGGTAGGGGGCAGATGCATTATTCATACATCTGTTTCACTGATCGATTTTTCTTTAGGGACAAGTAGGTGATCAGCCTTTTGTATCCTGCCAGACCGAGACATTTTTTTTTTTCGTCTCCACCGGGAATCGAACCCAGGACCCCTCGGTTCTACGCTCACGCGTCAACCACTGTACCGAGGAGGCGGTCATACACATGTAGGTATATAATAAATATGTAGGTATGAGGTATCATCGAGATACGTGGAGGGAATGCTAAAATAGTAAAAAAACGTACGAAAACCCACAATGTTAATAAACCATCTGCTATTCGGGCGCAGACGAATTTAAAAATGTCTAATGGCTTAAGTAATTAACCCTTTTAAAAGTCGTTACTTTTAACTACGGCATGTTGCTTTGAATTCAATTTATGACTAAATTATAAATGGAAAATAATTTAATTTAAAACAACCACAACTTTGTAAACTTTTCGCATTTAAATTCATTATTATTGCGTTTTCACTAACACAAGTTTCAAAGTTTAAAATATCAAACGGTTCACAGAAATGTAATGTTCCAACCTTAGAGTTCCAACTTAGTGGAATTGTTCCACACAAAGGTATTGTGGAACACTTTAATCAGCGGTCGGAACGCTGACCAACAGGTGTATAATGCAGCAATAATGAATACAACACAATTTGTATTAACTGGACAGAGAAGAGTGTGGAGTCGATTCAATTTGCATATTTTAATTTTAATGCACTTAATGTAACACCATTTAAAGAATAGATAGTTCCTTTCTTACTTATCTTGGAAATAAAATGTTGCCGGTCATTTTAATCAACACTATGTAGTAGAATACTTTTATCTAGTAACACTTTGTTTAATTAAATAGGTAGTAAATACATACACTGTGTTATATTACAGTCGTCAGATTTGTAGATTAACATTATCTAACTTAATGTTGATTAATAAACATTTTTAGCATAGAATTGATTTTATGCATAGACTTTATTTAAAATAAAATATCAACAACGTTCCTATTAGTTACTTAAAAGTAATAATAATAATTTATTACTTAATTTTGCTATTTTTTTTAAACCCAACCACTAGGCACTTAAAATACAAGCAAAATATCAAATTACTCATGATTCACTGTTTTACAAAAATCTATCAATTTTTTATGAATATTCAAATAATAAAATTATGTACAAACCAAAGAATGTGTACAGAAAAATAAAATCTCCCTGTCCTTTGCGCTTTGATGTAACAATCGGTAACACAATGAGTGTTTTAAAATATAATGAAATAAGTTAACAGGTAGAGGGGGTGGCGCACCCCAGTCCCCATCCCTCTACCGTCTACCACGTCTCATTCAACCCCCGTTTGAGGTAAACGGCGTTCTTAACTGCTATGAATAACCATTAAATGTGTATGCGTAAGAACTAAGAAATAAGAATATTTTGTCAGTAGTTTTTTTTTTTCTCGTAAATATATCTGAAATGATTTGACTGTTATTATTTGTTGAGATATGAAATATTGAATGAAGTGAATATATTTGTAAGTTAATAATTATACTATCTAGTCTTTCTGGAATCAAAATGCCTATTTATTTTTTGAATGTCTATAGGTATTGTGTCTCTTTACTGTATTTGTAGATTTAAGTTATTTTTTTCTATGACCAAATAGTTCTCATTAATTTCTTTATTTTTTGATATAAAATAAGGTATTTTAAATATGTACACATAAAACCATTTTCTTTTACTTATGAATTGAAGAGCTTTGCCCATTGACCATCGTGCTTCTTTAAAAGGTTCCTGATATTAGCAAGCGGAGAAACTGGCGAATAATCTCCTTAATATTTTCATAAATAATTATTAAAAGCGTCTCCACGTATTTCTCTGTTCTCTATACAATTATACAGAATTCCCAGGTCTCGCGGGGCGAGGTCAGGCCGCCTGTTACACCGATATTGCCATTCGGTTTATCCGCACCCACGCGAATTTCAGATTTAAATAGAATCCAATATATCTAGTAAACGTTTTAAATTCACGGAATTGTTCATATATCTGTGTTTATTTTCGGACATAGTGAAAGTGGAAGTTCATTGTAAATCTATAAATATATTTTTATTTATAGATTATTCTGTATTCATTTGTTAGTACATATTGTTACATTGGTAATGGCGAAGTAAAGTCCCGGGGTCAATTCGAAATTATGAAAGGTCTGAAATAGCTATAATACATAATAAAAAATATTTCTGTACAGTTTTCACATTATTTCTTTTATTTTCAATAAAAATAATATACTTACATGAAATGAAAAAAGGTAATTATAATTAACATTAGTAGAAGTTAATTTTTTAATGAAAAAAGGTATTTAACATTAAAAAATTAACTTCTACTATTTATTTTTAAGTCTAATCTAATTTAAATTAAATTGATAAAGTTAAAAATATCGTGATTCATAGGTAAAAATCGTTCCAGACTCAATTTCGATAGCTCAATCTATCAACGACTATTCACGTTAATAGCCGCGCATTGGAAACCTAAAAATCAAAGGTTAACCACAAAATAAATGTGGATTCAAATGCATTGTTACTAACGGAAGCGGGTACCTATACTAGTTGAGAAATGGTTACGATTGAAAAAAAAATATTTGGAAAGGTTTTAGAGAAATTCGACAGATAAAAAATAATAAATGGAAATGTCGACGAATATTAATAAGATTTTTACAAACATTAAATCAACAAAACCATAAAATCTTTCTTAAGTCTTAACTTGTTACGCCATAACTTGAGAACGACTTTACGAATTTTATTCATATTTTTTAAGTTTTCTAATACTTTGTTGAAGGTTCTTATAAATGACAAATTAAAGAAATTGCCCAGAAAATTGGGAAATTTGTGAAAACTTAACGACTATTTAAGGTTGCCGCCTTTCAGAGTAAAAGTATTTACGCAAACCATATTAATTAGTAAATACAATAACGTAAAAGGCGAAAGACGTGGCCGTGGGTTCGAATCACGCCTCATGATGGAATTTTCCTATCCTTTAAAAAATATATTTATAAAGCATTCGAATGCTAAAATCTAAATAAAAGTCAAGTAGTTCTATGTAATATAATAATTTAATATTATTATAATATAAACCGCTAAGTACTCAAACGAGCTGAGTATTCGTATTCAAGTCTACTTACAACCCACTCGCTTGGGGAAATAATTTTATCATTTCGTTATAAAGCACACTCAACGTCTGTAATATGAGTTAGTGATTTATTATAAATTCTACGTTTATACTATGAAGTTAATAATATTTAAAACTAGCTTTCCGCCCGCGGCTTCGCCCGCGTTTTCACAGAAAAACCCGTTCCCGTAGGATTTCCGGGATAAAACCTATCCTATGTCCTTTCTGGGGTATCAAAATATCTCCATACCAAATTTCATGAAAATTGGTTCAGTAATTTAGGCGTGATTGAGTAACAGACAGACAGACAGAGTTACTTTCGCATTTATAATATTAGTATGGATTCTACGTTATACTATGAAGTTAATAATATTTAAAATAAGTATTTTTCTATTAGTTAATGGCTTCATTTTTATTCAGTCTGCTAAAGGAATATAATATTCTCAATTTCAAGTAAATAATAATACAAGCGAAAAAATCGTTTTAAAATCTTTTATATTGACTGGGCACGTTATGAATTAATATGAGGCAGATAGGATTTATTAGGTATATAGATAAACACCGATATAACCTTTATATAACTAAATACAAAAATGCCATCATTAATTTTCTGCAATCACAAGTCAAAACAATGTTACTAAACAATCTACAGATAATTATTTTATTGGTATCGCCGAGATAGAACCCACAGCCTCTTCGATTTCCATCCTAAACTCACACATTTACTACTGCTTTTAGTATTTTTATAACATTTCAAACCACCAAAAAGATTGCATGTGCTTGTTTAAGCTGCCATAAAAATTGCTATATTAATAACTAGCCGCTCCGCGCGGTTTCACCCCCGTGGCTCCTCTACCGTTGGTCGTAGCGTGATAGTATATAGCCTATAGCCTTCCTCGATAAATGAGCTATCTAACACCGAAAGAATTTTTCAAATCGGACCAGTAGTTCCCGAGATTAGCGCGTTCAAACAAACAAACAAACAAACAAACTCTTCAGCTTTATAATATTAGTATTGATAGGTCTATTCATCATCATCGCCATCAGCCAAATCTTTTACACCACGAACTCGCTGCCTTTTGTTAAAAAAAAGTTTTCCAACCTTTACAATATTTTTTTTCGCGCCAACATTTTGACATCAAATTTTTTCAATGAGCCACCGCTGCTCAAAGAATAGTAATCATTACAATATCTCACCTAGGGGCGGGTCGGGGCACAACAGTGTAGGTACTAGCCGTACTACACCATAATATAATGGTAGTTCCTCATTATACTGTAGATACTCTACAAGAATAATTATACTGCCTAAACTATAGATATAATATATCATCATCATCATCATCATCATCAGCCCATATACGTTCCCACTGCTGGGACACGGGCCTCCTATGAGGGTACAGGCCATAATCCACCACGCTGGCCAAGTGCGGGTTGGCAGATGACACATGTCGTCGAACTTTTTATTCTTCGACATGTCGGTTTCCTCACGATGTTTTCCTTCACCGTTCGAGCAGTGGTGATGTTACAACATGCGCAGATAAATTGAAAAATCAATTTATTTCCTGCGCGCTCGCCTGGTCTCGAACCCCGGACTTATCGATTCGAAGTCCGAGGTCTCACCACTGAGCCACCACTGCTAATATATAGGTACTAGATTTCCACCAGCAGCTTCTTCAGAAAAAAAACCGTATAGTTCCCGTTCCTGTGGGATTTCCAGGATAAAAAGTAGCCTATGCCTTATTCTTCAGCTACATACCAATTTCATTGTAATTGCTTCAGTAGTATTTGCGTGAAAGAGTAACAAACAAACATCCATCCTCACAAACTTTCGTATTTATAATATTACTAGCTTTCCGCCTGCGGCTTCGCCCGCGTTTTCAAAGAAAAACCCGCATAGTTCCCGATCCCGTGGGATTTCCGGGATAAAACCTATCCTATGTGTTAATCCAAGTTACCTTCTATATGTGTGCCAAATTTCATTGTAATCGGTTTAGTAGAATTTGCGTGAAAGAGTAGCAAACACACACACACACACACATCCTCACAAACTTTCGCATTTATAATATTAGTAGGATAGGACTAGTAGGATACTATAATGATGTGGAATATCTTACCTCGGGGCAGGTCGGGGCATTGCAGTGTACACCGGCCACTCGTTATACAGCAGAGGGTCGCGGTACGAGTTCACTTCGTTCATTATCTCTGGAGCTCTTGCCTGCCTCTTTGAGAACCTGTTGCAATACAATATCAACTTTAATTATTTGTGAAGTAAGATAGAAAATTGTGTGAATGTTCTTAATTTAAAATGTTAAGAAATGTAATATCGCTTTGAGATTTAAAATTTGGATTTGTAATGTCTGTTTACAATGTTTTCCAGTACATTTATAAATATGTATATGTATAAAGGAATAAATAAAGATGATTTTATCTACTTTCAATTAAACGAAATTAATAGAATTTTCAGAAACAAAAAACCCTCTATCTTTGACTCATGTAAAGATCTACGTAAAGGACATAAAATTTAACATTTATTTCATACTTTTATGCATAATTTTATTAGGTAGGTGGAATTATTTTTCATAGAAAAGTACCTATACTTTTCTATGAAAAATAATTCCAAAAATGTAACTGACAGACAGACGTTCACATTTATATTAGTGCCTATAGTTTTCTAAAAGACAGGTAAAATATATCGTATATTTTCTATAACACCAGACACGGGGAATAAAATGTCTCCATTTTATCTTCCTTGACCTTCATCATGTGTCAATTTGTCAACGCTATGTATCGTCTCGAAGCAATACTTATATTGGTGTGAATTCACAGTGGTAAAGTTTTACTTGAAGTTTGACTAATAGAACTACAATTCCTTTTTTTTAATACTTTTTAAATGAATGAATGAAAATGCTTTAAAAATGAATACATAAACTAAAACAAGACTTAACATAAAACAGTAAAGGGCGGCCTTATCGCTAGGTAGCGATATCTACCAGGCAACTCTTACAATAAAAAGAGATAAAATCAATCTGGGAGTGAGCAAAAATAAGACAATTGTCGTAACACAATGATAAAATTTACGAATTATTTGATAATATAACAAGATACGTTAATATTCAGAAAAGTTATTCAAAGCTTAAATTGATAAAAAAAGCTTTCTTTAAGCTTATAATAAATACAAGCTATGCCCTGCGGTTTCACCCGCATTGCGCCGCTTGGTCTTAGCGTGATGATATATATATAGTCTATTGCCTTCCTCGATAAATGGGCTATTCAACACCGAAAGAATTTTTCAAAACCAACCAGTAGTTCCCGAGATTAGCGCGTTCAAACAAACAAACTCTTCAGCTTTATAATATTAGTATAGATTCCTAGAATATCCTTCCAAAAATAGTTTTTCGTTTTATACTTTTGTTGTTCACCCTAAAATGTAATATTATTTGTTATTACAAGTTGTCCCGGGAATCTTTGTTTTACCAGGACACCCTTATCACTTAGGGGTGTATAAATAGTTTACGACCTTTCCTCATACCGAATATACGTAAAAATATCATAAAAATTGGTCAAGGCGTTGCGAAGGAGTTTAGAAACAATGTGACACGAGTAGTTTATGTCTTTCTATATAATATAGATAGATATACATTCTATATCTGTTTATTTAGGTTTAGGTATAAAATTCTCAGAAAATCGTCTTAGTTTAGCTCATAACTCAAGAACGGCAGAACAGATTTTTATGAATTTGGTTCGTTGGATTTGATAGCGTTTGGATTAGAAAAATATATATTACTAGCGGCCCGCCCCGGCTTCGCCCGTGGTACATATGAAAAATAAATGTTGGCCGATTCTCAGACTTACCCGATATGCACAGAAAATTTCATGAGAATCGGTCCACCCGTTTCGGAGGAGTATGCAGACTAACATTGTGACACGAGAATTTTATATATAAGAAAGATAAATATTTGATATTTATTGTTATAGCATTGCAATGTTTTTTAAATCATATTTTGTTTAATCGTCCTCAAATTGATGTTTTCTAAATGAAGAGCGTATGTGCCGAGCACACGTGCCAGAAGTGAAACTTCTTCGGTAAGAAAACTTATTTTCTTTCTTTGTATAAATTTATAAAGAATAGAAAAAATTCGATCACGAGGCGGGACTCGAACCCGCATCCTTTCGCGCCATTCCGGGGCGGATGCCTGACCAATTCAGCCACTCGTGACCCGCCAGAGCAATCGAATTTATTCTATTCTTTCAGTTTTATGTGTCTTAGTGACACACCGCCTCGTGATCGAATTTTTTCTATTCTTTATAAATTTATATTTATAAAGCATTTAAATGCCATAAAATAATAAATATCAATTTCTTTCTTTGTTTCAAAAATACTAAAATCGTCGCCTTACTCCATGACGTAACTGTATTAGTATAAAGAAGTTTCATTCTAAAATGAACAAGTACCTATAAATATTGAAAATTTTCCAGGAAAATGTCTACCCGGGCGGAGCCTCAGCGAGCAGCAACTAAGTATATAAGTAACAACAGATGTAGTTGCAAAACAATTACTTAAATGCCACAGTAAAAGGTAGAAAATTGTGAACTATCTAGGTAACCTCACGTGGGAGGAAGAATACTGTCTTTTACTTAATGACTGGCGTGACCCAATAACCTTTGTTAATAAACGGCGGGAAAATCAATAAATACATTATTTAAAGGTCACATTTGTTAGAGTTTATTGTTTTGTTACATTGGTTGTGTTTCAGTTTGAGCTTTTTTGTGCTTTAGATTTGGTAAAAGTCTGAATTTTTGACCTAAAACTTTGAGATTTGAGGTCTCTCTAATTATTATTGTAACTTACCAAAAATAGACATATATATATATTACTAGCGGTCCGCCCCGGCTTCGCCCGTGGTACATGTTTACGTTTTCTCTACATAAGAACCATCCTCGTACTTCAAGGAATATAATAAAAAAAGAATTATCGAAATCGGTTCAGCCGTTCTCGAGTTATGCGCTTACCAACACATTTTGCGATTCATTTTTATATATAAGAAGAAGAAAGATTATCTACTACCTAAGTAGATAAGTATATGTTTATTATCTTTGGATAAACAACAGTATTAGAATTAATTTAATAATTCCAATATTCAAACTGTAGAAAGCTGAATCATTGATGACCGTTATTATTTTCAATGAATTTATTATATTTTTTTTATGAATATTTGCTAAAAATAGCGAATTTAATTCGAAAGTATGAATCGGATAAATTATCTATCGGAAGCAAAATAGACATCTTAAAGTTTTGGGCTCGTCTCGAGGGAAATTTCGTCAACAAAAGTTATCTGAGGCTGTCAAAAAGGAAAAAGGATAATATGAAATATACAACAATTTACTTAAATGTCAAAGGGAAATAATATTAATATTACCTTGTTTGATTTAAACGATTAGGTATTATAAATAGATTTAGGAATGAATAGCGGGATAAATATGATACACTCATAGCTTTAGACATTTTATTGTTTCACTTTTAAACACAAAAAAAATAAACAGGGCGCAAAAAAGAGTGCCTTTATTAAGTTCACTTAAAAAAATACTGGAAGAAAGTTCTTTTCTATGCAAAAAATGTGAATAAAATAAATACGCCTGTAATATTTCTATCTCGATTAATCAACATTTTTCACATCACAAACTATGATATATAAAAAAGCTAGATACGTTACCCGCTCTCTATTTTGGCAAGAAAAAACTCAGCTAAGTGCCCGAGTTTCACTTAGTCACGCACCATTCAGCGTCGTGGCTGGACGTTCTTTTTATATTTTAATCGGCAGTTGTTATTACGAAGTACATGAGTGAGACATGTATTATGTCTCGTGCGTGAGAGTGAAAGAGAGAACAACTGTATTGGTGATAATGCGTTAGTAAGTAGGTATGTATTAATTACGCTGTTTTTTAGTGCAATGATGTTGGCGTATGCCGCGTCTACTAGTATAATAGGTCATTGATCACAAAACTATGTTATGTAAGAAATAAATTATTTAATATACAAGAATATTCAAGTCTGTTATTTTTTTGAAAAGAGCCGGGTGCAAAACTAGTTATCTATTAGGTATTGAGTAAAGTCTATCAAAACTTTATGAGAACGTAATTAAGCTGTGTCGTTTGTTTTCTGAAACTGTATCGGCCGTAACATCTGAGAGCTTAGAAAGTTTCTATTGAAATAAATTTATTTCTATTTATATATGGTAATTTGTTTGAAATTAAACAATGGATGCAATGAGGTTTAGAAGATATATAAATCGAACTATATATCTATACTTAGTATTATAAAGCTGAAGAGTTTGTTTGTTTGAACGCGATAATCTCGGGAACTACTGGTCCGATTTGAAAAATTCTTTCGGTGTTAGATAGCCCATTCATTGATGAAGGCTATAGGCTATAAATCATCACGCTAATACCAATAGGAGCGGAGCAATGCGGGTAAAACCGCAGGGCACAGCTAGTTACTAATAAAAGCCATTTATAATACATATATCACAAGAAAAGTCGCGTCGATACACTTACTTGTACACTGTACAAAATGTAGAAAGGAAAATAATTGTATTAAATAGTGTCTAAATATCTACACACGTGAAACATATTCGCTCTAATGCTCCGAAAATATCCGGTATTTTAAAGTCTGAACACGGGAAATAGTTGTCTCTTCAAAATATAACGGAACGGGATATTCAAGCTATGTCGGGAATGGCGCAACGAATTCCCAGGATACCGCAGTGAATTGAGTTACAAGTTTAATATGAGGGCTAAAAATTATGTTGTAATGGTTATAATTAATCGGAAGTCGGAACATGTGTTTTTATTAATTACTAGTGGTCCGCCCGGGCTTCGCCCATGGTACATATTTACGTTTTCTCTACATAAAAACCATCCTCGTACTTCAAGGAATATAATAAAAAAAGAATTATCGAAATCGGTTCAGCCGTTCTCGAGTTATGCGCTTACCAACACATTTTGCGATTCATTTTTATATATAAGACTAGCGGTCCGCCCCGGCTTCGCCCGTGGTACATATTTACGTTTTCTCTACATAAAAACCATCCTCGTACTTCAAGGAATATAATAAAAAAAGAATTATCGAAATCGGTTCAGCCGTTCTCGAGTTATGCGCTTACCAACACATTTTGCGATTCATTTTTATATATAAGAAGAAGATTACAAATTGTAAATTTTTTGATAGCTTCAGCAAGAACTTTTGATAGGTTGTATGTAAAATGTTGACACTTTAGGTGCCAAATTAAACATATATTTTAAATACAATTAGCTATAATTTGTTGAATTAATTTTAATTCGATGCTGTAGTACCTACCTTTTAATAATAATAAATATATTTATTAATGTCCTAAGCAGTTAGTTGAATTGTATAAAATTCTATCTATAATATTGTAATGTCCTATGTCTGTTATGAGGAATCCACTTTATCTTCAAAATTTAATGGGTTTTAAACTGATTTTTAACGTAATAAATGGATAGACTATTGCAACTCATAACTGAGTTTCCTTGCATTTCATATATGGCAGAAGATGGCGGTCTATCCGCTAAGTTAGACAGCTACTTGTCGTAACTTAGAGAACATGACGTCACGTAGGTTTCTAATTGACGGGTTGCATTTGAAATAAAACATATTTTTTATGTGTGTAATCTTATATATAAAATTCTCGTGTCACAATGATAGTCTGCATACTTCTCCGAAACGGGTGGACCGATTCTCATGAAATTTTCTGTGCATATCGGGAATGAGACATCTGAGAATCGGCCAACATCTATTTTTCATATGTACCACGGGCGAAGCCGGGGCGGATCGCTAGTAAAGGTGTAATATTATCCGACGTTTTGCTAATGGTACAAATTAGTGATAAAGCCGCCTGTTGCTGTTTTAAAGGATTTTCGCCTCTTGTATGTTTTTGTAAAATTATTGTAGTTTTACTTGATCCCACTTACCTCCACATAGCCTTCAGCTGGTCGCATGTGGGCTCATCAGGCTTGAGCTCCCGGTCTCGCACGCGCGACTGGCGCGGCGACAGCACCGGCTCCTGGTCTATGCGTTGCGCTGCGCACGCGCACACGCTCGCCGCGACCAACCATGTGCGCCAGGTTATCCACATTCTGTTGAAAATAAATACGTTAAGTGGCTTATAAGACATCTATACCTACTATAATATTATAAAACTAAAGAGTTTGTTTGTTTGTTTGAACGCGCTAATCTCAGGAACTACTGGTCCGATTTGAAAAATTATTTCGGTGTAGCCCATTCATCGAGGAAGGTATAGGCTATAATATATCATCACGCTAAGACCAACAGGAGCGGAGCCACGCAGGTGAAACCGGAGCGCAGCTAGTTTTTTATAATGTACTAGCGGTCCGCCCCGGCTTCGCCCGTGGTACATATTTCGCAATAAAAAGTAGCCTATGTCCTTTCTCGGGTATCAAAATATCTCCATACCAAATTTCATGCAAATTGGTTCAGTAGTTTAGGCGTGATTGAGTAACAGACAGACAGACAGAGTTACTTTCGCATTTATAATATTAGTATGGATTTCTATCATTTAAATTTAAGGTAATTTGAATTTCATTTTCAATTCGTCCTTCTTATTATCAAGTCTCTTCGATTCTTCTTTGTTGCTGTAAATCAGTGATATCTGACTCAAAAAAAAGTTAAAAATCCAAGATAATATGAATACTTAGAAACTGTTAAGTTTATATTTATAATGCTATTTATATACACAATTACAAAAGAAATTATCGTGAGTTTATATGTATAAATAAAAACATTGTATTTATCCAAAACCGTTCAGCCGTTTCTGTATCAACAAACAAACTGAATAATACGACGCTATTTAACAAGGGCAATACAAACCGCATGAGGGTAGCAAACAGTATTTTAATTACGTACTTGTTCATGGACTTGTGGCTACTGTATAAAGTTGAAAACTATTCAACCTATTTAAAATGCCATTAATATGGTTGAAGTGGTCACCTCTATTTAAATAGTTATTTTTTTATTATTAAAGTTTTATTTGCTTTCTGTACGTTACAAAAGCTCAAAGATTGAGATCAAATATGGTTGCTAAACAGCTAAAATATAGTAGAGTACATACTAGTAGACTTTTATCTTCTTATATATAAAATTCTCGTGTCACAATGTTAGTCTGCATACTCCTCCGAAACGGGTGGACCGATTCTCATGAAATTTTCTGTGCATATCGGGTAAGTCTGAGAATCGGCCAACATCTATTTTTCATATGTACCACGGGCGAAGCCGGGGCGGACCGCTAGTGTATTAATACTATGGACCATATTATACATAAAAAGTAGGTATATCAGTACAGTCTATGGTGGAAATAAAAGTTACTATTAAGTCCATGTCTACGTTAAAATACCTTAGTTATATTGTTATGAGAATGGAAACCTAGACAATTACATAATAAACGATCAACTGCAACCAACAAAAGGGGACTTATTCTATTTTCATATAAGTAGGTACTTATGCTGTACAATTCAACAAACTTGTTAAATAATTGGAAATACTTTTATTTCTTTTACTATTAAGCACATGTCTACGTTAAAATACCTTAATGTCGCCGTTTAGTTATTTTTTTTATTAATTTGTCATGAAAATGGAAACCGACATACCTAATTAAAATAATATACGATCAACTGCAACCAACAATAAGGTAAATTTCTATTTTCTTATAAGAATGCACTAAAATTCAACACTCTGAACCTACATACACGCATACCTCATCGATAATTTCACCTGAAATCCAAAAGTAAAGCGCACAGAAATACGCGAAACATTGACCACAACAAAAGCTTCGTTAGTGCCGCCTCTCCGCTTTGACGCCTTTGAATAGCATGTATTGAAGCTTTACATTATTGCATGTGTAAGAGCTTTATTTAACACTAGCTTTCTGCCCGCGGATTCGCCCGGGTTTTCAAAGAAAAACCCGCATAGTTATAAATGCATGTTTAAAAAAAAATTAATGCCATGTATTGCACACGATAAAGTTATATTTTTTGAATCCGTTGTTTTTTTTTTTACGTGTTTCAGCTTCATATTGCGTATCATATAACGCATGTATATGAAGTATATTTTTCAACAAAAAGTATTAACGCGTGTATTGCAACAAAGGAAGGTAATGTTTGAGTGCATTGTTATATTTTTATTAGTGTCCGACCGAAACTGGTTTCCAGGCCGAAACCGAAACCGAAACCGAATGTTCGGCCGTGGCTTCAGTTTCGGCCGAAACCGAAACCGAAACCGAAACTCACGTGGTCAAGTATGAAATTTCTAAAAATACTGAACTTTGGTGCATTTTACCTATTATTTTGCCTTAATTAGGGCATGAAATGAAAAAACAGTATATTAAATTTGTTGTTATCATTTATGTAATATAAAATAAAAAATAATATTTTTAAAATATTAATAATAACTAACAATTTTAATTTTTATTATTTTTTTAAATTAAGTTCTCAGTAAAATCAGTCATCTAAATCAAATCAGTAATTGTTACTGTTACTTTAAATACTTTAATACTTTGGATTGGTATTTGTACTTAGAAGAATATAATCAGTCTCTTTTAGGTACCTCTTATATAAATATAATTATTATTAATTACTATTACACCCAGTTCCAATCTCAACATAGATAATCAAAAATTGTTTCCACCAGCGTGGGTCAACCAACGCTTTGACAGCGTCCGTCAAAGCGTTGCCGAGGAAAACGAAGTTAGGCGAGCGTGAACGTGTGTGAACTAAGTTCACTGAACTTGCGAAATAAGTTTCG
This sequence comes from Colias eurytheme, assembly GCF_061535395.1. NCBI lineage: Eukaryota > Metazoa > Arthropoda > Insecta > Lepidoptera > Pieridae > Colias > Colias eurytheme. The sequence continues at coordinate 7,246,767 of NC_143003.1, read as the reverse complement.
GTTTCGGCAAAAGTTTCGGCCGATTTTGGCCGAAACCGAAACTGCGGCCGAAACTTGATTTTTGGCCGAAACTCGGCCGAAACCGAAACCGAAACCGAAAGTTCGGTCGGACACTAATTTTTATACGCCTGACATTTAAATCAATATGGCTTGTTGTTAAAGTTTGACTGGCATATTTAAATTGTTTTTAATACTGTTATCTACCTACATTGCATTTAACATTTCACGCAAAAAAACAGTACAAAAAGATTATTTGCAAATTGGAATAATTTTTAATCAATTTGGCATCGCTAACAAAGCCCTCTAGAGTTTCAGTTAAAATGTTATCCAGTTAATGTCAGAACTACGAATAATAAAATAAACGAACGAGTTAATAACTCATAATTTATGGAAGCAAAAAGTATCAAATAAATAAGTAATAAACAGCTACAATAAATCATTTTTAAAGCGACAATTGGATAAACATTATTTTGTAATAATTGAACGTGTGAGACCGTCGAGCGCAATCAATCTCAATGTTTGCTTTTCATTTGGATTGAATTTTAATTTTCTGCCCAAAACAACAATCTTATACATATATCTCTATTTTTAGTACATATTAATTCATAAGTGATACGCTCGTTTGGGATATGAAATAGGCAGAAGAATATATTATTTTGTGTATAAAACACAGCGGTCTATCTGTCTTTATGCATGCGTAAATCTTTAAAACTACGCAACGGAATTTGATGCAGTTTTTAATAGATAGAGTTATTCTCGAAGAAAGTTTTAAACCTTAACAAATTATATACTAATATAATTTGTTAAGGTTTAAAAAAAGCAGGCGAAACGCGGAAAGCTAGCTCTAGTTTTATTTAATTATAAAATTTTGATTCTGATTCTTTGCTACACCGAATTCATTAATTTCAGATTCTATATACATATTTAAATAAACAACAAAGTTTAAACTCAAAGCGATGCAGCGCTGCGATTCATTCAACCGATTTCCTGATGCAACATCCTGTTCAATTCATCTTTCCGGTGTTTGCTTATCAATATTTTACTAGCTTCCTGTGCTTGCTTGCTTTACTCTATCCTGGGAAATTTGTCGGCTATACAAGTGTATTTTCTATTTCATTGGTGTGAATATGAATTTTAACTATCATTACATAGTATAAAACAAAGTCGCTTCCCATTGTCTGTCCGACCTTATGTATGCTTAGATCTTTAAAACTATAGAATTGATTTTGATGATTTTTTTTTAGATAGAGTGATGCTAGAAGAAGGCTTTATGTAATTTATGTTATAGACAAAGTGGGTGAAGCCGCAGGCGGAATGCTAGTAGATTTATAATAATATAAATGTCTTATATAATAGAAACAATATTATGTATGTCGGAGAATTTAAATAATTCTCCATAATTATTTATAATTACGTAGATATGTGAAATAATATTTAATAATGACTCAGTGTGCACACCTTGCGCGGTCGATGGTAGTACCGAGACTATATCATCGAGCTACTGACTCAAGGAATATAAACCATAGCATGGCCCGTAACCCCATGCATTTCATATCAATTCAATATCGACATTATGTTGTACACCATAGAGTACATTGTAATAGGAAGGCATCGCCACGAAGGTATAGTAATTCTCTCACATGTATATTTTCCGGAAAAAATGAAAGCGGCATTATAGACAAACGTGACAATTAAAATTTTATTACCTACCTACACACTTTGGTTCATAAGTAGAAATTATATAAACATACGTCACGCGTATACCACGTATTTTTTATTTATAGATACAAATGTCAAACCAATCAGACTTATTTGAGTCTTATACGAATTTGATTGTTGATCCTGCCACCTTTTATCATCCTTTATGTTGCAATTTGTGAATTACGTAGGTTTAAATGATTGTATTTGAAAGGAAAGTACTTTTATTTATTTCCTCAAATCTATATATATAAAACTCAAAGGTGACTGATATAGTGATCTATCAACGCACAGCCCAAACCACTCGACGTATCGGGCTGAAATTTGGCATGCAGGTAGATGTCATAACGTAGGCCGCGTCCCCTAAGAAAGGATTTTAGAAAATTCATCCCCTAAAGGGGTAAAATAGGGGATGCAAGTTTATCGTTTCCACGCAGGCGAAGCTGCGGGCAACAGCTAGTTGTAATATAAATGCCCACGACACTTGACCCAATTTTTACAGAAACACGATCACGCCTCGTGCAATGAAGCTTGTAAGGACCAGAATGAGGCTTGACTCTAGAAATGTATTAAAGCTGTAATCCAGAAATATGTGCATGTGGGCGTATGAAATATCGGGAAAACGATCAATTTTTCCAAGTAATTTAATCACGAGATCTCCGCTGTATTTGACTTTGTTATAATGTATGGCCAATGTAAATATATCCATTTCTTGGGAAATATCTGTGAGTTATGAATGAAATACTGAAATAAACTTACAATGAACTTGAATTTACTGATAGTACTAAAATAATTGTATTAAATCAATTTTTATTCTACCACTTAGCTGTGCCCCGCGGTGTCACTCGCGTGGCCCCACTCCTGTTGGCCTAAGCGTGATGGCATATAGCCTAATAGCCTTTCTCAATATCTAACACCAAAAGAATTTTTCAAATCGAATCAGTAGTTCCCGAGATTTGCGCGTTCAAACAAACAAACAAAGAAACTTTTCAGCTTTATAATATTAGTATAGTTTCAGTTTAAATAATCACACATTTGTTACCTTTATTTTGTACAAAAGCAAGTAACTTGATGAAGAAAGCGTTTAGATTGTAAAAGAAAGAAAAACGTTTATTTATTTACGGGTAATGGTCTCACGAGTCGGCTTGACCCAATTCCTTTTGAACGACGTGTGAAAGGACTACTTTTATGAACACAATCTTACTAAGTTTCCAAGATTTTCAAGAAAACCTTGCAGATTCCCGGAAATCTATATATAAGTGAAGTCCCATGTCCCCAAGAGGGGTAAGGGGCAGATGCATTATTCATACATCTGTTTCACTGATCGATTTTATTTAGGGACAAGTAGGTGATCAGCCTTCTGTGTCCTGCCAGCCCGAGACATTTTTTTTCTTCGTCTCCACCGGGAATCGAACCCAGGGCTCCTCGGTTCTACGCGCATGCGTCAACCACTGTACCGAGGAGGCGGTCTTGAAATCTATATATGTATAGGAAGCTATTATAATTTAAAATAATTAAATAAATAAATATTATAGGACATTATTACACAAATCGACCTAGTCCCACAGTAAGCTCAATTAAGGCTTGTGTTGTGGGTACTAGGCGACGATAAATATAATATTTAATAAATACATATATAGATAATAACACCCAGACCCAAGAACAAATAATTGAGTTCATCACACAAATATTTGCCCTGACCGGGGATCGAACCCGGGACCGTCGGCTCAGTAGGCAGTTACTTTACCACTGCGCCAACCGCGTCGTCAATTCTCCCGGATATAATAGGAAAAATGCTTCCTGGCTATATAAGAAATACTGGGAAGTTTTAATTCCAGGGAAATTCAAGTTTAAGAACTTACGGGTCAAGGGACCAAAGAAACGTGCTTAAAACTTGGCACAAAAATATCATATTGCAACAAGACTTTTTCATACAAAACCCGGAAAATATGCAGATTATTCGTGGTAGAGATTATATTTTACGGTTTGAAATGCCGTTTTAAGTATGCTCCTCGTAATGCTTGTTACTGAATTAAATAATTGGATGATGTAGCTGTGAAGAAGCTATGATATGATAGGGCATATTTTAATTGCTTAGGACCTATTTTTTAAGTTCAAAGATAATTTAAAAAATTTGATGACATTTCAGAAGATAAAAGTGATGAACTAGAAATGAACAGAGTCTCTAACAAGTCTCTCATATGAAAATATTACACTCTTACTAATCCCTACTAATAATATTATAAATGCGAAAGTAACTCTGTCTGTCTGTTACGCTTTCCCGCTTAAACCTCTCAACCGATTTTGATGAAATTTGGCACAGACAATCTTTAGACAGTGAGAAAGAACTACCTTTTATCAAAACACCAAACTACCGGAAGCTAGGCTATATTTTATCCCGGATAACGTAAATATGTACCACGGGCGAAGCCGGGGCGGACCGCTAGTTCATATAATGACAGACATAATTCGTGATACGAACCTCAAAAACTAATTATAAGCTTTAATTTGAATACAAATGAAAATTGAAAATGAATATTATGATTTACAATTGAAATCACAATAATAATTATCATACTTACATTTAATTTAAAACATGACTAAGTTTGTCATTTCACTATAACTTATTACAATGCTAATTCAATTATTTCAGTTTAATTACCTCGTTTTATTCTAAGTTCGTTTTATTCGAAAATCAGAGGCCAGAGGCAGTCCATTGTTCTAGAGAACATTATTGGGACCGCGTGGGTGGACATAAATCAAATCTTTATGTAACAAACACAGATATAGAATAAAACCGGCCAATTGACAACATTTCATAATTTTAAGCTACTTATTTTTTTATTTTAATGAAAACTAGATCAAAAATTATGATACACGTATTTTTTGCTTTTTCTAAATATGGATGTTTTCATTCATCTTTTTGAGTTTTAAAATCATCTCATTCTAAAATGTCGTAAGCGCCAAATGACGTCATACATACGGAGGAATACATTTTTTCTTTTGCCACATACCTAGTTTAAATTAAAAAAAAAATTTTGACAGTTGACATTTGTCACTTTGATTCGTCAAGCTTTGTAAATATTGTTATTTGTTTTTTGCTGATCCAAATTTTAAACAAAAGAAAGTTATTCACAAGTACTGATGATAATGACTTTATGCAGGATTTGTTAAGGGGTGCTGAAAATTTCTGGGAAACAAATATACTATCCCAAAAACGTTGGAAAGTGTTAAATAAATACAACTTTTAGTAAGTAAACAAAGTCTTTTATTTCAAGAAAATTATGAACACTATAGGCACTATTTGTATAATATAAATGAATTGGTCCAACTCCAATCAAACAAACATCACGCTAATGAGATTAAATTAGAAAACCAAAACACAATAACACGATTGAAAAGTTTGTTTACATGAATAATTCACAAAAATGACATTAATATGAAATTTGACACATGCCATACCCTGTAAATGTCAGTGATAGTTTTTTTTTTTACTTTTTTTAAATTAGGCTATGGCGCATTTTTATTCCTCCGTATGTATGACGTCATCATCACATTTATCGTTTTTATTTAATTTCTCTTAAAATATGCGATTAAAAAATGAAATAATTTTTTTCTGTTATCGCAAGAGCAAAATAAAGAAACGGTTTTTTTCTTTCATGGCCTTATAAAAAATGAAATGTTGTCAATTGCGAGTCAGACTCGCGCACGAAGGGTTCCGTACTTTTATAGAAAATCACAGTTTATATGGGGACCCACGTTTATTTTTTATTTTTAGTATTTCTTATTATAGCGGCAACGGGTATACCTACCTACATCATTTGTGAAAATTTCAGCTATCTAGCTATCACGGTTTATGAGACACAGCCTGGAGACAGACAGACAGCTGAGGCTTAGTAATAGGATCCCGTTTTACCCTTTGTGTACGGAACCCTAAAAATAGAGGTCCTGTATATTTAGGGTTTTATTCGACAAATTATTTGGGTATAGAATACGAATAATATACTTTAAATTGGCAATTTCTGACGTGACTTGATTGTATTTTTAGTTTATGAAATATGGTATTGTATTGAAAGCTTTTTATTGGTTTGTAGCAGGCGTTTTGTTTTCAAGTAGGTATGTTTATTGAGTGTATATTTCTTTTTAATGTCTGGAGCGGTTTGTTCTGATCGATTTTTTTACCAAAAGGTGCCACTACAAAAGGGTTAAAGTTCCAGAAAGAGGGAAGACTTTTCTATGTTTTTATGTAAGATTATGTCCGAAGCTATTGCATAGCTTTTATGACTTTGAGCGCGGCGACCGAATGTTAAAATTCCGTAAAAACCTAACACCCCCCACTCCAACCGGCGCGGCACAGCGATGTGATGCTATGCAATAGCTTTACCGCGGCAGGCCTCGAGTGCCACACGCAGGCAGAGTAAGGAGATCCTCACACTGCCCCGCATCACGCTGCATGTTGCATGTCGAAGCACCTACGCGCGTTCCTGCGGGAGTGCAGATCTGCATCATCGTGCGGGTTTTTTGCGCACTTCTTGGATTTCATACTTTTATCTTATCTTCTAAATTTCTAGTAGACATTCAAAGAAACACAGATTGATATATACCTTTGAATTCAAAACTGCATTTTATCTTGTCTCTGTTTATTCCATAAAAGCCGTATTAAGCTTAAACTTTCCTGAAGCGATATTAAATTCAAGAAATATTAAATTAGTTTATTTCTAACTAGAGGTCCGCCCCGGCTTCGCCCGTGGTACATATTTCGCAATAAAAGGTAGCCTATGTCCTTTCTCGGGTATCAAAATATCTCCATACCAAATTTCATGCAAATTGGTTCAGTAGTTTAGGCGTGATTGAGTAACAGACAGACAGACAGAGTTACTTTCGCATTTATAATATTAGTATGGATAAGCATTTTATAAATAGATTGAAGGTTATTCTAAACGTCCTCTTGGAGATATTATCTCTTGTTCAAGTTGTGGAATATTTTAATTAATTAATTATTATGCGTTATATTTTTAGTTCTGTCGCTTAGAAGATTAAACATTTCTATGGATAAATATTATAAACTAGCTGTGCTGTACGGTTTTACCCGCATTGCTCCGCTCCTGTTGGTGTTAGCGTGATAATATTATAGCCTTCCTCGATAAATGGGCTATCTAACACCGAAAGAATTTTTCAAATCGGTCCAGTAGTTCCCGAGATTAGCGCGTTCAAACAAATAAACTCTTCAGCTTTACAATATTATATATAATAGTATAGATTAAAGATTCGTTCCATGGGAATTATTACAGAGTATGATTCTTTAATCCATACTAATATTATAAATGCGAAAGTAACTCTGTCTGTCTGTCTGTTTCTCAATCACGCCTAAACTACTGAACCAATTTGCATGAAATTTGGTATGGAGATATTTTGATACCCGAGAAAGGACATAGGCTACCTTTTATTGCGAAACATGTACCACCGGCGAAGCCGGGGCGAACCACTAGTAGATAATAAATAATAGAATAGCTAGTAAAGATATAATATTAAACAATAAATAAAACAAGAAGATATCTATCCCTTCAAAAAAATACAGACAGATCGCGTAGTAGATGAATACCAAAAAGACAATAAACTTCAGGCTTATCAAAATTATATAATTAGGTTCGTGTAGGCGACTATTGAAACAACAAACTAATTTCCATTGTTTAAGGTCAATAACCTAATGATATCTCAAAAGGGACTTTCCTTTAAATATGAAATCAATTGATTTTCCATTTTCTTATTAGAATAGTATCTAGTTCTACATCTTCTTCTTCTTATATACATATAAAATTCTCGTGTCACAATGTTAGTCTGCATACTCCTTCGAAACGGGTGGACCGATTCTCATGAAATTTTCTGTGCATATCGGGTAAGTCTGAGAATCGGCCAACATCCATTTTTCATATGTACCACGGGCGAAGCCGGGGCGGACCGCTAGTATTAAAATAAAATTCTTGTGTCACAATGTTTGTAATCTAACTTCTGTTACCTATAATCTTAATTATTTGAAAAAGATTCGGGCTGGTTTTCATAATTTGCTGATAATATCCTCTCTATTTAACACTTTTTATTTACAGGTTATTTTTATGATAAGTCGTAATAACTGACAGATAAACTAAACATTACCTGTCTGACCACAAAAAACTTTAAACAGGGTTTAACTTTAAGCGCGGATTCTCTTGTCGTAGAGTGCGTTTCACGAAAGAGTTCCCCTGCCGTTATGTTGGCATACCTGACTGTCAAAAACGAAAATATTTTTTTTTATTCAAAAATGACAGAGAAAATATTCTCCTTTCTTCCTAGCCTTATCCCGTATCTTACGGGGTCGGCTGCCTAGAAAGGAGAATATTTTCTCTGTCATTTTTGAATAAAAAAAAATATTTTCGTTTTTGACAGTCAGGTATGCCAACATAACGGCAGGGGAACTCTTTCGTGAAACGCACTCTATTTCACATAGACAACTATTAAAGTGACAGATCCCTGGTTTAAAGTTTGACTGTGTTTAAATTGTTTTCTGGTAATACCATACGTATCCAGAAATAGTGAACCGGTCATGTAAGTACCGAATCTAGTAGATATGTATGTATAAGGAAACCCTAAAAACGAAACGCGGTCCGACTACTAATATCAGACCTTTATGAAAACGTTATAAAATATCTATTTTTAGTACCTACAAGTTTGGTGTTTTAATAGTTTTGTCGTTAAAGTTCGAAATAGTGAAATTGTGCGTGTAATATAGTTGAAGTTAGTTTTATCCTAAAATAGACAAAGCTTTCAATCATGACACGCAGTGTGAAAGTTTTTAGGGAAACTAAAAATCCATACTAATATTATAAATGCGAAAGTAACTCTGTCTGTCTGTTACTCAATCACGCCAAAACTACTGAATTTTCATGAAATTTGGTATGGAGATATTTTGATACCCGAGAAAGGACATAGGCTACCTTTTATTGCGAAATATGTAGTATGTACCACGGGCAAAGCCGGGGCGGACCTCTAGTAAATAATAATTAGAAACATAATAGCTATTTGCCGCGTTTAATTTGAGGCGAATTTACTTAGAAATTGGATAGTATTTAATAGATTTCGAATAACATTTATTATTTATTTTTAATCTGAAGTTTCGAAACTTATAACGGGTTATTTTTAGTTTACTTTTCATCTACACTAATATTATAAAGAGGAAAACTTTGTTTGTTTGTTTGTTTGTTTGTTTGATTGTTTGATTGTAATGAATAGGCTCATAAACTACTGGACCGATTTTAAAAATTTTTTCACCATTCGAAAGCTACATTATCCACGAGTAACATAGGCTAGGTTTTATCCCGGAAATCCCACGGGAACGGGAACTATGCGGGTTTTTCTTTGAAAACGCGGGCGAAGCCGCAGGCGGAAAGCTAGTGTATAAATAAAATTCATTCAAATACTTTCAGCGGTTCAGGCGTAACATGGGCGTAACAAACAGATAGAGTTACATTTTAATAATAATATTATGTGGGTATCCCGGGTATGTGATCCCAGGATTCAGGTAAAGTATCTGGTTTCAATTAACACGACGAGAGTGTATATAATTTTAAATTTATACTTTTATTACATCGTCTCAAACTTTTTGGTCTGTGTAGCGCATGTCGCGTGTATCGCGGCTACCGAGTAGGTATACCTACTCGGCAGCCGACCGTCACGCGACATGCGCTACACAAAGCAGTGTTCGGAACCGTTCGAACAGTTTCATTTTTACCGTGGTTTCATAAAACCACACAACATTTTTTTTATTTTTACATCATTATTTTATCCATCCACCCATTACACCAGGTCTAAAAACTAATTGGAGAAGGAAAACTAGTGATGAAACTGACAAATTCTTAAATTATAAAAAAGCTGTGAAGAACTAAAAATTCTTTGATATCGTACTTTTAAAGAAGGCGGTATTACATCATACTACGACCAAAAGCGGAGCATTAATGAAAAATGTTGCAAAATAGGAAAAATATTACTTTTCGTAGAATCAATAATATCTATAATACCGGATATCATTATCACTACCTATTGTTCCGGATGTTTGTGATAAAAAGGCAAAGGTTGGCTAGTTGCCAATATGTCCTGGTACTTGGTAGTATAGTATAATCTATATACAGGTAGAACTTTGTGGTTCAAGAGATTTATTTATAACTATACTAATGTTATAAAGTCGAAGCGTTTGTTTGCTTGTACACGCTAATTTCAGGAAAAATTATTTCACTGTCAGTCCGTTTATCGAGGAATGCTATAGGTACGCTATATAAATATCATCAAGCTAAAACTAATGGGCACACCAATGCGGGCAAAACCTCGAGGCACAGCCAGTTAAAATCAATTTCGCTGAAGAATTATCTTAACAGCTTATAGTCAGTATTTCTGTTAGCAACATGCATAATTGTATCTATTGAATAAAATTTTATTACTGAGAAAAAAAGTTGACTTTGTCGAGAAAATAAAATTTTGAAACGGGCTAAATTGTGTTGGTTTAATTCTCTAAGAAATTTTGATAATTTACACAAAAAGGCTCTCATCTGATAACGTAATGTTTAATATATTTGTAAGTTTTTACCACAATAAGTTAAATATAATTAATTAATTAAAAAGGATTTGACTTCTTTAATATATTCTTCAAGCTACCAAGAATTGCCTGTTTTCAGTTAACTGTTTGCTTATTTTAGCTTAGATTAGCTACACGTGCCTTAATTTATCATTCTTATCTGTTTATATCGATGTATTTTTCCTTATGAGGTATTAAAGGACATTACTTTTACAAATTTATATCGTTTAGAAATCATTCTTATGTACAGGGATATTATAGAATTATTCATACAGATGAAAAATATTTTTTTTTGCACAAATAACTGGACCGATTTTAAATACCCTTGGATTGTTAACAAGTATCTACTTGTTGTTGTATTTATATCTATAAATACAAGTAGATAATCATTAAAAAACACTATTGTGTGAAAAATTGTAAACTTCGCTCAAAAAAAAAAAACAAGTTTAATTTTGTCTAATTTAGTTATATCAATAAATTTAGATATCAACTGTGTTTTTCCACAATTTATGTGAAATACCCGACACCTCTTAAATCCAAAAACAAATAAAAAACCCAAAGCATTAAAAAGGTTATTCACATATTCGTAACAAAATCGGTCAGCGGAAATAGATGTGAAATTCAATACTTAAGAGGGCGTATAAAGCCAGATAATTCTACGATTAAGCCCCGCACATTACGCGCCATGCCGCGCGCCCTCACAATACCCTCATACACCCGGCTCATCCAACGTACGTAAAGTTCATCGCACGCTAAATTATACACAATATTCTTCGCTCGTTCAACGCGTATTTTCGGTAGTTAGTAGGTATGTTGTCTAAAATAATTGTATAAAACAGTGAAGTTGAAATCATCACAAATTATGTAATATGTCTTTTTATTATTATTTGTTTATAATTATTAATGATAATTTATACATATTATAAAACAGTAAAAAAACTGTCTGTATGTAATATATAAAAAAAAAAACAATATTAGGGAAACAGTATAGAGCACGAATCCGTAAAAAAGTCTGTCGAAATAGCGAGTATAGATACTATTTTTAAATAAACATACGCAGTCGACGACACACATTCCTCCAGAACTTTATTTTGATTAATTTGGTTATAGTCCATTGAATGAGTCCCTCCAAGGGGGGTCTAGAGTGCGTGAGTTAGTAACGTAAGATGTTTCTTCGGAAACATGTCAAGAGTCCCTAGGTAATAAACATACTAAAACCCCGGGCCACTAGGAGGAGCCCCGGAGTGGGGGGAGGGGGGAAATGGGTCCATTTTTTCATTTTTCGCTTAAATCTCAAAAACGGTACATGTTAGAGAAAAACTTTCATGGAAAAATTGAAAGGCCATAAAATTATCTACAAGTTGTACCTGAATCATTTTTTCCTATATCCTACCGTTTCTGAGTTATACGCAGTAAAACATGATTTTGGCTCAAACAATTTCAACATCAATCGATCAAAAAATATTTCTTTCTTCCAAAAAACTCAAATGTGCAACTTGTGACCAGTACTGATAGATTGCTCTTAATTAGTTTTATAATTGGTAAAATAAACACATTCCTCCATGGAAGCCTTTAGGAGGAATCGATTGTCAAAATATTATATTAGGGCAGTTTGAGTTACTGAACTTGATCTTTTTATTTTTTTCTTCCAAAAAACTCAAAAGTGCAACTTGTGACCGGTACAGATAGATTGCTCATAATTAGGTCTATCATTGCTAAAAATACCAGATTCCACCACGGAGGCGTTTACGGGGAATTGAATTTTATCAGGGTAGTTACGATACATGAACTTTTTATTTTTTTCTTCCAAAAAGCTCAAAAGTGCAACTTGTGACCGGTACCTAATTATGAGCAATCTATCTGTACCGGTCACAAGTTGCACTTTTGAGTTTTTTGGAAGAAAAAAATAAAAAGAAAAAATACTATATCAGTAACTCAAACTACCCTAATATAGTATTTTGACAATCGATTCCTCCTAAAGGCTTCCATGGAGGAATGTGTTTATTTTACCAATTATAGACCTAATTAAGAGCAATCTAACAGTACCAGTCACAAGTTGCACTTTTGAGTTTTTTGGAAGAAAAAAATAAAAAGATCAAGTTCAGTAACTCAAACTACCCTAATATAGTATTTTGACAATCGATTCCTCCTAAAGGCTTCCATGGAGGAATGTGTTTATTTTACCAATTATAGACCTAATTAAGAGCAATCTAACAGTACCAGTCACAAGTTGCACTTTTGAGTTTTTTGGAAGAAAAAAATAAAAAGATCAAGTTCAGTAACTCAAACTACCCTAATATAGTATTTTGAAAATCGATTCCTCCTAAAGGCTTCCATGGAGGAATGTGTTTATTTTACCAATTATAGACCTAATTAAGAGCAATCTATCAGTACCGGTCACAAGTGGCACTTTTGAGTTTTTTGGAAGAAAGAAATATTTTTTGATCGATTGATGTGGAAATTGTTTGAGCCAAAATCATGTTTTACTGCGTATAACTCAGAAACGGTATAGGAAAAAATGATTCAGGTACAACTTGTAGATAATTTTATGGCCTTTCAACTTTTCCTTGAAAGTTTTTCTCTAACATGTACCGTTTTTGAGATTTAAGCGAAAAATGAAAAAATGGACCCATTTTCCCCCTCCCCCCACTCCGGGGCTCCTCCTAGTGGCCCGGGGTTTTAGTATGTTTATTACCTAGGGACTCTTGACATGTTTCCGAAGAAACATCTTACGTTACTAACTCACGCACTCTAGAACTTTTTATTCAATGGACTATTAGATTGTACGACATTTTTCGACTCAGCAATTATTCTAAAAATAAAATCATTCTTATAAATGTGTAGCTGGGCTCTTATGGGTCTATATCAGATGTTCCAGATCTTTGATTTTTTTTAATCAACAGAAAATTTCCATCAGACGCAACAATTTTTGTTGACGTCACTCCTATAAATGTTAGGGTGTGATCTCAGGGTCCCTCATCATACATTCTAGATCTTCAAATTTGTATATTTATATTGCCCAGATAATACCTACACAACAAAATAACTTTCATTCAAAGCCGTCCAATAGTTCCGGAGATTGGCGTGTACAAACAAACAGACACATAGAGTTTTTTTAGGATTTACGGGAACAAACCTATCCAATGTCCTTTCTCAGGTCTCAAGCTATCTCTGTATCAAAGTTAGATCTTAGAGAGCCAGACATACATACAGACAAACAGACAAAAATTCTATAAACTATGTACCTATATTTTTGGCTCCTATATCGATTGAAAATCACGCCCCAAGTAGGTATCCGTAAAAATATTCAATGTACAGTTTTGACTTTCGTACAATTTTTTTTTATACCTATGTGATTGTAATATTATTATCTAATACAGATTGTAAATATATATAAAGTGTAGTTACTATTCACAACTTGTATTGGTTATTTACTGGAGCAAACATAGGAATCTACCTATAGTAATACTATAATATATATATATATATATATATATATATAATAATAATAATATTATAAAACATTCCCGATTTGATTGATTGCATTTGCAAGGCGACCGTAGGAATTAGGTACCTACATAACTAAGTATAAAAAGTGTCTTTGTAAATTGTAGGTACCCACTATGAATGTAGGTATCTATAAATATCGTCGCATGAATACTCAACTCGCGGAAACGAATTTACAGAATTTACACAAATAATAATATCCAAACTCGCCTGGATAAACTTTCTCAAATGAATCTATAGTTTAGGTGGTCTGTTGCGGTTCTGCATCAGGTGTTTACAACAAAATAACTTTCATTCAAATCCGTCCAGTAGTTCCGGAGATTAGCGTGTACAAACAAACAGACAAACACAGACAGTTTTTTTATTTACGGGATAAAACTCATCCTATGACCTTTCTCAGGTCTCAAGCTATATCTGCACCAAAATTAGAGCCCAGACATACATACAGACAGACATACAAAAATTCTAAAAACTATATTTATGTATAGATATGTACTACATATTACTATGTAATACAGATTATGAATATATTATATATATACATATACATATGTATATTATAAAAAAATACCTATTCAATGTAAGTACAGTTTTGACTTTCGTACGAATTTGTTATACCTATGTATAGATGTTATGTATGATTATCTAATACAGATTGTAAATATAATATATATGTACTATTCACAACCGGTTTACATATTATTGATATTATTATTTACTGGAGCGAACATAGGATCTGCCTATAGTAATAATCTTATATATAAAATTCTCGTGTCACAATGTTAGTCTGCATACTCCTCCGAAACGGGTGGACCGATTCTCATGAAATTTTCTGTGCATATCGGGTAAATCTGAGAATCGGCCAACATCTATTTTTCATATGTACCACGGGCGAAGCCGGGGCGGACCGCTAGTAATAATATAAATCTTTCTTGACTTGATTGATTGCACCGCGACTGTAAGAATTAGGTACCACTATGAATTTTATTTACCTATCTATAGCTGTTGCTGCTGCTATCGCGTCAATACTCAGCCCGCGGAAATTATTTTACAGAAACTAAACTTTCTCAAATAGGTAAATCAAGACTTATCTTTTTATATTATAATTATTATTTATTAATATTATAACAATACTAAACTTATTTTCGACATTTAGTTATCTTTTCAATTTGAATCTTCTTTAGTTCTCGTTTCTTAAGTCTTTTCATTTTGTTGTTTACCATTTTCAACAAATCAATATTCGGCGTAATTATAAAACACGGCGCAGCAATTTTAGCGTGGTCTACTCGTCTCAACGGAGCGATAGCGTCTGATGTATGAAATAGAATTATGTTTTAGCTCCCGGAACGTGCGATGGAAGATGATTTCTTGCGTAATTAAAAATATAGTAAGCGCCAAAAGTGTTTTATCGTGATTAAAGCAAAACTAAAAGTAATTACACAAAATGCTCTGACAAATATATTGCAAATGTTTTAATATAATTGTTTATGAAAAAAAAATCATAATAAGTATTACCATGTCCAGTAAAAAACGTAAAAGTGTGAAATTTAGAGGTAACTTCGTGAATTTTTTCTATCGAGTCAATTTCAATATTTTATGTTTTTGATCTGACAATATAATCGAAAATATCATCAAGTTTTACATATATTTTATTTTTTATATTTGGTCTTGAATATTACACGTATCAACTAAAAGTTGATTGGTGATTTGACTTTATACGCGCCCTTAATACAATAATTATACCCTAAAAGGGATACCAAACATCTTGTGTTCAATATTCACAAAGGGGCTTTTATAACATTATCTTCTGTTATATTATGTAAGCCTAATTACACTAGAAATTAAAGGCGTGGATAAAAACGATTTATTCAGTAAATTAAATAACCTCGATCGCGTTTTCTTTCTTTTTCCAGTGACAATAGAATGAAATATTGTTAAACCTGTTTGTGCAGGTCCACACTGCGAGCCTAGCGCGGTTGCGACGGCGGGCGCGAAATATCAAACGTATGAAACGCGCCTTTGTGTCCACATTGAAATGACTATGGCGGAAGCCTAGTGCGACGGTAATGAGCGAGCCAGCGCGCGTAGTTTTCAAACTCTCCTATCCGCGCGTTCTGGCCACACTACGGGCCTAGTCAGCAAGCGACCCAATGCGCGGACGGCGGGGGTATCAAACCAGTTCGGTCTTGTCGCTCGACTTCTTATATTATATCCTTTATTGTTTTTCGTAAAATAGCGGTAAATACTTAATTGTCGAAGTGAAACTTCTTTATTTATAAGTGCGATTCAATCTAAAACACATATTATATACACCACAGTAATTTTGTAGGGTATAATCTCAATTCTTCATATAAGATTCACCCGTTATTTCTCTGTTTTATTTATTTCGTGTACAACTTCTATAATGATCTCATCTCAAAATCGGACTGTCCAGTAAAAATAGCAAATCGTCCAAAGTTTGCAACACCCGAAAAACGTCGAACCGCTACTTGAGCTCGCGCGTCGGTGTGGCCACCGCGAGCGCCCGCTCGTCGCGCCCGCCTAGGCCGCCGCCACCGCGCATTCAGTGTGGACGCACACTTTGTTTATTATAACTAGCGGTCCTCCCCGGCTTCGCTCGTGGTACATATATCGCAATAAAAGGTAGCCTATGTTCTTTCTCAAGGTCTAAAGATTGTCTGTGCCAAATTTCATCAAAATCGGTTGAGAGGCAAAGCGTAACAGACAGACAGACATAGTTACTTTCAAAGTCATTTACGACTTGCTGACAAAGTCACTACAGCCTACTTATTGCTTTGATGTATATTTTCATACACAATATGCCTTTTTATCTGATAAATAACCACTTAGAAGTTGCGAAACTTTTCTATAAATATAATAAACTAGCGGTCCGCCCCGGCTTCGCCCGTGGTAAATAATATTTACGTTTTCTCTACATAAGAACCATCCTCGTACTTCAAGGAATATAATAAAAAAAGAATTATCGAAATCGGTTCAGCCGTTCTCGAGTTATGCGCTTACCAACACATTTTGCGATTCATTTTTATATATGTATAAGATTTTCCTTTGATAAATGCCTATACTATTAATAGAATTACCTCTAACCTTTACCAGTAATTATTAACGTATTGTTCCGGTATTTTGGAGATGTTAATAGCCAAATAGCTGGCTATTGGCCAATGATATTCGAGGCATTCTATCGATTATAGGATGACTTTAGGGCATGGACTAGGGTAAGGTTTTCGGAGGCTTGCGGTTCCGTATAATTGTTTTTGTGCATGTGTATTATTTATTATTGTTTTTTTATAGAATGGTTTAATAAATGTATTAATTGAGTGATTGATTGAATTGTATCCTTTATACCGTTTAGAAATCAAGGTATTTATTAACATTGATTGTATATTAAGATACAGACAAAATATTATATTGTACTAGATGTAATAAACAATAATTTGGAGACGGTATTTACGACCAGCTTGAATATTTTTTTACAAATTTTCACGTTTCAGAATTTCTTTTTTTAATTAATTAAATGGACCTATGTTATGTATTAGATTTTGAAGGTAATTGATAAACATAATTAAAGAAAGAAACAAATAAAAATCAAACGATTCTATAAATAATTGTACCCTTAAGTGTACATATTTGATATTCCCACAACCCTTAACAGAAAACCAAGCTCAAACAAGGAAGTATTCGAAAATCCCGCAAAACAATGTATCATACGGAGATATAGACAATTCATTTTCATGTAATTCGGTTGAGCCGCATTATATCTCGTTGAGGCGGGTTGGCATCTTATTTCGTTCAGCACAGGGATGGAGTGGAGTGGCTTTGTAATTGATTTTTTTGTATAAGTATTTGATATGTGTTATAATTGTAATAATGTAATAATGGTAGTAATAATAGGAAGGATAGGATATATTATAATCAACTAGCGGTCCGCCCCGGCTTCGCCCGTGGTACATATTTCACAATAAAAGGTAGCCTATGTCCTTTCTCGGGTATCAAAATATCTCCATACCAAATTTCATGCAAATTGGTTCAGTAGTTTAGGCGTGATTGAGTAACAGACAGACAGACAGAGTTACTTTCGCATTTATAATATTAGTATGGATGTAATACTTTAGACAATATTATTGTTGACGTACGAAATAATAAAGTAGTTTCCATACACAAAAAAATAATAATATAAACCAGAATATTCACATAAGTCTTTCTCGTTTATTGTCATGTAAAATTTTCACATTCCTATTAATACAGGATTTTTCACTCTATGTACTGCTTAGAAAAAATATTGCATTAAGGATATATCGAAAATAACTCTGTGGTTTAAATGTTGATGCATAAACAATACGCTTATAAAGTAATAAGTAATAATATAAGTAAAGTAAGTAAGAATATTTTGAGTATGAACATTTGAATAAAAATACAATTTATTTCAAGTCCGGCCCTGTGTTGTTCCAAGACAGATAGTTTCAACGTCTACAAGATGAATAGAATCTGACGCCCCCGAGTTTATTAGTTTAGTGTATCCTTCGCAATGTTATAAGCGTAATTTTATTTCAAAAGGGAGAAGATAAATGGATATTGCACCTGATAAAGCGTAATTTTTTAACCGACTTAAATAAAATGTGTTGCATATTTAAAGTACGTAAGTTCTTTCATGTTTTGAATTTGAATATCTTAAAATAGTAGGTACATTGGTAGACTTAAGCAATTTTCAATGCATTTTTTGATATATTGTTTTTTTATGAATTTTCCCGCAGCGTTATATTTTTCCAAGATCAAAATATTATACAAAATTTTAGGTTGTAAAATGATAAATCAGAATTCATATGGGTCACACGAATTTCATAATTAACGAATATGTATATTATTTATTAAAATTAATCGCCTTCTTATCCCCTGTAACCACCGCCCCTCCGCCTAAACTACGCCTAATTTTGAAATGGCTACAAATAATTTAGTTAGAACACAAGGTAATATCTCTCTACGCTTGAAAGTCAGTCCAAGTAATGTGCAACAACTATCCTCAAAGCTTATTAAGTGCAAACATTAAAGTCAATTTAGGCAAACTTAACGAGTCCAACAGATGGCAGTAACGCGCCAGCACTAATTGCTCTTTCAATTAACCAACTTTTATTATAGCTGCATTCTTATTTAGTTATTTTTGGTAAAACAGTCATCAATTTGAAATCAGTTCAATATATTACGAGTTCATTAAAGATACATTCCGCCAAAAAAGAAGAAGAAATATCTTAATACTATTATAAAGGCGAAAGTTTGTAAGGATGTATGGATGTATGGATGTTTGTTACTCTTTCACGTAAAAACTACTGAACCGATTACAATGAAATTTAGCACACATATAGAGGGTAACTTGGATTAACACACAGGATAGGTTTTATCCCGGAAATCCCACGGGAACGGGAACTATGCGGGTTTTCCTTTGAAAACGCGGGCGAAGCCGCGGGCGGAAATCTAGTATAAAATAAAACTCAAAAAAAGTCGGTAATAATCAAACTGGATATTTTGTCTCCCTGTTTTGATTGTCTCCCATTTTCATGTTCTGTCATCAGACCGTCTCGATGGTTCTGTATCATTATATTGTTACTTGGTCTATTATACTGCAAGTTGTTATAAAATATTTCATAGTTTCGTATTTTAAATACAATAATCTATTAACAAAGCACATATCACAATTTATTCAAAAGTTCGGTTCGATAGAATCGAATTTGCGTTTATTTTATGTTTTCTTTATTACGTATTGATTTTTAATTTTATTACTTTTAGAAAGATTGACGCGCTTCAACCGGACTTTTTAATGATAATAAGAACCACCATACTCTTTAAATAAACACGAATTATATGCAACTAAGTAACGAATTATACTTACTTTAAACTGAACGTATAGTAAAATCTATATATTATATACTAGTGGTCCGCCCCGGCTTCGCCCGTGGTACCTACATGTTTAAACTATCCTCTCTCTCAAGTTGGATCGAAATGCACATGGTGTGCGAATTTTATTATAATCGGTTAAGTGGTTTAGGAGTCCATTGAGGACAAACATTGTGACACGAGATTTATATACCTATATTAAGATATTCCATTTTAGCAAGCTAGGGTTACGATTTGAGCACTAGAGCGTTAACACTTGACTACGTTGGATGCAATCTATGCCCAACCCTTGTTATACAGAGTGCTCTCTGTTGTTTTACGCTCTGTTAGCTACACCCTGTATATTTTTAGAATGTGTATTGAACCTTGTCTGAAATATTCAGTAAATCGTTTTTTGCATAATTAAATACAACATTGAATTGGATGGATTATCCTCTTTCACCAGAGTTTGATTTATTGTAGGTTGTCTGATAGAAATCACTGTACGTGTACGCAATAATTTTTCCTGTATTTCAAGAGTTCTTTGCAAACTTTGTGTACATAATATCAAACGAGTAAATAATTAAAACGACTGGATTTTGCATAAATATATAAAGTTATCTAAATGAATCTATATAAAAATGAATCGCAAAATGTGTTGGTAAGCGCATAACTCGAGAACGGCTGAACCGATTTCGATAATTCTTTTTTTATTATATTCCTTGAAGTACGAGGATGGTTTTTATGTAAGTAGTGAAAACGTAAACATGTACCACGGGCGAAGCCGGGGCGGACCGCTAGTTACCTATAAAACTTGCATAAAGTCTGGTCTGTTTATTAAAGTTAAAGTAGGTTATTCAAGTTTAAATTTAAAGTTTATCATAAAAATGTTAGTTCTATGTGGAATATAAAATTTACAAGAAGTCATATTATTATAGATTACCTAAAAAGATGTTTGTATTTCAGAGTATGCGGTACGCGTGCACCCGCGTGACAAAACTAGTCAACAATAATTGGATTTCAACTAGCAACTCACTATCTCTCCACAGATTAAACACAAAGGCTTTGATTAAAAATTAATGAACGTCAGAACGTAATTCATTTATATGATAAATTGTCCAGTTTATGGCAAAAAATACTAAAAGAAAGACTACAGATACATATTATAATGTCCTAAATCGTAACTTTACTTGCGTTTTTTTTGTTTTAAAATTACAATATTGTCTTCTGATCTCAAAATTTAGAAATATTGCTCTACTTCAAACCTTAGAGATTCCAGATCAGTAAGTATTAATGAATTAATCATTAAAGTATTTATCCTAATTCACTTTCAATTTTTTGATTTTACAACGAACAAATGTTTTTCTTTTTACTGTTTTCTTGAATGGTATCTAAAAATATAGTCTGCCCATTACCTCACTCGCTGTATTTTCCAAATGTCGGGCTAAATAATACAATGAATAAATCACATCTCAAAATCTAATAAAAAGTATTATATTTCTAAATATTTCTGCCAAATCCACAATAAGCCTAAACATTTTATAATCCTTACTAATATTATAAATGCGAAAGTAACTCTGTCTGTCTGTCTGTTACTCAATCACGCCTAAACTACTGAACCAATTTGCATGAAATTTGGTATGGAGATATTTTGATACCCGAGAAAGGACATAGGCTACCTTTTATTGCGATATGTACCACGGGCGAAGCCGGGGCGGACCACTAGTGCGCTATAAAGGCTAAAGCCTTGTTCATTGTACGAACTGATTTCACGCCTACATAGTGTAGATAACCTAGATAACCCAAGTACTTCGAAATTCACTGAAAACGGGCTAAATATAGATATTACACTCCATTGAAGGGCTCTTAACGAAACGCTGAATTATAATTCCGAAAATGGTCGATTTGCATTTGATTTATCCGCCTAATATTATAATGAGGTATTTTGTTTGTTTGTACGAGATTAGCTCGGAATTACTGGAGCGTTTTGAACCTTTTGACATTAAATATGGATTAGTTGTGACTCTTGACTGATGTGGGATGTATTTTGTTATTATTTCGAGTCAAGTCGAAGGATCAGCTTATTACAGCTGGTTACCCAGTAGTTCAAAAAGGTTGTAGGTTCAATTTCGTCATTTATGTAAGGTACCTATGTAAGGATGGATTAATATTTGTAAAATAAATAAATAGAAGGGAATCAACAAGTGTAAGTAACATAAATATTGGTTTAGGTTTTTTCAAGATATTCCAGACTTTTAAAATTATATTTTATACAGATAAAAATACAATAGATGAAAGCTTTAAAAAGCTCGTTTAGGTACATAAACGAAAAATGAGACCTCTGCAGTATTTCAGTAAAAATATAATGTGACATGGCCGCGTATCAAAGACAAATCCATACTAATCTAGTAGATACATACAAAAAATAAAATTTCAATGTAAGTACTTAATAGGTATAGTCTTTTTGGGTTTGATTTTACGCGAGTATTAAGCGCGTCACACACGGTGAAGATACTATAATATTTTATCTTAAGATACTGTTAAGACCCCTGTAGAACCGCCATCCTGTTACAAATGACGCGAAATTTTGTGGGTCATTTGTAACAGGATGGCGGTTCTACAGGAGTCTTAGTACGCAATGACAAAAAGAAAACTGATGGTCCGAACGCTGATACCGGATGCGTTAAGATACTGTAATATAAAATATAACAGTATCTATTATAGTATCTTCACCGTGTGTGACGCGCTTTAGGGACCTACGTTTAGAAATGAGAGATGTCAATAGATTTCAAACAGAATTTATTTTCTAAATAGGCAGCTTATATTTTTTTACAAAATCTATCAAGTCAAATTCGGTGTTATTTAAATAAATTTATGTTTATTCCACTGATTGAGAAATACCGTTTTTCCAACTTTTCAGTCTTTCGCAATATTATGAGTTCGTGTATCTCAAGTTCAATTAACGAGAATTTCAACAATTTTAATAAATAAATACCTTGTAAAAGTAAAGAAAAATAAAGTTTGTTCGCGATTCTTTAAGGCTTCAATCTTGAGGGAACGTAACCTTGACAGAAGTGTTTTTATTAATCGAGAACATTCTAAAAATATCCATTAAAATCGACGTAGATTTTCTTCGGCGTAGGTTAATAGCAAAATAATTTACACTTCACAATGAGTACTTTCTTAGTCATTACTTTCATGTAGTACCTACGGACTGAATAAATTAGTTTTATAATAATTACTGTAAAGTTTTATTTCAATGTAAACTACTGATGAAGAAGAAACGATTGGATTTTTGTTTGTGTATTATGATTTTACTCAAAAACTGCTTGACAGATATATAAAATTAAACTAGATCAGTTATGTTTATAGTGGAAATTCAGATTATTAAACCGATTTTGCTAAAGTTACTTATATGCCTACATATATAGGTAATTGCAAAATACAATGTTATTTAAGTAATGTAAACAAATAATATATGGTATGTTTTACCGAATTATGCAAATAGAGACCCGCGGTTCCGTAGGTATACAAAATTATGCAAACTGACTGAATAAGAATTCACTTGAGCTTTTATGATTCAATTACAACGGCATTGATATACTTTAAGCCCCGAAGCAACAAGGATTGACATCTAAGTGACATTTTATTTCAAGGGATGAACAGATTTGAGTGTGATTTTTGTAATCGAAAGCTTTAGCTACTTGGCAAAATTGTTATTGATAGAGGCATTCTTTTTGACTTTTAATGCACCCGCATTTTACTGTATTCAAATAAAGCACAAACTTTTTTTTGCGATATTTCTATGAAATTCCAATAATTTTGTTTCAATAATACCAAAAATGACGCCAAGCGATTATATTATTGATAAGAATTTACCAAATTACAATTATTATCATAATTGCGTTTGCATATTTGTATATTTGCAAATAAAAACGTACTTTATATAAAAGCTACTAGTGGTCCGCCCCGGCTTCACCCGTGGTACCTACATGTTTAAACTATCCTATCTCTCAAGTTGGATCGAACTGCACATGGTGTCCGAATTTTATTATAATCGGTTAAGTGGTTTAGGAGTCCATTGAGGACAAACATTGTGACACGAGATTTATATATATTAAGAAGATAAAAATAAGAGACTCACATAAATACCTATATAACATACTAAAGGCCTTTGCACATGTTGTAAATACATAATAGCCAACACAAAACAAATTTATAAAACTATTACGCGTTCAATTAAGAAGCACTCAACAGAGCGGACATCAATCTCGTCGCTAATTATCGATATCCCACAGATAAAGCTCTAAGGTGCTTTTCCACTAGAGATGTGGTATTTATTTATTTATTTATTATAAGGTCCCTAACAGCGAGTGATACAATTTTGGAAATGATATCATAATAAGATACGCTAGATAAAAGCTACACCAATAGATAGTAAAATAATATGCATAATATGTGTTTTGACACTAGAATAAGAATTATAGTATAAGAATAAGAATTAGATTAGGCTAGTATAAGAATTTTAAATACAATAATAATATTAATTAATTTTTAATTTTTAATTTTAAATCATACACTAGATATACATTTTGATACTTAATATTGGAAAATTTAAACAGACGTTGCAAGCGATCAACCATGTCAGTGTTTAATTATTATACTAGGTACCTCTCTTTTATACATGAATTTTTTGTTTATTTATGTTGGAAAATGAATTAATTCTGCATTTTATATTAATTTAATTTGAATGTTAAATATATTATGTAGTCAATTTTAAAGTAACTTTTTAATTTTATTTGTTTAAATTTCAATTAATTTTATTTCATTTTGAGTATTATATTGTTATTTTAATTTTATCTAGTGATTATTTTAAAATGTATTTAATGTGTATATTATTATTATTTTTTAATGTAATTAATTTTTGTAGTGCATGCAGTGCTCATTTTTTATTAGTTGTCCATCATGTCCTATATTTTTTGTGTATTTTTTATGTAAAACAATCGATGTACAGCTGCTAATGAGCCTTAATAAAATAAAATAAAATATTATATAAGATGTGATTGTGTGTGTGTGTGTGAAAGTGTGTGGTACGCAGCTATGCTACAAAAATGTTATGCTATGCTATGAAACTATGTGATCGTTTCCACCAATGATGTACGCTATAGCGGTGCGAGGAAAATGTGCAGCTCGAGATATAATAATATATGTCTCGAGCTGCGCATCATATCATAAAAACTATTAGCGTATTGATAAGTATAGATATAATTCGATTAAGTTAATAAATTTATAAGCTATGTAGGTTTCATAAATAAATAAATGAATATATTGTGATGTTCCGATAGTAGGCGCTCTGCACAAAGCACGCATCCATAGCAAGCGTTCATAGCACGCGTCCATAGCACACATCCTTCCATTTAAAAAACATATTATCTTAGCTGAGATCGTTTCCACCAGCGCTACTATGTGCATTAATAAATATGATTGGTGGATAACAAACGCATACACAGCAACATAGCATCATCTCTAGTAGAAAGGCACCTTTATGCCAACAAAATAGTATTATATTATCTGTGCAAATTGAGATTGCAATTTAATATTCTGTGACGGGATTCATAACAACCTTCGTGCTATTAGAAGTCATTGGTATTGATTTTTGATTAATGTTTAAATAACTTTGTTATATTATGTGTGTATTTTTTTTGATATTCATTTCATGTGAAAGCATATATTGTTGAGGTAAAAATAAATTAAGTTAAATTACGTGCTTTGTTTTATTTCGGATCAAAATATCTTATCAATGCTTCATTAAAATTATATTAACGTAGAAAAATATACATTTAATATGAAACAATTCTAAATTAAACTAAAAGAAATCAATCACGTCATGGAGTAAGGCGACGATATTGCTAATTGCATTTTGAAAAAGAAGTTTCACTTCTGACAGCGGTGCTCGGCACACACGCTCTTTTTTTAAACGAAATTTAATTTTTGGCACATAAAACCTGTCTTTCAGCGGACAATAATCTTTGACTTAGTACAAAAATATACGTGAAAAAAAAATAGCTTATTCGCGAAAACGTTTTCTTCACAATTTCTCGAACCTAATAAATGGAAGCTTATATTTTATTTTTGTTTGATTCCTATTGAAAGAAAATAACAAAGAGAATACAGAAGAGAGCATTTGTATGGGTGACCTGAAGTGAAATCAATAGAGACAAACTCACTTTAGAGTGTTTTTCACTCATATTAGAGTGTCGAGAATATAGTGTTATTTATAGAAATAGAAGAATTTATTTTTAAAAGCTTCGACAAAAAAGCGATTGTTGAAATATCGGACGTATTTAGATTCGATTTAAAAGGGATATTCACTGACAGCAACATGTATTAAAAAGAGGAAAGTTGCTGTTTAGTAAGGGAAGAAAAAAGATCTTATGGGCCCTTAGTAGGTGGAAACGACAAAATGGACTGTTATCTATGAGCTATAATTGAAAATATTGAAGTTTTTTCGCACTGAAATTTCTAATATGTACCTATTACAGAACGTATGTGTGATGGGATGACTGTTTCCAAAACACGATTGGAAAAATTTTGCGCGATAAAAAAAATCCTGAAGTTACCTCTAACATCCATACTAATATTATAAATGCGAAAGTAACTCTGTCTGTCTGTCTGTTACTCAATCACGCCTGAACTACTGAACCAATTTGCATGAAAATTGGTATAGATATATTTTGATACCCGAGAAAGGACATAGGATAGGTTTTATCCCGGAAATCCTACGGGAACGGGTTCTTCTCTGAAAACGCGGGCGAAGCCGCGGGCGGAAAGCTAGTATCATATAAATGCTCATTACAACCGAATTTTACGATAATAATTCGTATAAAATCACAAATACATAGGTACAAATATGTACCAGCACAGTAAAGTGTACCTAATAAATAAAAAATAATAAATAAAATAATTTTATCAAAGGATCTTTAATTAGCACCTTTGTAAGCTTTGAGATTACTATTCATAAATCACGTTTTAAATCCGTTTAAATCTATTAATGTTAATGTATTTATTCGAAATAGATTGCGCTAGGTCAGTAGTTCTGAAGGCCCTATAGTACCTAATAACATTTATCACCAGTGCAAGCTTTAATCAACTAGAATCCACAGTAGAAACAACTAGGGTTGCCACTTTGTTGTTTATATATTTATTTTAATATTTTTATCGCGCATAAAAGTATAAAAAGAATTGTAGTTTTTTAAGCGAATTGACTGACCATTTGGCTTTATTGGTAGTAACCCTGCCTTCCAAGTCAGAGCTCGTATTAGGTTCCATTTTTACCCAGGGTTAAACATTTGTGTGATGAACATCGATGTTTACTCTGTGTCTGGGTATTAATCTATATATATAAAACTCAAAGGTGACTGGTATAGTGATCTATCAACGCACAGCCCAAACCACTGGACGTATCGGGCTGAAATTTGGCATGCAGGTAGATGTTAGGACGTAGGCATCCGCTAAGAAAGGATTTCCCGAAATTCTTGCGGGAACGGGGAAAAACGGGGATGCACGTACAAAGTCGTGGGCGGAAGCTAGTTATCTATATATTTAAAACTATGTAGGTGTGTTTATCGGCAATTTGGTTTTCACAACACAACCGAATAGCTTAGCATGGGATCAGGTTACATGTTAAAAATAGCGCTAATTAAAACATGAAGGAATATTTAGTGATAAATTATTTTTATTATTGCTATACATTGTTGTCTAATGAGGAACCACACCGACAGAGCCCTCATTAACGATTTACTAGAAAATATGAACGAAAATATTTTCACTATATATTTATAAACTCAGTTCAATTAAGTCCGAAAATGTCACTTTTATTTTCATGTCAGCATGATAAACATTATTAAAATTTAACAAGCTTCTGCCCGTAGCTTCACTTGTTATAGTTATTTTCTTGTGGTTAATTTGACTCAGGTGTAAGTGTAAAAAGATTATCAACATATAAATTGCGGCGAAATAGGTGACGGTAGTTCAGATTTAATGTTTTGGTAACATCATCAAGAGATGAGACATCTCAGTCTGTCTGTAACCACGCTCCTCTTATAATGTTCGAAAAGCATTCATATTATTTAAAATATTATAAGAAACTAGGTTTCCGTCAAAGAAAAACCCGCATAGTTCCCGTTCCCGTGGGATTTCCGGGATTGCGTCATTTTCCCGGGATAAAAAGTAGCCTATATCCTTTCTCGGGTATCAAAATATCTCCATACCAAATTTCATGAAAATTGGTTCTGTAGTTTAGGCGTGATTGAGTAACAGACAGACAGACAGAGTTACTTTCGCATTTATAATATTAGTATGGATAACACGCGAGGCCGGGTTAAATTTTAGTTTGAATGTATTAAGAATGTACTGCGATTCTACACAGCTACCTAATTGATGTAGGTAGTTGATAACAAAACGCAGCAAGTCAACGACTATTAGTAAAGTGAGGGTAGTTGGGTCGAGCGTCGTATAAACAACGTCCGAGTAGGAACTCGGACGTTGTTTAGGTATACGACGCTCGGCGCGAATGCGCTACGAGTCAAAGGAAAGCGGCTTTTTATAGTATTCGACAGCTAAGCATGTTCAGACATGAAATAATTACTTATGACAACTACATTGACAACTGTTCATCCACAAAATATTAAATCAAATGTTACGTCTAACAATATTATCCCTTTGATGTAAATAGGTATCAACAGCTGACTGCGTGGTCAAACAAAATTAACTCTAATAGTGCCATCTATCGAAATTTATAAAATTTGGTGTTTCAAATTACACGTCATGAAGTCCCTATGTCCCCTCTATGTATGCTTAAATCTTTAAAACTACGCAACGGATTTTAATGCGTTTTTTATAGATAGAGTGATTCAAGAAGAAGCTTTTAGTATGTAATTTATTAGGTATTAGACAAAGCAGACGAAGCCGCGAGCGGAAAGCTAGTCTAACTATGAAGATCATTTTTGCCAACCCTACGGTTTCGTCCTTCACCCGTCCCTCGGCACGTTATCGCGACTAATTCACACTCAACTAATTGAGTTAGATTGTACATGACCTCACCTCAGAGCACTCAGGGCTTTCAATGGCAGTATAAAGGGTAGGTACAGGGCTCTAATGATAACATTAACTTGGAGTTTTGATTGATAATTATTGAAATTGAAATTAATTTTCATTGGAAACAAGCTATTTGCTATTAAATAGAAATCACATGAATGTGATTCGTAGTTAGTAAAAGAAAATATTGAAAGCAATTCGGGTTATAGTTATATCAGTAAAATACAAAGAACATATAATACAAGAAGTCGAAACAGCTAAATTTCTTGGGGTAATTTATGATAAACACTGTAACTGGAAGTCGCATATTGATATGGTCTGCACGAAGCTTGATAGATTTGTTTATGTAATAAGGCGGTTAAGACAGACGATATCAAGGGAAGCAGCGATAACGGCTTACTACGGCTATGTATCATCAGTTTTGTCATATGGTATTATAATTTGGGGCAATTCGGTTGAGTTTGACAGAGCATTTAAATTACAAAAAAAGTGCATAAGAGCTATTTGTAATGTTGGGCCTACTGTGAGTTGTAGGGAACTTTTTAAAAACTTGAGAATCCTGCCTCTTGCATGTATATATGTTACGGCTAAAGGTAGGTGAGAACATAAACTTAAGATTAGCCGGCTAAACTTAGGTTTATTTTCGACGAGGTGTTAATGTTAGTTTGTTCTATCTTTAGCCGGCTAAACTTAAGTGTAACCGCAGGCCCGTGGCTAAAAATGTCGGGGTGGGTAGATTTGGTTACTATAATACATGTAAGGAACAGGGCGAGTGTTTTCTGGCACTTCGCCGGCTGCTGCCGCAGCACGCTCGCTGCGCTCGCTCGGCTCGTGCGGGTCTTAAGAGTTCTAACCTAACCTAACCTAGCCACCAGCTTTCTGCCCTGAGTCAGGGTGGGTAGATTTGGTTACTATAATACATGTAAGGAACAGGGCGAGTGTTTTCTGGCACTGTGCGGGCCCCTCAAGCCCTCCACCGGCCCGGCGCTAACCAAATCTACCCACCCCGACATTTTTAGCCACGGGCCTGCGGTTACACTTAAGTTGAGCCGGCTAAAGATAGAACAAACTAACATTAACACCTCGTCGAAAATAAACCTAAGTTTAGCCGGCTAATCTTAAGTTTATGTTCTCACCTACCTTTAGCCGTGACATATATATCAAAGAAATTTGTATTTTCATAAAAAAAAATCCTCAATATTTTAAACTTAATAAAGAAGTTGGAAAACTAACAAGATATCCAAACAAATTGTTTTTACCGAGGCCTAAATTA
The DNA here is from genome assembly GCF_061535395.1 of Colias eurytheme. NCBI lineage: Eukaryota > Metazoa > Arthropoda > Insecta > Lepidoptera > Pieridae > Colias > Colias eurytheme. The sequence continues at coordinate 7,216,708 of NC_143003.1, read as the reverse complement.
ACTTTGTACAAAAAAAATGTTCCTTACATAGGTATTCAGATATTTAATAAAATTCCAAAAGACTTGCAAGGGGTTCCTCTTCCAGGCTTTAAAAATAAATTAACTAAATACTTGTTAGAGAATTGTTTTTACAACTTAAATGAATTTCTGTATAATATGAAAAATGTATAAATAATATAAAATAATGATTTTGATACTTGATTGACTGTATGACTATAGTGACTTATGTATAAAACTAATTTTAAGTGACAATACTCCTGACTCGTATTATTATTGTAACTAGGTAATCATTCTCATTCATTTTGTGAATTAATAATAATTATTGTATGCTATGTAACTATAGTAAAAACATGAATGTTCCTTAATTTTGTTCTTAATATCTTTGTATGTACCATGTTTTCATGCAATAAATGATTTATTTATTTATTTATTTATTTATTTATTTATAAAGTTACTATTTAGTACCTAATCTGTGGTTATACGGTATTATAGGGTTGTCCAACAAAAATTATAAACACTCGTTTAAATTTTAATCAAAGTAGACCTTAGGATATTTTCTAATATGTAGATAGTACTTAATTCTTAGTTCCTAAATAACAGTTAAATTTGAATAGGGACTTTTAAATTACCAAGATAATTGATGTAAAAGTGTCTGTGAGTAAATTCATAATTATAGAAACAGTTTCTCAGATAGTGAAACTATTTGTAGAAAAATATTAAATAGGTATTTTACTACTCCATTTGCAATCATAACCTTATTTTTAAACTTGGTCAAGATTATAACTGAAATTGAATACCAAAAAAGAAATGTCAACTACAGTCAAGACAAACACAGGCAAGCAACATATTACAATAATAACATATTACAATACATTTCTTCGAATTTTAGCTTTGTAAGATAAAACGGGAAACTATAGTAGAGCATTTCGGCTTAACACGGCTAAGCGGATTAAGCCAAGCCGAATCGTCTTCACTCTTAATAGCAAGAGATATTTTAGTTCTGCCTTTCAGCACTTCACTTAGTGTGCGAGTAAACTTGCACGCCTAAAACTGTATTAGATTTTAAATGGAGTTAACTGTGGAATCAGAAGTTTCTTACAAAGCTAAAAGTAATGAAAATAGTTTAAAAAAACTAAAAAACACGCTTTTCATAGAAAACCGAACTAAAAAATAGAAAATTTTATCAAATTATTGTATTGTCATCGGTCCTCAATAAATCTACAAAGTTTGAACGAAATCTGGCCGTTTAAAGTGGATCAAAATCGCGCCCAAAGAAGTCGGTTACAAACATACAGTCGGTTACAAACATACAGGTGAAGCTAATATAAAGCGTGTAAAAAAGCGTGTAAAAAAAAAGGTATTTTATCCTTTGGATTCTACACGCTTTCGTTTGAAGTTCTTTAGGCGCGTTGAGAGTAAAATTTCATGGCAATACTATCACGGAATGGAGTAAAACGACGATTTTGGTATATTTGAATCTTGCCAAAGAAGTTTCACTTCTGACACGCGTACTCGGCACACACGCTCTTTTATTTATATAATATAAATCTATGCGTGATTTTGTAAAGCCTCGAAAACCTCATCAAGATACGAAATTAATTACTGAATGCTATCACAGTATTACAATATTATTTCCTACAGTAAGGAATCGCCTTTGATGTCGCGCGATGCCGCCGCCAGCGTAGGTACTTACGCTGCCACACGAAAATACGCTAGGGTTGCAACAAATGGGAAATAAAACAATTTTGATTATTAATATTATGATGAAATCATTTATTCATATGTACATTCAAAATAATTGCGATTATTAAATCTGATGTAATTATTTGTTCATAAATATATAATTACAGATATTGCACTGCTAAATATTATTTACGTGGACACTTTATTTTTGGATGTTCTTAATTGTATATTATACCATTTAACTAAGTAATGCATTCGCATTGGGATGTACAATCTGATTAGAAAATAATGAGGACAACATATACATAGCTTTGATTTTAATTCAACAGATACAATTAATACAATCTTTCTGAAATATTGTTTCCTTCTGGGATTTCAATGTAGATTTACATCCGTAAACGGAACAGTTTTTGCGCGTCATAATAGAATATGTAAGTACCTATGTATAATAAAATTATTACACAAAAAATACGACTGCGTCGTCCTTTCGCGATAGTTAATGCAAACTCAGCGTGATTGCATTAAGCGGCCCGCGTCGCCCGACCCCCCGCCAGTTCCCCTCCGTTTCTCTGCACAAGTACATTCGTCGCCATACTGTAGGATGGTAATACTGTGATGCTATTTAGTAATTGCTAAATCGCGTTATAAATGATTATATAAATGATCAACCCTATCAAATTAGGGCTGGCAAAAATTGCTTTTGACTTCGTCAATTTTGTAGCTTCAATTGAAATGTAACTTGAAAATGACTACCTACTCAAATATGATTCCACGTATGTGAGTAGGTTGACTTTAACGTTTATGTATCCATATGAATATAAAATATCGACGCAATCGAGTGGGTTTTTATCCCCAATGATATTCGGTTATGTTGCTAATCCCAAATGGGTTAGGGGATGGGATTTAGGCTTTCAGGGTAATTTGGCCCCTAAATTGGACGTAAGTAATGTGATAATTTGTGTCAGCCGAAATAAAAGATGGCCGAATTTGTATGACGCCCGCGGCTTCGCCGCGTTTTCAAAGAAAAGCCCGTAGGTATAGTTCCCGTTTATAGTATTTCGATTCAGTATATTTTTGTAAAATCTCTTCAAAGCAACCAGGTAACAAGCTTATGGAAATACGCGAAACAAAAGAAAAGATAAAATGAAATACAAACGAATCGACTTTGAGTTTTGTTAAATCAAAATATTGATTTATGAAATCTAATATCAAAAAGGTTTGCGTCCGCGGTTTCGCCCGCGTTTCAAAGAAAAACCATATTTTCCGTTCTTGTAGGATTTCCTGGTTTAAAAGTGAGCTATGTCTTATTCTGGGTCTTCACCTACCTACATACCAAATTTCATTGTTATCGGTTCAGTAGCATTTGCGTGAAAGAGTAACAAACATCCATCTATCCTCACAAACTTTCGCGTTTATTAAATAGTAGTTTATTTATAAATAAGCTCTAGTTGTAATATCAATACAATGTATATTTTTATTTAATAAATGCTCGATAAAGGATTCACTGTAGCGTCTATTTTTAACCGAATTCATTAGGATTATTGCATTCCTTTGGGATTTGTTATAGAAACGGATTCAAGTTGAGTGCTTTTTAATACGTTGGTTTTATAAAGCTTTCAGTTTGTGAAACTGAATATCAATTATTATAATAGGTATTTGATATTGTATTTCTGTCTTTCGCTTTTTTATAAACTGCTGTGCTTCGCGGTAAAATGAAAAAACCAGAGATAAACTTTTCATCCCCAATTTCAAGCCTTTTAGAGTTGGTTCCAAATCTAGTCTATTTTTGACAGTTTTAACTGTTTTAATTACATTGTTCATATACATTGGTTTCGTGGTGCCGTGAATGCGTAATAGCACAGTATTACCATTATTTCCTACAGTAGTGCGACGAATGTACTTGTGCAGAGAAACGGAGGGGAACTGGCGGGGGTCGGGCGACGCGGGCCGCGTAAAGCAAACACGCTTAGTTTGCTTTACCTAGCGCGAAAGGATGACGCAGTCGTATTTTTTGTGTAATAATTTTATTATACATAGGTACTTACATATTCTATTATGGCGCGCACAAACTGTTCAGTTTACGGATGTAAATCTACATTGAAATCCCAGAAGGAAACAATATTTCAGAAAGATTGTATTCATTGTATCTGTTGAATTAAAATCAAAGCTATGTATATATGTTGTCCTCATTTTTTTCTAATCAGATTGTACATCCCAATGCGAATGCATTACTTAGTTAAATGTTATAATATACAATTAAGAACATCCAAAAATAAAGTGTCCACGTAAATAATATTTAGCAGTGCAATATCTGTAATTATATATTTATGAACAAATAATTACATCAGATTTAATAATCGCAATTATTTTGAATGTACATATGAATAAAGATTTCATCATAATATTAATAATCACAATTGTTTTATTTCCCATTTGTTGCAACCCTAGCGTATTTTCGTGTGGCAGCGTCATTACCTACGCTGGCGGCGGCATCGCGCGACATCAAAGGCGATTCCTTACTGTAGGAAATAATGGTAATACTGTGGTAATAGTCTGATTTTCGTATTTATAATGGGGGGAGGGGGGGGGAAACGTATCGAAAAATAAACGTGTTCTGTTTCTAACCGACAACTAAAAGAAAAGAGGAGGTTCCCAATTCGGCCGATAGATTTTTTTATTGGCATATAAAAAAAAACATTTTCGTTTATCTTTCACACGTATCTAAAATATAATTGTTTTTTCACATAAGTAAATAAAGATAGTATGATTATGTAATTTTAATTATAAGTATTCGCTTTAAAAAATTCCGTCTCTTTGGCACTTAAATAATTTGACGTGATCGCGAAAGAAACAAAGTAGCGATCATCAGTACAAAGTTCTAAACACAGATTAAAAAAGTTTATAAGTAAGAGCAATTAACTTTTCAAACTTGGGCTTCATACATAAGTTTCGAAATACATTTTTAATTTATTTTGTTATGTTTCGTTCATAATTAATTATTATCAGAAACAGTTTTGATATTGTGCATCAACATTATTTAATATTTATGTCATTATGTGAATGAAAATCCATACTAATATTATAAATGCGAAAGTAACTCTGTCTGTCTGTCTGTTACTCAATCACGCCTAAACTACTGAACCAATTTGTATGAAATTCGGTATGGAATATTTTGATACCAGAGAAAGGACATAGGCTACTTTTTACCCCGGGACTTAGGATAGGTTTTATCCCGGAAATCCCACGGGAACTATGCGGGTTTTTCTTTAAATACGCGGGCGAAGCCCGGGGCGGAAAGCTAGGGTCGGACTCGCGCACGAAGGGTTCGATACTATTATTCCCTTGGTACATATTTTTTTTTAATATTAGTATTTGTTGTTATAGTGGCAACGGAAATACATCATTTGTGAAAATTTCTTCTTTGTAACGACAAAAAAGGCTAGGCAAGGGTGGATTTTAAAGTGAAACTTTTATTACATCGTCTCAAACTTTTTGGTCTGTGTAGCGCATGTCGCGTGTATCGCGGCTGCCGAGTAGGTATACCTACTCGACAGCCGACCGACACGCGACATGCGCCACACAAAGCAGTGTTCGGAACCGTTCGAACAGTTTCACTTTTACCGTGGTTTCATAAAACCACACAACATTTTTTTTTTAAATATTTTTTGAATTTAGAAATTCTCTTGGTTATGAAATTGTAGATAAAACAAAAAAAAATGCAATGATATAATAGTTACAATCGTTGAAGCCGATTCAGACGATTCAAAAGTACTTCTAGAAGAAGTCTAATTGAATAATCAATAAATGTTTGAGTTAGAGACGAATCAAATAAATTATTAAGTTTAATTACGTCAGTTACACTTTATAAGTTTAATTAAAAATCAATTAGTCCTTACAATAGATGTTTTCTTCTTTTTAATTAACCCATTGACCACCATAGAATTTCTATTGTGTCTGTGATTCCGGGACTGAGGGATTAAGGAGTAGGTGCGTGTAAAAAATTCCGCTAAGAACATTTTTCAATCAAGCCGAGGGTTGAGGGTATTTAACAATTAACTTATTTACATTTAATTAGCGAATGTTAACTTAAACTTTATTTATACGAAGGGTCCATATTAATGAAGTTTGTTAACGCTAACCAGGTAGAAAAATGGGCTTTTAATCAGGTGAAAAATCACTACATAGTATAAAACAAAGTCGCTTTCCCTGTCCCTATGTCCCTATGTCCCTTTGTACGCTTAAATCTTTGAAACTACGCAACGGATTTTGATGCGGTTTTTTTTAATAGATAGAGTGATTCAAGAGGAAGGTTTATATGTATAATAAGATCCATTAAGTAGTGGAGAAGTACTGTTATTTTTGAGGTTTCTAATGTGATGTCGTAAAAAATTACATTTATTCCGCTTACATTGCAAACGCAGGCTGAACCCTACGAGTTTTAACAAAATAATGTACTAAGTATTATACACATTGAAAAGGTCTACAGAAAAGTCCGCGATGGTATATGTCTATCTCTTATGGATAACCCACAATAACTTTTTTTTGTCATTTACTTTTTACGACAAATAATGGCTAATTTTCGAAGCGATTTTAACCAATACAGCATTAATCCTTAACCAATTAAATACCGTGGATACATTGTTCATTTAATATAGATCTATATGGCCCTTTACACCGTATGATTTAAGTGAATATTTTCGAAGATATTACAGATTTAAAAATTGCAGGACGTAGCGTTTGCGGCCGCCCGGCTATGTATTTTATACCCGTGCGATGCCGGAGGCCGGAGCGGGCCGCTATATTTTTATACCTATACAACGTTTACAATTTTTCTGTAGTGTATTTAGTATCAGCATTGCACCCGTGCGAAGCCGGGGCGGGTCGCTAGTAAACTATATTTTAATCGACTGCAAAAAAGTAGGTTCCAAGTTTGACTTTTTTTTTTAGGTTTGTTACCTCGTAACTTTCGAACAGGTGAAGCAATTTTGATGATTTTTTTATTATTTGAAAGAAAACGCCTTCCGTGTGATCCCATTTAAATTTTATTTAATTCTGACCATTTGAAAGCGATTTAGTTTTTATTTAAAATAATTAGATTGAGTTGTTTTGAAAAGGGAAGGTACAAACAAATAAACAATGATGACGTCACAAAACAAGATGGCCGGTAAACAGTATCTAATCGGGAGCATCGTCGCATGCGCAAGAGTTTACGTGATGGCGTTACGATTTACGTCAAACGAGTCTTGTTTTTCTTTGCAGTTACGAAAAGTGATTCATATTACGCATTTGTGTTTTATGTTTGTTTATTTTTGTTATATAGACGACCTGATGTGACGAAAGAGATATAAACATTTACCATTGTATTCATAATCTTTAAGATAATATTCAAGTAGTGTAGTGGTTAAGTCTTCAAAGTCAGAGTTTCGAGACATGGATGTGCAAAAAATGAAAAGATTTTTAAATTTACTTCCAGATTTTTTACTTCGTTAGAGCTGTAATTGGTGAAGGAAATCATTTGAAGAAATGGGTATGTCCAATGATCAAAAGTTCCAAGACAAGTGTCATCTGCCAACCCGCACTTGGCCAGCGATAGGTTGAACCCTCATAACATAATTTGAAATATGGTGTGTTTTATACTATGGTACTTTGGTACTAGTAAACTTGTCTCTTTGATATCATCTTAAAACTGTAACGGTTGCATGAATTGGTGAGTATGTATTAACAATTGCTCTTCAACTTTCTGGCTTTGTTAGTAGGATTCTCTTTGGAACTAGGTGGAATTTAGTAGAATATAATATTACCTACGTAGAGAAAGAAGATAATAAGTATATTTTTCTGTAGCATATTCTGATTACCTATAGTCCGGGGTTTATTTCAATTTTTTGTAATTAATGAGTGAGAGTTGTAAGTTGTACTTGTACCTATTACATTTCTTTGCATTAATATGTTTAATGTTTGGTTAGATAATTTCAATCTATACTCAATACTATTAAGCTGAAGAGTTTGTTTATTTGAACGCGATAATCTCAGTAACAACTGGTCCGATTAGAAAAGGTCTTTCGGTGTTACATAGCCCATTTATCGAGGAAGGCTATATGCTATATTTCATCACGCTAAGACCAACAAGAGCGGAGCAATGCGGGTAAAACCGCGGGGCACAGCTAGTGGACTATAAACCGATGTAAACTAGGCTTATTACTTCTAAAACAAATTGTGTAAATAAAGGCTAAAATGCAATATATTACGTGACGTAGGTGGGTATGTAGGTAGTTTGTGGGTTTCTTTTGACCGTGTTATTTCTCTTGTATTGTGTTTCTTATATTTTATGAAATATGAAAAATTGGTAAGTAATAAAAAGAAAAAGGTTTTGTCGTAAAGCAAATTGAGGTGTGAGTGTTCATTTATAATTTACAAGCTGTGCCCCGCGGTTTCACCCGCATTGTTCCGCTCCTGTTGGTCTTAGCGTGATGATATATTATTAGCCTATAGCTTTCCTGGATAAATGGGAAAGAATTTTTCAAATCGGACCAGTAGTTCCTGAGATTAGCGCGTTCAAACAAACAAACAATCAAACTCTTCAGCTTTATAATATTAGTATATCTATACTAGATAATATTATAATATAGTAATATTATAAAGAGGAAAGGTTAGTATGTATGTATGTATGGCTTTCACGCATAAACTACTGGACCGATTTTGATGAAATTTGGCACAGACAATCTTTAGACTCTGAGAAAGAACATAGGCTACCTTTTATTGCGAAATATGTACCACGGGCGAAGCCGGGGCGGACCGCTAGTATATTATTATGTAAAGATGTATAGAAAAGTCAATTTTCTAGGTACATAGACATAGGGTACACAATTTCCTAACGACTGCAATAAATTGGATATTCATTTAAATATTCGTTTTTTCAGGACAAGATTTGTAAAAAAGAAAAAAATGGTACAGGGTGGGAGAAAGTGACGTCACGGGTTGATAGAGGAGGCCAATAAATGGCCATTTGCAGTTTCAAAAGATATTTTACTACGTTTTTGTGAAAAGGTGACAGTTCATTGTAGTTTTTTAATTTTTTGAATTAACAAAGCTTTGAGGAGAGCTTGAATTATTTTCATTTACATTTTCTTTTAAGAGCTTTTTCTATAAGAAATTTAAACATGTAGATACCTAGTTACCTGTAAAATGAAAAAGCCTGTTGCTCAGCAATCGTACAAATCATAGTATAAAATTGAAGAAATAAAACTATATTATATAAATAACTTCTAAACATATTTTGCAGCATTTCTTCCAGGAAAACATCTTCCTAAACGTAAGTGTCGTAGTTCCGAACAGATACTTGTGTATAGGTACACGCGATCAATGAAACGGTCGTCTGCCCCTTACACCAAGAACAATAGTTTTACATGTACAATTTAAAGAAAACTTCGCGTCGCTCATCGTAGAAAATATATCGTTTGAATCTATACTAATAATATTATAAAGCTGAAGAGTTTGTTTGTTTGTTTGAACGCGCTAATCTCGGGAACTACTGGTCCGATTTGAAAAATTCATTCAGTGTTAGATAGCTCATTTATCGAGGAAGGCTATAAACTATATATCATCACGCTACAACCAACAGGATTGGAGCCACGAGGGTAAAACCGCGCGGAGCAGCTAGTTTAACAATAATTCTAAATTTCAAAATGCTCTTCTTTATTCAAATTTTAAATTTACACAAAAATAACTTTTTAATTCAGTTTAATACAGCTTTTCATTGAACATTTCTATATTTCTACAATAAAAGGTTACTACGCTAATTTCTTTGAAACTCATTCTCACCTGTTGTACGCAGCACACACACACAGCGGCCGAACCAATCAATCAGTCCAAAATTCTATCTTTTCAAAATTCGAATGCTGTTCAACGATCGCGGCGTCAAAATTTCATTTCAGAACGCGAATGGTTTTAAAATTGTGTTCGAATTTGGAATTATTGTCATAACACGCGCGCTCGGCCGCCGTCGGGTTGAGACTGAGCTCTGAGGGCTCAGCTCGCCCTGTCACCACGTACCCGTAGGAGTTACGAGTGGGTGTACGTGAGCGAGAGGCAGCTAGGCTTTTCCGCAAAGTGGGAGGGAGACACCGAATCACGTAAGAGGGCACCGCTCACGTATATTTGAAGCAAGGAAGAATTTGTAGGCGGTGAAAATTTTGCTTTTGAATGGGCCTTTTCCAAATTTAAAGCCTTGTCACTGACGTTCGTTTTGATATGAGGTTTTTTTAAGCTTTTATTCAATATGAGGTTAATGTTTTTGATGACGTATCGGTTACTTATTCGTATCGAAATTATTTGCTATAATATAATGTCGTTTGTGATGTTTTCTCTAGTGGTAATTTGAGATAAAGCCCAAGGGATTCAACCCTGGAAAACGGTTGATTGCTATTTCTTCATATAATTGAATTGATAAGGAATTTAGGTCTCATGCGATTTATACAATTTATGATTATTTATCCTTGATTAGTTACTTCCAAGATTGTTATAATACGATAAAATGTAATATTATTTGTTTGGAAAAATAAATTGTTGGTTTTGCGTGTAAGTACTTAGGTAGATATTATTAGGTAAATGTAATTTGAACTTCGCTCTCTTTTTTATTTTTTAAGTATTTACTATTATCGAATTGTTTTTGTTAACAATTATTATCTACTTGAAAATTAAGCCCTATAACTCTCTATAATCCTTTAATAACTTATTAACTACATATTCAAATTACAATGTTTTTCAGTAATCTAATATCTAATATTATATTATAAAGGCGAAAGTTTGTAAGGATGTATGGATGTATGGATGTTTGTTACTCTTTCACGTAAAAACTACTGAACCGATTACAATGAAATTTAGCACATATAGAGGGTAACTTGGATTAACACATAGGATAGTTTTTATCCCGGAAATCCCACGGGAACGGGAACTATGCGGGTTTTCCTTTGCAAACGCGGGTGAAGCCGCGGGCGGAAATCTAGTTCTCAATAAATGAATAAGTATATTAAGACCATACCTATTGTTATTAATATTATATTGTGATGATCCTGTTAAGCAGAATTTACCAAATTATGTTCCATATAATCCAAAAATACATATATATATATACATATATAACTTCTCTAAATAAGGCTTTTCTCATTTCTGAATTTCTTATATTCAGAAAGAAAAACCATTCTAATTTCTTGGTAAAACAAATTAGATACCTTCGAGTTCTTATACCACTTATTTAATAAAGAAAGGTATACGTAGGTGACTTAGTACACCCACTTTCTACCAATTACCTATGTTGTATTCCTTTTTATAGGGAAATGGCCGTTTATAGGGAAAAATGGAACAGAGGCGTAACCAGGTGGGGTTTTATAGGGCAACGATTTGGGGCCCCGCGACGACAGGTTAATAAAATCAAATATCTTTGAATGAATGAATAAAAGTGTTATTGCACACACAAAAGGAAAGAAATAATGTAAAATAAAATACAATACATACATATATATTTATTTGCTCAAGACAGTGGAGCCCTCATGAGGGCGTCCTCTGAGGTCCTCTGAGGGCCCTCATGAGGACGGGTGTTGATACACATGGAGATATAAAGACACTACTTATAATAACTATACACAGTCTTAAAAAAAATAATTATTGATGAAAAAATGTGTAAAAAACTATAATAGCCTAATCATCAATCAATCTCATGAATTTCGTATGTTTAAAAAAACTTTAAAATAAAATTAAAATAAATAATTATATTAATCTGAAAGTAATTATAGTTAATTTATGTATTGTTCATTTATTGATGATTATCATACCTACCTATTTGAATCTTTTTCTAAAAAGCAATATTTATTTAACAAATTCTATAAAAGGTCATAACAAACAGTAAGTACATGCTTTTCCCCAGATTTTCAAGATCCTTACAATAAAGCCCGAGGTCTCATAAATTGAACTACATATTTTAAAAGTTAGAATGTCCTTTTAAGGACGCCATATTGAATTTTTTGATGATGACGTCACGCCCTGTCAAGCACGCCGAACTATCATTTATGATAATACATTAATACATTATTATACAGAAATTTTCAGAAATAAATAGACAGGCAGACCAAAATAATTATAAATGGATAGTAATAGTGGTGTGGTATTTAATAATACCACACCACTACTACAATATTTTTAATAAAATTCGATTGAATTATAAATAAATAAATGATTGGCAATAAAAATTCTTAATTAAGGAAATATCTAAAATCAGACCAATAGTTTATGAACATATGTGTGAACATATTATTAAGTACCTAACAAAAAAGTTTATAATCGAATTAGTCTGACCTATACAGGCTTTTTTCTAACTTAAAGTACTTTCTTTTTATGCAGGCGAAGCAAGAGATAAATTATAGTAAATACTCTCATTATCTCTTTTACGGTAGAAAAATGGAAAATTCAAAAGAAGGTTGAAACCTACTTGGAATAAAATATATAATAAAAATAATCCGCATCAAGTACAACCTACATACACTATTCAATGGTTCATGGAATATTTAATATTTCTTTTAAATAGAGGTAATAATTCTTCAAATAAAATAATATTACTTTGTGGGATATTAAATATTGTTAATGTATTTTCTGATTATTGTTATAAGATAATTATAATAATAATAAAAACATTTGTTGATAAAAAAAAAAACAATTAAAAAATCTGACTTCTTAATTCATAATAATACACTAAAATATTTTTTTCGCAGGAAAAAAGGAGACTGTACCGGGCACAAAAATAGTCTGATGACACAGCGCCGATGGTGAATGATGATGATGAAAGTTGGTGAAGCGAATAAATCTTTTAATAATTATGATTTCTGAAGTTCATATGTAGGTATTTATATGTTATTCTTATCACTATCACTACATAGTATAAAACAAAGTCGCTTTCTCTGTCCCTATTTCCCTATGTCCCTTTGTATGCTTAAATCTTTAAAACTTCGCAACGGATTTTTATGCGGTTTTTTTTAATAGATAGAGTGATTCAAGAGGAAGGTTTTAGTATATAATTTATTAGGTTTTAGACAAAGCGGGCGAAGCCGCGGGCGGTAAGCTAGCCATAATATAAATAAATCTTAGTCCGTCCCTTAATACGTCCCTGTCTCAAAGGCCTGTTTTGATGATACTTTTAATGTAATTAAGTAGATAATATTTTGTACATTGTAACTACTTAACCCTGTGTAGAAAAATGAAATAAAATTTCGTTATGGCAACCACTTGTTGTTGTTGTTTGTTTCTAAATGCCAGAAACTTTAATTATCAAATCTAATATTATATTACAACAGGAATTCAATAGCTTTAATTTAATCAAATAATAATTATCTCATGAACTGATCACCTCAAGTCAATTTCCAATCATTTTTAACTAGCTTTCCGCCCGCAGCTTCGCCCGCGTTTGCAAAGGAAAACCCGCATAGTTCCCGTTCCCGTGGGATTTCCGGGATAAAAACTATCCTATGTGTTAATTCAAGTTACCCTCTATATGTGTGCTAAATTTCATTGTAATCGGTTCAGTAGTATTTGCGTGAAAGAGTAACAAACACACACACATACTCACAAACTTTCGCATTTATAATATTAAGTAGGATCGTAGGATAGGATAGGATAGGATTACAGAAACCAAACTGTTCCTAGCTATAAACTCACCCTAAAAATATAATCTTACTTACATTAATTACTTCGCTATTTTAATAATCTATTATTAGATGAAGCAAATTAATTGGAGACCGGAAAATAAAACAAAAAGTATATGTAGGTATCTATATAATATAGTAATACCTCATTAATCATTATTTTATGTACTTCAATAGAGATACGTTTATATTGAGGATATAATCAAAGGGAAATGAAATTAATAATTATCACTAAGTGCTGAGCATAATTTCATGAGCTAATTTTAGATGGCCTATCAAGTTAGATAATTTGTCGAACGTGATGGTATACCGATTTGTATGAAGATGTACATGAAAGTACATATGTATGTACTTAAAATTTTGATTCTTGCACATGCCTCTAGGATCCTTAATAATTGTTTGGATCTAACTGAAATATTATATTTTTTTATGCTCATAAAACTAACAAGTGTTTATGAATAATCATTTGGTTAAACCACAGATAATATAATACTACACTAGTTAAAAATAAAAAGAGCAACTATGGAGTTTCTTGCCGGTTCTTCTCCATAGATACATGCTTTCCGAATCGGTGGTAAATGTTAAAAATATGTTATGATGATTCAAAAGTGATTCTAGAAGAAGTCTAATTGATAAATAAATGTTTGAGTTTAACCTAGGAAACTATTGTTAGCATTTTGTTAATAGTCTACAATTTTACGAACTAATGTCTCGTATTTAATCTGTGCTAATGTAACATTTGTGATTCTATGTTTGATTGAAAATTTAAATATGGCGGCATTCGAATGAAAACTGTCAAGGATAAACGTTGTGTTTAAAAGAATAAACAGTTAAATACAAAGTTTGTGAGTACTATATTGATCGAGAAATCCCAGTGAAGTAATATAATATAAGAACAATTGGTTAACTACAATGGTTGTGAGTATTAAGTACCTATTCATTGGCAAATTCCGGAGAATTTAACACTATGAAATCGGAAGATTCGTAATCAAGCAAAAAGCAAAAGCCCATTAAAGTAAAAATTTTACGGTAATTTTCGTAATCAGGCAAAAGAGTACATAAAATTTTTAAGCTATTGCATATTTAATAGCTTTCATCTCAGACTTTGAGCGCGGCGACCGAATGTAAAAATTCCGTAACGAAAAAACCTAACCTAACACTCCAACCGGCACAGCGATGTGATGCTATGCAATAGCTTTACCGCGGCAGTCCTCGAGTGCCACACGTATATTTTTACGGTAATTTTTTGAGGAGTAGTTGCATGTAGTTGGCATTCAACCAATAGGCTGCCCCTAGGCCTAGCGGAAAAATTACGGGGTTTTTCAAAATACTTTTTATGCGTTTTGACAGCGACTAAGGACAGCGAGTATTCAAATGAAACAGAGCATTGAATTATTAAAGAACTTCCGAAGCCAATTTTGATGAAAACGCGGAACATGTATAAAGTTTTAATTATAAATTAATTACCAAGTTAATAAGACAAAATAATTTGGAAACTCCAAAAGTGCACGCCTCATAATTTTTTTTTAATAAATATTTATTAATTATTATTTTTGTTTATTTAATAACAATTAAACCACATCGAATCAGACCCTGAAAAATGAAAGGGTTCTATTCCTGAGCATACTCAAGCGTAAGGGAAAAAAAAAGACTCGATTAGTAAAGTATTTCGGTCGCTATAGATCAAGAGCCCACAACGGCCAGACTTTCCTTTCTTTCGGAAAGTTGAAAGTTTCTCTGTATATGTCTCCTATACAGATAAGAACGACCAGCGACTATCAAGTTTGGGTTGTGGTTACTTTGGCAGGAAACAGGTAGTGAAGGTGTATAAAATAGTACCTAACTTTCATTATAGTTTAAAAGCTAAATTTTATATATGTTACTTGGGGACCTATAAAAAGACATTACCTTAAGAGCCAGACAGTTTTCATGGTTCTTACATCTAGCCAGACACATTTAAAAAATAACTAACATATCATCAAATTCACATAACTACCTAAAAGCGTAACAAATATGAAATAACCCACTAAAACATTAGTTAACTATAATTATTAAAAAAATAAAAGTATAATATATAAGTAATAAAGTTATTACTTATCTTTTATTTAGACTTATGTTGATGGAATTTCACGTATCCCGATGACTTTTTTATTGTGTCATCGAGATACGTGAAATTTCATCAACATAAACCCCCGTAAAAGATAAGTAATAACTTTATTACTTATATATTATACTTTTATTTTTTTAATAATTATAGTTAACTAATGTTTTAGTGGGTTATTTCATATTTGTTACGCTTTTAGGTAGTTATGTGAATTTGATGATATGTTAGTTATTTTTTAAATGTGTCTGGCTAGATGTAAGAACCATGAAAACTGTCTGGCTCTTAAGGTAATGTCTTTTTATAGGTCCCCAAGTAACATATATAAAATTTAGCTTTTAAACTATAATGAAAGTTAGGTACTATTTTATACACCTTCACTACCTGTTTCCTGCCAAAGTAACCACAACCCAAACTTGATAGTCGCTGGTCGTTCTTATCTGTATAGGAGACATATACAGAGAAACTTTCAACTTTCCGAAAGAAAGGAAAGTCTGGCCGTCGTGGGCTCTTATATTACTATCGTGTTAACAAGAAAAAGGATCCGCACATACAGACAGACGGACGTCCAAGACAGAACTTTTTTAAACTGTTTTTTAACTAGTTTAAATAACAAAAATGACATCAAAAATATCATGAACGTTAAAAATAGTGTTTTTTCTTAATATGTGTGTGTATGTGTTATAGGCAAACTCCGAAGCTCCGGCGCTCCTAGGTTGGACTGGTCAATCCTCAGGTCAGACTGAATGACTTAGTCAAAGCCCAAACAAATGTAAATTTTCGGCCTTTGACTAAACAATTTTCGTCAAACCTGGGAGAGACTAATTTGGTCAGGCAAACGTCAAAACACAATTTTATTAAATCGGGGTTTGACGAGTCAAACTCCGATATAGATATGAAGTGTCTTATCTTCGTATATTTGGAAGCATTTTATCATTTAAGCAGCTTTCAAGTCTTAAGAACCGCTTAACTCTGCCAGTTCTGACACCTGATTGGTCAGCTTACGTGATTTTCACTTTGATATTTGAGATGCTTTGAGAGAATGCCGTGTGGCATTAGGCCCGCCTTTTGTACGATGTGCAATAAAGTATAAAATAAATAAATAAATGCTTTGGAATATACGGAGGTTAGTTTGTATAAGATTAAGTATAAAAAAATAACATTTTTAAAATTTTGATGTTTATTGTTTTAATAATTTCTTAAGTAATTAAAATGAAAAATTAATAATTATTCGGACATGGTGAGGCATTAACTTTAATGTTAATTGTTTTAATAATTTTTTAGGTAATTAAAGTGACAAATTAATCATTTTTCTGACATGGTGAGGCATTAATGTTAATTGTTTTAATAATTTCTTAGGTAATTAAAATGAAAAATTAATCTTTATTCTGGCATGGTGAGGCATAGTCTCGTGGATGAAAAATGCGTCGACGACCCATTCCTAGTCGGAACACCGCGGTCCGCGAGAGACATTATGAACCTGTTTAAACATGTTCAGATCAACGTTTGACCGAGAATGGCAGTCGCTTCTAGGATTGACTAGGCCAAAACCGAAACAGAATAATTTACTTTCGACGTTTGACTGAAAAGTTAGGAGCTCCTGGGTTTGACTAAAAATACTTCAGGCAAAGGGCGAAATTGAAATGTATTTCGGGGATTGCCTGATGGCTTTGGCCTAACCTAGGATAAACCAGTCCTTCCGCGAAGAGACTGTGTATCGGACTTTGACTATAACATATGTATTATCTTACAAGTGCAATGTATGATACATAAAGACATTTTAAGTTTGAAAAATCACATGTTTTGCGCGAAGTGACAGTAGTATCCACCTCAACGCTTCGCTTATGAGGCGTGCAATATTGATTTAATTTTGAAGTATTTAATTTTATAAATTGTTGGTTTAGCTTAATTTTAGCATAATAATAAATAAAATGTAATAAAAAATAATATAATGATTTAAGATTCACCTTCAGTTTGATAATATTTTTATATGGGTAATCAATAAACTACAAATCTAAAAGAGTCTTGTCCAAAGCTATCAGGAAAACCATAGTACCGCCATAAACTAAATTTATAATCTACTTAATAAAAATGTTATAGATTGACGAGAGCTAAATTCATGGTTTTTTCAATTGAAACTTCTTTCGGCGTATTGAGAGTAAAATTCAAGGTCGCGTCATGGCAATACCGTCACATCTATGGCGACGTTTTTGGTAAAGAAAGATGCTAAAGAAGTTTCACTTCTGACACGTGTGCTTGGCGCATGCACTGTTTTTTTTTTTGTAAAATAATATGATCATTGATCAATATGATTTGAACAACTTTCGAAGGCATCCGCTAAGAAAGGATTTCCCAAAATTCTTACGGGAACGTATAAAAAAGGGATGCACGTACAAAGTCGTGGGCGGAAGCTAGTATTATAAAACTCAAGTCCACTAAAAAGATTCCATATTCTAACTTACTACAGTTAACTTTGTGGACTTCACGCCACTTAGCACCATTCAATACTGGAATAAATACCTACAAAAAGAACTGTGGTATTGCTTCCAATGCAACCGTTGAATACGGGTAAAATGTCAAACCGTAGGTGTAGTCATTAGATACACACCGCTGAGCAGAGGTTTAAAAATGTGGTCAAGTGTGTGAGAATTGAGGGGGGTTCCGTATGTTTTGGATATAATGTTTAAATTCGGTTATAAAAAGTGGAGAAGAAAAAAGATGAATAATATAGTAAAAGAACAATATAAACCTCTTAACGATGTACTTGGCAAACTTTAAGCTATTCGAATCGGGAAGTGCCTGGCGATCTGCACTACAGGCTACGGCCTATCGCAGACACCAGTCCTCTTGGTTTATGTTTACTTGTACTTGAAGTAATAAGTTTTTGAGGAAAAGAAATGATTTATTATTATTTATATTAGCTTGTATTAGACAAGTACATACTAAAAATCATTAATTACTACGTTTACTTTGGTAAAAAATAAAAAATGTGTGCGTGTACTAGTGTACACACGTAAGAAGTGAAACTTCTTTATGACCTTATTTTTCAAAAAATAATTTACTATATGCAACTTTACAGAAGTACGAAAAAGATGGCGCGTAACGGAAAAATGTCACGTGTAACGAAAAAATGTTACACTCAATTTTTTCCAACCTCGATAAGGAAGTTTCACTTCAAAAATCCAATGGGTGACTAATTTCTTCTTTCTTTTCAGCTTTGGAACAACCAACATACAGCACTACTGTGGAAGAGGCTTGGAAGAGGGCATTTAGAACATGCATTTTAATATATTAATTGTTCATAGGCGGTAGTGACCACCTACAATCAGGTGGCGTACAGGCCACATGATCTTTTGTTGATTCTGCCATGGCGAGAGATTATTTAAAAACGTAACGTAACGTAACTTTATTTATTTATTTAAATCCTTTATTTAACACACACACACATACAAAAGAGAAAAAAGAATTAACACACAGAAAAAAAAAGAAAATCATAATATGTTAAATAGGCGGCCTTATCGCTATAAGCGATCGCTACCAGGCAACCTTTATATTTAGGTACCTACTGTGACTGTTTACCTTTAAAAGTAAGCGTAAATATTTTTCGTTCATTAGTTTGTTTTAAGTCAGTATTTAGGTACTCAATTTCTGAAATTACTTACTATGTAAAACGCTACATTGTTATTTAATAGCCCAGTCTAATTAAAATCAAGCTAAGCTAAGGTAGTAAAGACATTACATATATTACTGACTAGCTTCCGCCCGCGACTCCGTCCGCGCGGAAAAATTAAGAAAAAATAAGATTTATTTTTTTTCTACGTATTTTTCCGGGATAAAAAGTATCCTATTTTATGCCCAGGATAATAACGTATAATTGTACCAAGTTTCATCGAAATCGAACCGTTAGTTTTCACGTGATGCCTTCACATACAGACAGACAGACAGACAAAAATTTTTTTAATCTCATATTTCGGTTTGGTGAAATCCAGTAACACCCCTTTGCTATTTATTTTTTCAATATTTTCAATGTACAGAATTGACCCTTCTACAGATTTATTATATGTATAGATTAAAAAACAGAACCCTAATTCCGCCAAACAGCTACTCAGGTTCGATATCGCAACCCACCCTTAACCGGAGGCGGTTAATTCGAATTTCTGCTGAAATGAGAGTTATTTGAACAGCCTCAAATGAGAGATAAATAATTGCTTACTAAGCACTTAATGCTTCGCTGCTTGAATTATTTAAATTTTAAATGGTTGAAACGTCTGCTGGTTTTTTAAAGTGAAACTTTTAGGCGCATTGAGTGTAGCGCGTCATGGCAATATCTTCATTCTTCACGTCATGGAGAAGCGACGATTTTGGTATCTTTGAATCTTGCCAAAGAAGTTTCACTTCTGACACGTATGCTCGGCACACGCGCCCTTTTTTAAGTTATGTAACGGAAATGAGGAAAATTTTCGTATTTATGTGTGTATAAACTTTTTGCTAATAATTAAAATATACAGCTTGAACGGTTCATTTTCATTTTCATTTTCACTCTCACTCTCACTCTCACGCTCACTCTCACTCTCACGCTCACTCTCACTCTCACACTCACTCTCTCTCTTACTCTCACTCTCACTCTAACTCTCACTCTCACTCTTTTCCAACCATTTTATCCAGTACTAAAACTAAAATTGTTCTATCTAAAAGTGTCTAGGCTATTATGTATGTGTATCCAGATTTAAAAAAAATGTAGGGACAAATGAACTGAGTCTCATACCAGAAAAGATTCATGATGAATCATTTAATTCGTGTACTTAATTCTGTTTTAAGGAAGGAAACTTTCGTTGATCGGAAAATAATTAGGTGAATACATAACAATTTACGTAATTATTTTTTTAATCATGTTTATTGAAGCTATACCTAAAATAACGTTATGAGCATATTATGCTTATATGTAAATGTGTTCAGTATTTTTTGTTTGGAGTTGCTCATCATCTTCAGAGTATCATATAATATTATAACCTAACTAATATAATTGTAAATGCGAAAATATTTCTGTATGTATGTCTGTCTCTTCTTCACGCCTCAAAAACTGAACCGATTTGGATGAAATTTGGTAGACCAGAGAAAGGACATAGGATAGGTTTTATTCCGAAAATCCCAGCAGAACTTTGCGACTTTTCTACTACTCGGACGCAAATCCAGTTTTTAAAAGTGATAGTTTAATATATTGATAGTTTTTAGATCAATATTTTTGGCCCCTACAAGTATCAAACAAGGAATTCTTGAGCTTTACAATAGGAGAAAGTGGATATTCTGAAAATACTTCAAATTTGAAAATAACACCGGAGAGTAAATTTCCATTATAGATCAAGAGCCCACGACGGCCAGACTTACCTTTCTTTCGGAAAGTTGAAAGTTTCTCTGTATATGTCTCCTATACAGATAAGAACGACCAGCGACTATCAAGTTTGGGTTGTGGTTACTTTGGCAGGAAACAGGTAGTGAAGGTGTATAAAATAGTACCTAACTTTCATTATAGTTTAAAAGCTAAATTTTATATATGTTACTTGGGGACCTATATAAAGATATTACCTTAAGAGCCAGACAGTTTTCATGGTTCTTACATCTAGCCAGACACATTTAAAAAATAACTAACATATCACCAAATTCACATAACTACCTAAAAATTTGATGATATGTTAGCTATTTTTTAAATGTGTCTGGCTAGATGTAAGAACCATGAAAACTGTCTGGCTCTTAAGGTAACATCTTTTTATAGGTCCCCAAGTAACATATGTAAAATTTAGCTTTTAAACTATAATGAAAGTTAGGTACAATTTTATACACCCTTACTACCTGTTTCCTGCCAAAGTAACCACAACCCAGACTTGATAATCGCTAGTCGTTCTTATCTGTATCGGAGATATATACAGAGAAACAATCAACTTTCCGAAAGAAAGGAAAGTCTGGCCGTCGTGGGCTCTTATATTATTAGGGTTTTATAAGTGAAGTGTTTACAGGATTAAAATTATCAATATAATTAAAACTAAGTCTTACGCCGGGCGTTCGTTGCTAATATCTATATTATTATTTTTTTATTTTTAATATGATAAAGCTGAAGAGTTTGTTTGTTTGAACGCGCTAATCTCAGCAACTACTGGTCCGATTCGAAAAATTCTTTCAGTGTTAGATAGCCCATTTATCGAGGAAGGCTATATTATCACGTTATGACCAACAGGAGCAGAGCACTGCGGGTAAAATCGCGGGGCACAGCTAGTATAAGATATGCTATAAAACCAATCAGTCAGTAATAAAAGTCATATAAAAAATTCTTATAATATATTCTACAAGCTCTGAATTCAAACTACAAATTCAATTTCAAATTGATTTATTGTATGAAAGATCTAAATTTATATTTCGTTGTAAAGTACCAGCGATTCTTACAACTAACCACTTCAATATGGAAAAATTGGATTTTTATTGGGTTACTAAATTTCTGCCCGCGGCTTCGCCCGCGTTTTCAAAGGAAAACCCGCATAGTTCCCGTTCCCGTGGGATTTCCGTGATAAAACCTATCCTATGTGTTAATCCAAGTTACCCTCTATATGTGTGCTAAATTTCATTGTAATCGGTTCAGTAGTTTTTACGTGAAAGAGTAACAAACATCCATACATCCATACAAACTTTCGCCTTTATAATATATATTAGATATTAGATATAGATATTAGATTTCTAAGATCAGACTTGAGGATCCTTTATATTATTAACTAGCAATGCCGCGCAGTTTCACCGGGCAAATTTTATTTCTATAGCTCATGTGTTATTCTGACCTATGTTCCTGATATGTCTATACAGGGTGTCCCACTGTTGGTATACTAAGCTCAAAGGAGGTTATAGTTCTGCATACGCTGAGTTCGTAAAAAATACTTATAAAATTCCAGACGCTCTTTTTTTTCAAATAGATGAATTCTTAAAACTCTATGTGTACACCCATAACAAGCAACCCGCCCAACTTTGCCACCCGCACGTGAGCTATCGTTTAAGATTATGTTTTCATAGTCAAAATGCTCACATTAGCGAAGCGGTATATGCCGGCTGCGCGAAGCTAGAGAAGAAAACATGGATTTTCAGGAAAAATTTAGCAAAAATTTTTTAACGTAATTTTGTTGTTTAAGTATTTTTTACGTGATCAGTGTATGCAAAACTACAAGTCCCTTCGCGCTTATACCAATAGTATACCAATAGTGGGACACCCTGTATATACTATGACTGATATGATATGTAGAGTTTCATCAAAATCTGCCCAGTAATTTATTAACTCGTGTGTTATTCTGATCTATCTTACTAATATTATAAATGCGAAAGTTTGTGAGGATGGATGTTTGTTACTCTTTCACGCAAATACTACTGAACTGATTACAATGAAATTTGGTATGTAGGTAGTTGAAGACCCAGAATAAGACATAGGCTACTTTTTATCCCGGAAATTCCACAGGAATGGGAACTATGCAGCTTTTTCTTTGAAAGTGTGAAGCCCTGGGCGGATATCTAGTAACCTATACTATTAAAGTTTCATCCAAATTCAATCTCTATTTTCTTTTTCGTGAAAGGTAACTAACATACATACATCCATCCATCGTCATAAACTTTCGCATTTATAAAATCAACAGGATTTGATCGAAAAATCAATGTTTTAATCTTAAAAATACTGAAATGTACCAATAGAGCAGGCTCCAAGGAGACGTTCGTTTGCATAAATAGCGGACCTAAATCTGACTTCTGATATATATTATGGCGAGTATATTTTCAAGTTTATGCCAGAAATAAAGGCCTAATACAAAAATATCGGTGTCAGGGCTTAGAATAATTATCTCTGCACTGTCGTTGTGTTTGACAGAATGAAAAATATGGCAGAAAATTCTTGAATCAGCCTCTGTGTGATTAGATTTGGCATAAACTTGAAAATATACTCGCCATCTTTGGATGCTCCCCCCACTCCCCCATGCAACTATTTCACTGTACGAACTATTGAATCGTAAACAATGGACTATTGTTAATTATTTAAAATAATAATTTAAAAAATATATTCATGAGTTTTCAATCTATAGTGGTTTAAAGTTAACTCAAAAATGGACCATTTTCGTAGAAGAGAAAGTGTAAGAAATGTTATAGTATGCTATATATTCGTGATCTACTCAATAAGCTCTTTCATTTGATACCCCACGCGGCATGTTTTGGAAATGTTTATTTTTTTCTTTGTATGCCATATTTAGTTACCGGGGTGCGGGGAAGGGGACCACAAAACTGGTTGGCAACATCTGTCTTTAGGATGTCTGGGATCTATACAATATATATCAGAAGTCAGATTTAGGTCCGCTATTTTTGCAAACGAAACTCCACTGAGAGTCCGGTCTACAAGTATTAGTTGTGTGTTGTAGTGGTGTAATTAATGTGTGTAATGTTTTAAAAGATTACAAACGAACAAACATACTTTTGTAGATTATTATATATAGATAAGGTATGTAGGCGTGTCAGCTAATGCGATCTACTATTATCTATGCTTTATTTTGAAACATCCCCGCTATTTCAGGATCGGAAATTGTAGGCTAAATAATATATATCAGTTACAAGACATACCTATACATTCTTGGAATAACAGTTTATTAGTCCATAAGTTTGTGGGTGGTCTAATTATTACAATGCGGAGGTGTTTACATCATTGTCACGAGTAGATTATTATTTTAGTTTTTTATAATAACTAGCTTTCCACCCGCGGCATCGCCCGCGCAGTCAAAGTAAAACCCGCATAATTCCCGTTTCCGGGATAAAACCTATCCTATGTCCTTTCTCGGGTATCAAAATATCTCTATACCAAATTTCAAGCAAATTGGTTCAGTAGTTAAGGCGTGATTGAGTAACAGACAGACAGACAGAGTTACTTTCGCATTTATAACTAAAGAGACTGTGTGGTTTTATGAAACCACGGTAAAAGTGAAACTGTTCGAACGGTTCCAAACACTGCTTTGTGTAGCGCATCGTCGCGTCGCATTTGTCGCGTGTATCGCGGCTGCCGAGTAGGTATACCTACTCGGCAGCCGCGATACACGCGACATGCGCTACACAGACCAAACAGTTTGAGACGATGTAATAAAAGTTTCACTTTAAAATTTATAATTTTTTTTACAACGGCAAACGGGCTTGTGGAGCGCCTGATCGTAAGCGAGTCCACCGCCCATATTCATCTACAGGGGTTTCTGCAGCTGCGTTGCCGACTTTTTGAGATGGAGGTACACTCTCGATTAGTTTTTTTTTTTTTTTTTACAGTACAATAGGGGAGCGCTTGGCCACGATCTCGCCTGATGGTAAGCTGAGATGTGGCCTAAGATGGAGCGCGTTGCCCTAGAATGTACCTGTTCACTCTCCTCTTGAAGACCTCCATATTGTACTCATCGGGGAACACAGATTCAGGAAGCATGTTCCAGTCCCTAGCGGTTCGAATAAAAAATAAAATTAGTATGGATATGTATATATTTTCGTTAGCAGAGAATTTTCATGATAATGAGTATTCCAATTTATTTTTTCAGGGCGGATTAAACTTCATAGAGAGAGGAAAAGTAAAAGAAGAAGCAAGCTTTTACTTCAATGCTTTTTTTTAATGTTTAAAAAAATTAGGATACTTGTGTCTAGTTATCCGAAGAATAATACTAAAAATACTTCGTTCGAAGCTTACGAAAACTCTATAATACGAGGGAAATTATTTTTTGTAAACAAAATCAGGGGAAAAACTAGTATAGAATGCAATCATTGGGATTAATTTCCTTTGGTCCAAGGTTCCGATTTATTGGAGCGGAAAAATTGCGATTCCAACGATCCTCTGCTAAATGTAAGGAAAAAGTTAAATAGTAAAAGATAGAAAAGTTACAATATTACTTACTTACTTTTAATAGCGAATTTTCCATTTTCACAAGATGTCTGATTTTCGTTATTAAGCTATTGCATAGCTTCTATCATGCCCTTGAGCGCGGGGACCGAATCCAGAAATTCCGTAACGAAAAAGCTTCACGCTCCCCACTCCGACGGGTACGGAGGTGTGGCTTGAAGGCATGCTATGCAATAGCTTTACCGCGGCAGTCCTCGAGTGCCACACGTCTTTTTTTAAATTTTAATAACTGTCTTTATTGATCTTTGCAATATAACGATAAAAAATCAGATAAAAAATATACCTACTCAATTCTACGAATGTGATCTACGTAACTTTGAAGTAATTGGCTCTTAGACTATTTCCTTCTAGTTTTAGAAATAGGGTAAGTACAAAAGGTATTAAACAACAATACAATAAAATTATTCTCATAATAATTTAACGTTTAGCTATATTATGCTCTAAGTGTAAAGTTAGAAAAGTTATCAATTGGAAAGGTCAGCTCTCTGTCAACATAATGCATTGCTAGAGTACTTGGGTTATGAATGTTTGTATAGTCCGAGAGACGGTGTCTGGTTATTAATTTTAATTTAACTATTTTACGTAATAAACTTGACAGTCCTGATTAGATCTGCACTTTTTGAAGTGAAAACTTCTTTAGCGGCGTTGGGTATAAAATCTTAAACTCGCGTCAGGACACGTGGCCTGATCGAAAAAGCGTAAGACGGACTTTTTTTTTTGAAGTGAAAACTTCTTTAGCGGCGTTGGGTATAAAATCTTAGAGCGTATACGCACTTTGCGGGTAGCCGCATTGCGGGTAGCCGTCCGGCTGACCGCAAGCAGCAATTATGTACGTAATATTCATTTCTATGCGCACTGTGCGGTCTGCGGTAGCCGCATCGCAGTGCGCATAGAAATGAATATCACGTACATAACTGTGCTTGCGGTCAGCCGGACGGCTACCCGCAATGCGGCTACCCGCATAGTGCGTATACGCTCTTAAACTCGCGTCAGGACACGTGACCTGATCGAAAAAGCGTAAGACGGATGGATATCAAACATGCTCAACGTTAATAATCAACTTTTCACTTCTCCCGGCACTCCCGGAGTGCAACCCGTCTTTTTTTTAGCCCTTATATTCCATGCGTAAGACGGATACCATTCCAAAATATCAAACATGCTGAACATTATTAATCAACTTTTCACTTCTGCCGGCACTCCCGGAGTGCAACCCGTCTTTTTTTTTATTAAATGGGCGATACACGCACAGAAATAAAGTTATTTTAGCGGTTATGAAACGTGATGATTATAACGGTATGTGATTTAAACTATAGAGCTGTACACTATAAAAATAAAATAATTTATTATTTATGTTTGAAGCGTAAATCCGTAAAATAATACTTACCTATAAGTTAACGTTGATATGACTAATTGATTTTATTTGTTAGTATACACAGAGAATCGAACTCACGACCTGCAATTGTCCTGTAATATAATAGCTGGATACATCGTGCACTATATTAACATAAATAAAATAACAATATAAAATCATCAGCTCTTGAACCACAAAGTTCCAGGAAGAGCCGATATTATTTTCTATAAATATCCCATTCAATTGTTATAAAACCTTCGGCTTATTTTATATCAATATAATGGTCACCATAAGTTAACAGAGCGTACACGAGCTAAGCTTTTCAGATATAATTATGTAGAGTATTAATATTCCTGGAATATGAAATAACAAATAAAATATTAAAAATGTATTGTAGCTTTCTAGATATAAGATTATCATCTTTTATGACACTGAATACAAAAATATCCTCGTTATTTAAGAGTTAAGACTAGCTTCCGCCCGCGACTCCGTCCGCGCGGATGTCGGTCTTCGCGTGGATTTATTTATCGCATTTTGACTTTTTGATTAACTCTGACAATGACATCTTATAAATATCTATTGGACCCAAATACGGCTGGGCCTATAATAATACGCAACGTGTGTTCGCGGTTCTACCGAACAACGTCTATGGATAAAACTGAAAAATTAAGATTAATTTTTTTTCTACGTATTTTTCCAGGATAAAAAGTATCCTATTTTACGCCCAGGATAATAAGGTATAATTATACCAAGTTTCATCGAAATCGAACCGTTAGTTTTCACGTGATGTCTTCACATACAGACAGACAGACAGACAGACAGACAGACAAAAAAATTTTTAATCACATATTTGGGTTTGGTATCGATCCAGTAACACCCCCTGCTATTTATTTTTTCAATATTTTCAATGTACAGAATTGACCCTTCTACAGATTTATTATATGTATAGATATAGACTAGAATCTTCAAAAAGAGATATAATCAATAATCATACTCATACAAATTTGTAAAAGTTTTGATGTACCAGAGACATACAGAAACACAATACAAAGCGATCGATAGTGATCTTACATGTTTTATCAAAATATCGTAATTTATCTGACGAACTGTTCGGAAGAATACCGGCTGCTGAATATCACCATCGAACTGCTCGCCACAAGTTGAAATATCACCCTCGACATCTGAATACTTGGCGCTCTTCCACTGTGCGATTTAGAAGGAACTTTCTACCACGAACCACTCCTCTGTGGAACGGCCTCCCGAGCTCAGCATTTTCGGACAGATACGACTTAGGGTATTTCCTGGTATTTCCTTGTATTTCCTTGTATTTCCTAATATAGTAAATCGAAACATTTAAGTATAAAGTTTTTAATGAACTCATATAAAAACCCATTTTCTATACATTCCCTAACCAGTCAATTGTCATGTGAAAATACGTATTATTATGTTTTAATTAACACAGATGAATCCGCGTGTTACTACTAGCTAGAAGAAATAACGAAGCAACTCATATACTCCAAAACATATAGACTCCATCTATCATCGACACATGGGAAACTTCTTGATGGATTGTTATTTTGATCGAACGGTGATAAATTAATTACTTTTCTGGAAAAAATATCGCGATTTTGACTATTTCTAGATAACATGAAAACGAAAGATTTGACATGAATAAATCCTAACAATACGTTAATCCTACTAATATTATAAATGAGAAAGTTTGTGAGGATGTGTGTGTGTTCGTTACTCTTTCATGCAAATTTTACTGAACCGATTATAATGAAATTTAGCACACATATAGAGGGTAACTTAGATTAACACATAGGATAGTTTTTATCCCGAAAATCCCTCGGGGACGGGAATTATGCGAGTTTCTTTACTACACGGGCCAAGACACAGGCATAAAGCTAGTGGGTAGTATTTAATGAGAGCAAACATATAAAAATAATATTACATTCTTAATACGTCCTACTTATTTTACGTAAAAGGTTCTTCATCCCACTGAATCCATGTTACATCCAAAATAACCAATACAAAGAAATATAAGGGCGTAAGTATCTCTTTGTGAGCTTAATTTTTAATGGCACAATTTACCATTATCGCAGATAATATAATACTATATTAGCCCACACTGTCATCAATATTTTGTTTATTTTTAGGTCTACAATGTACGCAGGCAAAGTAAGAAGACATTACTTGGTCTCAAACTTGTATAAAAATTAGTTTGTCCAATATAAAAGTAGTCGCTTTCTCTGTCCCTATATCCCTATATATCCTTAAATCTTTAAAACTACGCAGAGGATTTTGATGCGGTTTTTTTAATTGAATAGTTCTCGAGGGGGATTGCAACTCTCAATTTTTTCCGCTTGTCCCCATGATTTTTGTACGGCGTTGCGGAATAATGGATTAAAATAGTATGACACAGATTGCCGTACATAATTAAATGACCTTACCCCTGAAATTCTCGGAAAATAAATAAAAAATTCCGACTTTGTTGACCACCATTTTTGTACGGCACTGTGCGTTTTCTTATTATTTAAAAAAAAATATATGACCAAAATTTACCGAGTCTACCTGTACTTTCGAATTCTCATCTGCACTCAGTTGGACAGCTTACAAGTGACGTCACAGTGCTGAATCTTATTATTTTATGCTCCTATATCGTTCTAGATAGGTCACCTGGTGGTTTAAATGACCCATTTTTTTTCTATACGGGCCTGTAGTCTCTATGATTTATTGGAGTTTAGACAAAGCGGGGAACTATAATTGTTTTTTTCATTAACGTAATTCATTATAGAAGAAGTGATATTAGTAATGTGTATAGTATACATTGAAAATTAATATAATTTGACACTTTTGTAGGTTTAACTCCTAACTTATTGAAGTCTCAAGTATTTTGCACCAAGTTCCAATTCTTATTATCTACGTACAGACTACAGGCCCTTCTCGCTTAGTATACTAGTGGAACACCCTGTATAGATAAAATAATATTATTGTATAGTTGGCCAGAATACGGGAATCTTAATATACTATTATAAAGGTGAAAGTTTGTATGGATGTATGGATGTATGGATGTTTGTTACTCTTTCACGTAAAAACTACTGAACCGATTACAATGAAATTTAGCACACATATAGAGGGTAACTTGGATTAACACATAGGATAGGTTTTATCCCGGAAATCCCACGGGAACGGGAACTATGCGGGTTTTCCTTTGAAAACGCGAGCGAAGCCGCGGGCGGAAATCTAGTATGCTAATATTACTATAAGGTAGGAGTTTTCCAGAAGCGTAGGTATTACACAGATTACTAGAATCTTAACTTCATATAAATTCCTAGAAAAAATATTAATATGCAACGTTTGCAAGTATCAAAGAATTTCTGTTAAAAAACGACATTTTAATTTCGACTGAAATTTAATACCGATGTACTTTTCTGTTAAATTTTTAATAAAGAATTCATAGAGATGAAGATTCTTCGAATCTTCTTAAGTTCCGTAGGTACTCTTTCAATGGGTGTTGTACATCCATACTAATATTATAAATGCGAAAGTAACTCTGTCTGTCTATCTGTTACTCAATCACGCCTTAACTACTGAACCAATTTGCATGAAATTTGGTATAGAGATATTTTGATACCCGAGAAAGGACATAGGATAGGTTTTATCCCGGAAATCCTACGGGAACGGGTTTTTCTTTGAAAACGCGGGCGAAGCCGTGGGCGGAAAGCTAGTTTAATATACAAGTAATCGATTTATTTCCAAACTATATTCTTTATAGACTTTAAACAATAATCCTAAAATATGTATAAGAAGTCATATTATGATATCTAGAGTTTTTGCAGTAATTAGAAATGTATGATGTTTTCTGTTACAATACAAAACAATGGTTGTACAAAACATTGTTTAATACATTACATCGCTACTACACTACAAATAGTGTAGTAGCGATGTCCTCTCTAGTAGGTAGTACATAGTAACTCGTGTTACAAATAACACGAGTTAGTCAATCGTCTCAAACCAATTTTTGTTTGTTACATTGATTGGTTTTAACTTTTAATTTATAAGTAATAAGAGGCAGAATATCTACAAAGTGAATATCTCACTAGCCGCCCCGCGCCGCCGCGCCGCGGCCGCTCTTGTCGCACAGATTTTGTTCGTGCCTCGTGTTGTCCTCTCTATACGTAGCAATAATACCTCAATGGTTGTATATTGTTTTTACTCATAAAAATATCAGTTCAGTCTAAACATTAACCTGATGTATCTTAGTAATCATCTCCATTTAGAAATGTAAAACTTATCAAAATATTCAATTTCAGATCAGACGAAGCTTGCACAAAAATATATCGCAACAGACAGCATCAGATCAGCCAATGTTAAAAATCTTGAAGATTTATCTCCTGTGGCGCATTGGAATGATGGGACATATCACATACTAGCTGCTCCGCGCGGTTTCACCCCCGTGGCTCCACCCCTGTTGGTCGTAGCGTGATGATATATAGCCTATAACCTTCCTCGATAAATGGGCTATCTAACACCGAAAGAATTTTTCAAATCGGACCAGTAGTTCCCGAGATTAGCGCGTTCAAACAAACAAACAAACAAACAAACAAACTCTTCAGCTTTATAATATTAGTATAGATTGTATCAATCGCTTTTAGTGGTCATACGATTTAAAAAATATGAGGAAGTAAAGCCGTATTTTAAATAAAAAGTTTTCAAGACAATTAATGTAATTTTTATTCATAACTTACAAAGCATTTCTAAAACAATTAACATTCTAATTGAATAAATACCTATAAAGTTTTAATAATGCCACCTTTTGAAATGACAATCTTATATATAAAATCTTATACAGGGTGTCTCAGCGCCGATTTTAAACTTTGAAAATTTGTATAAAAAAAACAAATTGTATTCATAATATTTTTATTGTAGTAAATTAAAGTGTATTAGTGCGGATTTTATGTACAGAATATTACACCGTCAAGATGTCTTCCATCATGGTGAATGCACTCTTCAAATCGGACACGCAAATTTGCCGAGACGCGCCGAAGGATGTCCGCTGAAATGGCTCTCACTTCTGTCGTTATTTTAGTCTTCAACTGCTCCAAATTTGTAAGAGGGGTATCAAAAACTCTTGCTTTGAGACAACCCCATAAAAAAAAGTCAGCGGGGGTTAAATCGGGAGATCTGGGTGGCCACAATATGTCTCCAGAGCGGCTTATGAATTTTCCCGGAAATGACGTATTTAGTGCGCCCCTAGCAGTGTTGGCTGTGGCCCCATCTTGCTGAAACCATACATCAGACTTGTCAATATCCTCTTCTTGCAGCTGAGGTACAAAAAAGTTACTGATGGTGGCTTAAAGAGGCAGCATGATGTCTAAGTGAGCGTCTTGGATGTTCCGTGACCGCAGCGGCGACGCGGTCGATGTGTTCAATCGATCGCACAGGTCTATTTCGTGGTCCAATTGAATGATTTAGTAAACATCCTGTCGCTCTAAACTTCTCTCCTCACGACTTAATTAATTGAGTACTCGGGGCATCACTCAAACGGTGGATTTCATAGCGACTACAAATTTACATCGTTTTTCACTCAACGAAAACGTATTGCATAAGTACGCTTCTACTGCGTACGCACGGTGCGTACCAGACCACTGCGCCATGGCCACAAAAAAATCCGCACTCGTCACCTATCGAACGCTACCACTCCCCTCCAGCTAACCCCGCAGGTTGCCGAGAAATTCGTGTTTAAAGTTTAAAATCGGCGCTGAGACACCCTTTATATAAAATTCTCGTGTCACAATGTTAGTCTGCATACTCCTCCGAAACGGGTGGACCGATTCTCATGAAATTTTCTGTGCATATCGGGTAAGTCTGAGAATCGGCCAACATCTATTTTTCATATGTACCACGGGCGAAGCCGGGGCGGACCGCTAGTATTTCTATATTTTAACTCAAATGAAAAAATATGGTAGTCAGCCATCTAGATATCATGTAATTTGAAACAAAGAACAATATTTCAAATATTTAGCATGTATTACTTACTGTACCTACTTTAAACATTCGTAATTATGTAATCTATACTAATATAATTTGCCGGTTTAATTAAGAATTCCAATATATAAGTATATAAGTAATATATAAGTTCTAAAAATATCGCTTCGTTGAATGGGTACTCTTTGAACCACAAACTAATAAGCGTCTATAAAACATTTTTGCCCAATTATTTCAAACTAGCTGTGCCCCGCGGTTTTACACGCGATGCTTCGCTTCAGTTGGTCTTAGCGATGATATACATCCTCGATAAATGGGCTATCTAACACCTAAAGAATTTTTCAAATCGGACCAGTAGTTCCTGAGATTAGCGCGTCCAAACAAACAAACTTCAGCTTTATAATATTAGTATAGACCAGTCAAGCAAAAGTGATATTGTAAGATGCTTAATTCAAAGTAGAATTGGGATAGCCGACGTGTATACTATTATACCTCTGTAGTATTACGATTCACTAGTTGCTCTATGAATGGTCCATTCAATACTTGGTCGTTTACTGCGCACGCGTGACATCGATCCGCGGGGGAGGGGGTGGAGGTGCGAGGGGCCGGGGCGACCACTGGTTGAGGTTTTTGGTTTTGCGAATTTTTTAGATTTATAAAGTGAAACTTTTATTACATCGTCTCAAACTTTTTGGTCTGTGTAGCACATGTCGCGTGTATCGCGGCTGCCGAGTAGGTATACTTACCTACTCGGCAGCCGACCGTCACGCGACATGCGCTACACAAAGCAGTGTTCGGAACCGTTCGAACAGTTTCACTTTTACCGTGGTTTCATAAAACCACACAACATTTTTTTTGATTTGTTAGTAATTTGTAGGATGAAGTTGTGTCCTAATTAATGAAATAGACGCGACAGCATAGACCGTCTGTGTGTTTTATCTTTAAACCTAAAATGCGTTTTCGATAAATAAACATATGTTTTATGAATGGATTTAATTTTATAGAGCATAATATGGGAGATGAACCTTCTATAGTATACCAAATCATATTTAATAAACTGCATTAGAATTCAGAAGAAACAAAACCCCCGAAAGCTGTTGTACGCGAATGTGCCAAACAAAAAACGTACGTATTGTTTTAAATCAACAAAAAAAAAATTATTAGCTTTTACATGTTATGTCTCTATAAAAAAATCCAAGTATAAATAATAATAGCATTTATAGACCTTACCCTCGAAAATGATAGAATCGCTCGTACTTATAAACAGTATGATTTGAAGTGTAGCTGCAAAAGGTAATCAAGCTAAAGCAAAGATTAACTTTTATTTAATTAAATAAGTGAAGAGTCCCTAATAATGGCGTGAATAAAACGTATCCGTTGACATACACCGATTTCATAGTATAAAACGATTATTTTGTTGAACTGCTTATATTAGTGTTATAATTATCTAGTTTTATATGTTAACCTAAGTTTCATATTTCAAACAGTTCTAAATACATGTTACCACAAATCTTGCCCCATTTATTTAAACAGAAATAAAACAATAATAATAAGTTCTAATAAAATCACTAACCAATGGCTAAGCCCCTGGCTGCTACGTTTTCGGTAAGAACATATAGTTAGGTATATTTGGTTTGACATATGCACAGATTTCTATTTAGTATATATCAATTTTGGCCTAAAATTTGGGAGCGCTCTAAAAATAGAATGAATATTTACATACAAGCTTTGTTAGCGGCTTTGTCTGTTATTCGTGTTATTGAACCGGAATAAATAGTTAGTGTACTTATTAATGTTTTAAACTAAGTATTTATGAAATTATAACTTTTTTGGTATAGTAGTTGCGTAAGTGTAGAACAAAGAGGTCTTGGGCTTGGTCTTTTAAGTAGGGAAAAGAATAATTTCTGCAGCAGCAGGACACAGAAGGCTGATTACTATACGCTTTATTTGAACGATTCTTTTGTCTGTAATTATAATTTGAATTAGTGAAACAGATGTGAAATGAATTTTCTCCAATTCACCTCAATTTTTTGCAATAACTAACTTTCTGCACGCGGCTTCGTCTGCTTTGTCTATACCCTAATAAATTATTTACTAAAACCTTTCTCTTCAATACAATAAAGTCAATTTCCGCCGTCTGTGTGTATGCTTACATCTTTAAAATTACCCAACCGATTTTGATGGGTTTTTAATAGATAGAGTGATTCAAGATGAAGGTTTATATGTATAATAACATCCATTAAATAGTGTAAAAGTACTGTTATTTTTGAGGTTTCTAATGTGATGTCGTAAAAAATTACATTTTTTTCGCTTACATTGCAAACGCAGACTGAATCCTCCGAGTTTTATCAAAATAATGTACTAAGTATTATACACATTGAAAAGGTCTATAGAAAAGTCCACGATGGTATATGTCTATCTCTTATGGATAACCCACAATAACTTTTTTTGTCATTTACTTTTTACGACAAATAATGGCTAATTTTTGAAACGATTTTAAACAATACAGCATTAATCCTTAACCAATTAAATACCTTGAATCACCCTTGAATACATTGTTCATTTAATATAGATCTATATGACCCTTTACACCGTATGATTTAAGTGAATATTTTCGAAGATATTACAGATTTAAAAATTGCGGCAGTACCGGCCGGCCGCCCGGCTATCTATTTTTTTTACACGCTTTTTATTAGCTTCACGGTTCACCTGTATTTTTGTTTGACCCACTTTAAACGGCCAGATTTCGTTCAAACTTTGTAGATTTATTGAGGACCGATGACAATACACTAATTTGATAAAGCGTGTTTTTTAGTTTTTTTTAACTATCATTTATTCTGTAGTGTATTTAGTATCAGCATTGCACCCGTGCAAAGCCGGGGCGGGTCGCTAGTTTCTAATATTGTAAAGATCGAGGATTCGATTTTTGTATGTTTATATTTTTGTTATAACTCTACAAGTTATATTTGTAACTTAGGATTATTATGAATTAGGTGTGAAAGGAAAAAAAAACAACCAAATTTTTCATATTCTCATTTAATATCTAGAACTCATGAGGTAAAGAACACTAAGCTATTACCAATGCAATCGTATAATCTCAAACTGATATAATTCGTCATTCAGAATAATATTAAAAAATATCCATATAATTTTTGTACGTCATTTTCAATATTGAAATATCAAAACACTCCACTTACACTTTCGAATACTGTAATACGAAAAAAAATTAATTTAATTACAATTAATTTACGCTAAATTAAGTTAAATAATTGAGTATACACTTAAAGATAATAAAAAGTTTGTGAAAGACAAAAAATAGAACGTAGAGCGTAAAATTAAATAACGTAACAAAATAACAACCAATAAATTGCATGAGTACAATAAATAAAATAAAAAGATTTGTTTTTTATAGATTCCAGCGATCAGAGTGATAAAATCCAAAAAATACAACTGTTTTTAAAACTATATACGAATAAGATGAATATTTTAAACTGATCGCGATTAAAAAGAAACATGATGAAAAAAAAAGTTTTCTATTAATCAAAATAGCTGACAAATGTTCTAGAAGCAAACGCAATACTTAATTATATAGTAACTTCTGATGACTAAAAATATGGCACGGCCTTAACAAAAGAAATAAGAGAAGAGTTAGGAACAGAGAAGGACTTAAAAGTAAAAAAAAATACTGTTTTTAAACTAGGTTTAGGAAGTGTTTGGTCTGAGTAGGCGCAAGGACCTCTAAGACTAAGGAATGGCCGGGATTCAGGAATGCAAAGGTGTGAATTTTTAACTAATACTGATTTTATTACAGTTTTATTAACACTAAATGATTATGGCATTACTTGGCTAGGTACCTCATGGATCACAAATAGCACTCTTCACATTTTTATACATTTTATATACCAATAATAACAATTGCTAACATATTTTTTTTGTCATATATAATCTATTCTTATTTACAAAGTTCATAAAATTGACCATTTTCTCTTTTAAATATGTTTTTATATAATTTCTTTTCGTTTATAACTTACGGTGGTTGTAGTTTCATTTTTTGTGATTTTTTTTTGATTGATTATAAAAAAAAAGTCTGTACCTAAGTTACATTACTTTTAAAAAAGTAATGTAACATTATATATAACATTTATACAACATTATATTATTTAATTTTATTATTACATTATATTATTACATTAATATAACATTATATTATTTAAGTTACATTACTTTTAAAAAAGTAATGTAACTTACAGACAATACTCTTTACAGACAATGCTTAAAAGCATTTTTTTGTAATGTTTATATGATTTTTTTTTATTTTTTGTAAAAAAGTCACAAAAAATGAAACTTCGAAACACCAGATTCTACATATTGTCACATATCGAGGCACAAAATGGCGTTTCTAACCCAATAATTATTGCCTTCGTTACAAATTTTAGGAGACCTAAATTAATAATACTATTCGTAAAAATGTCTTTTCTCGGGGTCGTAATAAATATAAATATTCTATAACTAACAGCTACAATTGGTCAGGTTCTAGGAAATTTACAGATTCACTTTGACACCTTGATACTTTGTATAAAATGCGAATGTACAAAGTGATATTGTTACATTATATTTGAAATTCAATCGAAGTCTTATAGTTTTTGGCACATTGCCGTATTTTACAAAATCGTTCAGAAACTATTTTGCGACTAAGGCACAATTTCGAGGGACTACACGCGGTTTGGAGAATTTTGTGATTTTTATATACACAGTATATGAATATTAACTAAATATCTATACTCAAAACAGTGTTATAGTCACTATGTATACAGTAACATAGACATAGTTAAACATAAAACGTCCCTAAATTATTTAATATACGGGACTTTTATCGTAAATAAAAAATCCGTTTCCATTGGGGTATTCACAAATCTGACCCTAATGCACGCAGTATTTAAGGTATATTTTAGTGTAAAACTCAAAATAACACGTAGGGGTACAGTGGGTCAGTTAATAGCACTAGTGGAGGGTCCAAGGTTCGCTTCCTGGTGTTTGTACTTGTGTGACGTCATCTGGGAGAGGCCAAGAACGGCGAAACCGCACTGGAGGCAGTGGTAGTGGGTTTGCTTCTTGCTGTGAATGCATTGCGGTTCGTAGCCACAACCTGGAAAAAATGTAATTAAATGAGTCTTTGGGAATATTAGGTATATTATGGTCAAATTAAGAGCTATGGGATAAATATTTGTTAAATAAATAAACCTTAACTGACTTTTTACTATGACAAATTTTGTAAACTTTTTAACTACTGGTCGTTCAAGTTATTGTTGAAAAACTACATACATAAACTTATCATGTATACCTATTATTTATAAGAAAAAACTATATTACAAAGTACTAATAGTTTTTATAACTGTTTCAAAACTATAAATCTATAAGAATTGATTAACAATTCCAGCATGAAGATATAGTAGCATTTTTTTACTATTTCAAAACTACATATCTACAAGTTAATATTACTACGTATCTATAAGAAATAACATACCTTTACTCGGTGGAAACTTCTCGAAGCCAGCCGCTTGTATGGAATCCAGCTTTTGGTGCTGTCGTCTATGCGCCACCACTTTATTGGTGTCGGTGCAAGTGAACTCGCACTTGAGGCAGTGGAAGTGTGACGCCTTGTTCTGGCCTGTACCTGGCAACGCCACGTGATGGATTATTTGTTTAGGGTTAAGGTTAGAAAAATGCAAAAAATTAAAAAAAAAAGTGAAAAAAACCTGGAATTTTTTAGCTAAGGTAAAGTTGTTACTGGATTGTGTAGTAAAAGAGTACAAAAAATGTTAAGATAGGTTGATGTTGGTAAGATGTTTTGATTGATAGAGCTAGTTTTAACATAAACACTATAGCAAAACGATAGTGTTTAAGTTAAAATATTTTAGAATCTTTTAAAGCGCGTCACACACGGTGAAGATACTATAATATTTTATCTTAAGATACTGTTATATTTTATAAATTACAGTATCTTAACACTTCCGGTATCAGCGTTCGGACCATCCTTTTTCTTTTTGTCATTGCGTACCACCCACCCCTGTAGAACCGCCATCCTGTTACAAATGACGCGAAATTTTGTGGGTCATTTGTAACAGGATGGCGGTTCTACAGGAGTCTTAGTACGCAATGACAAAAAGAAAAATGATGGTCCGAACGCTGATACCGGATGCGTTAAGATACTGTAATATAAAATATAACAGTATCTTAAGATAAAATCTTCACCGTGTGTGACGCGCTTAAAAGCGTACAAAATATTTCATCGATTTAAACAAAAATTAATTTGAAATATCTTAATTATTATTCTATTCTTGAATCAAAATGGACAAATGAAAGCCAGAATATAATATTAATAATAAATTACCGAAAGTCGAAGCATGCGGGCACTCCGGGCGCTGGCAGTACACATTAGCTCGGTACTGCTGGAAGTCGCCGCCCATTAGCGTATCCAAACTGTAAATAACGAAAAATATATTGAAAAATGTTTACCTACATATTAAAAAAAATGAAACAAAAAATGTTGTTCTCACTCACAATTTATAGCGTGTATAAATTGAAAATGCTGCATTCATTTATGCCCTTTTTAAGCCGAAAAATATTTTTTTATACATTTCTTTACTTCACTACTCATTACTTTTTCTTTAACAGTAACAATAATTACTACGGGAATAGGTACATACTAATGATAACAATAAGAAAATTATTCTTACCGTTCATGTCGAGCTGTGTGTTGGACGAATCTCGTCTTGTCGCAGAAAGAATAGCCGCAATCTTTTCGAGTGCAGTGGAAGTGGGTTTGATGTTCTCTGCAAATAAATATATTATTATTAGTTATTGAAAAACTTTTTTTTAAGAATCATTTATTGAAAGCAATATTGTAGTGGCAACAGAGAAATTAAAATTTCAATTTTTTAAGATTAATAAAACTTTTTTTTTAGAAAAACTGGAATATCCTAACTTTTAGAATTGGCTTAAAGCATTTCTACCACAAAAATATTTAAACAGATTGTCCATGTACCTGATAACAAACGGGAAAAATGCACAAAGCTTATAATTTTTATCTCAGATTAATATTTAAGAACTATGTATATTTTCTTAATCAAATAACAATAAATACCTGTATCCACACTGCTGATAAGCACAGTCTTCATTGAATCGGAACCGAAGGTAGCCTTCAGGTATCGGCTCATCTTTTAGCACTCGCATGTGAGGCCCACGGGTGCCTGTGTTTCGACGACTGTAATAGATAATAAAATATATTTAATAGGTAATTTATAAGGTATAATAATTCATGCAGGAATAGATATCAGTATAGGTTGTAGGAACACAAAGGAAGAAAACTTTACAGACGATGTAAAAGGTAAGAAGATACAATAAGTCAATTCCATTTATGGAAAATATGTATTTTGATATATTTATACAATAATTAATCATATTCGTATTATAAACAGAAATTCGTCTTGCATTGCCTTTAACGTGGGAACAGGCAAAATTGAAAGAAAATTGTAAGAGTATTCTAGAATGAAATAAGAATGTTAGCAAAAAAGTTAATAGGGATAAATTATTAATGGCCATGAAAAATAAGTACACTCACGATTTAGCAATAAGCTCGGCTTCCTTGTCCAGACCTGGTGGTAGACCGTGAGACTGGAGAAGACTTTGCTCTAGAAGTAGTTCCGGGGGATACATCATCGCTGGGTATAGCGGAAAGGGGGAACCGCTGGAAAAGAAACATTAATATTTAAAAATCAGAGAAACGATTTAAATTATTTAATGATTAATAAATTACATGCAAACTAGAACTATCAACAGCATTATCCAATTACTATTGCCTTTTAAATTTAATTGACAAAGTGTTTATTTATTTAACTATAATAATTAATTGTATAACAACACGTCATTCTACCATACCATTTAATTTAGAATGACTATACTTAAACTATATTGTTATACAGGTGGGACGTAAAGCACAAAAGTAAAGAAAGAAAGAAAGAAAGAAAGAAAAAACGTTTATTTAATGGCACATAGCCTCACACGTACATAATTCAAAGCAATTTATACAATACTTATAATACTTACTTACTACAATACTTAAAAATACACATTGAAGTGTGTAGTCTGTGAAGCATGATGCCATTAAAAGGGGAAATCACTCGGTGAACATCTGTGACGTAAACAAAAAAAACGTCACAGCACCGATTTTCAGTGAGCCCCGAGAGCAATACTTCGTCATAACTCATAATATATTTTAATTAAAGAAAAGAAAATAAATACTATATTAATAGTATAATGTAAAATATAGACATAATAATATACTATAATATATATACACACATACACGTATTATAATATATTACATATAAAAGAATTTAATGCATAATACATTAAGTAGAACCACTAAATTGGTAAATAAATATATAAATAAAACAAAGCAATGAAAGTTAAAAAGGATTCTGCTACAATAGGTATATAAACTGACAACCATGGACGTGAACCCAAGGAAAGCATGTTTCGACGAGTGAAGGGCACCATCCTAGCTTAAAAGTGATTAGCTGGTAGAAGAGGTTACAATGCAACTAATGCTGATCTAACTGCGTCTGAATAAGATAGTTTTTGTACTTTAATCTAAACGTTGATAACGATTGAATATTGCGAAACGGAGGCGGCAAGTTATTCCAGCATTTAGTTGCATTGTACTTAAAGCTAAATAAAGTAGATAAGCTTATTAAGTAGATAAGGTGAACAAATATTGAAAGAAATTCTTGAAAGTGAGTCTTCAAAGTTCATCTATTTCAATAAATAATTCAACATTTCTAGTAAAATCAGTAGAATTCAAAACCCAACTTACCCCTGCGAGAACAGCGCAACTTGAGCAAGTCCAGGTAGACCAGCCAGCGAGGCGGTGTACTGCTGCTGCATCTTCAACTGCTCCTGGAGACTGCCCTTCCGGCCACCAGAGAGATACTGCTGGAGTAACAGGCTTTGGACTGCTTGCACCTGGAGAAATTGGAAAAATTAGTAGTAGTGAAGGTAGAAATACAGTAAATATTACAAAGAAATAAATATACTGTAAAGAATAAAGTTAGAGTTCAATTTTTACTGTTCTTGTAAAGATGAATTTAATTCTGCATCAATTAAAATATATTAACTTATTAACAATTCATTAATTTAAGAAATTTAAATAGTTAGAGAAATTGTAAACTTACTTGTTCAGCAGGATTTGGTGGTCGTTGACTGGGAGATGGCGATGGTGCCGTGGAAGAAGTGGCAGTTGAGGGTAGAATCGAAATTTCTGGATATTCTCGTTCCAGAGTCTCCTGAAAGAAGGGAATATTAAATCTCCAAACAACTGTTAGCGAAAAGCTTTAGAAAATCATAACATCTCGTTGTTGGCAACGCTTTTTTATTTGATAAAAATGCAATACGACACAAGAAATTTCAGTGTGTAGCATAATTCCAAAAATGTATTGACTACTATAAATTTCAGAAACTAAGTTTGCAACGGTCTGAGATCCTTACCTTAGTAGCAGCCAATCCGACTGGTCCAGCATCAATAATATTGCTATGTTTCTTGACCATGTGGCTGAACAACAACTTCAGGTCGACATAAGCTTGGCCACAATGTGGGCAGTGATAATGTAGGTTCATTTGACCAGCTGTTTTGTTCAAAGGACAGGCCTGGTCGTGGCATGAAGGTGGGATTGTAGGACCAGGCTTTTCCAGTTTCTTCTGGTCGTATTCTGGTCGTTTTTCCTTTGATGGGGACGCATCGTAAATGCTTCTTGGTGATGAAGTGTTGCTTCTGAGGTGGGAAGACGGATAGAACGTTCCTGTCGCTTTTACTACTGGAATAAATGTAATTCGGAATAAGTTATATTGTAACCCTATCTATCTATTTCGCAAAATTAATGCTAAGTCATGGTGAAATGGGTTTAAATTGCAATAAAGTATTTTAAGGGCCGATTTTTCAATGCTTGGATAAAACTTATTCGTCGAATAATGTATAAAACTACCATTTTGAAAACGTATTCTAATTGCCCGTATTTGACAGTTTACGTGACATTTTAATATTATCGTGTAATACTTTATTGGACGGATAAGTTTTATCCAAGCATTGAAGAATCGGCCCTAAATGTGTTATGTCAACTTATTCTTATTTAATTTTTTGACATAATTTATGAAGATTTCAATAAATATCAGAAATATACATACCCGAAACGTTATCTTGTTCCTTTTCAAATTCATTCTTAATAACGAAATTGGTTGGATAGTCTCCATCCTTCGATCCAACACTATCAGCCGACGCCCTTTCTTTAATCGAATAGTCTTTGGCCTCTTCGAATTGTTTTTCATCTTCACTCTTAATGGGAGTGCCTCGCCCATGCTTATGAGTAGCTAAAGCGGAGTATTGAGTCAAAATAGCTGGACAATTGTTTCCTTGAGCGCAATGGAAGTGGGATC
Organism: Colias eurytheme; assembly: GCF_061535395.1. Taxonomy (NCBI): domain Eukaryota; kingdom Metazoa; phylum Arthropoda; class Insecta; order Lepidoptera; family Pieridae; genus Colias; species Colias eurytheme. The sequence goes on along the minus strand of NC_143003.1, from coordinate 7,173,476 downwards.
TTAGCTGATTCTTATAGCAACTCTTTCCACCACATTGCTCAAAGGTGGAGAAATAGTCGAAGCCTTCTAACAGAGGGGATACAGAGTGGGATTCCCTCATATGTGTCTCCATGATGATGTGGGTTTCAGCTGTGAAACTGCAGTTGAAGCAGTGCAAGTGCAGTCTTGTGTGACGTAAGTGGCAGTTTTGGTAGTATTGGCTGCAGACATCTGGTGCTGTGAACACCTCGAAGTGTTGGAAGCGAATGCGCTGTAAGAGAATAATGTATTTAAACGAAGGTATTAGCTAGAAATAAAGTTAGAGTAGGAAATATTTTGATAAAAAGGAAAAATTCTAAATAATGTAGATTGATGAAATAATGATTACTTTAATACATTAAAAAAATTGTGAAGTGTTACTCGACAGTAAAATATTCTTATTGTATAATCAAATGTACTTACAGGAAATTCTTCAACAGTGGTGATAACTGGTGATTGAAGAACTGGTGGTATTTGATTGCTCTTCGGTAGTTTGAATGATGTGAAAATAGCTTGAGGTGTCACCTAAAATATGTTAAATGAAATTGTAAGTAAAGTAAGATAAAATACCAATCCATTACAATTATTTGACGCTTTATAAGATCTGGTTGATGATATTATTATAGAAAATGCTAACCGACCGGAAAATCACTTACATTATCAGTCCAAACTTCTACCACGCGATTCTTAGGCGGTCTTCCCCTCTTTCTACTAAACATCTCATCCAATGAACTCGAAGGATTCACTTGCTGTGGAACAATAGGGCTCGGTCCGAGGTTCAATTGCGCTTGCAAGTTTGGCGCTAACTGAGAGCCAAGGTTTGGTGCCATTTGGGCCAACTGCGCCAAGTTTGGCGGAAGGTTTGGCAAACTTGGCACTTGGAGTTGAGCTGCTACATTAGGGTGTAACTGTGCTGACAGCTGGGGAGTGAAGTTGGGAGCGAATCTCGCCGCTAAGTTCGGAGACATAGGGCTCAGAATTGCGTGCTGTCTGTGATGCTCTAAACGCCGGAATGGCTGATCTTCTGATGATAAAATAACTGCACCGCAGTTTTCCTGTAAAGTAAAAATTAATAACATTTTAAATGGATGGATCTTATAAGAGCATTTCCGGTGGTTTATGCTTAATTTCTTCATAATAGATGATAGATTACACGTTACAGATTCCTTCAAACTACACAAAGATAACAAAAGGTCCCTATATCATATTTTGAGGACAGCAACACATCCACCTTCCAGTGGAGTGAATGCTTATGGGCGGCCATGTATCTCTTAACATCAGGCGACGTCTGCTTGTTTGCTATCCTATAGCATAAAAAATATATATTAAATTACTACTTACCCAAGTACAATGATAGTGAGTAATGTCCCTTATATGTTGGCACGCGGAGTTGGAACACGGATTGTTTCTAGTGTATGTGACGAAGTAGGCTTCTGTCACTTGGTTCTGTTGCTCGTGCTCCAACACGTGCTTGACCATTGTGTTGTGGCAACTGTAAGAAAATAGAGTTACATTTTACATTAATTATTATACTTAGGGTATCAGGTAAAAAAAGTATTATGGGAAATGTTAACTAAAACATTAAGATTAATTAAAGAAGTTGGTTTCTTTGTTGGAGACAGAATTAAAAGGTAATGAAAAATAAATACAAATAGATAAATATGAAAGCAAATTATTCAACTAAGCATTATTAGTCTTTGAACAGTTAATACTGTTTAAACTATGATCAATACAGTAAAACCTAAACTGTCAAAATGTTTAAGATTATCTATGGGCCATGGGATATTTCATATTACCTATGGGCCATCTTGCATCCTTCAGCTAAGCAGTGATAGTGCTTGTTCAAAGCGCTGCATTTGCTGCATTTGTCTTCAGCCTCTTTACTGCCGCTAAAGGTTTCTATGTACTTCCGTGATAATTCTTCTACTAATAATGGGTTCTGAAAAATAAAGATTATTTTATTTAGAATCATGAAAATTATTGAAATATGATTTTTTCCTGGATGCAGTTAATTCCTTCTATAATAGACAGTAATACAGTAATAAGATTAATGTTTATGTATATGTTTTTTTTTGTAATATGTAATTGAAAATGTACACCTAATTTCGTCACGCAATTATGTTACTTAATGAATACTTACATAAGGATGAGAATAGTCTCCATCCATGCCAGACATATCATCATCAATTTGTAGACTCGTGTTCGGAGAGTACATGCTGAGGTCTGCACCTTGCTGCATCAGAGCACTCTGAATTACCGACGTCGGCAGTCTGTGAATTATGTGTCTTATTACTATAGTGTTTAATACCAAACTTGGATGACAAAATATTTGCCAAATATTATACTGATATGTAATTCGAGATTTAAGCCGAAAATAATTTGGTGAAAGTAAAAAGGAAACAAAACATCTAAATATTGATAATAATCATTATAAAGAATTGTGTAAGCAAAACGTATTGAAACGAGTTTCAAATCTTGATTTTTTGCTGTTTACTGGTTAACTAAAATTAACTGATAATATTAATTATAAACGTATATTAAGACTAATTTAAAGTCTAAGTTTCATATGAATAATAATTAAAAGTGTATAATATATTGTAATCGACATGGAATGTAAATGTAATCGATATTCATCTTCATCTTAAGATAAAGCAGACAATAGACAAAAAATCACATCTCAACATAAATAAATTATTATAAACAATAAAATATTGCAAGAAATCATACCCAAAGCTCATCTCCTGTTCCTTCCTCTCATGCTTTCTCTTATGCGTGAAGATCTGGCTGCTAGAGTGCAGCACGTAGTTACAGTGCGGTCGGATGCAGTGGATGTGGTTGCAGGTGCGGCTGAAGCGGCACTCGCGGTACGGGCAGGCTTCGCTCTTCATGTACTTCTTGAAGCCGTCCTTGGAAAGGGCCTCGTCTTTGATGTGGTAGGTTTTGTGTTTTTCTGTGTGATGGTAAAGAGTGGTTAGGGTGAGAAAGAGATTGTAAAGTGATTATTTAAATATTTCTGGTTGATAATTTTATAATTAAAGAATTGAATTGCAAAAATGGTCTTAATTGCAAATGTGCTTATTACAATCATACGTAACGTATGCCTAAATTAAAGTTTTGATCGTATTGTTCATAAGATTCAAAATGTCGAGTTTTCGAAAGAATGCAGTTAGAATTTAAGTAAATTTAATATTTATTTTAGTGGCTCTGAACATAATGCCCGGGACTGACAAATGGCGTCAGATCTAATACTAACTACTGAACATTAATAATAAAAAAAAATAATAAAACATTTATTAATTATTACTATCTGCATATATCGAAAAAATAGAACAACAAGCATTCGATTTTGATATAAATACTTACCCATATCTGCTTTATTCTTAAACGTATAAGTGCAGCCAGGTCTTCTACAGTGGAAGTGTGTGGTCCGCTGGCCAGCGAAGATGCAATGAGGAGCAGCACAGCTCTCAGTGGCTCTGAACCTCTGGAAACCCTCCTGGAGGATCGCCGAGTCCTTTCTGTGGTAATTGGCGTGCATCTGCACGTCTGATGTTGATATGTATACCTGGAAAGGTAAATTATAGGTATAGTTTAAAATGGTAAGCATAGAGTACGTAGTCTATGTAGAAGACAAATGAGGATTTCTCAACTTCATTTTATCAAATTGCAATAGGAAATAAAATAACACTCAAGTGAGTTATTCTTTTGGACTGATGCCTTGAGTTATGCTTTGCTTATTATATATATTTTGAAGGAAAAAAAAATTTGTGAATTGTGTCATTCACCTTATTAGTTATTGCGCATGTCAGTATTTAGACGATATTATTGTAATTTTTTACATTAAATATGTGCCTTTTTTGTACAGTGTACATACCTTATCACAGCCATCTTGTATGCAATGGTAGTGGGTTTGACTTCTGTTGTGGGGACAGTCGGAGAAGCGCTCGGAGCAGTCATCCAACGGAGAATAACGCATGAAACCATGGGCTAGCGATTCGTCGCGTTTTTTGTGCCACTGTGAAAGTTTTATGTTAGTTTTAGCAATTTATATAGGAATATATTGATTGGAATGGTTGCTTTTTTATAGGTTTGATGCAAAACTACTGTTTCTACTGTAAATAAGACGAATAAATCGGTGACAATAAGCAATATTTTTTAATTGAATTTGTGAATATTCATAATTTATGCAATATAATATCATCGTGAAGCGGAAAAACGTCTTTCGCTTTGACGTAGTAGATTTTATCACGAGCCTTAGGGCTTAGATTGTAGAACCAACCACAACCCTACTTCTTCAATCGACTTTATCAAATAGCTGAATTCTTACCTTGAAGTGCCTGATCATCTCCTCCTTCTTGCAGAATACCCTGGCTGTACAGTCCATGCAGTGGAAGTGTTCTCTATAGCCTAGATCCTTGCAATATGATGACCCGCATTCTAGTGTTGAGCTGTACCTGGTTTTGAAAAGAAAATAATTTGCAATTGACTAGATTAAGAATAAGGTTCATTTCTTGGTTTAGAATATATACAATAACTAGCGGTCCGCACCGGCCTCGCCCGTGGTACCTACATGTTTAAACTATCCTATCTCTCAAGTTGGATCGAACTGCACATGGTGTGCGAATTTTATTATAATCGGTTAAGAGGTTTAGGAGTCCTTTGAGGACAAACATTGTGATACGAGATTTATATATATTAAGGCCGCCTTCTGTGCTGGACTAGTTTTTAAGTTTTAATTTTAAGGATTAATTTGTATGCCAGCACAATAAAGTGTAAATAAATAAATAAATAAATAAATAAGATAACGAAGATGATGATTTGATAGTTTAAGCTGTAATTATAACGAGTGCCAAAGCTTTTCATTTCCAATAAGAAAGAAAATGAAATATTTCAGTGTTAAAAGCCGGTTTCATTTGATTAAGGTTTGAGAAAGCACACACGAGAAAAATTTTAAGTTTGAGATGTTCTTAACGTCAAATCAGAAACTGGCCGTAAGTGAGACTTATTTTAAAATCAATCAATTACCTTTTAACGTATCTAGAATAGTCGACGTTGGTTTGAAGGGAATTCTTGCGAGCTTGGTCCAAATGATTTAACGCTGATAGCAGACCTGAGAACAAAGAAGATAAAATAAAAAATTTATAATACACAGAACTACTAAGCTGACACCTATAATTATGAAAAAAGTTACATCATCGAAAAAAAGAGCATGTGTGCCGAGCACACGTGTCAGAAGTGAAACTTTGGCAAGATTCAAAGATACCAAATTCGTTACACTACTGCCTACCCATGGCGTGACGGTATTGCCATGACGCGACCTTGAAATTTTACTCTCAACGCGACGAAAGTTTCACTTCAAAAAGTAATTTCACGAAACAACTAAAGCAAGGAAAATTAATTAACCCTATTCTATGGAACAACTAAAACAGTCTAAATATTTTAACACGATCTGTACATTGTGTTCACTCATAACGTATTCAGAATAAAATGTAATACATTCAACTGATTCCAAAACTCATTCTTTTGTTCGAAACAGCTAAATCACGTCCATGCATCATATTCAAGAGGAACAATGTACTGTTTTCATCGTATACGAAGTATTTAATAACCCGACAGAGTATTAAGTACGTCTATTGTTTAGGGAGGTTGTGTACGAGCGTTTTGAACGCGAAATGCGTAGAGCCGACTAGTTTCGTAACAATATATACTGTGATTTCAAAGACTAAAATTGTTACTTTGTAATATTATATTGGTGGTGGTAAGGTGAAATAAATAAATAAATAAATAAATAAATAAAAATATGATAAACGACTTAGGTAACATTTTCTTTTCATTGTTAGCATTTTATTGTGACATTTTTTTAAACAATTATGAGCATAATAAGCATAGCATATTTAAATTATACCATTAATTATTGAGATATTGAGATATATGTTTTTTTGCAAACATATCATCATTTTTTAACCGTACTACTTACGGTTATATACAAATCACATCCAGTTAAAATATTTTGTTATAAATAACTGAAAAAAAAAAAGACGTGTGGCACTCGGGGACTGCCGCGGTAAAGCTATTGCATGCTATGCCTTCAAGCCACACCTCCGCGCCCGTCGGAGTGGGGAGCGTGAGGTTTTTCGTTACTAAATTTCTGAATTCGGTCTCCGCGCTCAAGACCCGCGATAGAAGCTATGCCATAGCTTAATAATTTTTAAATTCTAAATAAACGCGTTCAAAACGCTCTGAAAACGCTCGTCGCTCACCAGCCTTAGCGGCACTGTTCTAGTTCAAAAGGAGTCGTATCCGGCCCCTCCCCATATCAAGTTTTTGAGTATCAAATAAATTATTATGGTAATTAATCAACGTTTTCTCCGAGTCACTCTTGGCCATTGTAGATCATTATGTACATTACATAAAAATGTTTTTGAATAACTTTTTTGTGATTGTATCGTTGATTTATTCTTGTTTTGATTGCTTTTATAAATATTATCTTGTATTTCTTGATGTTGAGCAAATTTTATCTCAAAATCTAGTTGTTAGTTAACTGGGAGGCTTTGGAGTAGAATTTAGAAGGACACAAAGTTTGTGATAGCTTAATAGAATGCTAATTTGCCACATTTGGTAAACGTAACAGAAAAGGTTCAATCAATTCTCAATAAATATCCATTTATACAAAAAATAATTGATATAATTGCATTTGATCCGAATAATAGTGAACCACTTTTAATTTTATCGAAGTTTTGTACTATAATGATGCTATAATATATAATTAATAATTATATTACATATCATCTATTATAACGCTACGCTTCGTTTTCTACACAATTTTCGCACAATCACTTATAAAATCGTGAGCCATTAACGGTGAAACAAGTGATCCCTACTTCATTAATAATGAGCTCTCTAAATATCGTGTATTATTTTGAATGTGAACAGGGACGGACTGTTAATTCATAATTCAGGGTCCCGTTATGTAATAGCATACAGGCTATGAATGTAGAATAACATTCCATGAGTTAGTTTATTGTTTCATATATGCTTTAAGTTTAAAATACGGAAAAATGGTTTTAACATCAAGCTATTAAAACTACATACATAAACGTATACGTAACGTATTTGATATTCAGACAGCTTTCAGCATGGACGAAAACTTCCAGGAAGTGCTGTTTAAAACCTATTTTTTATATCTAAATATAATTAAATTATATACCACAAAACACTTCTAGGTACAATATCAATAGGTAATCACTTTTCAACTCAGTTTCTGTTCAGAAAAATAATAATATATCTGGGGCCTCTAAAATTTAGAGTCCGGCCCTGTACCCGCTTACATAACCTGAAATTATAGGTCCGTATGTTAACATCCATTGTGTTCAATCTACATAAGTATAGGTATTAATGCGGCTTAGAAAAGTTCTCAAAAACACGTTTCGACATTGCTTAACACAATGCTAGAGATTAACCGATTGCGGAAAGGTGAGTATTGTTTCGTTGTTTTAGATTCAGTTTGGAAGTTTATTTTTTTTTACAAAAATGCCTTTTTCAATATTTTTTGATCAAATTTTTTTATGATTTTTGTATGAAATGCAATTTGTAAAAAGTTTTTTTTTATTCAGTGCTTTCGTATCCTATTCTGTGCTAATAGAAGCTTAGTAACATACTAGTTACATACTAAGCTACTAGTCATGTAATAACCACGTAAATGTTGACGCATATAATCGCATGACTCACGTTGGAACGTGGACAAATTTTTATATGGTATTGTTTTTTACAACATAATGTATGTATGATTTTTTATTGAATAATTTTGGTTCGCTGATTTGTCTGCTATATCAAAATTTTAACTGGGCTTTATATTTTTGTTATTATAAGCTCTAGGAAAGTCAAATATCACATATTATGTACCATTTCTATCGTTATTAATATCTATACTAATATTATAAAGCTGAAGAGTTTGTTTGTTTGTTTGAACGCGCTAATCTCGGGAACTACTGGTCCGATTTGAAAAATTATTTCGGTGTTAGATAGCTTATTTATTGAGGAAGGCTATAGGCTATATATCATCACGCTACGACCAACAGGAGTGGAGCCACGGGGGTGAAACCGCGCGGATCAAAAGGAAGAGCTTTATTATGCTCTATTATTTTTCGCTCTAAAAACGTAGTTTGATGGATTGACAAACAAACAAAATCTGTTATTTAATACAACTCAACGATAAACTATAAGTTAATCACAATGTAATATTTACTCATTAATAAAACAATATATTATCGATACCAGGTCTGAACCACGCTCCGCCTATTCCAACAGCGACAAAAAACCAAAATAAGTTGACCCCTTCTCTCAATAAGCGGTCTTAATAAACCAATCAATATCACGTATCAAGTTACTTTAGCCGCGTATGCCTTATACTTGCAGCTTACAAACTTTAGTAATCCTTATTACAAAGGAACAGAGTTCAAATTGTTTCCAGCAATTTCATTCAATGAACGGAAATTGAACTGTAACATAATGATGTAGGGTTGAATATCGATTGCGGGTAGGTGTAAATTTACATTTTGAAGATACTTGTAGGGAATAAATGTCAATTGAGATGGAAGACGGTTGAGGATGCAAGGAATTGATGTTGCAGTTATTGAACTCGTAATAATCAGATTCTATGGCGGGGGTCGTAAACATTTTATTCGTTTTTACTTTATAGCTATGTAAAATATTTGATTGGTCAATCAAATCTAATTAGTTGGTTTTATGTAATTTTATTTGCTTAGGGCTATGGAAAATGGTGAGGTTTTGAATTTTATGTCGGTGAAAATTTGAATTAAACTTGATTTAAGCTTTGAGTAACAATGGCATTTATTTATGACATTTCAACTAAATATCATTAACAGTTTAGAAATATAGATTTAGTTACTAAAATTATATTAGTTCATCCCTAAGGTAGCGTGTGTCGAGACTATAACCTATATCTGTGTTAAATTGAATCTATATCCAGTCAGCCGTTGAGAAATTGAGTAATATCCAACCATCCATACAAATTTTGTCGTTTATACGATTAGTACGATACAAGTTTTACCTATGTATATAATATCTACTAGCTGTGCAGTATCTGTCTAACTTTATACCCTTTTTCAACCCTTTCGGATTAATTTTTGAAGAAAAAATTAATCTATGGTTATTCCTCGTTTTTGTACTATTTTCGTTCCAAATTTCATCCAAATGTGCAGTGGTCAACCCGTGAAGGCAATCAGACAGACACACATTAATAATAATTAAAGGACGATCTTATAAGTAGGAAAATAGGCAGTCTAGAAAAAAAAATATATCAACCAATAGGTTGACGATCTCAGTCATCTAGATGGTTAGGGATAAATATGTTCTATTGCGATTGACTGGAAGGAATTTCTTTTCAAGTGATGAAATAGACATGTTAATGCGAAAAAGGACTTTAATTACCTTTGTATAATATATATTTTTAATTGGCTCTGTTTGGTTTTTTATTCGTGTCGAGTCAGAAGATTCATGTTTGATATCATAATTATTTGTCTTCGATACAGTTTGATTTGTAGAAAAAGTAGGTTCGTTTATGGAAACTGTTTTTACTATAATATTGTGTATGTCTAAGTTGACGATACATAATAACGTTCATATAATAATACTAGTGGTCCGCCCCGGCTTCGCCCGTGGTACCTACATGTTTAAACTGTCCTATCTCTCAAGTTGGATCGAACTGCACATGGTGTGCGAATTTTATTTTAATCGGTTAAGTGGTTTAGGAGTCCATTGAGGACAAACATTGTGACACGAGATTTATATATATTAAGATGTATTACAATGAAGATTTGCCGTTTACTAAAAATATTATATTATGAGCTGCTAACTTAATAATTATGTTCTAATCTTTAATGTATTATGTACTTATAAGCGATTATTTGTTGTACAATATATTATATAAATATTATATTCGTTAAGGTTATATATTGACTGGCAGTCGTGCTCTGTTATTTGAGCCGCAAGTTATCTTATCACCGGTACTCACTGAAAACCAGTGTTACAGAAACACTTTGCTGACGTGGGGACCGTTTTGGCATCACACTAATTTTTATCTATTTTTTAATTTTAATTTTATTTTGTATTTCTTCTTTTTGTTTGTTTTTATATAATTACCTTATTTCTGTATAATGTGGTGCCAAATAAATGAGTTTGAGTTTGAGTTTGAGTTAATCTTATATATAAAATTCTCGTGTCACAATGTTAGTCTGCATACTCCTCCGAAACGGGTGGACCGATTCTCATGAAATTTTCTGTGCATATCGGGTAAGTCTGAGAATCGGCCAACATCTATTTTTCATATGTACCACGGGCGAAGCCGGGGCGGACCGCTAGTTATTTATAACTTTATAAGCTTCATAAAACGCTTTAAAATCCTCATAATACAAAGCATTGAGATACCATTGATTCGTAAAGCAGTTTCTATAGAGAAGAACTGGCAAGAAACTCTATACTTGCCATCTCTATATTATCACTAGCTGTGCCCTGCGGTTTTACCCGCAGTGCGCCATTCCTGTTGGCCTATAACCTTCCTCGATAAATGTGCTATCTAACACCGAAAGAATTTTTAAAATCGGACCAGTAGTTCCTGAGATTAGTGCGTTCAAACAAACAAACAAACAAACTCTTCAGCTTCATAATATTAGTATAGATAAAAATCATACCTTTAAAATAACATTATTGGAAACATTTCTAAGAATTTCAAAGGATGTGACACACCCGACTTTCGATATATTTTTCCGTTGGGTGCATCCAATCCCATTACCATTGTTTTGGTTGAGTGGGATTACAAAATCCTATAAATATCCCATTGTTTTATGGGAACGTTTTTGATGCAATTTTGAGGTTTCTGATATTATGAAATTGATTTGAGTGTCTTACTGATTTTGGTAGAAGTTATTTTTTGAGTGTGGTTTTAAGAAATATAATACTTAAGCTCTTGTTCAAGTTTAAAATAAAAAAATCTTTTGAGTTTGAGTAATTTAAGTAGTGAAGTCAGATTTAATCGTTTTGGTTTTTTAACCGCTTTTAATCCTTACTAATATTATAAATGCGAAAGTAACTCTGTCTGTCTGTCTGTCTGTTACCTACGCTTTCCCGCTTAAATCTCGCAACCGATTGTGATGAAATTTGGCACAGACAATCTTTAGACCCTGAGAAAGAACATAGGCTACCTTTTATTGCGAACAAACACCACTGATATGAACCAAATTTTTAATTCTACAATTTTAAACAAGTTGTTTCTATAAGATCAATTGATATCGATTTTAATTCTGCGAATAATACAAATACAATAATCTACAAATAAGCTACGTATTTCTTACTTAACTCGATCTTGTTTATGATAATTCACAATTATGTTATTAAAGTAATGAACGAAGTGCTACTAATTTTCCTGTTTCGATAAAAAAACATTTTTCATTGTTTCGCGTGGGATTTTGTCTTTGAGTATTGTACAATAATAATGGTTCTTTAAATGTTTTACACTTGTTAAGTAATTGTATAAGTTTGTGTTTTTTTTTTGTTAAATTTGATAAGGTCACTTATAATTTAATGAAATAGAACAAAGTACTTATGGCTCGATGTTTGTATTACTGGTAGTCTTCTGGTAGTGTTTATTTTTGAATTGCTTATGATCTATTGATGTATTTTAACTAAATTTTTATTAAAAACAATTATTATTAAAAACAAATTATTTCAGAAATTACACTTTTCTATGAAGCATTTTATTAAAATACTAGCTTTCCGCCCGTGGCTTCGCCCGCGTTTTCAAAGGAAAACCCATTCCCGTAGAATTTCCGGGATAAAACCTATCCTATGTCCTTTCTCGGGTATCAAAATATCTCTATACCAAATTTCATGCAAATTGGTTCAGTAGTTAAGGCGTGATTGAGTAACAGACAGACAGACAGAGTTACTTTCGCATTTATAATATTAGTATGAATTGATGTATGAATTTCGTATATTTTGAACAATTACATAGTATAAAAAACAAACACTACTTTAGGTATCTACACTAAAAGCTTAGGCGTATCCAAGCAGTAAGTACCGTTCGCAAAAAGGGTACATTAGTCATATTATCTTTAATTATATACATACTTTATAGGTACATAATATATTCATAAGTAAAAATCTAAGTACAGAAAGTACCAACTTAGGCTTTCCTAAGTAGGTACCGTTAGCAAAAAAGATACATTAGTCATATAATCTTTGTTTAATTATATACATACGTTATACATATTATATTCATAAATAAAACAAATACAGCACTCTAAGTACAGAAAGTATGAACTTAGGCTTATCCAAGTAGTGAGTACCGTTAGCAAAAAAGATACATTAGTCATATGATACTCTTTGTTTAATTATATACTGAAGGTCATTAATTACTCTGTGACGTTTACATACCGGCGGCGGATGAAAGGGTAATTATGCGCGTAGATCAAATCGGGATCGATCGATAAAGGATCTATAGTGGTTACGTGGATCATTGGCTATGGATATCGGGATTTTTTGTGCGTAGTTTTTGGTTTTGTCGATTTCGGAATTTTAATAATGATAACTATTTGGGCTAAAATAATATTCGTTATTTTTACTGTGCTATTATTATATTTAACTAGCGGTCCGCCCCGGCTTCGCCCGTGGTACATATGAAAAATAGATGTTGGCCGATTCTCAGACTTACCCGATATGCACAGAAAATTTCATGAGAATCGGTCCACCCGTTTCGGAGGAGTATGCAGACTAACATTGTGACACGAGAATTTTATATATAAGATTTAATAAGGAAATATAGCAGAATTATTTTGATTCCTTATCTTGAGGTTATAAATATAATATTATACTAGTTAGTAAGCAAATTTTTCTCTATTAAATTTGAAAAATGATAGAGCCCAATAATAACTCGAACTCAACTCAAATATTTATTCCTCAAACTAGACAAGACGAATTCCTCAGATAATTAAAACATTTAAACTACCAACATCAAATCAAATGGCCATAGCGATAGAGTTTAATGGCCATCGATACGTAATAATTGCCGTGTCCGTCTGTAAATCCTCTCCCTTGTTGATTGTAAACGATTCCGCATGATCTTGTTTAGTTTTTTGTTTTTGTATTGCTCAATTGAACGTGTTTTGTGACGTTTATTGATGAATCTGTAGCTAAGGAACGGATGGGCAGGTTTTCATGCAGTTTTATTAATATGATAGTATAATTTGAAATGCTTTCTATAATATTACTCTTGAAAGTTATTGTTAAAAAAATAGATAAAAAATATGTTTTTTAAATTTTTTTGTCTATGAAATTCCCTTAAATATTTTAAAATATTACACAACACATCGATTCCCATGCTTCCAATCTAGTACTATGCTGAATCGTAATCACCTATTACTTAGGTTTTAAATTCTAGACATGTCTAAGTCTATTCCTATATCCATTGATAGATTATTGGCGCCTAGCTTTTGTGAGAATATTTCTTATTATAATTATTAATTAAATACAAATGTTTGTGTGTTTGTTATTCACAATACTTCGGTTTAAAACTTCTTAATGCCATAAAAAAAATTGTATGTGACTTTTTGAACTATTTTTAAGTATTTTTGCATAAAAATAAACTTGTAAAATAGTAATTAGTTCCGATTCATTTGTTCGCGCTACAACAATAACATAATTTACGATTAATCGATAATCGATAGAAGAATCGATAACTCGATACAATCGACTTTAGTCCGATTTAATTGGTCGGATTTATTCTATGGTCTAAATAATTGGTCTTTGTAGACGACTTAAGTTACTACCTAACTACGATTTTATCTTCCTTTTTATAATGCCGCTTTTTAGTTCTACAAAGTCCTAGGTTCGATTACAGGATTTAATATGTTTGAATTTAGTGGCCCTTAAGTGGGTTTATTAATTTTAATATAGCGTTATCAATTCTGGGTTCAATGCGTTAAAATGCTAAGTATGTTAAAAGTTTCATCAAAAATTGTTTAGTCGTTTAGGATGGTTTGAACTTTGAATAGTTAAGAAGTACCTAATTAAGAAGTAGTTGTTATGCTAGTTGAAGTTATTCATAAGTGAAACGTGTTTTAAACCCGTCAAAAATATGGAAACAAAAACTGAGTCAAGTTATTTGATCTTTCTAAACTTATGTTTATAAGACGCGATACTTAGGGACTTACGCGTAACGTAATTCAAAATAAACTTTAATGTTTTGTAATAGAGTCGAAATTTAAACATCAATAACCTTGAAGAGCTTCTCAGAAAATGATGATATCGTATAAAAATGTAAACAAAACCTTTGTTTAATTATTTTTGCTTATTCTAAGAAATATCTCGAATTTATATAAATACTTGGCTCATAATAATCGACATACGGTTTTTGGTTCGATTCTGTTGACGTAATAAAATGTAAAGTTATATTTCAAAAACATTTTTTTTTATGTTTGTTACGATGTAACTCAAAAACTACATTTACCAAGTAACAGCTACATTTGTTTGTCCTAGGTCACTTTTAAGCTTTCATCTATACTAATATTATAAAGCTGAAGAGTTTGTCTGTTTGAACGCGCTAATCTCAGAAACTACTGGTCCGATTTGAAAATTCTTTCGGTGTTAGATAGCCCATTTATCGAGGAAGGATATAGGCTATATATCAATCCTGTTAAGACCAACAGGAGCGGAGCCACGCGGGTGAAACCGCGGGGCGCAGCTAATGTTTAATAAAAAACCTAATATTGTTTTATTTTTTTGAGATAATTACATATTAACAAACATACATGTTACCTTTCTAATGTATTTATTTTAGTGCACAATTAGAAATAGAAAGACAAAACGAAAACGAAATGGGAAACAGACGTACAAACTTTTTAATTAGATATATTTATAGGACATAATATTATGGTCATGCTAAAACTTGAGAATGAGTACAGATTTCAGCCTTCATACTTTTAAATTTTCATGCTGTTATTTCTCTTAGTTCTCACGGAACGACAAATAAGAAAATTGCGCTGAAAATTAAACAATTTCAGAAAACTTAACGCTTTCCCGACCCATTTGGCAGTTTGTGTGAAGACCTAATTAAAAAAAATATTGATGTTCCCTCAAAAATGGCACAATTTTGATAACATCTTAAACTTAGATAGGACCTTTTACATAATCTACAAATATTACTAAACACATTTCGATGAAACTTCAGCAATACAATCTCCAAGATTGTAACTTAGTATTAACGTTCCTTATGTACAATAATGTAGTATAATTTTATACAAATTACAAAGATACCAACTCAATGAATATGCAAAACGCGCGTGTTTGCGTTTGAACTGTGTATGTGTGCGTGCTTTGTTCGTTGGTGGTATGTTCACATAAGCGGGATTGTATTTAATTTTATTGATACCGAAATATGAAGTAAAAATTGTGTACAATAAGTGACGAATATTTCGTGGAATTTGAAGTTTACAAATTAATGTTTTCTCGTATATTGTGTAAGTAAAATGTTTATATTTCGTAAAAAAATATATAAATAGCCTTAATTTATGTACTTATTGTCATTTGGTTGATATGTATAGCACTCAAGTATTTTTAGGAGATTATCAATAGGCTTAAAAAATACTTTCCCCGTCAGAAAACACTGTTGATTTTTTAAGTCCTGTAGGGAAGTATTTTATTTAGAAAATAACATTAAATAATTTGCAATACATTACATACTAAATCTCTTTCCCTCAAACCAGTCCATGCGCACACACCTCACACATGCGCACACGCATAGAGATGCATATTTTATGACGTCTGCCCATTCTGCGGTGCCACAAAGAAATTATACGCGCATTAAATCCGAAGGTGTTGCCTTTTTACTCGCTATACCCACCGATGATAACCGGGATTATGTTTAAGGGGATTTCATAGGATATTTTTGAAAAAAAAATTTTCGAGGTAAAAATATTTTTTTTGTTTCTGTTGCGGTGAATGTAGGTCAAGGTTTTTTTGGTATGCATATAGAGTAAAATTATAATAGTATCTATAAATAGTTAGAAATATAATATTATAATGAATGTAAATAATATAATGGGTTTAAACAGAAATCTAAGTTATGGTAAAATAAATCAGGTTGTTCTTTGAAATTCCCTTTTCTCGCTAGCTTCGTCATTGAATTTCTTTTGGATTCCAATGTTTCGATATGAATATGGAAAGAAGAGACGTAATTTTAATGCGAATTTAATGCTTTTATTCGCTTCAAGATGACAGGAGTGGAAAATATGGCGTAAAGATTTCAGGAATTTCGAGTTATCCTTTATTTAAAGTTTATTTAAAGATTTATGCAGAATTCAAATCTCTTTCAACTCAAATACTACTAAACCTATTACAATGAAATTTGACAAACTTATAGATAGGGGGAAACTTGGACTAACACATAGAATAGGTTTTATCCCGGAAATCCTACGGGAACAGGAACTATGTAGGTTTTTCTTTGAAAACGCGGGCGAAGCCGCGGGCGGAAAGCTAGTATAATAATATAAAAGTTATTTGTAAATTTATTCGAGTAAAAAGCTTTCGTCATCTACATTATATTTTATCAATCAAAATTTAATAAAGTCCGTTATCATTTCGCCCACTGGACTACTAGCACATAAAATAACAAAACAAAAACTATTATACTTAGTTAAATTGGCGTTTTTGCGAGATATACGACACTATAAAACTTTTATTGCCAAATGGTTTTACGATATAATCGATATCTGATTAGGTCCCAATCGAGTAATTAATCGATTTATCGAGATCGCCGATTCGATTTTGCATTCGACTATTATTATCGTTTTTGTTCATGAATTTTGCGTAATGAATGCGTAATGCATTTACGTAATTGCCTATTGGAATACAATTTTATTTGTTTTTTTACTTTGTAATAAATGTATCTCGAAAGTATTTTAAGCTTCGAGAATAGAGATTCAAAATTACATCAGAATCTGTTTTGCTATTTCCGGGTACTTGAATAAACAGACAATAATTATGTTGTTTTATTTTTACTAAGTAATTACCTTTAAATTTACTTTCCCTATTTAGACTTTAATTCAGAACCATAAAAACATTTTGCACACAAAGCTGTACTAAATACTCTATGTACAACCATTCGCAAAAAAAACTCCTAATTGTTTTCCCCTAATTCTGAATTTACTTCAGAATCATAGAAACTATATATTTATATTATTTACATAAACTCGCGGTATATATCTAGTCATAATAAACTCGTGATATAGGGTGTTTCAAAGTCTGATTGCATATCCGAGGACGTTGGGGCGAGATAGCAGAATGGTTCCCATTTACCGCATAATAGCTCAGTTTCAACGCGTCCGGTACGTTTCATTGACGTGGGACACGGTTAAAATCATTAGATTTACCTACTATACAGGGTGATTAATTTTTAAACGAACGAATGAGTTTTTAATTAAATTTATAGTGAACAAAAGGTATTTAAAAGGTCGCGGTCAATACTATCCCTTATTTCATATTTTTAGGATGATTTTGAAAAAGTACCCTTAAACTATTTTCTTTCTAAACTTCATCAAAATCGGTACAGTAGTTTTGCATGAATGCTAAGACAGACTACTAGTTAATAGAAGATTAAGCAATTCGCGAAAACATCTTAAATGCTTTACTGAGAACGACGCCATTAAATATTCCGGGAACAAATTAATCAGTGTTATGTCTAAACGGTTTGCTGATAACATTCTCAGTATACTGATAAGCGAGTTATTTAGCTGTTTCAGTGACTGCGAAATGGGATACTTTAACGGTTTTAAATCAAGTTTTATAATCGTGTTTCGTATTTATTAACACTTCGTTTGAAATATTTTTTATCTGTTTGTCTTGTGATGCGCGGTGGAGTATCTGTAAATACCTAGTATATTTATAAAATGCATATTCGTTTTTATAATAACTAAGAGGAAGATTAAAGTTAAAAACATTACATGAATTTAATTATACAGTTTTGTTGAATGCTGTAGATACTTTTTACAAACGAAAACAAAAAACATATCCCCGCATCGCAAAATACCCAAAACATTCAATTTAAAAGCATTAAAAAACAATAAATCCATTCGAAATCATCGTAAAACAGAATCGCGATGTTATAAATAATTAAAATAACATGCTTTGTAAAACGAAATTTAAAATATTTCGAATCCAAATAAAGAATCGAATGACGCATCGATTGTTCACGAATTTCGATAAAATCTCAACTTCCCACTTATTAATTCGGTCTTACCTCCCTTTTTCGCGTTTATGGAAAACGTATTTCTGTCTCTGTTTAAACCGCAGGCTATAGAGTTATAATATTTAAATGTTAATTACAGTTTTTGAGGCGTTTCCACAATAATATTTTTAATTGCATTAATACAAAGATATTGGTCTGTTTGATTTATTTCATGTAAGTAAATTGTAATCTATTGGCTATTAAAACATCATTTAAGGTAAGGAATTTATAAAAATTCAATAATTTGAATAAATTTTATTAAAACACAATTTGTCGTACTAATTAATACCAATGTATTATGACAGCAGACACGAACAATTCATTAAACATTAATTTAATGATAAAAACCGTAATTTTTTTAATTACCGTGTGACCACGTGTCAGAAGTGAAACTTCTTTGACACAAACAAAGATACTACCAAAATTGTCGCTTTACCCCATGACGTGACGGTATTGCCATGACGCTGAAATTTTACTATCAACGCGCATAGAAGTTTCACTTCAAAAAGTCAGAAAAAAATAACAAAAAACATCGCGATGCGCGTGCGCAATAAAGATTGATGACAGAGGGAGTTACGAAACGCTCTCCCATCGCATCGTTCAATTGAATGAATTCGCTCTATTGAGAAAATTAGGCTCGTCGATGTTTCCACACTTAGCGCAACGTGGCTAGGGGCCGGCTAGGATGTAGGGTCGCTGTGATTTCGTGGGATCTGTGCCATTTATATGATATTCTGTATAACTTGGTATACGTGGTTTCGACCAATTTTTCGACAAATTATTAAATTTGCCAGAACATCTGTGTCAATTATAGTAGGTACGTATAACTTGGTATACGTAATTTCGACCAATTAAACTTAACCCTACTCGCTTGATGATAGTAATGGGTTGAAATAAGACATTGATGCCAATATTTATACTGTAAGGAATGGGATATACATAATTGGTACATACTTTTGGTTCATGAATGTCTGTGACTTATTGTATGCTAGTTAGAGATCTACAATTGCTAACGTAATTTTAGTGGGACTATGGTGTAACAAGACATAGCATAAAACGATACAAAGCATTTTTTAAATCCTGTTTAATCTACCAACATTAAAATCATGTAAAAACTCAATGAATGCTCATTAAAGAAAGTCTTAAAACTATTCAAAATAAACATCGGTTCATCAAAGTTCATCGTTCAAAGTAAATATTTGCGGAATCGATACATCCGAAATAGCCGATCACAGTACACATTAGTCATGTGTCAGTTTTCACGGATACGTGTAAAGAATCTGCCGTTTTCTGGAGAAATAATTTAGTCTGTGGCATTTCGGGTGCGTTTTATCTTGTGTGCTCTGTATATGATTATAATTTTAGTGGGATGTGGTTATGGTAATTAACTAATTAAAAATGGTGTGTAGTTTCGTGTTATGTTGTAGATAGCATACTCATTTTGTTGGTAATGAAGTGACATGGTAATAGATATTATGGTAAAGACGAATTTTCTTAGTTTATGGTGACATGTAATAGGGGTGATTCTGCCATAATCCAGGCATCTGCTAAGATATTTATTCCGGGAATAATTCCAATCTACTGGCAGTTTAATTCTTAATCTTTATTGTGGAGATGACTTTTATTATGATAGGTTTATAATCATTCCATACTAATATTATAAATGTGAAAGTAACTCTGTCTGTCTGTCTGTTACTCAATCACGCCTTAACTACTGAACCAATTTGCATGAAATTTGGTATAGAGATATTTTGATACCCGAGAAAGGACATAGGATAGGTTTTATCCCGGAAATTCTACGGGAACGGGTTTTTCTTTGAAAACGCGGGCGAAGCCGCGGGCGGAAAGCTAGTATAGAATAATTAATTAACCGGTATAAAGATTAGTTACTAAAATTAAGTGACTTCTGGAAAATATTGTATAATATTTTTAGTAGCCTTATTTAAAAGGACCGCCTTCTCGGTACAGTGGTTGACACGTGAGCGTAACACCGGGAGGTTCTGGGTTCGATTCCCGGTAGAGACGAAGAAAAAAAAAATGTCTTGGTCTGGTAGGACACAGAATGCTGATCACCTACTTGTCCCTAAAGAAAATCGATCAGTGAAACAGATGTATAATGCATCTGCCCCTTACCCCACTAGGGGACATGGGACTTCACTAATTAAAAGTTTATTGCCCTATACCATAATGTACAGAACAAGTAATAACTGCGTTAAAAACAACCGACTTCAAACTTGCACTTGCAACATTTACAAATATACAGACAAAAATGCTCATAAAATAAAAACTACTGGGCCTATCCGAATAAAATTTTTATGGGACCAATTCGACACCATCCCGCATCGAACAAAAAAAGAATCACGTAAATCGATTCAGAAACCTCGGAGTAATCGGTGTACATACATTAAAAAAAAAAACATACCGGCCGAATTGATAACCTCCTCCTTTTTTTGAAGTCGGTTAAAAATAGGTTTTCATGTTACTTTAACAAACAGTTGAAACTGCATTGGTTTCAGTTTTCACAACTGTATTAGCAAAGTTATGATAATTTTAATTAGTATGTTTGCACAAACGTCGCCTCTAAACAGATTTACAGATATTTCATAGTTCATAACGATCGTCTTAATTCGAAAGTTAGTTTAAAGAAAACTGAAAGTTTTAACGTTTCTACTTTTTCCTGTAAGTGTACAATTATTATTAATTAATAGGATTAGCTCAGTTATTATTGATGTAACCATTCAGAAACTAATCATTAAAATTTTAATAGCGTCTTACGTTTTATAAAATTAGTTTTTTTACAGTTACAGTTTTTTTTTGTTTTGATTTAAGATATTATTACTGTCCACCATATTCAGCATTTGTCCTAGTCGTTTGGGTTGCCTGGCTGTCGCTGTCAGCGATAAGGCCGCGCTCTGTACATTGTTAAATAAGTTATTATGTGTTTTAAATTGTCCTATATGGTGTACAATAAAGAATTTTTCATTAATTAATTCATTCATATTAAAAAAATATGTTTTTAGTTTATTTATCTAGTTATATGGATACCTGTAAATTTAGATTTTTTTATATTTGGTACTTACCACTGGCTTGTAACTTTCTTTCTTGTGAGTCTTCAGCGTCCATCATCGATTGTTTTTGGAAGAAACCCTAAAAATACATTTTTTATACATTTCAAAGTTTTTAAATATACTTATCAGTAAAGATTATAGAAAATATGACACTTATTAAAACATATTGTTCAATTACCTGCATTTGTAGATTAGCTAAATCTTCTAGATTTTTTCTCATTAACATGTTTTGTTGTTCGAATTCCGATACGCTGTTACCAGCGCTGGATGTGGTCGATTGTTCCTATAAAAAAATAAATATTTATAGAGTATTTTTAATCAATTTCAATAAAAGAGATAACAATTATTTTAAAGTTGAATATCGCTTCTAATAATTTATTTATCGATTTCCCAAAATTTCATCACAATCAGTTCAGCAGTTTTTGCGTGAAAGAGCAACAAACATGTGCAATTTTCACCCATTTTCACACAAATTGATACACGTACAAATGAATGATATTTTAATAATGTTATAACAGGATATTACATTTTTATTTAGAAGGATTTTTATTAAGGTTTTATCTTCTGTTTTACCTGTCCATCCCCATCCCTGGAGACGCTCAGGTCCAGGGTCTGGTCTCCATCTTCAGAACCACTACCATCTTCCTCAGCAGGCTGGCTTTTGAACAACCTCATTGACTGGTGGTTTATTATTTGGAGAGCCCGTTGTCTATAAAAGAGAAAATTCATGAAAATCGCTTCACTGTTTACGGAGATTTACGTTACATACAGGTAAATTAGTGCCACAAGACTAATAAAATTAATTATAATTTCAAACGACAGAAAACTAAAGAAATCGTTTATTTGTAAACATAAAATTATAGGTGGACAAACAAATCATTTAATGAAGTACTTTAGGTGCATTCCTTGAAAACTGAAATATTATTTCTTTCACAGAATATCCACTTTTATGATAACAAAACTTTTGTTACTACTTAGTCAAATTATAGACAAAATTTAATTTAAACTAGCTTTCCTCCCGCGGCTTCGCCCGCGCAGTTAAAGAAAAACCCGTATAGTTCCAGGATAAAACCTATCCTATGTCCCGGGGTAAAAAGTAGCCTATGTCCTTTCTCGGGTATCAAAATATCTCTATACCATGCAAATTGGTTCAGTAGTTAAGGCTTGATTGAGTAACAGACAGACAGAGTTACTTTCGCATTTATAATATTAAAGTATGGATTAACAAGTTGAAAAACACCCTTTTTGAGTCATGAAATTAAAATTTATTAAATTTTATTGTGCATATACACGAACAACTACGATTAACTGAGCTAAAAAAAAAACTAAAAATTACCTTTGCGCCTCTAAATCATTATCTGGAGTCTTCGGCGGGGTGATGTTAGTGGAGCTTTCATCTTCAGTCGCTGATGATGATCGTCGTAAGCGGTCTGGTGCGTCTCCGGAGTCATGTCTTCGCTTGAGACTTAAAGGTATCTGAGTGAAGGGTTTCCCTGGTGAAGAAGGTTAGTTTTTAGCTGCTTGGCTTTTAAAAATGGTTGAAAATTAGAACTATTCGAATTTGTATGTTTTTTATATAAAATATTGTGTGGATTCTTTATTGATTTTTTTAAATGTTTGATTTATAAGAGTAACTAGCTGCTCCGCGCGGTTTCACCCCCGTGGCTCCACCCCTGTTGGTCGTAGCGTGATGAAATATAGCCTATAACCTTCCTCGATAAATGGGCTATCTAACACCGAAAGAATTTTTCAAATCGGACCAGTAGTTCCCGAGATTAGCGCGTTCAAACAAACAAACAAACAAACAAACTCTTCAGCTTTATAATATTATATAGTATACATTAAAACTAATAGAATGCAATTGATTATAAGCTATTGTTGTACTGGTAACTTTAGGATAGTTAGTTGATTTCAATTAGTAACTTGTGTCCGCTTTTCAGGAATACATATTACGTTAAAACAGTGAAATAATTATCTATTTAAATGATTTATTTTTGAAATCAATTAAGATAACAAAAAAGGAGATATTTCAATATCTAAAAAATAATTACTACATTATTTACATACTTTAAAAGTTGTCATATCTAATACCTACTAATTTAAATTCATCAGTTTTTCTTCAATAACATTAAAATTAAATTAATAAAACATGTATCGGTATTATTACAACATGCCACCGAATCCGCAAACGGATATGAATACATAATTATAATTTACATAAAAACATACATCATTGTCACTTACCTTGAAGCGCTTCCAACGCCCTGATTTGCCCACTTATGGCATCAGCCACTTCGTTAGACGACAACCCGTAAATCCCAAGTAACTCTTTCATAGTATTCATTGCGTAATCCCTTAAAATCCTATTCGCTGTATCACCATTCTGCTGACCCTCCATGCCTTCTTGGTTCTCCCTATCATTAGAATTAATATCCTTATTTTCATCAGAGTCAGAATCCCGTCTCCGCGGAGGTGAATTCGTTTTAATTAGCTGCGATATAGCAAAAGGATTTTTGGCACAAAATGTCTTATTCTGGAGATTGTTGAAATTCAACACCGTCCTCTCTTTTTCGCCGTCGGTCATTTGTAAACTATGTATGTACGATCTCTGAAACGTGTCCACCTTTTTCTCTTCCGACAGTCTGTTCTGGTAATCTATGTTTTCATTGGAATCTGTACTTAATCGCCTGCTGAGATCCACAGCGCCTCCCTTGAGTAGGCTGAAGTTCTTAACGCCTATTTTCGAATAACTGTTGTCTTCAGCGTTGTCTGGTGTCGTTCTGTCATTTCCATTGACAGGACTTTGTATATCACAGTGCTCGTTGGATTCGTCTGAGAAAGTGCTGGCGTTGGGCGCGCATCTGGGCTTGAAGTTCTTTCTTTTGTTGCGTTTGGGCATGTTGTAGTAGGGGGACATGTCGGTGCTGTGCTCTTCCTGGTTGTCGTTGGTCTCTGCCCAAGAGGCTCCATGGATGTAGAGGGGCTCTTCGGGAGCTGGTTGGAGACGCTCATGTACAGATTCTTGATGCGCTGCCATGGTAGTCATCGCTCTCTCTCACACGACCCGAGACCGACCTGCAACAATCAAACAATCAAATTTGAATTCAACACTTTATTTACAATAATAATGATTCATTTTGTTTCGATATAAATGGAGACAATGTTGAATTAACAATAGTCTTTTGTTGGCTGAGATTAGCTGAATACTGTGCGATGTTATGATTCGCTTTTAAAATGTTAACGTTGTTTATTAAATAATGTATTTGTATCGATTTCGGTTCCTGTTGCTAAGCTTGATGTATCAATGAGAATTTCATTGTATTGATGAGAAAGAACAAATCACTCGAGAGGTTAAATTTAAAAGATCAAAGGTTAAGATTTTTGTTTAACTTTATTGTAAAACTATTTACTTACCAAGAATAAATGTTTTTATATCCAGTTACATCTTTTTTGGCCGAATAAATATATATTTCAGTCTTCTAATACAGCCGCAAGTGTAACATCTGAAACAAAGAAAAAAATAAGTTAGAACAATTGAAAATAACGATTGTTTTTATATTGTAGAGGCATGTCTATAAACATCTAAGTACATTTGAATTGTTGTTATTACATTTCTAAAGATAAATTGTTACAACCATTTCAGTTATTTCTCATGCAACCTTTAGACCAATTTTGAATCGTAGAAATCTATGGTACACAAGCTTTCCGCCCACGGCTTCGCCCGCGTTTTCAAAGAAAAACCAACATATCTCCCGTTCCCGTGAGATTTCCGGGATAAAACCTATGTGTTAATCCAAGTTACCCTCTATATGTGTGCTAAATTTCATTGTAATCGGTTCAGTAGTATTTGCGTGAAAAAGTAACAAACACACACACACATCCTCACAAACTTTCGCATTTATAATATTAGTAGGATAGTATAGTTTATTAATATTTTGCGAAACTCAAATAAGTAAAACATGAATGACATTTAAATTTTTTTAGATCTAACAAGAACATGATAAATATAATCGAATCTAAAATATAAATACATTAATCAAAAAACTAAACTCAAACTTCGCGGAAACAGCACTATCTGACGTAACTCCATAATTTAAAAATAATGATACAAAAAAAGCGTACACGCATCGATCAACTACGAAATTAATTATAAAGATCTATTTTCGAGAAAACGAGATCGCCCGCGGCAAAAACTAGTATCATGACGAAATTTGTGTTGGACAATTGCTTATTAGTTAGTGGCCTTGATATGAGTACATGTCGATAATGTGTACGATTACCCTAAAATTTATGTGGCGGTTTTGTGTACGTTTACCCTAAATAAGTTAAAAAGGCTTTATAGAGATAAGCGTATTTTTGGTTATTATTATGAGCCATGGCTGTCCCACTGCTGAGCAAAGGCCTCTCTTCCCTCAATCCATTTCTCCCTATTTTGAGCAATTTTGCTCCAATCCGCTAAATGGGAATCAAGCTCTTCCCGCCATCTTGTCCTGGGCCTGCCACGCAGCCTTTTGTCCTTGTTGGGGATCCACAAAGTGGTAATTTTCGCCCACAACTCCTCCGACATTCGGCAAACATGGCCAGCCCAGTTCCATTTCAGCTCAGCAGCTTTATGAGCTACATCGGTTATCTGCGTTTTTGAGCGCAGTATCTCATTTTGGACGCGATCCGTAAGTTTTACGCCCAAAATACTGCGCTCCATCGATCTTTGGCAAACCGTGTTATAATAGTTTAATTATAGTGTTAAAATTTATATGAATTAAATGATATTAATTAAAAGCGAAACTAGAGCTTTAGATTAATTGGAAATTGACTCGTTGAGATAACAAGATAACTTATTCAATGATTAATAAAGATTTCTTATGAATAAATAGGAACAGGAGAATTATAGTCATACTGCAGTTTAAAGAATTGTTTAATGTTATTACTTATTTATATACATACATGTATCCATACTAATATTATAAATGCGAAAGTAACTCTGTCTGTCTGTCTGTTACTCAATCACGCCTTAACTATTGAACCAATTTGCATGAAATTTGATATAGAGATATTTTGATACCCGAGAAAGGACATAGGCCACTTTTTATTGCGAAATATGTACCACAGGCGAAGCCGGGGCGGACCGCTAGTAATTAATATAAATAACATTAAACTTTTTAAAATTATTCTTATACATACATGAATATTTAGAAAAGAAGATAAATTATTATTTCATGAATACTGTGTCTCTTGTAGGTAATTCTCGGTCTAGTTAAGTACAGGATACTTAGTTAGCTTTATTTCACTTTTCATTTCTAACAAGAAGCAACCGGGGTACACAACTAGTAAATATTTTATTTCTTTAACATGTTTTGTTGGTGTTTAACGATATTAGATTTACTAAGAAACGCAATAGCGGTACTTAAGTATAAAAATCGAGAAAATAATACGATAACGTCGTGAAAAAAAACAACAAAAATCCACAAACTTTTTGTTAAACTCAACAAATCGTGTTTCTCGGAAACTGTCGAGTAAAAAATGATGATTTGTGTATTCAATGTTTACAATTGTTTATTTCGCTAGTTCTTTTCCTGATGTTCGGCTTCGCCCACTTTTTCAAAGGAAAATCCGCATAGTTCCCGTTCCCGTGGGATTTCCGGGATAAAATCTATCCTATGTGTTAATCCAAGTTACCCTCTATATGTGTGCTAAATTTCATTGTAATCGGTTCAGTAATATTTTAGTGAAAGAATAACAAACACACACACACAAACTTCACAAACTTTCGCATTTATAATATTATATTAGTAGGATTATTAATTATTATCCTGGGTATTCTTATTTGGGATAAAAATAATAAAATATAAGCTGAATAGGCATTACTTGATAAAGAGGAAGATTTCAAAAGGTTAAAACATTTTTTAAATTGATCGTGTAGTTTTTGTGTTAAATTAACAAACGAAAAACAAAAAATTAAAATCTATTCTTTACATTGATTTTTAAATTAGTAGTTTAAATGTTATAATTATTATTATAATAAGTAGGTTAAACATTTGAACTTATACGTGGATTCTTAAGAATTAAAATATTATAACCACTAAGCCACCGGTTAGCAAAAATTACCTTTTCAATGTCTACTAAAATATTGGACACAATTATCGACTATTTCATCACTAGCCGACTGGTTTAGATCGACATATCGATACGTACATCACTACAACATCGACTTACAAATGTCAACATGTCACATAACTAGATATCGACGTTGAAACATTGAAGCAATATTTCTGAGAAATTTTAAATTATTTTATTTTGTATAATTTTTATAAATCTATTGGAATTTTGATTAATTTGTTTTGTTTCTTGGCTCATTTGTACTTGAGAGTAAAATCTATACTAATATTATAAACACGCTAATCTCAGGAACTACTGGTCCGATTTAAAATTATTTCGGTGTTAGATAGTCCATTTATCGAGGAAGGCTATAGGCTATATCATCACGCTAAGACCAACAGGAGTGGAGCACTGCGGGTAAAACT
Organism: Colias eurytheme; assembly: GCF_061535395.1. Classification (NCBI taxonomy): domain Eukaryota; kingdom Metazoa; phylum Arthropoda; class Insecta; order Lepidoptera; family Pieridae; genus Colias; species Colias eurytheme. The sequence goes on along the minus strand of NC_143003.1, from coordinate 7,145,574 downwards.
GCAAGGCACAGCAAGTTATAAATAATTAATCTCTCAAAGATCGAAATCTATCCAATTTTCTTCCACTGTTTTCACAAGCAAAGCTCTATTTTACAAATCCACATATATTTATCTCATCACACATAATCAATAATTGAAGGAATCGTCCTCCACACGGCGGCCATCTTGAAAAAATTAATAAAACGAGCGCGTAATTTTTCTTTATTGTTATTATTGAATATTGTTCCAACAAGGTTGCCGCGAAAAAGGCGCGTTTGTCATTTATGGCGGACTTATGGATTTATATTGTAGCCGTGTACTTTAATTACGGGTCGCGTAATGTTTTTTTTATATGGTAACAAATTATGCTTGGATTATTCGCTTGCTTTTATACCGTGACTTCGCTTTCGTAAAAGTTTTCTTCTGTCGTTTACAACATTTTTTTTCCACGACAAAACGATAATCTTCTTCAGAAACATTTCATTCATCTACCTTCTATATATTCTTGTCTCCTTAATCTTTCTATGTAGAAAAATTATCGAAATCGATTCAGCAATGTAGGTGACACTTTAATATAAGTTTAGATTCGTTAACACTAAGTATATAATTTAGGGTAAGATCCTAATTCCTAAAAAATACCAAAAAATTGTAACTTCAATAAGTTCCCATTTATCTACTATTACATCAAAATTGGTTCAAATCTGTGCAGCAATTTCTGATAAGGAATTATAGTTAAATATTCAGCTTCAATTTCATTGTAATAACTATTAAGATATTTTTATTATCAAAGTTTTAATTCCGAGTAAGAAATCGCGTATTATATTACGTTCAACTGCTTCGTGGATTTGTGCGTAGGTGGTATCGTATACTAGTATACGTGTATGGCTTTGTTTGGAATTTCATAAGTACCTACCGTAATGTAATATAAGTAGGCTTTAAGATATTATGTTAATTAATAGTGGCATTCGTATATATAAGCTTAATGTGTCGAAACAAAATAATTGATCAATAAGTAATAAAAAAGTAAACTACCTAGATTTTTCATAAATACTTACCGTAGGTATTATAAAATCATTGAGGTCTTTGTGATTAAATTGAGGATAATTAAATCTAGGGATGTAACGATACATGATTTTGCTGATACGATACCGATACCGATATTTGTAATAAAATATCGGCGATACCGATACCGATACCGATATATCGGCTTGCCGATTATATCGGCCGATATATCGGTATCGGTATCGTTACATCCCTAATTAAATCATTTTAAGTCATTGCAGTTTCCATACAAACGTTAAAAAGTAATTATATAAAGCTAAAACAAAATCAGCTCTTATACTACACTTATATCAAGATAAAATAAGTAATTACTCAGGCGCTGAACGCGCAAATTTCAATATAATATTACAATAACAAAGTCGACAGATTCTCGGAGCATTCCTCTAACAAATATTGTGTGTATCCAGTTACATAAACAAAAGGTCTGGTAACGACGCGTTCTTCAATTTTAAACAATGATTTATCCATATCAACATTTATTATCTGTTGCTAGGAATGTTAAACGAGAAATACAGATTATACACATCTCGCTTCACATCTGGCTGAATTATAAAACATACAAATAAAGATCCTGGTCGAAAACAAAAAAAACAACGCGGTAGTCAGCCAGAAAAAGGAATTAAAATTCAAATAAAGAACGGATTCCTTAAGATAATGCTTATTCATTCCACATTTAAAATCAAATTTTCAAATAAAGGCGAGGCTGATCGAGCGCGATAGAGCGGGATGAACGTATTTATTTTGAATACGTAAAAAAGAGATAAATAGCTTATTATGATTGACAGCTGAGAACGGTTAGCCTTGAAATATTTGAAACATTATATTATAAAGTATACTATCTTTGGCGGACACACGTGCAGTGCGGTCTTTAACACGGAAAGCTTTGAGCAAGTTTTTGTCATCTTACAACTGTTTCCACCCGGACTTTAATACACTTTCCTTGTATTGAGATTCTTATTATTACTTTAAAATACTAAAGTCTATACTATTATTATTATTACTAATACTACAAATAAAAGCTTTCTAGATTTTTAGTGCTTAACAGAAATTTTAAAACAAATTGCCATGGAAATGGAAAATTATCAACTATTTCTTCAAGATTCAATATTAAAATATTAATTGAATAAGAGGACCGTTCCGCTCGTGTGTATACCCCTCATTACCCGTATGTATAATGGCGGCGGGCGCTAGATATTCGTTTTTAGAAACGTCGAGTTTCTCCGGAACACGTTTTAAATCATATTTCGAACGTTTTTGATTTAGATCGTTGACTTTTTAATTCTTACTTTGTAACATGTAACATGTTTTGTGCCAGTTTTTTAACGTTCTTACGAGCGAGTAATTATAGATGTTTTCAAATTTGGAATTCGCTGTTAATAATATTATAATTTGTGTACGCCCATTGTCTTTGAACGTTTACGTTTGAGATAATAGTGTGTTAAAGTTTGTCTAAACTAGACATTAGGCGTATAATCGTAAACTAGACATTTCTCGTAGCATTTCTACGTCGTAGCATAGAGCTTTCGCTCTGGTGTTTTTTACACAATTCTGAATTCATAATAATTTTTAATTCAATACAAATTGTGAATAAAACAAGAAATTTCTTTATAATTGATAAAGCGTCCGTGCCGAAAACCGGATCCAATCTATTAGGTGTCAACTTGGTCGTGTCGTATCACGTAGAGCGGTAAAAAGTCGAATCGGTCACGCTGGCTGTAAATGTAATCTTCGTGCGTATGATCTGTTTATTTTATGATCATTTTTGTTTTAATTTAATTATGGTTTATGACCGCGTGTTTGCTATTATTGTTTATAGTTAGTTAGTTAGTTAGTCATAGACGCGTTTTATTGAAGAAGTCGACTTAGATTTTTTAATATATATTTCTAAAAATAATATAATTTTTACATGTAATATAGGTACATTATTTGTAAGCATATATTTTGTACTTATTAGTTTTTTTAATTAAGCAATTAGACTTTTGAATTTCATACGAAGCTTTTTCATAGCCATATTACATTATTTGTACTAGTGTTGCCGCCCTCTGTGTTGTTTGTACTAGTTTAAGTCCTATTGTACCCACTTTTGTTATATTGGCAGCACAATGAAGTGTTTAAAATAAATAAATTATTCCCATTAATTCTTTAATTGTAAACTAATTAGCGTACTCATAAGTTATAGCCTAATTTAAATAACAAAATATCGTCAACCATAAAATATCGTACACACATCGTGCACTATAAACGCCATAACACTAAATCAACACATCACAAATTTTATTCACAATACGAGCTTGAATATTCAAACGCCTAATCTGTTTTATCGGCGAGTTTACGGCCTATAATGATCACTTGTGTCGTACGATACAATGACGTGATCCAATTTTGAATTGTCTTCGATTTTAAAGTGAATCGAATTCTGTTTGAAATTGGAATCTTAAATTCGATTTTTTAAATTTATGGCAATTTATTTCAATTTCAGAATTGGATTCAAATTTGTTTGCTCTATTGTTGGTTGTTTATTTTTGGGATTATAAACATTTTTATTATGTCGTTACTAATAAAATAAATTACTCGTGTAATCTTATTATGTGAGAACATGTAGGTACAAACAGTTGTTAAAGCAATAAATATGAAGTATCTCAATCGAGTATCATATACGTAATTAAATTTAAGTCGCGTGGGCAGTCTTATCTATTTTCCACATGAATTAATTTAAAAACAGCAATTTTTATTATAAATTACATCGCCGCCGGCTTTGTTGAAACACGTGGGTGAAGGAATTTGGAAGTTTGATTAATAATAATGTACTTAATACCTACTTAATTGTTTTAACACATTTAAATCTGTTTTATTTAACACTAGCTGCGCCCCGTGGCTCCGCTCCTGTTGGTCTTAGCGTGATGACATATAGCCTATAGCCTTCGTCGATAAACGGGCTATCTAACACCGAAATAATTTTTCAAATCGGACCAGTAGTTCCTGAGATTAGCGCGTTCAAACAAACAAACTCTTCAGCTTTATAATATAAGTATAGAGTATATAGATTTATAACGTTGAAACATCACAATAATAATATTTTGTTACTTGTAAGTTGTAAGTCATGGTTTAGTTCGCATATCGTGATGATAGTATAACGAAGTACTGGACAATGAGAGAAACGTGAAAATTATACAAAACGATGACACAATTATAGAACATAACGATATTGCAATAAATATATTATTATTCCGCATACGTTGCTAGATGCACGTCCGTCTGTCAATCGTGTCCTTAGACCTATTCCTACATGCGTGTTTAATATAGGAAAAGTTTGTTTGTTTGTCCAGTGCAATAACTGGAACTATAGAAGTGGTATTGTTACAGATTGAAGGTCTTTTCACACACGATTTGTGAGCTTTTGATATCAACCAGCTACTGCAAGTTCACATAATATATTAGGAGCTTATTAAAAATGTCATTTCTTAAAACAATCTTTCGAAATTTAAATATAATAGAATTTAATTCAAAACTCAAAACATCAAATCACACCCGTCTTTCTTATAATAATTGTACTTCGAAAATCGAATCCACATTTCAAAATTCGAACGAACCATAGACGAAAGGAAGCGTTGACATAAAAAGCTTTGTCTATGCGCACCATAAACAATGCTGCTCAATATTTATATAACACAGCACCAGGAAGGCCGGTTTACTTCGAACTGTCATTAAATTCCCAACACTTTTCTGATTATAATTCATAAATTTCCGGCGCTACACATTGTGATACAGATCACGTGCACACACACACATTCCTATAGACACACTCTTGGCCATTTCTATTTAATAGTGAATAGTAAGCTTTCATTGTTATGGATTCATTGATTTGGTTATGGATTATATTGAATGAAAATATAAGTAGCTACATCTACCTTTCAGCTGTTATAACATTGTTTTTAGTAAGAAATAAGAAAGGTTAATTATAGGTACTTACATGAAAAAATAAAAAATAAATATTACATGTGAAAAAATAGAGCAAAAATTAATTAAAATAATCAAGAAAAAAAGGTGGTAGTTTTCAGTTCAAGTGTTTGTCTTTTAAAGCTTGTTGAAAAGCTTCTTACCGCGAAAGGCTGGTATTTCAGGATCGTCTTCATATTAACGGTTAACCTCTCATATTTTACAGTAACTCATATTCATATTCAGTTACATACAATTCTTCGTATATAAACTATCTTTATATACAATGTTATTAAAATCTGTTAGTTACCTAAGCATACCTAATTAGGCTACATATGACAGTTACAAGGCGTGGCCTCTAATATAAGTACTGTGACACACGGACGCACAGCGAGACGGTAATTCTCCTTTGTATGCTAATAGAAAATTATCTAGTCTCGAAATTGTAATCTTGGAGCTTGCACGGAATTTCTTCATCATACGTTGCTTGTGTGACGTCGTTTTTATTCAGTTTTGAATTTGGAACGTAAACGCGTTCGAAGTTTGAATGTAGTTCGAAATTTGAAAATCATTCTTGTGATATTATAATATACGAAGTGGTTGTTTAATTCGAATTTTCGAATGGTTTAGATTGAAAAGATTATATTTGGAAAATAATCGTTTTGAATTAAAATTATTTCTTTACAATATTACATATTTTAAATATGCTATTTTATTTACGTTTCTCATTATATTTAAAACATTTATTATACACATTCAATCTAAGTTAGCCATCAAAATAATTGATTGTTACGTACTAGGGTCATTGCGCCTGTTCGCGTCCACTTAGTGCAGTTGGAAAGTTTGAAGGAGAAAATAAAAATGTTCCAGAACAAATTTCAACTCAAAATTTATGTAACGTGTTCATTACATAGTCTATTTTAAGATTTACTTTGAATTGTGTTGGAAATATCATGTGGTTTTTATTTATCTAGACAAATAGCAGAATTAGGCGTTTTACCCAGTTCGCGTCCAAAAATTCCAGTTTGCGTCCACCCGTGGACCAGTTCGCGTCCACCAGCTTAGAAAAGGAATTAAGAGTGTATTGGGTGATATTTTATCAGATAAATGCAAATAAAAATAAGATTTTAATAAATTATTTATTTACGGATATAGTTATTGAATAAAAACTGGCCAAATGCGAATGGGACTCGCACACCGAGGGTTCCGTATTAACCTGTTTTTTTTTTCATATGTCTTAACTGTAAATGATTATTTTTTCAATGTTTCCCTTACTTGTGCTATAAGACGTTGCTTCGTACCAAACTTCAAGTGTCTGTGTTCACGTAAAGTACCCTGTAGGTTTTGATTCCCTTGCGAATGTAGAAATTTGCGAAAATTTGCAGCATAAACGGCTGTATCTTTTGATTGCTTTGGCTTATAAGTTTGATTTTTTCACTGCTTCAAGGGACCGTAGACTTGAGTATTCGATATAAATTTCAGCTTTATACCTCCACGCGTTACTGAGAAAAAGGGTCTTTACAGAAAGACAGACCGGCAGACGGACATACAGACGGACGGATATCAAAGTGATACTGATGTATGATATGTGATCTACAAGGATTCCGGTTTTTCCTTTTGAGGTTCGGAATCCTAAAATCAACACATTATTAATATAATTCACTGTAAGGAAACTGGAAAAACTTATTTATATTTATCTTCTCATTGAAAAACAATGTGGACGCAATATGTTCTATTGTTATGCACTATAGGTATAGTTTGCGCCCACCATGGACGCAAAATGGAAGTTGTACAAATTCGGTGTAGTAATTCGCGTCCACCTTATTTTAGCTATTAATTGTAAAATAAATTAGCTGATTTATAATCCATACTATTCCATGTTTTATTAGCAAAGTAAAGAAACAGTTACATATTCAAAAATTCACATTTAACAATAAGATACTTACCGTCAAACGCGACGCTGCGCACTATTTTTTTCTCAAAATCCCGCGCGTTTTAGCTTTCTCGTATAATAGCCAAAATTAAATATTTTTTTTAAATAGGATAGGCGGTGCGCAGGCATATTTTGAATATGTGTGCATGTCTCATATACATTGAGGTATTATCGGAAATTTTTCTTATTACAATTTTACTAAAAGTATACTTATTTTCGTGAATTTTCTAAAAGATATCCGCAAAATGGACGCGAATAGGCATGTGGACGCGAACAGGCGCAATGACCCTACGTCTAGTTTTATTTATTTCTAGGTCAGCAATGAATTGGCTTTCATTAAAACAAATTTGTTATTACGCAAAAACTTGTTTAAAATTCTGGATCTATTAGAAATTCTATTACGATTTTTGCAAAATAGATAGTTCTTGTAACAAAAATTGCTAAAGCTTCAAATTCCAATAAGTATTACCTAAGTAGAGATCAAGCTAAAATGGCAACACTTAAGTAACGATACGCAACAAGAATTCCATTTACCAAACAATAGCACACACGATTCCAAATTCAAATTTTAAACTTAAAAAAAGAACATGCGGCCGCGAATTTCAAATATGGAACGCATTCTATTCTGATTTCGTATTCTTAATTCGAATTCAATTATTATTTTCAATTACCGTGGGCCGCTCGTGAGTTGTATTGTCCTAGTTTTTTTGCCTTCAGAAATTATGTAATTTGCCTTGTTTCATACATAGCTTGATTTTATATTTTACACGTACAGGATTTTATAATCTTATTCTATAAGCGCAAATAGTTAAAATAATATTTAAGAGCTTCAGATATTAATAAAAATTACTGATATGTACTAACATTATAGTGGAACTAATTACATACCGGTTCGAGAAATACGCAAAAACAATTGATAAATTCATAGCTTATCCTTATTCGGAAATAAAATATTTTTATACACACACACATATAGATTAAATACTTTTAATCTCAGTTTAAGTTTATTAGGTACTTTATTAAAGAGTAAAAAAACCAAGTTCATCGACCTACAAGTGGGTACTTGACGCTTTTATGAAGAAAACACTCGAAAATGCATAACTATTTTCATAATTACACACACATGCGTACGCTGTGAACCATCTTTATTCCATCTTATATCTTTATTGAATATTTTTAATGGATCGTAGAGATAAGTTCATAGACAACGTAAATTTATATTGACGGTTGCTTTTTAAAACAATCTTAGATTGTTACTTTTGGTGCTAAGAAATATAATTGTTATTAGCAACAAGGCCAGAATAAATTCATCGGAAATAATGTTTTATAGGTTTTTTAATAGAATAACTATAAAACATTCCATGGTAAATATACTTGCTACTTGATAAAACAAAAGTAGGTCTCTATCAATATTCTATATTTGTATAAAGGTAATGTTACGCGGAATCGAATAAAATATAGCATAAAAATAATTGCTTATTGTTTAGTCTATGGAAACTTTACTGGCAACACGCGCGCAACAGGAAAGTAAGAGAACTCGTTCCACATTCAAATTGGTAAGGAATTTGAATACGCGATTGTCATTGGTTGACAATCAATCATTATAGTTTTTGAATTTCGAATTCCACGGCATACGTGATGTATTATCCGATTTGAGTGGACGTGTCTGATGTTTGAGATAATTGAAGCTATTCGGTTAACGAACGCAGTAATTTAACTACTTTCTATTGAAATTGATATACGTACTTTCAACACTCATTAGTTTTTAAATTAAGCATAATTTTCATAGAAATATGTAGGTATAATCCTACTCTCATATGAAGCTATTTCTGATTTAAGTTCCTCCATCCATAAACTAAGAAAATTGAGGTGATTTTTTATGTTATTAAAAAATTAAACAGCGTATTACGGTACCCTTTTATTGGTTTTAAACTGTTGTTTTTAAAATCGAATCTTGTACTTCGAACAAGCCAATGGGCAAACACTTGAAAATTACCATTTTTCGGCCACAATGTTGACACAAACGATTTAGTTGACTTCACTAAGAGTGTATGTTTCTAAGTGTTATTATGTTAAGTTAAATAAAGTTGTCAAATAGCTGAGTGTACTTTCTTCAAATCACCCATGAATTTCCATAATTATTTATACCTACAAATATCACAAGAAAAATATTGAAGAAACACAAACGAATAACCGTTATTTTTTAACACTTTGGGGGTAGATTGAAAAATTCAATTATCTTTACAAAACCACGAAAAAATACACGTTTTCCACAAAAAGTATAAAAGGTAAGTATGTATAATTTATTTCGAAATCGGAATTGATCTATAAATACAAGTTAGAAGCAAATTACACACTTGAAAAGATCACATAATCGTGTTTTTGATTCACACGAAACTTGTCTTATCTCGACATCTTATGGCGCGTGTATACTCTCGTTACATTTTAAGATGTAATTTTTATAGGGAATTTAAAAAAATATTGTGTATTTCCGAAGTGAATCTTCTAAAATTTCAACTTCGCGTCATGGCAATACCGTCACGTCATAGAGTAAGGCGACGATTTTGGTATCTTTGAATATTGCCAAAGAAGTTTCACTTCGACACGTGTGCTCGGCACACAACTACACAAGCTCTTTTTTTTGCCTTTTCACCCTGCTTTTCGGATATTCGATTTTTTTACTAATTGTAAAATCTATTAATTATTTTAAGTTATTCCTGTACTTAAAACAATATTTAATAGTTTTATAGTAAAACGATCAGCTCTTATGGGGTTCAATAAGAATGTATCGTAAATGAATGGAAAACATATTCTAAAATCTAATCGATTTAAACTGTCTTGCATTTTCGTGTTAAAGACTTGATCAATTGCCTCGTCGAGAGTGTGAACATAACCTAACTTTACATAAACGCAATAACAGTTTTAGTCAAATTTCTATGACGGTATGTAGACCGCTAGTACCGTAACTGCCTGGGGCAAAACTGCTCTTTTTTGTTGAAACTTCTTAGTCGATAAATGTGGGTAATAATAGGAAATATCGGTGCTATGGAAGTTAATAATCAAGGAAATTATTGTTTGCCAAAGGATGGAATGATTTTACAAAATTGGCATGTTTTGAGACAAATGTTGATAAAATGTGAAAAAAAGCTTCGTGATGTGTTTAAGTATAATAAATCGCGTTTTAAATCCGTTAAAATTATTTATTTAATAAAAATACTGTATGTTCTCTTACTTTATTGTGGCTTAAAAAAACTGTCTGTTTTCTTAATTGATTGAAATTTGCCTTGACAAGCGCATTTTTAAACACATGTGAAATAAATTTTAAAATGTCTTAAAATCTCGATGCCCTACAGTGATAACTAAAATTGTTACAATTACAAACAAATTGTAGAACATTAATTATTATGAGTTATGTAAATGTATTGTGGAATATATTTTACACATCGACCTTATCTTGGAGACAAAAATCTATATTCGCAACCGCCGCAAGCGCAGTCGTGTTCTAAACACGTGCTGTGTATGGTCAGCAAAAAAAAATAGATTAAAAATATTTCGATTCACAAATATCTTTTTTGTTAACGGTTATTTTTTTGCACACCGTACCTACACGTGTGGGTAATGTCAAGTTTTTAAGTTTGATGAACTTTTTCGACTCATTAGCAATTGTGACGTCAGACGTATGTGTCAATTACACATTATATCCGGTAATTGTAAACAGATCAAATTGAAATTAGATATTCGCAACATATAGAACTGGAATTTGGTGACAACTTTATTTTGTACTAGCTGTGTCCTGCGGTTTCACCCACATTGATCCGCTCCTGTTCGTCTTAGCGTGATGATATATAGCCTATAGCCACCCTCGATGAATGGGCTATCTAATACCGAAATAATTTTCAAATCGGACTTCCTAAGATTAGTGCGTTCAAACAAACAAACTCTTCAGCTTTATAATATAAGTATAGATTAATACTTTTACTGATTATAGAGACAATGCAGAGCTGTATGAGATGTTCAGAAACTTATTGATTATACATTAAGTGCGTCTTCTATACATGCCTTTGTGAACATATTCAGAAATGAATAAACATAAATGCGTGAATAAACTAGTAATAAATAGATCTACCGGTCCTTAGACCTCAAAATTTTTCATGTACATTACCCAATGACCAGGCCGATCAGCAGATAAAACAGATTATACTTTCGAAACGTGACAAATCCGCTATCATAGATCATAACAATATACAACATCAACATACGTCGAGCCGATCGATGGATTTAATTGGTTGCGCAACCAACCGGTGTTTCTTTGTTATGAATTCTTTGACGCTTATCCGAATTAGGTATTGTCTATGGCATTAATTTGAATGATGGGATTAGAATGGCGCAATTTTTGAAAATGGAATTCGACTCGAATTGAAAATGGAATTCGAAGCTCATCGTCCGTTCTTAATTCGAAATTTGAAATTGTTAGATTTGAGCTGTGGTAAGATTCTTTTTTTAATTAGTAGAAAATAAATCATTCCAATTTCGAAAAATTATCAATCACATTTAATTAAGAAGCCCAATTTCTAAGCGAGTCAAACAAACTTTGTCATCCGAGCACAATTGATTGTCGAATCGACGCATTATAAGATAATAGACCGGATTTTTGAGCAATGAAGTAGCTGACGGTACCTTATCATAGTCGTGCATCAGATTTGTATTATTTTGAGAAGTAATTATTAATGTTACTCGCTTACCGAATTTCGCTTCGTCCCTCACTACGCAATCTAATGAATAGTGATGTGATGATATCGATAAATGCCTTCGTAATTATTACTGGTTTTATTATATTTGAGGTCGATACTCAGATTGTATGTATCTGTGTAGCAATTTATTTTGTTTCTTATGTTCTATTTTTTCTGGTTTCGATGAACGATAGATAGTGCGGATTCCATTTTTCTGATAGGTTTATAATCGGAAATATCTAAAAAATATCTTGGTCATCGTCAGATCAAATCTGAAAGCAGATACCTGGAATAACTATAGAGATACAATAATTTTACTGTTTGACATTCTTCCACGTTTCCCAAAGCAAGTAATTACGAAATTGCGGTTCAAGTCATTGAGAATGATATCAAAAAACGGAAATTTGCTTTAATTGAAGCCAGCTCGAGGTTGTCTATTACTGGCATAACAAAGCGTTAAAAGTAACGATTTCGATGAAATAATTCCCGACCACAATATGGAACTAAATTTAGAGAATTTCGCGGCAGTTTGCATCCCGCGGCCCGCTGCAGCAGGTACGTACATTCAACATAATAACCAGCAGAAAAACGTAGACGATGATTTCTGTAAAGAATCCAAACCGATCGTCCATTTCATTCGGAACACCGACGTAAATTTGACAAAAGTATTTTATGAACGTATAAATTCGAAATGTCGGAACGTCATCGCATCGGTACACTTAACTACACAATGTTTCGGGGAAGCGACGACTTTTTGCCGACCGATCGCAACTTGTTCAATTACAGACAAAATTAATGATTGAGACGCACACACGCACACACGCAGACACACACATGCACAATTAAAGCCAGGATCACACAATAGGATTACATCGCCATAAATGGATCTGTATAACCAGTTATGAACGCTTATGATCCTATAGTTGCCGTTTAACATTTTTGCCCCTTTTGTTTCGAATAGAAATGTGTTCTTGCATTTTAATTCAGGCTTACCATCTTATAGACCCATACGCCCTTATGCAGCCGACTCTACTGCGTTTAGTGCCTTCCTTTCAATGAAACAATACGTTTTCCGGTTTACAGCCGCGGATTTTTTATGATAATGAATCGTAAAATGCTCAACAGATGTGAATCAGGACGCAAATTGATAAACAAGCATTCGTAGTATATGTATACCGATTTATCATAATCCAAGATAATAAATAAAACGGCACACAGTAACATAAAACCGACCGAACAAAAAAGCGTTTCTCATAAACACGACGCGATTTTGCCTTAACTAGCCATTGTAAAGATATAAAATTACTAAGAAATATCGCGGCCATTTAATACGTCTTTTATTGATTACGGAACGACCGAAGATCATCAAACGGAAGCTCGAAACCGACTTCTAGATAAAATAAATTTTAATAAACCGTCGAGAATACATAAAGAGCGTATCGAACGGGGCACGTTAGAAAAAATTAGGAACAATTCAAATCAAATGTTCGAAATTCGAATTCTCGTTAGAGAGGGACGCCCGTAGGGTTGATGACCCGATGAAATGTCAGCATAACCCCGTCTCACTCATTCCACATATTAATCTATCTGGTTATCTCATTCTATGATGTTGATCTTGATACGTCACATTTTTAATAAACGAACTCCATATGACATGGCGTACGGAAATTCGTCGATGATTAATATGGCCGCCGTGTACGGATACGAAACTAATACTTTGTTTTTAAATGATATTAGAAATATTGATAGTTTCGTGTCGTTGTTCGTGTTGTGATCGACCGATAAACAGTAGGATAGAAAGTCGGCTTCGAATACATATAATAAGTAATAACCGATATGTAGGCAGTGAACGCAAACAGTGCTATCTCATGATCTTAGGAAAAAATTGTATTGTAACAAGTTTTCATTGTGAGGCTGATACTAGGCACTAGCCCACTATTGCACGTACCGATATCTTTTAATTAGAACGTTGCTCGTGGAGAGGGACTTTAATAACGTAATAATCTTGTCGCCCGTGGCATTTCGAGCTATTACTCGGATCCTCATTTTAATTTTGACATTAATAAGTGTGGCGAACGCGCGGACAAAACAAATGAAAAACGAGCTCCGTGATCCGACAAAAAGCGATGTGTACTAGCACCGCGACCGTACCGGAGCGTTTCATTACATCTCGAATAAAAAGTTCATATTTGACGTTTAACAAATCGTTCCTTTTTCAAATCGACCAATGAGACCATTGTGTTCGCTCCTAATGGCGCGTTCCATTTTCAAATCTTATTCTCTTTTCAAATCTCGTGGATTCGAATTTGGAATGTGTTACGTCGGTTACGTTTTCCCACACGTGTATTTGTTAGTTGCAAATAGGTTGATGAATAGTAACTGCGTGGAAGACAATTGTAACATTTTTATTGATGTGGTATCTGTCAGCTCATTCAGCCGCTGACGTCGCTTACATTTGAGATTAACGAGCAAATAAAACGTTTTCTTTTTAATGTGTAATAACGCTTTCATTAATTGTTGATATCATTTGTCTTACTGAAGAATACTTTCTATCGAGATAATTGTGTAGGATTTAAACGTTCGTTAATTGGAATAACAAATAGAATACGCGTTTTGTATTTTTTTTTTCGATAATTTCAAATAGTCAGCAGTCATTATTATATTCCAAAAGACGTTTAAATTGTGTAAAACAGGATATTACATATTCTTATATCTTATCTTTCAGTTACAATAACAAATATGAAATAATGAATGAAAATAAAGATCAAAAATAATAAATACCAAGGGACATAAGAATTCACAAAGCAAAAAAATAATTCGATTTCGAAACCTATTTTAGACTCTACACAATATTTGGCCTATACAATTTTTGTGGGTCATTTATTAGAATTGTATCGATATATTATTTTAATTACATCAGATCGAATCGCCATATTGCTGAAATTGATTAACGACGTATTGTCGATGCGCGTGGGCAGTGGTATTAAACTTTTTATCTAAAAAATGCAATCTTCAGCCAAATGTCGTGTGTACTAGAGTGAGAGATATTGTAAATGTACATCAAAGGATTTTTTAGAAATTCAAGGGTGACCGGGTACGGCTATGAAACTAGGTTGATTAGTTTAACGTATTTAAGAAGGATATGTGAATGATGATTGAGTGATGTATGAATTATTGGAAGTGTAAATAGGGTGGGTGAATAATTATGCACACAATTTTTATTTGAAATTAGGAAGGTTGTTCGTTTTTAAACTATAATAATGCTGATGGTGTAGCGAAATCAATTAGCCCATGCCATTACAATGTAATAGTTTATGTCATAGTTTACGTAATATACAAAATAGAGTTCACGTTATATATAATAATATTATTACAATACTAGTATAGTTGACGACAAATTCCAATTCGATTCTACTCAATGTTAATCCAAGCGACATTGCGTCCAGTCGTGCGACTTGCGACTTTTAGTCGCAGCGTTCACTGGCCCCACACTGTCACCCTTTAAAATTGAAGGGCGCGTCCCCAATGTAGTGGGCAACATGGCGTCCGAGATTATAATAACGATTTTAAAATCCCCCTCGAGATTTTTTTTTATTTTTAAACTTTTTCGGAAGGGTTGCTGAGTGGACCATGGGGCAAAATGTGGGGTGTATCTTTGGTTTGGCGACATGTTTCGGTTTTTTGGGATTTTAAAATTTTCTAGAAATTATTTTTTATTATTTTTACTTGTTTAATTTTATGTCGGCTAGTTGGAATTGAATAATTTTTCGTATTATATACCAATCGTGTTTTGCGATGATTTTCTAATAGGAAACTTCTTCTTAGTATTGTTACTGATTTAATGTAAATTGAACCATTTCATCATAAAAAATATTAAGATTCGATGTGTTTAATATCGAATCTTAATACATATGTTATATGTACAATGCTACAATGTTTCACAATATAATTAATGTTTATGTAATACGAGCATGTTTAATGAAAACAAAGTAATTGTTTACTTTTAAACAAATTCTCGATGTTTCCAAATCTCCATACTACCGTTTTAAAATAACCACATAAAACTTTTCTACATAATATTCTTCGTAAACAAGTGTCGAAATCAGTAACCCAAGCTAAAGTGTGTCCAAATTCGACACTAACACGCCCAATTAGGACATAGTAAATCGGCACAATAGCGTCCATTTTAACCAATTCATGAACAAATCCGTACCAATTGTGGCCGCGAGACGCTTTATCAATAAAAATAAAATTCCACCAGGAAGATACCAATTTGTAACCATGTTTCATGATTTACTGCCCCATTATACAATTTTAGACTTTATTTTATAGATCGTTCGGTCTATTTCAGATAATAAGGCAGGATGTGAAGCAATTAGATTTATTCTATTAGCGCAATTGGATTTGTTTATCGAATTTTTACTTTATTGCGTATGTGGTAAGTGCTTTTTTAGAGTAAATGTGAGCACCCATGGATTTACCTTGTGGAAAATTGTTATTATAACTTTCGTAAAAATAATATTTGTATACTGTTTGTTCATTGACTGGTAGTTAGTTATCACGAGTGCCTACTTAGCATATTATATGAGACTCTCAATACTGTAAAATAAACAGTTGCCTAGGTACAAATTTTAATAATTTAGTTCCTAATTTTCGAAATAAAACAACTGTGACATTTTCTTAGTAGTTTTTTTTTTTCATTTTTTTAACTACTTACCTACTAATAGTTAACAAAGCGAACCAAATACGTCATTGAAACTTAGACATACTATTTATAAAATAGGTCCAATAATCAACTTCCTTGTGAGCACAATGAATTAGCGGAAGCGCCAAATATAGAAAAAAGGCGCTACCTATAAAATTCTGTGCACATTTTTTCGCTTACATAATCAAGCTTAGATATTCAGATATTTTTATGAAATACAAACATTCATTTGTCCATTGCCCCTCTCTTTTATCCCTACAAAGTATGTGACCCTTTTGAACAGGGCATTTAATTAAGTTCTAAACAAAACAAACTTAATTTTAGGCATAAACTTATGTAGACTAAGCTGTTTATAAAATAGACACGCATAAAAATTCAACACTATAAGCATTTTCCATAACTTTTTTTCAATAATTCCAACATAATCATAACCAGCCAGTCGTTCCAATTTCGAAAAAAGAACAATCGTAGAATACGAACACGTATAGAAGCGATAAAGTAACGGATTCGAAATTTTAAATAGTTCCATATTCAAACGGCGATTTCAAATATGGAAGGGCGATTGTTTCCCGTTTTCGCTTGTAGTTGAGGCTGGTTAATATGCGGGCTACGCGTTATGCGTTTCACAATAGCAATATGGCTGCTAGTGTTACCCGCCTTATAATTGTCGTCTTCATAGAACTTATGAATATTATAAAGGACAATAATGTAACCTAGAAATAGATATCTTACTGTCTGTGTATAAATGTAGAAAGGCATTCACTATAGTTCAAAATAGATTATTATCTTTTAGGTGCCTTAAATCATGTAATAAAGAAATTAGCTAATAATCCAATCACGCCTTTAATAAAGCAAAATGATGTTTAAACACATTACAAACGTTTCTGTAACCGAATAAAAAGATAATAAAGTACTTAGAATTCCTACAGTCCATTATATAACGGACAATTCTGTTATAATGATCCACACACCAAAAATGGTATAGAAAGTGATATTATGAATCGGTATAATTTCACTGAGACGTGATCGGGAATCGAACCTGGGACCTGAATACTGAGTGCTTTTCCGAATAATACACGTTTCCGTTTCCATGAATGCGTGTGCGCACGTCCTTATTTGGTGCTTATTCCCTATAATATTATATATAGAGGGCATTGTTTTTGGTCTTGTGTTTTTGGTTTTTTTTCTTGATATTTCTGGGAACTTTTAAGTTATCCCTACTATAGTATTATAAATGCGAAAGTAACTCTGTCTGTCTGTCTGTCTGTCTGCTATGGTTTTTCGCTTAAACCGATTTTGATGAAATTTGGCACAGACAATCTTTAGACCCTGAGAAAGAACATAGGCTACCTTTTATCAAAACACCACGCGGGCGAAGCCACGGGCGGAAGCTAGTTTAAAATTAAGAGAAAATGTACAGACATGTAAAATGTATGTATGTGGAGTAATAATAATATAAGCACAGTATTATTAATATTCGTGTTGATAAGGAAAGTGGTAAATTATGTTATTGAAAATTGAGCAAAAACAAATTATTTTAACGAGAACAACACTTACTATTTATATACGTATATACAGCAGATGTAACCGCGCATATTATATACATTTTAAATTTATCCATGCAATAAACAGTATCGTTAATTATTATATAAGGTTAATTAATACGTAAGTACATTTAAATAGCGGAATTAATATGTTTTACATACAATCGTTAAATTTAATCATTAAACAATACATGTATTTCTACCAAAAATGGTAGATATACATATGGCAATAATCACTAAGTATCGGCGGGCTACCAAATATGGCCGTCGTAAAATTCTCAACTTTTTCCCAGAATACAGCGATTTACAATACATTTGAAATGCAATAAAATGTTTAAAGAGTTATCGGTATTATTGCGATACTATTCATAATGGATTCCGCGGTAAGGGCGGCTTCACACCACACCTGTGACAAAATAATAACTCTTATGGGAGTTGAAGCATAAGTTAAATTTTGGAAGGCAGAGCTTGAACCTAATGGTAGAAATCAGGTAGGACTGTTATATTTATTAAAAAGTAATCTAATACTAAGTAATAATATAAGTAAGTTCAATACAATTAATCATAATTTATACAGGAATTAATCAAATTACATGATTACATTTCAATAAAGCTAATACGCGATTTTACGTACAACACCAACAGATAACTTCAAATAAGTTTTTCACCATAGAAATTCCAATAAGACGTTTACGTGTTAATCTCTTATCAGAAAGCAATAATATCATCACACACTTCGCCGCGCGTCGTCTGAACACACCCTTATGCACTTTTTTGCACTCAACGCGAGTGTCAAGCGAGTTTTAAAAGAGAATCGAATAAATAATGTTAAATAGGGTATAAAAGGCGTTTTTCGATGAATTTATTACCAAAAACGTCGGATTTCGAGGGACGGACGGTAAGTAAGTTGTATCTGCATAATTCATCAAGGGAATTTAGCCAACTTCGTAATATCCAGAAGGGTAAATAACGGGATATTAATAGCTTTCAACACCGACTTTTATATTGCCGATTTTATTTAAAACTAGCGGTCCGCCCCGGCTTCGCCCGTGGTACATATTTCGCAATAAAAGGTAGCCTATATCTCTCAGGGTCTAAAGATTATCTGTGCCAAATTTCATGAAAATCGGTTGAGAGGTTTAAGCGGGAAAGCGTAATAGACAAACAGACAGAGTTACTTTCGCATTTATAATAATGTTATAGGTCTTCAAGCGTAGAGTGAACAGGTACCTTCTAGGGAAGCGCGTACCATCTTAGACCACATCTCAGCTCAACATCAGGCGAGATTGTGGTCAAGCTCTTCCCCATCGTCAATAAAAAAAAAAGAAAAATATTAATATAGTAGGGATTTTCATTGTCATGCGGAAGATTGCGATAGTGTCCCCGCATCCCGTCTAAAGCAGCGCGTTGGTACACAGTGGGGTTTTAGTCGGTAGGAATCCGACATAACCCACGGCTCCTTCCCCGGGAGCCGTGGGTATCTTAGGTAAGATTTCCCCACTTAAAAAAAAAAAAAAAAAAAAAGGGATTTTCATTGTATCAGTGAGCCTATGTTCTTAGAATAATTATCTAAATCGAAGTATCACTTTCCATACATGGGCATCATTATGGCTCACAATTTTTAAATTAACCGTCAAAACGCTTCACAAATGTTAATGACAATTATGTTTAAAATTAAATACGTTCCGAACAAAGACGCCGCTAAATGCAAGTCATTTCATACGAATTACAGCTCATTGTTTCAACTATCAAACAAAAAATTAGATTTCTAATATCAATACTTTAATTCGGAGATGGTAAATGGTTCCCGCGAAAAGCGTTCTTAACACAAAGTACGAGGCGCTATAATTCCGTGTGCAGTTTGTTATCTATGGTATCCAGTGTTGCTAGCTGTAAATATTCGATTGCGATGTTGAACGCGTAGATGCGAGCCTAATTAAGGTGTTAATAGCATACATATCACTCGGCCATTTTAAAATTACGGCCTTTAACAGGCGCGCAGAGAATTTCAAACTTCTATGAACCATGAATAGGATCACGTTTATTATAAATTATAATATAGAAATTTATGAAAGTTCCAAGACAATGGATTTATCACAGTTGCTTTTAAAACTTAAAATACAATTTTAAATGCATATAGAGCTTCTATTCAAATCGAGCGCGTTTTTGTGATGTATTTTTGTTGATAAGTTAGATCCTGCGCCGGCAATGGGATTACGAAGGGGTGAGTCCAGTTCCATCAATTATTTTTGTGAGCGCTCAGCTTTCCATTTTTTAAAATAACTTAAAAGGGTAGGGGATTCTAATATAATTAACGTAGGGACAGATTCGTCTACAGTTCAAAAAATAGAATTGTTTATCCGTCTTTTTAAACAAACTCTCGCTCTCCGCATTCGTACCTGGAACAAAAGAAATCAAAGGATTAATTTAAATTACGAATGTAATAAAAATTTAAATTTCGATTCTAATCGATTCTAAATTTCAAATCTGATACAGCAACCGTTTGCGATACAAAGGAATAGAACGAGCATGACGGTTCAAATATTTTCGAAAATGGAATATTAAGTGAAGCCATTATACGATCGAATGATTGCTGTTGCCTGTTGGACCGAGATGTTGGAACCCTATTATTAAAATCTTTACTTCGATGCAAGTTCAAATTAATACTTATTACATGCAGCGCTGACATGCTTTTATTAAGGCTGCAGTCTAGCAAAATTGCGTTTTCAACAAGTTATTTGACAATTTTTTCCCGGCTAATGAAATGATAAACTGAATTTTTTTTTCTTGTTTATCAATTAGTGTTATATACGCAATGCGCGTGAATTTTTTCATATTTGTAAAGTTACTTTATGTTACCTTAATCAGGCCTTCAAGATAAGTCTGTTTCCCCCAAAGACATTTCGAGCTAAGTTTGTGCACTCACTACGTTGCAACCGATTACAATTTACACAATCTGATCAGCGCATTATTATCCTTATATAGTCATTATTAAAAACTGCTGAATACAATTGCCGAAAAACTTATGATTTTCTTAATTAGAACGTTATAAATTCATTAAATTTACCATTTTTTGCCTTACAAAATCTATTGATAAATACTGCTAAAAGTTATTTTTTCCATTAATTTATTCGAGTTGGTTGAAGACCAATGAGTATCAATCCTTTAAAAAACATTTTTTTTGAATTTTGATAATTCTTTAAATATTAAAAAAATATTTAAAATAATTAGGAAAAATCCTAGCGAATTTCTTTAGTCGCGCTCCTTGGGCCGGAGCGTTCTGACGTGTGCTCTACGCTCGATTTTCCTTCATACCGAAGTGAAAGTTGCTCTACTTCATTAAATTTAATATTTTTGTTAATTGATTATTTTTATCTTAGTTTTGTGCAAATATTCGTATTTTTAAACATTTGATTTCGATATGGAAAATAAACGAAAAAAAAACTACTAGAAAAAAAATTATCTTCGAACATAAAGTTAATGAAACCAAATAGATTGCAAAGGTGATTGGCAACAATTTCTTTATTTTATGGGGTGTCAGTAAAGGGATGTATATTTCTTTAAAACTAAAGTAAGCTCATAAATTTTCTTATAATATAATTTTTTTGAAGTTCCAAAAATGTTTATTTTTCGTTTGAGAAATACGAAATATAATATAAACTTGTATTGAGAACTTGAACTTCCCAAGTTCATCCGGGGAAATCCCCATACGGGGAAAATGATTTGTTTACTCCAAAATTGATCCGAGGTGTTTTAATTTTTTCTTCTAGTCATTTTCAACGTAGCGGCATTTTGTTTGATTATTAATTTTGTAACGTAAATACAGGATGTTGGTTTTATATTCTGATCTTACAGACGCGCTGACAAATTTTGTCCGCCATTTCTAGTTTAGTCTACCAACTCTAAGTACCAATATTAAAACGAATGGATTATCATCACATCATCAAAACTCAGATGTAATGGAAGATCACAATAACATAGAAAATTCAGTGGGTGTTGAGAACTAAACAAACAGAAGTAACAGAGACGCGAAGAATAAAAAAGAGGACGAAAACGATAATTCGTTGATGCTTTCCCTTTTCGACGTATTGTTAGGGTACATCACCAATCTGCAAAAAACAAAACTGATGATTCCCAATTGCTGATTAAAAATGAAAAACAAATAATCGACAACAGTGGTGAAAATTTGCTGATCACAATGAAACATCCTTCAGTGGTAGCAGATTTACTCATTTAAAATGTATCGGTGAACAGCGTAAAGGAGAGGAGGACAGGAAAACATTATGAATGTGGATGGTGGATTGTATACAGGGTGTAATCGATAAGTATGTGCAGGCAATTATGACGTTATTATTGCAGGTATCAAAAAACTGAAAACTGATATCGAAATTACTTTACCTGATGAGCAAAATGACAATAATAACCGGAAGATGCGGTTAAAAAAAATTAATATTTGAAATACAATGCAAAAAATAACACTTTTGTCATAGATAAGAATCATGACTATTTTTTCCAAATTCAGGGACAACTAAACGTTGCAGAAGCAGAAGTCTGCTTATTTGCTGTTTGGACTGGAGTGAATCATTCGTTAAAAATAGAATATATAAAAAAGTATGTAACGTTTAGGCAAAATAAAATGATGGACCATTATCAAGATTTTACATAAATTGCCTACTGTCAGAATTGATTGATTCGAGACTTCAGCATTCGATGTCCATCAAGGACCCATTCTATATCATTCAAGCGATTGAAAAAAAAGAGATAAATCCAGTGCAACCGATAAAGCATCAGAATGCTAGCAAAAGATTTATTAGGTTTATCAATATAAATCTATATATTATACATAATATGTATTATAAATCTGTAGAAGACGCGAAGACTGACATCCGCGCGGACGGAGTCGCGGGCGGAAGCTATTCAGAAATAAATATCTTTTGTTTTCATTTGTGTATTTTTCTATTTAATAATTTTTTAACACAAACATTACATTTTTTTTTATTATATACAAAATTTGTTTATCCATTTTATTAGTTAAACTGAACAACTTTCACTAAGAAACTTAGGTCGAAAAAAATGTATAGAGTTATGCATTTTGTATGGAAAGCTTATTTTTTTTTTATATTTCGTCCAAATTTCTTTGTAAAAGTTGATCAGTTATATAAACATGAAGTTGAAGATATCAATAGAAAGTATTCGCAAATTTTGTGTACTGATAAAAAAAAATCACCCGGTGTAATTTTCACGAAAATTGTTTCAAATTGTCATTTTTGGTACTTATTACGAATGTTAAATTATGCATACGAATGATTTAATTTTTAAAAATTAAGTGGAGCAACTTTCCCTTAGTACATTTGTATTATTTACATATAAGATGACAGGATGCATTTGTTTGCACTACTAGACCAAGCCCTTAAGTGACAAAAAACGTTATGTCACTTTTATATCCCACTGCGTTACTTTGTAAATGTTTATTACAAATTTGAATTATGATTATTGGTATATATTACGAACAGATTAACTTACTAAACCGTTTATATTCGAATTAATTTGTGTAGTTAATATATAGCCATTTGTAATACAGCATACAGGATTTTCAAATAAGTTAAGTTACTTATTAGAAGCTCTTATAAAACCCTTAGATTTTCACAGGTCTTTTTAAAATGGTCGTGTTTTAAAATAAATCGATACATCTATCCGAGTATGATAGTACATTCGATTGTATGTCAGTTTGCATTACATGCGACATAATGTCGATCATTCGTGTCATAAGTTCCCATTTACGTAAAGAGGTCAACGACTTGCGTATGCTGACTGCGTATGATGCGTCAAGTGACCCTTAATGTGACATATTATTGGTCTAACTGCGTATCATAGAAATTGCTATCAAATGCACATTAATTTATGAAGGCCTTATGATGTGTTGTCCCGAAAATGTACAATTTTGATCCATTGATATGTTGAGTAACTAAGATAAATGATAAGCGTCTATTTCTGACGTAAAGGTTACGATATTTGTTATATTTTTTCCAATAAACGTGATCAAACACAAAAACAGACCGTCGTGTTCCACAAAACGTCATTAAATTCAATATTTCGTTTAAAAAGCACTCTACATATCGCGACCATTAATCACCATAACTACCGACCTTCAAGGAGAACATCGGAATAAAATCGGCAATCCGAATAAAGCACTTAAAGCGAAACGTCATTATCGCACAACGTAAATAAAAAATAAACGCGGGAATCGAACGCAAAAATTGAATATCGAACTCAATTTAAAACAGAATACGAATTTTAAAAATACGAGCGCAGCCGAGCGGCATTAATTAAAAATTCTCGGTAGAATATTCAAAAATAGAATTCGCATTCGAACGCTCCTTGTACGGAGTTGAAGTTTGAATTTGGAAGCAACAAAAGGAGAGCGCGGGAGCAACCCTTTTAGCGCTGATAATCTGTTCCACGGCCGTGTTGTGTTTTCTTTTTTATCTGTTGTCACTTTTTTGTCCGAACCCGAGATTGTACACAACATTCTTTACTTCGAAACGAAGCTTTTTAAACTCGCCTCGAGATTTATTCCTTTTTTATTCCCTTTAATAACGAGTCGTCGTCCATTTTAATTGATGAATGGTCACGAAGAATATGTTTAAATTGCAGAGGTCAAACTTTTTTATCGTTTAAGCGACTGTTTTTATCATCTAATCAGGGTTTTACGCTCGTATTTTAACGTGTTTTATGCACGTTTTTATATAACTATGTTAATTCAATTATATTTATTTCTTAATATCTACGTAAACAGTACAACAAAAGCTCAAAATAAACTTAACAAAAACAACTATAAAAAGTTTTTCTAAGTAAAAAGAGTATAGCACAAAGAGTCTGGGTTGCGGTGAATTGTTGAAATATAAAATTTTAAAATAGAATTCAATCCTTCCGCCCTCGGTTTGTGCTTTACATGAAATATTATTTTATGGAATCAACATCTGCTGCATCGATGTGTGCGTGAGGGGAGCGTACATGAAATTACTTAAAAGTAATACACTTTCAAGTGGATGGGAACATTTCAACTCTGTTTTTACTCATGTTAAATATAGTTTGAGTGTACCTCATTCGTAAAAATGCGATAACTTTCGATGCTTTTATATCGTAATGGAATTCTTCAAGTTCTCGAAGTTAACATCGATTCATTGCATGTTTGTTTTAAATTTTTGTTTCGAGTACTTGAGACGTCAATAATTATAGAAAAGGCTATTTATTGATGCCTACAATAAGTTCAGTGTTTAACCGGCGTTTCAAAGAAAAAGTGATGAATATAAATTTGTAAAAAAAGACATGAATGAACAAATGACTTTGAATCATGCAACACCGATGATAAAAATAGTGCATTTCTGCATAATAATGTTCCACACAATCGCTGTGAGACGTCAAATCGTGCATTCATTTTAGTAGAAAAGGAACGCAAAACGAAACCCTACCATTCTACAATTTTTTAAATTACGTTCGTCATGCCGCTCCCTCAACATATCCTCTTTTCAATAACAAAAAGTAACTGGTTGTAAAGAAATTTGAATTTGGAATTTTTTATTCTAAATTCAAATCTTGCGCCTTTGTGATTCTTTGTTCGATTTGTTTTTTTGTTAGCGCTCATTTATTGTGAGATTTACATAAAATTTGAGTGACGTACTGTTAAGAAGATTTATACAAAATGAAGTAATCAAAAGTTTTTAGTACTAAAGATAAAATTGTAAGAACTGACGATGTTACATCTATATACTAATAATATAATGCCTAACAGCCGTACAAATAAAAACTTGCTTATTCAAACCTTATGCAATGCATAGATATGATAAGAATAAATAAAGAATAAGGATGTCATAATTTCTTACAAATAAATTTGGAATAACGTCGATGTATCTATGCTCACGCTATGCAATAGGCGCGAAGCGGCAACGTCGCAATTCATTCACAAAATTATGAAAAACATTGAAATTGTCTACGGTTAAGCCTTGGTGCTGTCATTTTGCTGACGTTTGACTTCGTCGAATTTGTTGTGAAGTTTCATCATACGATGTTCTGTTTATTTATTTTTTAAATATTTATTGGAAATAATTTAAATATATCATTAAATATGCAAGCAAATGATAGATAACGCTATCAAATATCTGGAGAACAGAAGATAAACCCACCTTGAGATAGAGAGTTGCCAAATAACTGGTACTCAAAACATACAACTCCAGGCTTAGAAGATTTATATTTTCAACGAAAGTGTATATTATTGTGATAAGTTTAGAAATAAGTTTTATGTATGTATGGTTTGGCGCATGTTGTAAATAAATAAATCATTATAAATATCAAAAGGGTTTTTCATAATTTCGTATATTTTGACATTTCATACAAAATTTTCCATTTCAATAGGTACGTAATGAAATTATTAATTTGCTCAACTTTTTCTACTTCTCGTATACTCTCATTGCTATTATCTCAAATTTAGATTGAAAATTGCTTCTAAAACTTGTAAAACACAGCACAATGTACTAAAAGATATGTTATAACTCGGTTATGTCAGACTTATACTAGGGTGGTAGCCGTAATAAGGTCGGAATAGCATTAGCACAGACTAATAATAATATACTACGTATACAACAGACGGTGCACTCCATACAAAAAAAGTTGCACTATGAATTTACGCAATTAAAGCGCCAGTGGGGAAATAACGTACTACATGTTCGATTATATCTCTTAGTCTTTTGCTTTTAACACACTAGATGGCACGTTAAACACTGACTTGATGTTCTTTTCCTTCCAGAGCCACTAGATGGCACTAATGTAAATATATGTACACGTACCTTTTATTTTCAAGTCTTTGGCGTCAAGTGTCAACTGTCAACTGTCAACATAATATTTTGTACACGTTCGCAATAACAAATTTGTTCAAGAGAGGAGAAGAATTAATCCATCCCAAATGTAAATACGATTCTCCACAAAAACATTGTAGACACAAGAAAGGGATTTCTACATTTGCTACTAAGAAGGATATGGGATCATGAAGGATTTCATCTGTTTTAATACCAGTAAAATGGAATGAGCGCCGTGGCCGTGACTGTGTTTGGTACATAAAGAATGACAAACATTCAACTTAAAATTATTATGAGTGCATTACGGGCAAACACACAATAAGTTGTCCTTTGACTAAGATGTACTTAATTTTAAGGAACACTAAAATGGATGGCTAGAATAGGTAAAATCGCATACATAGTATTTATTTCTAGTCTGTTGTATAAATAATCAAAGACTACAAAATATATAGTGAACTATGTCTTTAATATTAATTCTACAGTTTACAGTGTAGTGTGCAATCTATTGTATGTGTGCGTCTAGAATATATAGTCCTGTTGTTCTACAGTTTAAGCAGTTCAATACAAGCTTACAGTCGAGTCAAGTGTTTCATTAACCACCAACCATTGCATGGCAACCCTGCCAGTTTTGTAAATTGTAGTCTACCTAACCTGACTGTTGTTTTCGATTTGTATCACACAAAGAATACTATACCAAATTTCAAGAAATAAGAATTAAATATTTGATTAACTTTTACTAATATACAGGAGCTTATACATCAAACAAGACCAAAACAGGGCTTTGGAGAAAGTGTGTATGGACAAAGACCACAATACATATGGTGCGGACAACTGCATGAAAAGCATGCAGTAAGGGACATTAAATAAATAAATAAATAAAACACATTTATTGTCAAGATCACAACACGAGATACATATATAAACGAAGGAAAAACAAAAAGAAATAAAAATAAAAATAATTAAATAAAAATAATCTTATTCCTAAGAACTGTAATGTGGCAGTGAGTGACCTGACAAATGGAGCCAACTCAGTATATGATGGCAAGGTGATTAATACCTCACCACCACTGATTTTCAGTGACCCCAAGTGACTATTGGAGTTTCAGTCTAGAATTGTATATAATGATAATTTAACATGAGTATATTATGGGAAAGATATATTTCTATTAATATGATAAATACTAATAAATAAATACATCAGTTAAAACATGATATACATATATATACATATATATATGTATAGGTAGATATAATATCAGTATGTAATTATGTATATACTTAATGTAAATAAATAAAATGAAATTATGTATAACTATGTTACCGGAAATGTATGAAATCAAGGAATTGTATACAAATCCTAGTGGTCTAAGATCCGAATATAAGTCGAAATGCAACGGCATGATAATAGAATGAGACCAATTTTATAATAAATTAAGTGTATTAAAAATGGTTTGACTGGAAAAATCCTGGACAGGATATTTTTTTATTAGTTATTAAAAAAAATATATTTTCATTTTTTATTAATTGCAGTTTCGAGATAATAAAACAAACGTTATTTGAAGACTTATTTACGAATGGGTCTCAAACTAATAGGAAATGTGTACAATGCCGATGCCACTTAGGAAATGTATAAAATATTGTTTAATAAACTATTTAATGCATACATATCCTAGTAAATGTATAATCTTCCTTGGAATTATATATAATTCCAATATCGTATTAGGAAATGTATATAAAGTAAATGATTTCTGTAATAAAACACGTTGTTATTTTTTTTTATTATAGCACCTATTGAGACAATCGGGTAACAGTCTTACCGTAAAATAATAATAATATGTTCATATTATCTTACTAATTAACATTTCTTAAATCAACTTATATTCAATCAAATCAAATTTTCATTTAAGTATTTAAGGGTGCTATTACCGATTTTTAACAAAAAACGCTATTTTACGGTACCATTTTAACTCAAAGCAATTACACGTGAGAACAAAGTAATATCTTAATTTAAAGATAATATATTCAGATCTACGATCATCTTATAAAAATTGTACGACGTCATATAGTCTACAAGCCCGCATATGAAAAAAATATGGGTCAAATGAACCACCAGGGGTCATATCTAGAACGAAAGAAGAGCAAAAAATAATAAGATTCATCACTATGCCGTCACTTGTAAGCTGTCCAACTGAGTGCAGATGAGAATTGAAAAGTACAGGTAGACTCGGTAAATTTTGGTCATATATTTTTGTACGGCATTCTTCACCATCGATAGATTCATTAAAAATAATAAGAAACCGCTCAGTGCCGTACAAAAATGTTGGTCCACCAAGTCGGAATTTTAATTTAATTTCCGAGAGTTACCGGGGGTAAATTTGGTCATTTGACCATGTACGGCATCTGTGTCATACTATTGCTATACTGCTTTTAATCCATTATTCCGCAACGCCGTACAAAAATCATGGGGACAAGGGGAAAAAATCGAGAGTTGCAATCCCCTCTCTTTCCCCACTCCAGGGGGTCATTTGACTAAGTACGGCTTCGGTTCCAAAACATTATCTAGCACTCAAAAGTACTATTAAAAGCAATGCCGTCAAAAAATAATTGTTCTTTTAAATGTATACCAATAATCATCTTAATTTCATCGAATTCTTGATATAAAGAGCTGTAAGGTCATTTGACCCTGTACGGGAACTTTTTTTTTAACATGATATTGTAAAATTCAATTGTTGTATAGTATTGCCGTTCAAAAGAAACCGTTCTAAAAAAAGTTATAGAGAAATGCAAAACCAGAAATTTTGTTAAAGTTTAAACATCGTAGATTAATGAAATATAATAGTTTTCTACACTTTATTCGTTGTTTTAAATAGTATTAACATAGATAAATTAGGAAAAAACGATGCCGTACATTTTTGTGCAGACCACATCTTTTAGGCTGATGAAAGCGACGAAAGCTACAATTTTAAGGGTGCTTTATGGCCATTTGATACAGTAAGTACGGCATTAACATATTTTTACCCAACTACGGCAAAGCAAAAGGAGGGTTATGGTTTTGACAGGTCATGTATGTATGTTCATCTATTCCCTCGTAACTTCTAAACTACTTATCAGAATTCGACAAATAACATATCATTAGAAGCATCTGAATTGTTCACTGGATAACCAGCGACCAGCTAGCTAAAGGCTATATGGGGTTTCACAAAATCTAATGTGGCGCCCTCTAGCGGACAAAACATACAGAGTAAAAAAAATAAAGTTAAGATAAATATGCCGTGTTTGGTATCATTTGAAAGTGCTTTACTTGTACATTTTGAATATGTATATAATACTAGCATTTGCTTGTGACTTTACCTGTATTCATGGGCTGATTGCATATAATTCACATCTTTTCGTTCATAGCTTTTTTATTAGTTCATCAATTTAACGGAGTCCATTCCACTTGACTCCGACTTTCCAAGGTGATAATTAACCACCTCGAGCTTCTTAATATTAATGTATATTTATATTTTATTATCAAAATATAAAGCAAACATTTCGTTATATGGATTTTTTCTTTTTCAGATTTTTCCCCTTTGAACCAACGAAAATGTACGGCACATGAAAAAATATTATCTATGCATAAAATACTTTAAAAATAAATTTATTTCGTGTTGTGTCAAATGACCCCCTGGAGTGGGGAAAGAGAGGGGATTACAACTCTCGATTTTTTCCCCTTGTCCCCATGATTTTTGTACGGCGTTGCGGAATAATGGATTAAAAGCAGTATAGCAATAGTATGACACAGATGCCGTACATGGTCAAATGACCAAATTTACCCCCGGTAACTCTCGGAAATTAAATTAAAATTCCGACTTGGTGGACCAACATTTTTGTACGGCACTGAGCGGTTTCTTATTATTTTTAATGGATCTATCGATGGTTAAGAATGCCGTACAAAAATATATGACCAAAATTTACCGAGTCTACCTGTACTTTTCAATTCTCATCTGCACTCAGTTGGACAGCTTACAAGTGACGGCATAGTGATGAATCTTATTATTTTTTGCTCTTCTTTCGTACTAGATATGTCCCGTGGTGGTTCATTTGACCCATATTTTTTTCATATGTGGGCTTGTAGTCTAATACAAAATTGTCGCTGAAATACGATTTTCCCAGCACAATGATCGCATAAAATGCAAAAAAATGGGGTCTAAAACGGTACAATTTTAAGAAAATTAAAAGCCTAATCTATCTTCTTACCTATAAATTATTGAGGGATATATTATAGTCCTTTATAGATTCTGATAATTTTTTTGTATCTAAATCAAAATTTATTTCAATTATTAGCTAAAAAAATACTTCTTGATTTCTTCATACATTTTGCTCTCGCGGGTCGTCAGACCACGCTCAGAAGCGCTCTTGGAAGGACGGGTGTATCGCTCCTTGTCCCAAAAATAAAACGAATTAGAAAAAGATTATTGTGCGTGCACTGTCGTTTTCGTGATTTGAAATATTTGATACTTTTCAGATGCTCTTTTTTATGGGTTGTTGAATAGATTGGTGGGGTAAAACAATTCAAGATGGCGTCGACGAAAATTTGACTTTTTTTCGTGATGGGTGTCATTTTCATAGTTTTTGGGGTAGCTATTAACGAATATGAGGTCAAAACTGAAATCCAAGATGGCGCCGACAAAAATTGTACATCTTTTCGTCATGGGTGTCATTTTCATGGTTTTTGGGGTAGCTATTGACCAATATGAGGTCAAAACTAAAATCCAAGATGGCGCCGACGAAAAATTTGACATATTTTCGTCATGGGTGTCATTTTCATAGTTTTTGGGGTAGCTTTAACGAATATGAGGTCAAAACTGAAATCCAAGATGGCGCCGACGAAAATTGTACATCTTTTCGTCATGGGTGTCATTTTCATTGTTTTTGGGGTAGCTATTAACCAATATGAGGTCAAAACTAAAATCCAAGATGGCGCCGACGAAAAATTTGACTTTTTTTCGTGATGGGTGTCATTTTCATGGTTTTTGGGGTAGCTATTAACGAATATGAGGTCAAAACTCTAATCCAAGATGGCGCCGACAAAACTTTTACATCCTTTCGTCATGGGTATCATTTTCATGGTTTTTGGGGTAGCTATTAACCAATATGAGGTTAAAACTGAATTCCAAGATGGCGCCGACGAAAATTGTACATCTTTTCGTTATGGGTGTCATTTTCATGGTTTTTGGGGTAGCTATTAACCAGTTTGAGGTCAAAACTAAAATCCAAGATGGCGCCGACGAAAAATTTTACATCTTTTCATCATGGGTGTCATTTTCATGGTTTTTGGGGTAGCTATTAACGAATATGAGGTCAAAACTATAATCCAAGATGGCGCTGACGAAAATTTGACTTTTTTCGTGATGGGTGTCATTTTCATGGTTTTTGGAATAGCTATTAACGAATATGAGGTCAAAACTAAAATCCAAGATGGTCGTCGAATTTCAAGATCGCGTCATGGTAATACTGTCGCGTTATGGAGCAAGGCGGCGGTTTTGGTATCTATGAATCTGACACGTTTTCTCGGCACACACGTTCTTTTTTTTATTATCTTCGTTTAAATGTTTTAGATAAACTTTATTTAAAAAAAAGTTTAGCGAATATATTTAAAGTTAATAATATCTGTCAGAATATAAACACAGATGATGATTGCCACAGAGTTGCGTTTTATATTACATTTCTAAATTCTAATATTTAGAATTTAGAAATGTAATATAAAACACAACACACAATTTTAAAGAACATTGAAATGCATATGCATTTCAATGTTCTTTAAAATCGATCGTTTTTTTTAAGACTTTCTACAAAACTGTAGTTGTTAACGTTTTAGTTATTTTATTTAAGTTTACTTTAAAGGAGTAAGAAAAATATACCTAATTATCGACGGTTACATTGGGGATTTGGTAATACCTACATAGCTGTCTCAAAAACCTTGATAATGACACCCATGCCGAAAAGATGTAAGAGTTTCGTCGACACCATCTTGGATTTTAGCTTTGACCACATATTGGTAAATAGCTACCACAAAAACCATGAAAATGACACCCGTGATGAAAAGATGTAAAATTTTCGTCAGCGCCATCTTCGATTTTAGTTTTGACCTCATATTGGTTAATAGATACCCCAATAACCATGAAAATGACACCCATGACGAAAATATGTAAAATTTTCGTCCGCGCCATCTTGGATTTTAGTTTTGACCTCATATTGGTTAATAGCTACCCCAAAAACCATGAAAATGACACCCGTGTCGAAAAGATGTAAAATTTTCGTCGGCGCCATCTTGGATTTTAGTTTTGACCTCGTATTGGTTAATAGATACCCCAATTACCATGAAAATGACACCCATGACGAAAATATGTAAAATTTTCGTCCGCGCCATCTTGGATTTTAGTTTTGACCTCATATAGGTTAATAGATACCCCAATAACCATGAAAATGACACCCATGACGAAAATATGTAAAATTTTCGTCCGCGCCATCTTGGATTTTAGTTTTGACCTCATATTGGTTAATAGCTACCCCAAAAACCATGAAAATGACACCCATGACGAAAATATGTAAAATTTTCGTCCGCGCCATCTTGGATTTTAGTTTTGACCTCATATTGGTTAATAGCTACCCCAAAAACTATGAAAATGACACCCATGACGAAATGATGTCAAATTTTCGTCGGCGCCATTTTGGATTTGACCTCATATTGTTTAATAGCTACTCCAACTCCTTGAAAATGACACCCATGACGAAAAGATTTCAAATTTTCGTCGGCGCCATCTTGGATTTTAGTTTTGACCTCATATTGGTTAATAGCTACCCCAAAAACCACCCACAATTGCAAATGTGTTTGCTACTTAGGAAAAGTTCAGATTTAAAGATATAGATAATGTGACGAATTTAATTTATTTAATTCCGACTGTTTCTCGGAATAACATACCTACATTTACTAAGAATTGCATACAATGCCGGGTTTAATATATTGCCGGTAACATAATATTATGTATGATAATAATTCTTAAAAAAGTATTTTATATATTTCTTAAAAAGCTTCGATATTGTATACAATAATACAATTCATATTCAAATTGTTGTAAAATAGTCCCACTTTTTTAAGTTGGTTGAATACACTAAAATACTTATAAGGATCGTACCTACTAATAAAAGTAACAAAATGAATTTTTTAAAGTTCCCAGTAATCTTCTGGATTCAATTTCAATAAAAATATAAAAAAAAAATATCAAGTATGAAGATGGTCTATAAAATGGATTGCGCTATGTTTACGTGAGCGTGATGTCCCGCGAACCACGTTGCGACGTTAAATACCTAAATTTGAGTAACGCAGATTTGTGACAGCGTCCTTAAGGTAATCAGTCCCCTCGTCCTGCTGTCCCCGTGTACATGTCGCAGTTGGATTATATAATCCGCCGTATTACAAACGGCCGGCATTTTGTAATATGCCGAAATTCGTCTTTTTCAAACATTCTACAAAAAGACGGTCGCGAGCCGACGGAGCCCCACTTCGTGGGGCTCCTATTTCTGTTTAGTTCTAAAAAACACGAACCTAACCTAACCCACCCCCTTATCCAAACCAAAAAATTCTGATTACGAATTTTCGGCATATTACAAAATGCCGGCCGTTTGTAATTCGGCGGATTATACAATCCGATTGCGACATACATACCCCTCGTCCCGCGTACCTTCCAATATCTTAGATGTTTTACATTTCCGACTGTTAGTTAGGAAATGTATGGATTTCCTAGGAAATGTGTACTATAAAATAATTTATTTCACACATTTCCATGCGATTTTAGGAATTACATATACATTTCCTGGGAATTTTATACAATGACGGATTACATACATTTCCGTTAACATATACTTAGTTACAATGTTTATAATTATAATGATAAATAGGCAGAAAATAACGGTCTATATAATGTTATGTTATATTATAACCAGTAAATAAAATAAATATTTAATTAAAGTTTATGTGTAAACTGTAATTCGATACAAATGCAGGGTTAGAACAGGATTTTAAAATATGTCTCCGGTATTGGAAACGAAAATTATTAATACAGTGTAAACTCTATATAACGTCACTTAAGGGACCGTGCATTTTTCGACGTTATAGAGAGTGGTCGTTAAATGGAAAGAAAGGGAAAATTGCATGACTGGTCCCGAGACAGGAATATTATTTTGACATTGCCTATGAAACCATGTTATCATCGCTTGATCAAGGTCTTCATATTGAGGTTTCTTCAATTTTTTGGCAGATCGTCCATCTTCTTCGGCATGCAGAATTTTTTCTTTATTTTTCCACACGGTAGACACGGGGGAGCGACTAAATCCAAACCTTCTCCCAACATCACTAATTTTTTCACTAGCTTCTATAGCACGTATTAATGAAACTTTTTCGTCCATACAAAGATTTTCTTTTACTCGCCATTCTTGCAGTTTGAGGGTTTGTAGGCAACTGAGAGATTATGATAACGTGTAACTAACGAAAGCCAAGTAGTTGAGGTGAAAATGTGTAAGTTCATTCACACAACAAACAAACGACTGCATTCCTTAGAATCTTCGGTATGTCAGTAAAAAAGAATGTACACAACTACATTTTCATTGATTTCGGCAACTTAGTCAGTACTTCCTAGTAGTTGGTAATGTCTTATTGTGGTCGTTAATTAGAGTGAGCGTGATGCTATATGGAGTGTATTATTGTATAGACAACAATATAAACCAACCAAAGTCGAGAAATCTTGACGTTATACGGAGTTTGACGTTAAATGGAGTGTCGTTATATAGAGTTTACACTGTATTTGTTAAACTGGTTAAATGGTGGTGAAATGTTGTTCCAACACTTATGGCTCTTTCAATTTATGCGTTTCGTATCGGACCGCTAGTCGCTACAGTGCCGACTGCCGAAGCTGTGCGTTTGTCGTACGGCGCACGGCCGGTCGTTTGTTTTCATACAAAATGCACGGTGCGGCAACAGCGCGGCGTCCGTACCGCGAACGCTCGACAGCAGGACGGCAATCTACAGATCACCCATATTTGGCAATCTCGCTTCACCTAATGGCCTTGTCTGTTCAAGCCGAAATGAATTAATTACCTACTGCAAAAATTAAATAATTTAGATTACCTGGAAAAGACAAGGAAAATAAACTTTAAACAAGTGTTCGACCGATTATTACCAAGTAGGTAAATAAATTAATGACAAGACAAGGTAATATGCTAATAATTTCCTAAAGAAAACATTTTTTTTCAAAATTTTCACATAATAGGTACTAGTACCTAACTAGACTCAAAAGTTTATGATAAGTCAATGAATGATAAATAGAATATGTTTAAGTAAAATGAAGTAGTTTATTTTACAATAAATTAATCTTATAAATTACCAACTTTCATTCTACGGCTTCAACCGTGTGCCTTATTCAATCCCTGTTCCTACACCTTGAATCCAACTAATATTTATGCAACAAAATTGAGATGTCCTTTTTCAACGTAGGTATGTACCGTGTATGTATATCGAAATTTCCGTCAAAATCGGTTCAGACGCGTGCGGGAATACCTATTTTCTCGTGGTCCCACTATTTTCTATTTTGTCCTACTATGACGGAGTAACTTTCGTATTTATCTACAAAACAGAAATGATTTGATTGTTTGTTTGTATTGGATAGGATCCGAAACTACTGGATTGATTTGAAAAATTATTTCACCATTCGAAGCAAAAATTATACCTACCTGATGAACATAGGCTACTTTTTATAACGGGAAAATACTTCATTCTTATGGGAATCGATGTCGAAATATTTAATTTTAGGCGCATAAAGAAAAAAAACGCAAAGGATCATTCAAAACCTTTTCTACGGTTTAAATCTCAAAACTTTTTGGTTCATACTTCATATAAAGGTAATCTGATAGGATTATTTAGAAAATAAAACAAGATGACGTAGGTAGGTATTTAACTTTAGTTTCGATTAATTATCATTATGATGATTTCTTGATATTCTTAACGACGCGGTTGGCGCAGAGGTAAAGTAACTGCCTACTGAGCTGACGGTCCCGGGTTCGATCCCCGGTCAGGGCAAATATTTGTGTGATGAACTTGATTATGTGTTTTTGGGTCTGGGTGTTATCTATATATGTATTTATAAAATATTAAATTATATTTATCATCGTCTATACTCTGTCCATTATATTATTTGTTTTTTGACAGCTTCACGCCTATGAAGGATTGTATTGTCTATGTTAAAATGTCATACAAATAATTATCGTTCTTCATGGACAGGTCCCGCCCACTTAGTGATGTCTACACAGAATTATTCAATGATGGGTCGATAGATTATAATAATCGATAGAAATACTCTGTAAAATATATCCGATGCAGAATAACTCTTCTATTATGTTATATAATTTAAACGTAAAGACAACCAAATTGTAAGATAGAAACCAATAAATAATAAAATATTAGTTTAGTTTAGTTTTAACATACAATGCATAGATATGTGGTCTTATTATTACATATCTTATTAGTACGTTTACGTTGTAATTATTATTTACGTACCTGATTCGATTTATGATAATATTTTTAATTTATAATTGAAATGGTATCACAATCGATAATCTTTTGAACATCACTTCTGGTATCACCCGTCGAGCTGTCAAAAAGCAATTCTTATAGTCTTAGGGCGTATTCAGAAAGAAAGCTTGAAACTTATAAGCGCTTAAAAGCGCTTATCGGCGCTTATAAGCGCTGGTAACCCGCGCAGGAAAATATATGAACATGCGCTTATAAGCGCTGATAGGCGCCGACAAGTTCCAACAAGTTACAACAAACTTGTCGGCGCCGATCAGCGCTTATAAGCGCATGTTCATATATTTTCCTGCGCGGGTTACCAGCGCTTATAAGCGCCGATAAGCGCTTATAAGCGCTTATAAGTTTCAAGCTTTCTTTCTGAATACGCCCTTAGATTATACATCTAAGCTTATAGTGGACAGACTATAGTACCCACAACATAAGCCTTAATTGAGATTACTGTGGGACTAGGTCGATTTGTGTAATATTGTCCTTTAATATTTATTTATAATTTATATACTTATAATTAAATGTGACTAGAAATAATATACTTACAACGGTTTAAGTATAGGTTGTATTATGTATATTATTTTGTAATGAGATCTTGCAATCAAATATTCACACAATCTCGCAAGTTTTCCGACAATTCATTTTTCGTATGAAAACGATCAATACACTAGGCACCTACCTAATATAAGCCGCTACAGGAACGCAGTTAGTAATAATTAATAACGGCTTTAACCCATTTACAATATTTTTTATAGGTACTGCAAAGGCAATGAGGTTATGTATTAAAAACGTAGTACATATATTATTATTAGTCTGTGGTCTATGATATTATTATTAGTCTGTGTTAAAAACGTGAAAAGTAACGTAAAAACGTCTTAGTGCCATCTAGTATTCGTTTAGCATCGCCAAATCGGAGGAGAATAACTTGTTTATAGTAGTTTCATGAGATGGCGTTGTTTTGAATATAAACTTTTCTGTAAAATTAGTTAAAATCGAGTGAAAATTAAATTAAATAGGTAGGTTCCATTTACAAAAGTATGTAAAAAATTATAAAAAGCAATGAAATTGCAATTAAATCTAATTTTGTTTCTTGCTGGTTAAAATGATACACTTAGCGGCATCTATTGGTAGACGGATGGCATTAATCGTCTTTTGTATGTAGTGCACCAGACATGGCATTAGTATGAATACTTATTACGAAGTTATACTAGGTTACATTTATTTCGTGTTTATTTGTATGATTTTTCCTTATTCTTAGTTTATTCTTTGCATAAAATGTTATAACTCGTTTATTTGTACGGCTGTAAGAGTTTGTTTTTTTTGAACGCGTTAATCTCAGGAACTACTGGTCCGATTTGCAAAATTCTTTCGGTGTTAGATAGCCCATTTATCGAGAAACGATATAGGCTATATTATATCATCTCGCTAATACCAACAGGAGCGGAGCAATGCAATATGAAGATACCAGAATGAAGAGGCTTAGCGATATCTTAAGAGCAAAAATAGACTTTTTGTAAAAAAAAAAACTTGTTTAAAGCTTGCTATGGAAAGTTCAGCTGTGTTAGTTTTAGGATTAAGTTCCCCTTAAATTTAACTCTTTTGACTATTTTAATATTTCACTATTTTACACAGCGAGGGTGTAGGCGGTTAAAGGGTTAGTTTTTGGATGCGGGAACATAGAATCTTTTGATTGAACAGTGCGTTGACATTTGTTCAGTTTTTTATTGTTCAAGTTTTAATATAGATTATTATTATGGACGTTTTTTGTTGTGGAGGGGTTTGTCGATTGATGAATACTGAGTTTTGGTTAAAGTGAATTAAATTTAATTTTTAATAATGAAAGGTTTTCTAAGTCTATTTTGGGAGGGCATGACGAAAATAAACATCGTTGGTTTTTAACAAGTTTTGTTACAAGAGTTAAAACACGCTCTAGCGTGATGATGTATAGCCTTCCTCGATAAATGCCTATAGCCTTCCTCAATTCTAGGTCCTCTTCTCTTTATAATATATGCAGCAGATATAACCAACTGCATTAACTTTTGCAAATACCACATCTATGCAGACGACCTGCAGGTTTATTTGCCTGTAAATTGTAAGGATTTGTCTTCATCTTTAAATAAAATATCTCAGGATTTAAGTGCTGTATCAAAGTGGTCTTATAATAATTCACTAGTGTTGAACCCTAATAAATCGAAATACATGATTGTTGGCTCCAGGCGACAAGTACAAGCAATAGAGAACTCTAACATTTCTCTTTATATTGAAAATTTTCCCATACATAAGGTAAATGAGGCTCGTAATTTAGGTGTTACTTTCGATAAACACCTAAAATTTGAAAGTCATGTCCTTGAAGTTGTGCGTAGTTGCTTCTACCGATTAAAAGTTATTTACAAACTTCGGCCTTACCTAAACACTAATCTCCGTATCCTTTTAGCTGAATCTCTAGTTCTATCTAAGTTGAATTATTGCATAAATGTGTATGGCCCTTGTTTGCTTCAACGTTCGCAACGTCTTATTCAGAGAGTACAGAATGCTTGTGTTAGGTACTGCTTTAATGTCCCTCCGAGATCACATATAACACCATTTTAAACTCCGCCAAAATGCTTAACATGAAAGGTAGACAAGATCTATATTTGGCTTGTCTACTTTTTGATCTGTTTAAATCCAAGCGTCCCTCGTATCTGTACGAAAAATTAAGATGGAGAAAAGATAATGGTCAGAACCCAGTAAGGAGCGTAACTAGCGCACTTTCAGTCCCTCTGCATCGATCGCAAGCTTTCCGTGGTAGCTTTAAGTACTGTGCTACAAAGTGTTGGAACAATATCCCTCCGCCAATTAAACAAGTGTGCTCAAAGTACTCTTTTAAAAAAATGTACAAAATCCACTTACTTAACATGCAAAATCAAAAATAGATTTATATTACTCCGCACTGCACAGACTTAGGGCTGCCACGAGAAACCATTTTTTTATCTTATTATACCTAAATCTATTCAAATTTTACTGCTATACTATCCGATCGGTATTTTATGTATCTACTATTTATTTATTATCTATGTATATTATTTATTCATATCACTTTTATGTAACTATCTATTCATTTATTTTTTATTGTATATACCTACTTACTTTTTTCTATTATATTATATGCTAATACTGTTCTCACACTATCTATAGTATTTATATTTTATGTATGGTACGGGTATGGTATGGGTCTTGGCAGAATATCAGCGTTATGGTTCTCAGAACTATGACAATGTGCTGAGCCAAGACCTTTTCAGGGAACATTTCTTGTATTCATTTTTGTTTAATTTAATTTTAGATTTTAAGTGTATTTTGTTTTTTTTCTTCTTTTTAAGTGTCTAGTATTTAAGAATTGTAAATGTTTTCCTGAATAAATGAATAAATAAATAAATAAATAAATAAATAAATAAATAAATGGGCTATCTAACACAGAAAGAATTTTTCAAATCGGACCAGTAGTTCCCGATATTAGCGCGTTCAAACAAACTCTTCAGCTTTATAATATTAGTATAGATACCAAACAAAAAATGTGTACCTATGTACATAGTTATCATGAAAAAACAGTAACGTCTTTATTCCGACTTATAAAACAGGAAACATATTATAGAAAATTAGTTCTATTTTAATTAAGTTCCTACATCTGGGATTATGATGATGCAGTAATGATAAAACCATGAATCTGTGTTACTCATTTTAAGAGCAACTGAGATAGATGTTTTCATAACAGTATAAACTTTGGAATTACCGAAACAGATAATATTTCTTAGAACTAAAAATAATTAAATAAAAATAATGAGAAAACTGTATTTCTAGTAAAAACAATGCAAAGCGTGTATTTGATATAGAATACCTACGCAACTGCTGAACCTGTTTTGAGGAAATGGAGTGTAAATTAATTGATTACATTCGATGAGTTATTAGCTATTAATTATAAATTAATACGTATTACGATCTTATTACAACGTTATTTTTTAGAAAAATGCTGTTATTAGATAGGTATCTATACTTAAACTGTCATATGTTTAATTATTTAAAGATATTGTTTTACTTACAAAAAAAGATTGTTAAACAATAAATACTTACTAATAAATCTAAACTCTTATACTTTGCAGTACATAAATTAATCACAAAATAATACCAAATCGTCAAAACTCCCGAGTTTTTTTTTACAATAAGAAAAAGAAACCCTTCAAAATTGAGGTCAAACAAGAAATGTATGGAGGAAACAATTAAAATATGAAGAAAAAGCAATTCAGGGTGAATGTCCGCAGGATGCAGTTCTTATCGCGAGCTTCGATGTACATTGCGCCATTTGTATGGAAATAATAATTATTGATCTAATGGCCGTAAGTTATCTATGTGCTATAATTTATAGGTTTTATTGTAAAATAGGTAATGAGAAAAAAAAATAAAAAGTGTAGATAGTAGATACTTTAGTATCCCTATACAAAAGTTGTAAAGCAAACAAAAACGAAAAAGCTGTGCTTAAATTGATAAAATTCAACAATCTAAGAAGTATAAGTGATAGAGCTTCCATCCTTCCTATATCTAATTTAATCTTTTTAAATAAAGTTTACTTACAACGTAAAAAATTTCATAGCATTCAGCCAAAAAGCTCTATTAAAACTGAGCTTTCATACATAATTATATTCATTCATTCATTCAGAGCTTCCACCATTCTCCACATAAATAAAATTCACACACGGAAAAGCTAAACAAAATGCGATGAGACTCAGCAATGTACATCAATCGTTTCACATTACAGGATGTTCATCATAATACGGTTGTAAAGCTTACACATGTGTCTAACTTACACAGATGTTGTAATTCAATTTACCCTTTTTAATGTTTTTTATTCTTTTAGTAGAGAGGTAAAGTGAGTATTTAAAATATGGATTATGGAAATCGGTTAAAATACATAATATATTTTTTGTTATTTGTATGTAACTACTAACTAGTATATTTTTGTTTTTATTCTAATTTTCTGGGTATTAGTACCTAATGCTTCAAATAATTGACTTTTTTTTAATCAAAAATATCCAAAACACACAAAATACCTATAGGTACCGGCCGAATTGAGAACCTCCTCCATTTTTTTGAATCGGTTAAAAACACGTATATTTTATTATTTTCCTATATTACACGTCAGAAAAATCGTAATAACAAAAAATGTACATACATGTACATACATTTTAATATTAAAAAAAAAAACGAATAACCAATATGAAGACCATTTCAAATAACTAGAAAGCAACAGTTAATAAGACTTAATTTATGACTTGTGCAATAAACGAGCGAACATTTTACAGTCTGTATGTTTCAATTATTAACTATTTTAACATCTTCTGTTTAGAAGTTTAACTCGTAAAACTACATTAGTTCTGAACGGTTCGTAGGAAAATTTATCTCAATATAAGTTATTAATTAGCAAGTAATTAAATTTTGATGCCTGTTTGCAATATTTTTGATTATTATATATTTAGTTCTAAAAAATTTGAATTTAGAATGAAAATATGAATGAAGAACGAAATTATCAAATTAACCAAACTAGCTACATTTTTGGATTTCGAACGCTATCGAATTTTTCTATATTTCAAAATCGAATTATTTTGAATAATAATGAACTCTAACTTCGTACGACAAATTTAATCAATTTTCGAAAAAATGTATTATTCCAATTTCGAACGCGACTTCAACAATCGAATTCGAAATTCTAATTTCGAAAACTCGTTCTAATTTCGAATGTCGACAAATAGGTGGTAAGTGATCGTATTTATCAATTTATGACGTTTCGGGGTAGCCGCCGCAGACGCGACATGTCTGCTATTTGCGGCATAACAACGGGACTGTTACACGACGTTACGCGCTTTTTGTCACGCTGTTATGTCATGAATCATTACGTATTTGCAATACATACTATATATTATACTAATACATATTATAAAGCTGAAGAGTTTGTTTGTTTGTTTGAACGCGCTAATCTCGGGAACTGCTGGTGCGATTTGAAAAATTATTTCGGTGTTAGATATATACCCATTTATCGAGGAAAGCTAAGACTATAATATATTATCATCACGCTAAGACCAACAGAAGCGGAGCCACGCGGGTGAAACCGCGGAGCGCAGCTAGTTATAAATTATAATATAAACTGAAAATTTATGAATTTCAAGTTACTTTAGTTACAAAGTTGAGGCTTGACAAAGAATGACATAAAATAGATAGATACTTTGTTCTAGATGAAACAAAATACGAGAATAACCAGACGAGCAAATATGCTTTCGTCGACTAATAAATAATTAATTCATCTTATTTAATCCTGGAAAACGGTTCCAGGATAAGCGCGATGCGTGTCGCCTAAATAATGGCCAGACGCATAAATAACAACAATATTTCGCACTGAGAATAGTGTATAATATTAATTAACCTGCGCGCGCGCATCCCATATTAATCGTGTTCTGGCGGAATGCGCACCTGCCGCTCTTGTTTCTTTGTCATATTGATACAATTTTTCATAGATCAATAATTGTAAATTAGAGCATTATA
The DNA here is from genome assembly GCF_061535395.1 of Colias eurytheme. Lineage (NCBI taxonomy): Eukaryota > Metazoa > Arthropoda > Insecta > Lepidoptera > Pieridae > Colias > Colias eurytheme. The sequence continues at coordinate 7,101,657 of NC_143003.1, read as the reverse complement.
TGAATTTGAAATTGAATACGTATAGCAATTTTTCATAAGTCCCACAAAAACTTGAGAATGTTTGTCAGCTTGCCATGCTTAGAATGTATAGGTATATGCTCGGAATGTTCAGACTTCAAGTTAATAAAGAACACATAAGGCATTTATTTTATTTGCTCAATAATACGCAGCTTGAAGGAACCCGCAACATTGTCATAAAAAGAAATGAAAAATATAACAAGAAAGTTATCTTTGTTATAAACCAAACCGCGATAAAAAGCTCTCCAAGCTCGTAATAAATAAGCGGAAAGAAAATGAACAAAAATTGTTTTTTATAATTCATTCCACAATAAAAGCAATGGACGAGAGAGGATCAATAAATAATCATCCGTGTATCATCAGTAAGAAAAGCGAAGCACACAACTGCGCGAGCGCAATCTTTAATAGACTACGCGGAAAGCGAATCTATAAATTGCATTTTTCGCAAACGCATAAAATAACGCACTATTGCATTGTAGAGCAGACAATACGCCTCTCCCGCTCCCGCCAATACGTCCCTCTCACTTGTGCGCACGCGCCGATATCACACTTCGACAAAAACGATACAACGATATTCAACTAATCTCCGATTTTAACTTCTATCCACTCATTCTACAGTCCATTTTCACGTAACGTTTAACATAAAAATACGCCTTTTGTATAATCAAGTATGCAATTGCGTGCGACGTAGCTGCGATACGTGATGCTATCTCGCTCTCGCGCCGTAGCGCCGTTCCGCTCGTATGCATGTCAATGCAGTTTATTGTAGACATTAATGTCTCTGATTACAAATGTAAATTTTCAGCTCGCGACGGCGTTGGTCGGCTTTTTTCTCTTCGATTTCTCTTTATGGTATTAAATTGTAGCAGAATTAATAGCCGGCATTTACGCTTTTAGAATGTTTATTTCTTGAACTAGGTAGGTACCTATTGTTTCTCGATGTGTTGCGGAATTTGTTAATCGCCAAACTGATCTTTCCGTCCGTACTGCATCACGTCAAACAAAGATTAGTATTTTGGCTCGCTGAATGATTTAAGCAAGTGCCTAATACTCAATTGATTTATAGTATAAACGTAAATAATCCGCTTTGATGTGGAGACGATAGAACAAATTCTGCTCGTGACAAAAGTATATTAAATAATAAATGCACCGCTTACCTATTATTCGCACAACACTTATTTATAAAGTGTGACCAGTGTAAGTTGATATATCCATCTTGTCTGTTCGGTCTAAGCAGTACGAGGCGGAGGGCGCATCGTGGTTCTTCAAGAACTGGTCAGTTTCACAACGGTTTCCCAACCGAATACCGTTCGCAAAAGATCTCACACGGCTGCCAATTTTCAGAAAGACAGAGCTAAAATAATTGCTGCAAACGCGCCCTATTTCGAGCGGCGCACAACAATTTAGATAGATTTAATTCTAGAACGGCATTATTCGATCGTTCTGTTCGGCTGACTTCATTGACAGGCGATAAATTTAAATATTTTGTTCGAAATATAAATTTTCAATTTGACACATTTCTTTAAACGAGTGACATGCCCGCGTTCGAAATTCAAAACTTTGATACGATTGAGTTGTTCGACCGAACATGTTAATTTATGAGATTTGTAATTGGAATCAATTTTCAAACGGATTGACGAATACGTAAACAAAACAAATGTGGATAGATTTGAATTTAGAAATGTAGAATTTGGATTGAAAATCGAATTTGAAAATGGAATAAATTATAGGTTTGTAATTAGAACAAAAGTGATTAGCTAAATATACAAAGTGGGAACATTAGTCACAATACTACGTCACAGTAAATCTGTCTCGGCGATCGTTATGTGGAAATAAATAATTGTTTGGATATGAGAGCAGATAAATTTAAAATGTCTGTTTTGCGTCTAGTGTGACATTTCTGATATAATGTCACACTAGTTACCTTTAATAACTTGGCCTGATATAAAAGATAAAAAATATGGTGATAGCATTTAAGAGTCTGGTGTGAAATAATCTGGGTTCGGATTAGAATTTAGAACACAAAGTTCCAATGAAGCGAAGTGACTTGTACGAGATATTAAAGTAATTAAAAGTTTAGAGAAAGTTTAAACATCTCGTAAAACCTCAAAAAAAAAACATGATTGATTAAGCTCATCAAAATCAAGCAATATTGTGTAAAATGGTCTATGTGCTTTATCATATTCTCTTCTGCGTCTCAACATTGGAAAACAAAATATAGTCTTCAAACTTAAACTTAGTTTATCTACCATTGAATTCATTTCAATCTAAATCCTTTAAAGTTTAGTTTAATAAAAAAATCTATGGTTTATCTTAGAACATAGGTATATGTTCTAAGAAGATAGTATACAAAGTTATGGAACCAGTGTCTCGTAAATGAAAAATGATATAACACAATTTAATAAAACTGTTATTCTCAATATATCAGTACGGACAGACAAATCCCCAGTTATATAGTTTTTGGCAGTTTTACTTGGCAGGCTCGGGGAAACGGGATTTTGTTTACTTGCGATATTGCATATTGCAATGCATCTAAGATGTTATATTATAAATTTAATTTGCCGGGTAGTGGGTTCGATTTGGCGAACTTATTATATTTTCTAATTTCAAGAACTTTAGAGCTTTTCGTTAAAAGTTTTTTTTTTGTAATTTGAAGGTATTTTAAATTTATATAGTTTGTACTGTGTAACTCAAACTAAAACAAATAGACTTCTTTGTAGAGGCGCTTTTCAACTATATTTATTAACTAATTTATATGAGTAAAACACTTTAAGTAAATATATTTTGAACATTTGATATAAAACCTTCCTGATTTTCGAAGAAACGAAAGATATTCCATTTCAAACACACGCAATACTCGATAGCAATAATAAATTAAAGAAATAAAACAAATGCTGAGGTCAATACTTTCAGCATCGTCTTCAATGTAATATAGTCTAAGAGCTGCTGACAATTTATTTATAGGATATTTAATAAAACATCTGTGTTAGTTGACGAAAAGCAAAGTAAAATTTATAAAACATGATTAAAATTGATGAGATAATTTATTAAAGTTTTATAAGTCACAATTAGGCTTTAAATCTAATGTCTTTATTAACTTAACCATTTTATATACCTCTTCCATAGAATATAGTATTAGTCTAAATAATATTTATAGTAGAGAATTACATACAAAAGCTCAGCTCTTACGCTACACGCGATGCGATGCTCGAACAATTCATAATTCCATGTTCATATTTATGGCAACTTTACATTATTCCAGTAACCACTCCAGCTGGAAACAAGTTATTTATTATCGCAATCCAGATATTTATATCTAATTGTGATGGAATGACGCTACCGGACTTGTTCATTTTTATCGATATGTAATATTATCATTTTATCGGTTTCTCGTTTTGAAAACAATTTTTTTCTATAAAAGGCTATCTATAAATTGTATACAACTATTTATAAAGAGTCTAAACTCTAAATATACGTTCATTTATTAAACATATTTTAAATATACATAAAATACAGAATGTCATTCAGTAAAACGTATCTGTTAACTATATGAACATTTTTTATTCTGTGTCAATTTGTAATACAATATTTCGTAAGAGTTTAGGTTGATCCAGTCGAACACCTCGGATCACACGCGACAATTACATTAGCACACAATGACGTGCAACGACAGAAAGAAAGCAAATGAACGCCTTTTCTAAATTCGTATACAAAGCGACGTTCGAAATACGAAAACGTAACAGCCAATAGCACTAGAGCGTATGCCAAAATGCCAAAGCGACACAAACAATTAGGAATGTGTTCTATTCCAAATTCAAAATACGAATTTAAATTTGGAATAAATTATTGCATTACATTTGCGGAAAAGATCTCGATGCGTATTTGAAATTTATGTTTCGAATCTATTTAGATTTTTATAACTGGCCACTTCGATTCTAATAAAAAAAAAGTATCAGACATTCGAAATTGGAATGTTTGCTACCATTTTATTTATCAATAATTATTAATTACTCAAACACAGTTCGTATTTGATGCAAATGTCACGGGAACAAAGCGTCTATTTGAGATTGATGAGTAACGAATATAGGGAAGCCGCTTGCGCAACTACGTACAGATTACCGGTATTATTTTCGGTAAACGATACGTATCTACGAGTCAACGTTCCATATAATACTATAAGTATGAAAGTTAACTAATCCTGACAGGCGAAACGGTTTTGGAATAACTGTTTTTTAAGTGTATCGAATTATGTTCTAGGATTGATAGATGCGTGTCATATGTTTTATGGCTGTTTTATTCTATATTTATCTAATCAAACAGCTTTCTTTTAAGTATAATAATTTATTTTATAGTTACAAGTAAAAAATACGTAATCAAATCCAACGAATTTATAGCATTATATTAGGTAATTAAAAGAATTTGCGTAAAGTCATAATCTGAAAGCAATAAAACATTTGAACGAAGCTCGAAGGAACCTTTTGCGGCGCATTCATCAAAAATAAGAAAATAATTAATACACGTTTTGGAACGCGGGCCGGAGCGTTTAGCCGACAAACAATAAAACAATACGAACGCAAAGCTAAACAAAACACAGAAAAATATGAATTCCAATCGAAACTGCCGCGGGGTAACAAAAGATGGCGGATTTTAATGAAATGAAATAAAATATAAATACCATTCGCGAGCTGGGATTCTTACATTTTTAATTTGGCAATGGAATGGCGCTAAAAACGAATAAATTCCGAATTTCGGAACCGGCCCGATTCGGACTTCGTTGTTTGTAAATTGTAATTGTTGACATTGTAGTCATATTTCGATGTTTCATAATAAAATATTTTGATGAAATTGGATTTTAGGGTGATTCTGTTTTATTTTTATTTTTTGTAGAAATTCGTGAAGAGACAGAAAAATGTAAAAGATCAAAACGGAAAGAAACCAAATATGTAATTGAAACATCGATCGTATTTTGAAAGTAAAGTGTACTAAAACACAAACAAAATTCCTAACTACAATATAAATAAATCATACACACACAACCACAGGGCAAGCCTTGTATGTACATCCAGATGTTGATAGGAAACAGGCGCATCGCTCGACCAATATATTTTTATTTATTTTCTTAAGTTTTATGAGATCGTATTGATGATATAGATATAAACAATTATGTCTGTCTGTTTATACTTCACTTTATTGCGTAATAATTTATAATGATATTGGAGTATGAGAACTTGAATAACAAATTTTATCTGTATAAATATCATATTATTATATATATCTAGATAATAATAGACCGTAAATTATATTTGTTTTATAGTCGTGTTTTTAGTACTTACGTTATTGTGAATGTATATAATTACGAAAAAGGCTGCAAAAATGTCTATTAAACTTTTTCTTTTAGGTACCCTAAGTACCTAAATTACGTTTAAAAAAAAACATAATTAAAATATCAATGACCCATGTACACTGTACAGACTTGAAAATTAACGATTCAACATACTAACGCATATTTTTTATAAACTCCACTCTAATCAAAAACTTTACCTCAAAAAACTACTAAATAAATATATTAACATCTAACGATATCAATATATTTTGATAGCAACAAAAATCCATTTGGTAACATCGACGCGGATCATAAAATCAATCAAAGCGGCCATAATACAGAATATGAAATTTTTGCATTAACCCGAAAGCAAAAGCATTTCTTAAAAATAGATTTTTAGTTTTACAAACGTTTATTGAACTGACATAATATTGGATTTACTGTAACCTACTTAGGTGTAGTCTATACAAATATTATAAAGAGGAAAGGTTTGATTTTTTGTTTGTTGGTTTGTTTGTATGAATTGAATAGGCTCCGAAACTACTTGGCAGATTTGAAAAATTCTTTCACTGTTGGAAAGCTACATCATTTCTGAGTGACATAGGCTAGGTTTTATCCCGGAAATCCCACGGGAACGGGAACTATGCGGGTTTTTTTTGAAAACGCGGGCGAAGCCGCAGGCGGAAAGCTAGTAAAGAATAGTTTGATTTGTGATATTGTAAAATTATTCGTGGATTCAAAAACTGGATGTTTGTAACATTTTTTAACAGATTTTTGTAGTTATTTATTTATAAAAATGTTACATTTCTTTACACAAATGACATCTAATAGCTACCTAGTTACCTCTCGCTTGCACACGATCTAACCACTATACCAAAGAGACTCAAAATAAAAAAAAATGTATAAATAAAGTTCTTTGAAGCGATTTATTCATAAAATATTCAATTTCACTATAAATGCCATCGAATATTTCACAATGGCGGGCGTGTCTGAAGCGGGGAATAATTACCCTCCCTCCCCCCACAGAGCCTTCATTGAGCATTGTCTTGAGATGTGACCTCTTAGTAAAGCCACACTGCGGGCGTTTACACGCCGCGTTTTTTTACGCTGAACTTGTAGAACAACAAATAATACGTAGAATAATCTCGTCCATATAGTAAATTTTTGCTTGGATGTTTAGTTATTACTTTGTTAATAAGTATTTTCCTTGAATTAACAAGGCAGTAAAAGTGTCACCACATTGCATCATTGGAAGCTTTTATGAATGTCATAGCAGATAAAAGCTGTAATTGTGAAGACGCCTTTAGAGTGCGTGTAAATAATCACAAATTTGATTCTGTTAACGCGTACTTATAGCGTCCCGTAGATCTACTTGCGTCCATTTCAAATTCACATTTAGGTATATTTTTCTTGAAATAAAATAATGATATACAAAATTGTTCGCTTAAAAAAAATGTACAATCGGCCGTCTGACATAAAAGTTATGAGTCGTTTAACAAAGCGAATCAAACCAGAATAACAATTAAGAATACCCGAATACCGAGTTTTATTAAATTCAACTTGTCTAGACAATTTTTACTATCCATAAATTTGGGACCATTGTAATGTCACTACGAAAGGTGATAGAGAAATCGCGTATCAGTGAATTCTAAACGCGTTTACTTACGTAACCCGGTGTATTGTGTCTGTGTGTACCCACTGGCCAGGGCCAGCGGCACGCGCCAGCGACACGTCCCAGCAATAACTCGGGGTGGCCCTCACTCGCATTCTTTTACGAACATTAGATTATTCATAACCAACCTCATTCAACATCTATGGTAACGAAAGTCACATTCATTTGACGAACGAATCGTTCAAATTAAGAACGAGTTTCGAATTTTGAAAGTTCAATTTTTCGAATACCATCAAAAAGAACAAAACGCTATCTCGACGTCGCGGTCGCTCCAAATTCAAAATATTAGTGAAGCGATTGAAAAACGAAACGCACTAAGTTCACGTTACGCGCCCGTTCTGAATTTGACTGTATTCAAATATCGAACGCCGAGAGTCCGAGACAGATTATGACGCGCGGGCGGCTGGAAAACATCAAACTTTAGACAGTTCTTAAAAAAGTCAATAATACCTTTTAATCTGTAGCGTAGTTCAATAAAGAATATTTATTATTTCACGTGGAGATCATAAAAGCGTAAATAAAACATTCAATCGAGCGTAGATTTGAATAAAATATTACTCAAACTTATAAAATCATAATGTCGGTTGGCTAGTTTCGTTTCGGCGGAGATATGATCCCATTGATTGATGGGTGACCACGCTGCGTGTTGAGAGCGACCAATGTATTAGTGTCCACCCACAGGAGGGCGCTGCTGTAACCCGCGGCTCAGGCTCCACTGGTCTCTGCTTGATCTAAGAATGTTGACCCCGAGTGTGTGGTACGGGCTACGTGTTTTAGACTTAATTAAAAATGTATAAAGAATGTATTGCATGTCACGGCCGTGTTTGTCCAAATTTAATTTTCAGTCAATAGCGAATGATTGCAGATAAATATCAGAAATTAATTATAATTATTGTAATCGTTTTAAACTTATTCATTTGTAAACGTCAAACTCTAAACGGATACGCAATAAATCAGAAACGAAAGATGAATAATGCGATCCCGTAGGTACAATAACGTAAAAAAGGAATTTATTCAATTTCCGTCGGTGTGTCAAATTCGAAATTTAAAAACTGGACTCCGATTTCGTTTCTGTTTTCAAATTTGAAATCGGAGTAAACGTTCGACGGCTCGTTCGGAAACGGAACGTGTTGTTCTTATTTATACGTACGTAAGGATGCGCAAGCGCATTCGTCTGACGGTTTAACTGATGCATTAATACCTCGAATGATCGTTAGTTTTTTTGTATGTTCGTCCGGAGATTGGTCATTACATCTGAATATGTTCTTTACATTGGATCACGATTCGTGTGATGTAAGTAGCGACGTGCTCTTTATGTTAGAATTTCTTGTTTCCGGATCTATTTGAAAGTGGCGTAATTAAATATCGACCTGGTAAGTAATTGGTTTTATGTATAGTAAGTACATGCAATTTGTTTAATGGCAGAGAACTGACGAAAAGGGAATGGAATTTATACGACTAATGCGCTTGTGATTTTTCAATACAGTATTGTTTGTTTTCATATATGTTGTTACTATTTAGATCAAACAGCTTGATTTGCCAAGAATTTAAATAACATAATACACAATATAACAATTATGGCGAGAGAGATAAATACATATAAATCAATTCAAACTAGAGCAATAAACAAAAATAAAAGTTAAGCCCGATTGTCCAAACCCGATAGAGTCATTTACATATTGAGTGAAGTTTCGTTCTTTCATTCAATCGTTCATTTTTATTACTTGTTACGCAATCCGTTAATTAGCCTTTTGTACTGTAGTGTTTTACAAATACGTTTATTATTCGCTTATACGAAACGTTGGGAACTTTAGAATGCTTTAGATTATTATGTTAGATAACAGAATTTGATTGCTTAAATTTAAAACGTTTTAATAATTATACTTTTGTTGACTTTGCTAAATGTACATTACCTTGATACATATATGACTAGCTTTCCGACCGCGGCGTTACTCGCTTTATAGTAATAAAATAAATAAATAATATTCTATCCTTCCTCGAATCACTCTATTTATTAAAAGAACCGCATTCGTTACGTAGTTTTAATTTTTAAAGATACTTAGGGTCATACAGACATGAGGAAGCGACTTTATTCTATACAGTAATCTATTAGTCTAAACAATCATATTTTTTTTTTTTTTTTTAAACCATTTATTGATAGAAAAATAAACATACATTAAGCATACAGAAGAAACACCACATAAATCGACACGATTTGATCGTGGTGCACATGCATTCTAGACGCCAAACAAATACTAGACAGATAAATATAAATTTTGCTGCATTACATTTGAAAATAACATTAACATTATGAAATTACATTGAAAAATACATTAAGATGGCAAGTAAATTATACAACAGAAAAATATGACGTACAATAGGGTACTTGTGGAAAAAATTATTTGCGATCACCTACTGTGCTGGCCGAGTCTTTATAAACGTGATATATAGTATGATTTTAATTGACGGTTAACATTTTTACAGTTTATTTTATTTTTAATGTTATTATCTAATTTGTTGATTAAACGTGGAATTATGTATGAGCATCTTCTTTCGCCATAGCGGTTATTGGCTCTGATAGTACATAATTTATTTTGTGTTACTTTTCGTGTGCCAAGGTTGTGAGATGTAACTTTTTCAGTAAATGTTTTATTAAAAAGTTGTTCTTTTAAGAGATGTACTTCTACTTTTTCAAAAATTGGTAACACATTGCAGTGCTTAAAAAGTTTGCTTGCTTTTATAAAAGTTTGCTTATATAAATAACAAATAATATTTAATCCACGTTAACAGAATTTGATGTCTCATATTCAATGTAATAACTACAATTTAATCGTTCGCAAAACTAATCTTCATAAGATTTTTCTAGTTACAAGATCAACATTCTACGAAATAACAGTCATAATTAAACTCCATATTCCTTAAACACGGGAATTAACCCCAATTGAGGGATCGCTCTATTTAAATGAACATTTATTCAGCTTTGTGGAAGTCTTGACACGTCATTATGTGTCCCACGGTACGTTGCCTATTTGGTAAGTGAATGGTGATCTGGGTAAGCGTTGCTGGTAGTGGTTGTTAATTGGATGGGTGTGTAACGTTTTTAAATAGATAGATAAGTAAATTTTCAGTTTAATATTAAACTTGTCTCTTAAAATGAGATAGGTACTTATTGACTGATAATATTAAACGCATTAATGCTTTTGTTTGCTTAATTAATGAAGAATTTCTATAAACCTTCGATGCAACATTTTAAGAAAAAACGCAATAGTGACGACTTCCAATAACTTGCAATAAATATTAAACGTTGGTTCATTCATAATTATTGTAACATTATTCTGACGCTATACAATTATGATGACATCTCCCTCGTATATTATATCTATCGCACTCATCACTGCACTTTACAACAATGTTAAAGCAATCTTTTTTCATCCGACAATAAGACACAATTTTCTTTATACATTAAATATAACCAGCTTATACATTAACACAAAGGAAATTGCACATTAAGCTGTTGAAATAAAGTTCAATTTTAACTGTAGTCTAAGTATCAATGAGGCAACAGATGAAATGTGAAATGGATTATTTTTTCAAAAATGGAATTAAACAGAGACAATAACGCTCATTGTCTTCAAAGATGGCGGACCGGACGGTTCAAATATGAGATTAATGTGTCGGGCTTATTATAATTTTATTACTCTTTGTAAGATTGTTTATTCCCATGTTTTATTTTTTACATTCCGTTCAAATCGAACGTCTTTAATGAATACGTACCTATATTATGTTCTTACTAATAACGAATTTTTAGTGAAATGGTACCTAGGTAGATATATCTTTTAACCGATAATTTTATGTAAAAAACTAGAAACTTATCAAAAAGAGCGCCGCAAGGGGTTGTACCTGATCAACTTTACAAACAACAGGAAGCATTGAACCGTTAACATTATATGCGTTAATTAAATTTGCTTTTTACCAATTTCCTGATTCGGCAATATAAAGTATCAAATGATTTCGGATAAGAACATTTGATTACGTCTCGACCTTTAAATATTAGGTACAATTACTACTTTTTAATTACGAACCAAGGTCGTTCTGTTTACAAATAAAAGCGCAAAAGCGATTTTTCAATAAGTTCAAATGTGGAACGAGTTTGACAGTTTTATTTTTCGACCTCGTTTCAAATAAAAACTTTGTTAGGCAATAGACAATCGGTAAATTTTTAAATTTCGAATCGAAGAGCGAATGCTTCATTTTATATAGATTTTATAAAGGTTAGTGAATGAATGACTTTGATTCATTGAACGATTAAGATCTGGCATAAATTAATTTACCTAGACATTTATATTAACAAGTTTAAAAATAATTACCGCTTACGTAGCGAGATTATAATGACCAATCTAAATTATCAAACAATGAAAAGTATCCATCAAAAATAATTAGCCGCATACGAAATAAAGACATCGGTTGAATAAATAAATCTGCAATAGTAAATAACAATTAATAAGCCTCGCTAGGAGATGTGACTGACGTATGGAAGTCACCCGTTATGGACACTCGTCCAACTAGTATTTGTTGTATTAGATAAAACTAAATTGCTTAATTTACTTTTCTTCTCCATACTGCTTTCCGAATCGGTGGTAAATGTTAAAAATATGTTATGACGATTCGAAAGTGCTTCTGGAAGAAGCCTAATTGAATAAATAAATGATATCACAGATTAGATAGTATATACAAGTTACTATGTACGATACTAAATAAGAATAAATATCTATTTAAAACAATACATAGTTTTCTTCAAAAAACGGTTGGTAATAAAATTTTAATTATGTATTTAGACGATCCAAAACGCTTCTGAAGGAAATTTAGCTGAGTCAATAAATATTTGAGTTTAACTTTAACTTAGGAATGTTGAAAATTAAATAACTTGCCCAAAAACAGTGTTCATAGACAATAATTCATTAAATACATTAAAATACGACCATAGATCATTCGATCGGCAGCTCTTTTTATTGCAATGAATGTCACACGGCAATAAATCAAATTCTTAATTTCATAATTCCAATTAAATTAAAACATTCTGTTACATCCTATTAGAGTAATGGAAACCGGTCAAAACGGTTTTATAGTTTTTATTGGCAGTTTACAAAAAAAAAAATGTTTGAATTTAGAAACAATTCTTTAAAAATGACTACAATTTTTGAAAATAGATCCACAGTTTACCAGCGATAATGAACTTCAAATTTTGCGTCGCTTTATGAAAATCGAATTAATTTGAAAATGGAATCGCTTCGCGTATTTGAATGAATCACGTGACATGAGTCAAGCTATTGTTCCCGATACCGCGTACTTACGAGTCCGAGTAAATTAGGAAATGTGTTTTTTATTGGAAAGCCATGTGGAATTACAATAAGAATAAAATATTATGATACACGTACGTTTCCAGTTAGCACCGTGATGGTATTTGAATATTATCTTCCTTTAAAGTTTATTTTAAATACCGCCGCGCATATTGCCATATTAAGTTTGCCAATTAAAAAATTAATGTCAGTGTTGCCAGTTTCCAGGGCATTGTTGGACTTTATTTATATAAGGATCACGTTCTTGATTGTTTTGTGTTGTGACGTCATAATCTTGATAAGGAGGTTCCGGTCGAAATCCTGGCTTGTGGCTTTAATATAAGGTGCAGCCCATGGTTTTGCTTGTGTTGTGCTTGGTAGTAATTTATGTACTATTGTAGAAAACCTAAAAACCTATCAATTTGTTATATTTGATTAAGATTTATACAGCCGTTCTCAAATAATTGCGCACATTTGTATCTGACAAATGCCCATGTTTGGTAACGTCTGCGTTTATAATTTGACAACAATAACGTAGAGAATGTATTAAATAAAGAAATAATTAAATTAAGTTCTAATTATTAGGCTACTTTTATTTTGTTTATAAACATGATATTAGTATCTGTATGTATCTCTTCACGGACCGCCAAGCAACAAATTGTTACGTTTCATACAATGTGGGTTAAAATTATAAAAAACAATATTTTAACTTTAAGTACCTTATCAAAATAGTGTGATCGTAGTAGTGTATTAAATTTAATAATTATATTACTGGTAAGGTCTTGGACATGCGGTAAAGTCATTTAATTATTATCAGTGAGAACAATTATTCTTATATTTAATCAACATGTAGCTAGGTATATACATTGCTGCTATTTATTATCTATATCGGTAAGTGCTGGTTCTATTAAAAACTTAAAAAATCTCTATTAAATAAAAACTATTGATTATAATTTTATGCATAATAAATTCTTATAATCAAACAAGAATCAACTCAGTGGAAATCTCCAATCCAAATTACCTCCAATTACATCAATTTTTTACACGATTTTTTACCAAAAAGAAAGTCAATGCCCCCAATATAAAATAGCTACTAAAAGTATTTAGCAATGTCAGAATCGAACGCGGTACCATGGCGTGATCTCAACCACTCGACCTACGACCTTTCGTATCAACTGACAGATCTAAGTTACGTTACTTACTAACTTAGTTAGGGGTCCTGCTTAAAATCTATACCTACTTATATTATAAAGCTGAAGAGTTTGTTTGAATGCGCTAATCTCGGGAACTACTGGTCCGATTTGTAAAATTATTTCTGTGTTATATAGCCCATTTATTGAGGAAGGCTATATATAATATATATATTATAAGGCTATATTATATCATCACGCTAAGACAGAAATATAAAGTAGAGTTTATAATTATAATTTATAATATACTAGCTGTGCCCCGCGGTTTTACCCGCATTGCCCCGCTTTTCTTAGACTAAGCTAAGCGTGATGATAATTATCATAATCTTGCCTTCCTCGATAAATGGACAATCTAACAGTGAAATAATTTTTCAAATAGGTCCCGCGGTTTCTGAGATTAGCACGTTTAAACAAACTCTTCTTAATATAAGTGAAGATATTAATATCATTTTACCTTCAAATAGGACTCGTTGTGTCTAAATACAATATAAATACAAGTAAGACATAGACAATGTAATGAATCCATTTTAAAACGGCTACAGAGATAAAATGTTTTGAATTCTTCATTTCTTTAAATATTGTCTTAATTTAATGTAAACTGTAAACAAACAAAATATAATCAAATAAATTAAATGTAAAGAAGTCTAATTTACGACTTATTTTTTAAAAAGAAAAGAAAGATCAATATTTATTTCTTCACGCCATTTAAAATGTGAAAAAAATATTGTATACTAGCTTCCGCCCGCGCCTTTGCCCGCGTGGTGTTTTGATAAAAGGTAGCCTATGTTCTTTCTCAGGATCTAAAGATTATCTGTGCCAAATTTCATCAAAATCGGTTGAGAGGTTTAAGCGGGAAAGCGTAACAGACAGACAGACAGAGTTACTTTCGCATTTATAATATTAGTATAATATAACACCTTTAAATTACAATATACGAGCTAATAAACATATTTTTATTTATAATATTGTTGTTATTTAATATTAATTGCATTATCATTTATTTCTATTATGTATATCTTCTTATATATATAAAATTCTCGTGTCACAATGTTAGTCTGCATACTCCTCCGAAACGGGTGGACCGATTCTCATGAAATTTTCTGTGCATATCGGGTAAGTCTGAGAATCGGCCAACATCTATTTTTCATATGTACCACGGGCGAAGCCGGGGCGGACCGCTAGTTATTAATAAAAAGCTATTTAAGATCTTTTTAATCGCTGTTACGGACAATTTCTATGAGCTTTTCTATATATATTAAAATGAATAAATAAATAATAATACTTAAATAAATAAATATTAAAATGAAGACCATCTTACTTTTCAATTTGACTTAAACTTTAAGCAATAACATCATTATATTCATACTTAGTTACTTAAAAAATAATTGTCCATAACTTAGATTAACTTAATCATAGAATTAAGTAGCTGTGAGTAAGTAAGTTAATGAGTAAATGCGTAATTATCTCACTTAACTTTACGGGCGAAGTTATCGGTAAGTGACAATCGTGCTTTAACTTGTAACTTAATATCTTAGAGATTAAATAGTAAATAACTATTAATTATTAAATAATGGTATTAAATGAAAATAACTAATTTAGTATTTAAATGATTTAAAGTGGTAAAGCTAAGGGTTAATTATAATTTTTATAGATACCGCGCTTATTACATTGTTGAAAAAAACTACCCAGGATAGTAAACATGTATGTATTTATATAATAGTAACTAGCGGTCCGCCCCGGCTTCGCCCGTGGTACATATGAAAAATAGATGTTGGCCGATTCTCAGACTTACCCGATATGCACAGAAAATTTCATGAGAATCGGTCCACCCGTTTCGGAGGAGTATGCAGACTAACATTGTGACACGAGAATTTTATATATAAGAGATATTAATATATTAATAAATATAATACTTATTTGGGTTAATACCTTAGTGAATACTAAAAGCGGAATCTATTTTCAGCTTGACAAAGTTTTCTAAGCTTAACTCTAAGCTTTAATAAATGTATTAGTATAATTTATATATTGTTATATTATATAAACATATGAATATTAATATATTATACATATATTGTACAAATAAATTGGATTTAGGTATTTCAGCGTGGTACAGTGCGCTTTCATGAGCTTTTTTAAAAGCTTACAAAAAATGCTTTAAATGTTTTAAATTTCGATATACTTGGCTAAATATGGACAAATATTGATTTGTTCTATTATAATATATCAAAATATTTAATTAAATTTTAACATAAATCAATGAAAATCAAATTGATAAACATAAATTAAGAAAATTATTCTAGCCCGGATAGCTTAAAAATTGAAACTTTGGCGGTTATTTTATTTTTATAAATACCCTGTAAGGGGGTTATAATAATTGTTTAATCAACAATAATTGAAATATGGTTAAAATATTGTAAAAAAAATTTATATGAGCTAGTCTCTACTGCATGTTTTTACAGTTATTGTACACATTTTTTAAATTAAAAAAATATGAGTTGTTATTAAATTAATTAATAAACAATGATTCATTACCTTATTTAAAATATCCAATCAGGAACGTTGTTTGTACACAATGTCACTTATTGTCACAGTTTATGTTCACACACCATCCAACACACAATTAAAAAAAATAAAATATGCACAGTTCTGTAAAAAAAAAGTTTGTGTCAGACGCGCGGGAAAACCGGGGAAATGCGATTCTAAATTCGAATCGCGAGGAACAACAGCCGCGCGCGCATATCAGACGCGACTGAAAAAATTACCACATCCACGTAAGAGTTGGAAACTAAATCAAAATACTCGATAGGAGAGGGACGAGTCAGCCGTGGCCCCACCCTTCCCCCACCACACGGCCGCACGCAAAAACATTCGTAAAAACGCGCTCAGCGAAATCGACAATGTTTTCAAACGAAAATCTTATCCCAGCCCTACTTTTTTAAACATTAAACACGATACAATCCCGACAATGTTATATTTAAAAACAATGCACGGTTTATTGTACGAATCATAATAAACACGGCGCGGATTTTAAATAAACGTTTCCGCGAAACGCTATTGAAAAATGGTGGCAAATATTTGACAGATGTCAAGTTTTCCCGCGCTCCTGTTCGGAAAGAGGTGAGGGTTACATGCACGTGCGCTCGCTGCAGCGGCTCGGCGACGAATGCTGGGCAGAAGGATGAAGATTACGCGCGTATATTTTTTCTTCCAAAAAACGTAAGAAAGGGTCCTTTAGGGTTAACTGCGAGGTCGGACGATGTTTTTATGATTGCGAAGATGGAAATTGGAGCGAATCGGCCACGTGACCTTCATTGCTTTGCGAATCTTGGGGACAATGTGAGCTTTTGATATTATTATTTTATGACAGATTGTTTCATGGTGTTTAGTGTGATGTTATCACATTAATAATAATGTTTAATTTAGTGATGTATTTAAACAACTTTATTGATTATAATTAGGTTATGAAAACATCAAGTAGGTACCTAAATTAATAATATATTTCATGTCCTTATAATAAATTTCTTAATATTTTTTTCATGAATGAGTATAATTATTTATTAATTGGTTTGATTTTATAGGTATTGGTTTGATTCATTTCATTTTTTTACTGAAACAGAGACTTAGTGATGACCAACATTTACAGTATTCGATAAGTATCAAAAATATATATCAAGCTATTTATTCAGTCAAGAACGAAAACTTTTTAATCGATAAATTAACATAAGGGTTAAACTCTGATTTTTTTTTGGAAATATATTTTTTACATTGCATTTACATCAAACGAACATAGAGCTAGAGCAAGAGCATTCTTTCGTGATCTTTTAGTGTAAACGAAAACACGTATTCAGTGTTGTTCAGTATTAGAACATTTCATAGAATCTTTTCGAACGCACTACGCCTGTTTACACTGAAATAATTTCATAGTGGGGAAATAAGAAAGAGCATTCGCTCGTTTGATATAAATACCTACAAAGTAGAGCTATTTCATACGATCCCAATCTACCAAAACCAAAAACATCATCCTATTTGACGCCAATTACTCTACCAAAGACTTTAAATGTATCCGTATCTAGATATTAATTACCGGCTACAAAAAAATCTAGCTATAAATCACAATATCCAGACACCCGTCAAGATCCAGTAATATATCGTGGATCAGGAAAAGTGAAACAATTGTGCCAACACGCATGCCCTAACGCGACAAATGCGCGCGCGCTGACAGACGCTTCGCTAAAATTAAAGTGACATTTTCAATCGAAACTATATGTAAGGTAATTGATATACATAGGATTGTAATTCATCTATTTACAATATATAGGATATATTTTTGTATAGATATTGTTTTTTGTGTAGTTTCGAAAGATCTATGCTTATATTATTATAAATGCGATGGTAGAGCGACTATGTTACTGTACTTAAAATGCGTGTTTAAGAAGGGGATGAAAGCTTTCAAATTCAAATTCGTTTATTAAATCAAAGCTTTGCCAGGTAAAACCGTGGGGCACGGCTAGTAAGCTAAAAGGCGAGATCACAGATCCGTAATTAAGAGTTAACTTAACCCTTTAGTTTTTAAATCAGCAGGTTTCACTGAATTTCAGCTCTTGCATTGCTGATAAAGATGGCGAAAAAATGTTAAGACATTATAGATTCCAATATTTTGTATTATATATTGTCGGAAGGTTTAAAATGATCAAAAGATGATGATGAGATTTTGCCCCCCTGGGAGATGAAGAGTGGTGAGGTTCTAAGTTCTAACACTGAATAAAAATAAAGATATTTTTCTTACGTTAAGACGATTAACATTATTGCTAAAGTTTTGGTTGTGTTTTTGAACTAAAGGTAAACTGTCTTAACATGTGGATAAATTTTGTCCCTCAGTCGACATACCTATAGATTATGTTTTTGGTATAAAATATAGGTTAATGTTTATCGAAAAAGTAAAATATTATTAAGAAGACATAATATATACATTATACCAAGAAAATTACAATCATTTTAATGTTATTTTTAATTGTTTAAATATCAATACCTAGAACTTAATATTATGTAAGTAACTAAAATATTTTATTCCTCTAAACGTGGTTTTGGCAAGCGCGTCCAAATAATTGAGCATGATATAATTATAACAATGTATTATTAAATTATGTGTGACAAATGACAGGTGAATAACTAGTTTAGTCTAATATCTAATATCTAATATTCTAATATATATTATAAAGGCGAAAGTTTGTAAGGATGTATGGATGTATGGATGTATGGATGTATGGATGTTTGTTACTCTTTCACGTAAAAACTACTGAACCGATTACAATGAAATTTAACACACATATAGAGGGTAACTTGGATTAACACATAGGATAGTTTTTATCCCGGAAATCCCACGGGAACGGGAACTATGCGGGTTTTCCTTTGCAAACGCGGGCGAAGCCGCGGGCGGAAATCTAGTGTTATAATAAATTGAATTATTGTACCAATAGCGTAAGGTATTGTGTCATTTTAGGTATAGTTATTACCTAGTTATTAAAATTGTAGTAAGTACGAATGAATGAATGAATGAATGAAAACGCTTTATTGTACACCATTACAAACAGGAAAAAGACATACATATACAGAAGAGAGACATGCACAAATGGCGGCCTTATGGTTTTAGTAGCCATCTCTTCCAGGCAACCAAACACAGTAAGTACTAACATTGCACAAAAACAACGAGTCAATAAAATCTTTAATTTATTTATTTGACTCTGGCTGATCGGTTGGCTTGGTAGGTAGTTGCCCTGACTTCCAAGCCCGAGGTCGTGGGTTCGATTCCCACCCGGGGCAAATATTTGTGTGATGAACATAGAGGTTTACTCTGTGTCTGGGCGTTAATTATATACATATTTAAATATTTATTTAAATTTATAATATATGTATGTTTATCAGCCATCTGGTTTACATAACACCAGCGAAAGCTTAGTATGGGATCAGATCGTGCCGTGTGTGAAAATTGTCCTGAATATTTATATTTTATTTATTTCATTTATTTCAGATAAATTTTATATCCATATAGTTTGAGTCCAAAAGTGTAATTATTAAACCCCTTTCGTAATTCAATTATTCTTAAATACATATTTTAATTTAGTTTATGGTATATTTTCGGTATTTAGTTTCTTTTAATAAGGAAGAAAAAAATAAACTAGTAAGTTTCTGAAAATCTTCATAACGATTACTTATATTTTTTTATATGTCATTTTACAAATTAAAAAACATTATAATTGTAAATATCTAAGTCTAAAACACATTTCCTAACCCAAAAACCAAAATTTCCATCTTAAAACATATCTTAAAACAATTATAAAACATTCCTGTCATCGGCCTAGCAAAACTATATGAATTGATCACTACCGCTGTGTGTGTGACGCACACACGCACACCGCACGGTCGTGTTAACAATAAATCATATAAATGTATTTGTGATCGGATGGAGTTTAGGGATGTGTGCGTGATATCGATTACAATGACGGGCTGAGCGTTTAATTTAAATTGTAAAGTATTAACAATTTGCTTTTGGGATTTGTTAGCTTTGTATGGACATATTATTAGCTAGGTTACAACCTACATCACAGAAAAATCAGCTACAGAGATTTTTTTGATTATACACAATACAATAGAAAATTAAAAATTAATGAGTCTTATTTCGATTGACTTGTTATATAAAACTGTATAGATAAATCCTTTTAGTCGTTATTAAAAGGGATTATTTTACAGGGATTAAATTTCAAAATCTAAAGACATGTATTTTCAATTCATAATATCTAAATATACTAATATGTACCAACTTGTTCTAGTCTAATGTTTTTCCGTATAAAACATTCCAATTTAATTAAATAAAATAAAAAAAACACACACTAATCTACCAAGAGTAAAATATTAAAAATCTATCGACAGTCGATAAACGCAAGCAGGCCGGCACATCACTAGCGATCTTTGTATCGCAGCAACACTGTTACAGTGTGCATCGCATTGCATTTCTTTTCGTATTGTAATTTATTGGTCTGTAACGAACTTAATTATTGCGATTTTTGTATTAAACGATGGAAATTATTTTTAGCGAGAAGTTACCGAGAAGTGGGCTCGCAGGAATTATTAATATTTCGCATAAACTTGTGTATTTGACTCGAAACTTGATAGGGATGTATGGATATCGATGAATTGTTGTTTCGATGCAACTTTGCAGTTTTCATTGATGTTTTGGATTTTAGATATTATGCTATGCAATGCTTTGGATATTATAATTATGATACGTTCTAGTAAATAAATTACTTTACTTAAGGCCATTTATTGTACTTCTAAGTTCACTAAAATGAAAAATCTATATTAACTATTAGTCGAATTATTAACCTTACACGGCTTATTATAGTTAATTACTGAAGTCCCATGTCCCCCTGTGGGGTATGGGACAGATTAACTTCACACTCAGTAATCGATTTTTTTTTGTTTTCAGGAAATTGGGTGACAACATTATTGCACCGATATTTATATCATTCATCAGAACTGAACCTAGAGCCTCACGGTCCAACGCTGCCGCCCCAACCACTGCACCAATGTACCAAAGTGGATGCAAAACATAACCCTCATTAATCCCGCGCAGTCGGTCAACAAAACATGTGCCACATTGTGCTGTTTCTTGCACAATTATCTTTCATTTATATCACATATTATGACGGTATTTCCAACAAAAACTTATTGTGTATAATTTAATACTTATATATTGACCTTTACTTTGTTTTTTGTTATTCCGATCGATTAATTGCAAAAATGTCGGATAATTAAAACAAAACGGGGAATTTATATTACATTTTTGCTTAATTTATGATGGAAACTGTCATGATAATTTTTGCTGTCAATGTAAGTGCATTTGTTGACTTGCAAAAATAGAAACATTCTTATAATTTAAAGTGGTTACGAGGAATTGAATGATATTAGGTACTTATTAATCATAACCGACGAGGTTCCGAGGTTTGGAATTGGGGTAAAAAGTTTTATGTACTTATGTTTACAAATTGTAAACATTCTAATTGTAAATTGAGCCTAGTTTCTTACTTTGTTTAATTATTCGACAAGTTTGCACTAATCATAATAATTGATAAAAATAATTAAATCTTAATCAGCAACTAAGTTCAACAGGCTAATATGCTGAATGCTCAGACAAATATATTTCCCAGATTTTTTTTTGCGAAAGAAGTAAAAAATATTTACAAGTAAATAGCATATTTGTTTTTATTTCTAAATGTCATATCACGATCGCGACTAATTATTTAATTTAATGTTTAAATTAACATTCCTATTTTGTTCTGCATTGGATAGATTTCAATGTGATTTTAAGAAAATAGAGCAAAGGCTGACCTAAAAAAGAAAGAAGTGAAACTTCTTCGGCAAGATTCAAAGATACCAAGCCTCGTCGCCTTACTCCATCACGTGACGGTATTGCCATTACGCGACCTTGAAATTTTACTCTCAACACGCCTAAAGAAGTTTCATTTCAAAATGCTGCACGTTAGCAAGCTACTATGTAGTTATTATTCTGTGACGTTAGTCATACAGGCTCTCCAGACTCCAGTAATGATAGATCTTCATAACGTTCACTGTTCGCTACCTCAGCAGGTCTTCTTATGATGGTTTTTAATATTATTCATATTCATCGTGAACTATGAATTTTGTTTTTTATATGTTGTATAATAAATAATAATGAACAGACGACAAATTTAATAACAAAGAGCTAAAAACGGATATATTATGCATTTTACATTAATTTTTATTCCTTGACGCTTAGTAATTAAAAGTTACCTAATTAATATTTTCTCATTTCATTTTATAAATTGTTTCATTGTATTCTTTAAAAAACGTTCACCTGTCATTACAAAACACGAAGGATTTTTAATACAAAGTAATACAAATACAGTGAACGTTTCTTTACAAGAGTCAATCGGCGAAATCGAAATAGAGTCGGATTATATTATGAACTAGCGGTCCGCCCCGGCTTCGCCCGTGGTATATGTTTACGTTTTCTCTACATAAGAACCATCCTCGTACTTCAAGGAATATAATAAAAAAAGAATTATCGAAATCGGTTCAGCCGTTCTCGAGTTATGCGCTTACCAACACATTTTGCGATTCATTTTTATATATAAGATTTATTCAAACGTATGGATATTTTCCAAAGAAAATATTTCTGGTAAATATTTAAACTTAGAATTTAAATTTTTTGATTTATTAGGCAGTATTCATTCGTACAGCGTAGGTAGGTACTTTTCAACCACGTAACATTGTATAATATATCCCTACTAATATTATAAATGCGAAAGTAACTCTGTCTGTCTGCCTGTTACGCTTTCCCGCTGATTTTGATGAAATTTGGCACAGACAATCTTTAGACCCTGAGACAGAACATAGGCTACCTTTTATCAAAACACCACGCGGGCGAAGCCGCGGGCGGAAGCTGGTGAACTATAAAGCATCAGATAATACTCTTAGAAGATGCTTAAAATATCCAGAAAAAAATTGTCACTACGAATAATAATAAAAATCTCCAAATTAATAACCGGATCAAATTTCAAAACACACGGGGTGAGTAGTTCGGGACCTCATCACAAAATGGGGTCACACAGTTCAAAGTTTTTATCTATTTTGTGAAATGGCAAAAAAATTAAACGATCCTCTTTAACAGATAACCCTAAAATTGGGGTGAACGTGGGAAATGGGGTCCAAGACGCCAAGGTTAAACCATATTAAATCACTTTTTTGTGTTTATGTATAATTTATTATACTGAGATGTATCTTAAATTCAAGTTGATGATCGTGATTACATTACGCACAATTCATAAACGAAAAATGAGATGTTGCTAATGCAGACATAAGAAAAAATATTTTTGGTGACGAAAATGGGGCCTTAGACAAAGTAACAATTAAAAAACGATAACGAAGTTAGAAAAGGAAAAATGTATGGGATTGACATTAGATAGACCACGTGATCTAACGCAGCGTATGTGAATCCCATACATTTTTGCCTTTTCTAACTTCGTTATCGTTTTTTAATTGTTACTTTGTCTAAGGCCCCTGGTATGATAATTATTTTGCTTAAAGAATACCTATATTATGTCTATTTAACATCATCTGTTCTTGTAATTTATTAATTCATTATTAAACTCGTGTAAAAATCAAGATAAAAACGACTCTAAGCTTTTGCCTTACATTATTTTACTTTTCTCTTTGCAAACTATGTTTCAACATTAATAATAATTTAACTATAATTATTCAATATTGCATTAAAAATACACTTAATAAAAATCAATTAGTTCCCTATTCATCTCCAATCTACTACAAAATCTCAAGATGTAACACGACACCTTAAATCCCTCAATGGCAAATCTTTAAAAATTTCTCCAATATCAAGAAAACGCAAAAATTAGTCAATTATTGTCCAAAAGTTAACCCTTTCGATTGACCCGCGGTCGCACAAGTATTACATTACAAAAGAATTCGTAATTTCGGAATTTCTTTACAATTGTAAATAAATGACCTTGTGGGGTGAATGGTGTAATAAAAACTGTCGCCTTCTTAGGCCACAATTGTGACCCTTCGACCTTAGGTGGTCAAAAGTCCAAACGGACAAAAGGTGCTGATTGTAAGAAAAAATACAATTGTCAATGATATCGAACGGATTTGTTACGGATTACGTTTTTTGGTATAGCGTACACTATGTGCTGTAATTAAGGGTTATAAATTTTGGCTAAGTTACTATTTTTTACAAAAAGTACTTTAGGTCTTAGTAATTAGGTATATATTATTTTCTATAAAGTACAAAACAAATGTACATAATATTGTTTAAAACTAGATTAAAAAGACGTTAAATTTTTACAAAAATACAGTTCCAAAAACCGTTACCAAATCCGGAAACCTAACAAAAGTAAATGTCTATAAAAGTCTTAAATTACTGCAAACAGTTATAAATCAAACGACAGATTATCTCACGAACATCGGCTGCTTCCTAAAGGGGTGAATTCGCGAACCATTGATAGAACGGTACTACAACAGTTACGCGAAAAAAACTAAAAAATTCTAAGATATCGCATTTCGGGAATCTTGAACCGTATCTAACTCTTTCCCAGGGGTCTTAACCTCGGCGGATTTTTTGTTAAAATTGAGACACCTTTGCCATCTTTCCGCATTTTTTACAATTGATCGTTTTTTGCGGCGGGCGCAGGGCGAAGCCCTTTGTGCCCCGTGTATTATCTGCCTCGAGATTTAGCAGGTGGGTCAGATTCACCCCAGCACTGCTAGATCATTTTAATAGAAATATTTTTACTCATAATAATTCGAGTCTTGATTCGCTGAGAAAATTTAAAAATTCCACATTAACGGTTCATGTTTTTGAGAGACGCATAAAAGAGATTTAATGCATTACGCATCCGTAAAACACAGTTAGTAACAAGTAATCAGAATTAATTATGTAAGTTGAACAATCAATTAGCCGTTTCCAATAAAATACAGTCGTTTTTACAAATTAAGCATACCATTGACAACGGCATAAATTAACCGCGCTCGAGAACCATAAACAAGAATAATTGCTGGCAACATCGGAAGGTCATTTTCAAAAATCGAACGTCAAAAAAGCGCGGCATCCCGGCCGCGGACATGTCGAGGTTGGGAGCGAATTTCGGCGGAAAAGTAATGCAGCAATGATTTGAAAAAGTGTGGCCGATCGAAATAGGTATAATTACATGGAGTTAGCGGCCGGCTCGCGCCCGAATTTTCCTTAAATTACAAACGGGCAAAAAACGTGTGTTCGGAAATTTCGTCGCGTCCGGCGGTCCGCCTTCAACGCTGCACAGATATTTTGTTAGCTCGTACGTATCATATTTTGTGTTTATTTTTGCATTTCATTTTAAATTAATATGCAAGATTTACACAAAACAGTGAGAATAAATTAATATAATGTAATATACAGTACCTAGCATTGCTGTTAATGAAACTAGCATGTACTGGTACTATTTAAATTATTATGTCTTTATTACATTAGCTATGAACAAATAATAAGTCATTTCTTCGAATTTCACTCCATAAAACTAAATGGTAAACTTTTTACTTAGACTTTCCTAACTTTACGTAGTTAGTAACTAATCTTCATAGGATTCGCTACCTACACAGAAACTCTTATAGGATTAAGTTCAATCTGCAATCATATCCTCATAACTTCAATAGTTTTTATGCAAACACTATGCCAGCATTTATTTATTTATATCAAAGAAAATATTACAAATTATATCTTGTATTATTAAATATTATAAAAATAATTTATACAGTATAAACCATCTGCCACTTCTGCCAGCATCTATCCCTTTCTTATATAACACAAATATAGTCTATCTCGCTCGCTCGCTCCAAATCGCGCGTAGAAATTTTTGGCGCGCTTTTGTCAGCATATTTGTCGAACTGAGTAATGTTAGGTTTGTTAAATTTTGAAAATTAATAACGGCCGGTGGATTTTTGCGCGTCCCAAAAGTCGACGGTTTAATTAGAAATATTTGGAAATTTCGCAACTTTTTCACGAGAACGGTATGCGAGTACAATCTGTTTCGTTTGTTTGTTAGTTTCGGATTTGGGATTACTTTGTGTTTTATTTTTGGCTAATGTCAGTTAAAAAAGTGAATTGTGTGTGTGTGTTTTTTTTATTGAAATGTAATTTCACTGCAATCTTGTCTGCATCTTGATAAATTTCTGAAGTGTAACATGATAAGTAGCTACATAATAAAATTTATTTTAAAAGTCCTTTAAAAATGAAATAACGGTTTAAAATATATTTAGTTTGATATTAAACTTACGAAATTAATTAAGACTTAAGGCTGCAGTCTAGCAAAATTGCGTTTTCAACAAGTTATTTGACAATTTTTTCCCGGCTAATGAAATGATAAACTGAATTTTTTTTTCTTGTTTATCAATTAGTGTTATATACGCAATGCGCGTGAATTTTTTCACATTTATAAAGTTACTTTATGTTACCGTAATCAGGCCTTCAAGATAAGTCTCTTTCCCCCAAAATCATTTCGAGCTAAGTTTGTGCACTCACTACGTTGCAACCGATTACAATTTACACAATCTGATCAGCGCATTATTATCCTTATATAGTCGTTATTAAAAACTGCTGAATACAATTGCCGAAAAACTTATGATTTTCTTAATTAGAGCGTTATAAATTCATTAAATTTCCCATTTTTTGCCTTACAAAATCGATTGATAAATACTGCTAAAAGTTATTTTTTCCATTAATTTATTCGAGTTGGTTGAAGACCAATGAGTATTAATCCTTTAAAAAAATTTTTTTTTAATTCTTTAAATATTAAAAAAATATTTAAAATAATAAGGAAAAATCCTAGCGAATTTCTTTAGTCGCGCTCCTTGGGCCGGAGCGTTCTGACGTGTGCTCTACGCTCGATTTTCCTTCATACCGAAGTGAAAGTTGCTCTACTTCATTAAATTTAATATTTTTGTTAATTGATTATTTTTATCTTAGTTTTGTGCAAATATTCGTATTTTTAAATATTTGATTTCGATATGGAAAATAAACGAAAAAAATACGCGTGTAGATAACTACTAGAAAAAAAATTATCTTCGAACATAAAGTTAATGAAACCAAATAGATTGCAAAGGTGATTGGCAACAATTTCTTTATTTTACGGGGTGTCAGTAAAGGGATGTATATTTCTTTAAAACTAAAGTAAGCTCATAAATTTGCTTATAATATAATTTTTTTGAAGTTCCAAAAATGTTTATTTTTCGTTTGAGAAATACGAAATATAATATAAACTTGTATTGAGAACTTGAACTTCCCAAGTTCATCCGGGGAAATCCCCATACGGGGAAAATGATTTGTTTACTCCAAAATTGATCCGAGGTGTTTTAATTTTTTCTTCTAGTCATTTTCAACGTAGCGGCATGTTGTTTGATTATTAATTTTGTAACTTAAATACAGGATGTTGGTTTTATATTCTGATCTTACAGACGCGCTGACAAATTCAGTCCACCATTTCTAGTTTAGTCTACCAACTCTAAGTACCAATATTAAAACGAATGGATTATCATCACATCATCAAAATTCAGTGGGGTTGAGAACTAAACAAACAGAAGTAACAGAGACGCGAAGAATAAAAAAAGAGGACGAAAACGATAATTCGTTGATGCTTTCCCTTTTCGACGTATTGTTAGGGTACATCACCAATCTGCAAAAAACAAAACTGATGATTCCCAATTGCTGATTAAAAATGAAAAACAAATAATCGACAACAGTGGTGAAAATTTGCTGATCACAATGAAACATCCTTCAGTGGTAGCAGATTTACTCATTTAAAATGTATCGGTGAACAGCGTAAAGGAGAGGAGGACAGGAAAACATTATGAATGTGGATGGTGGATTGTATACAGGGTGTAATCGATAAGTATGTGCAGGCGATTATGACGTTATTATTGCAGGTATCAAAAAACTTAAAACTGATATCGAAATTACTTTACCTAATGAGCAAAATGACAATAATAACTTTTTAAAAGTATAACGAGAATATCTAAAAAATTTACTTTATACACTCCCATATCAAAAAGGGAAAATGGGACTAGTAGAAGTTAAATGTCTAATTCCGGCAAAAGACATGAATGCGGAAGATGCGGTTAAAAAAAAATTTAATATTTGAAATACAATGCAAAAAATAACACTTTTGTCATAGATAAGAATCATGACTATTTTTTCCAAATTCAGGGACAACTAAACGTTGCAGAAGCAGAAGTCTGCTTATTTGCTGTTTGGACTGGAGTGAATCATTCGTTAAAAATAGAATATATAAAATAGAATATATAAAAAAGTATGTAACGTTTAGGCAAAATAAAATGATGGACCATTATTGGATTTTACATAAATTGCCTACTGTCAGAATTGATTGATTCGAGACTTCAGCATTCGATGCCCATCAAGGACCCATCCTATATCATTCAAGCGATTGAAAAAAAAGAGATAAATCCAGTGCAACCGATAAAGCATCAGAATGCTAGCAAAAGATTTATTAGGTTTATCAATATAAATCTATATATTATACATAATATAATAAATCTGTAGAAGACGCGAAGACTAACATCCGCGCGGACGGAGTCGCGGGCGGAAGCTAGTCAGAAATAAATATCTTTTGTTTTCATTTGCGTATTTTTCTATTTTATAATTTTTTAACACAAACATTACATTTTTTTTATTAAATACAAAATTTGTTTATCCGTTTTATTAGTTAAACTGAACAACTTTCACTAAGAAACTTAGGTCGAAAAAAATGTATAGAGTTATGCATTTTGTATGGAAAGCTTATTTTTTTTTATATTTCGTCCAAATTTCTTTGTAAAAGTTGATCAGTTATATAAACATGAAGTTGAAGATATCAATAGAAAGTATTCGCAAATTTTGTGTACTGATAAAAAAAATCACCCGGTGTAATTTTCACGAAAATTGTTTCAAATTGTCATTTTTGGTACTTATTACGAATATTAAATTATACGAATGATTTAATTTTTAAAAATTAAGTGGAGCAACTTTCCCTTAGTACATTTGTATTATTTACATATAGGATGACAGGATGCATTTGTTTGCACTACTAGACCAAGCCCTTAAGAGAATATTTTGTTACCTACTCATATAGATACCTGCATATTGCATAATTATTAATTAATTACTTATACAAACTAATCACTAGGTGCTATAGAACTAGTGACAATGATAGACGTGGCACAGATTCTATATTTTAATAGACAAACAATTAAATAAATTACAGAAAGATCTTTGAAGCATATATTATAAATTAAAAAAAAGATAACAAATAATAATAAATTTAAAAACATATTCTCAAGATTTTTTTACGCCTTAAAAAACGTTTTGACATCTTTCAACGGAACCGCTGTAACATGACTCCGCAGTTTTGTCAAAATATTACTATGTAGCGAACACTTTTTTCTCAAAATAACCCCTTTACGCAAGATTCGTACAAAGGGTTGCAACGTTTGAGACATCTGATATTTTTTGTGATTGCAGATAAAATTATAATGATACCCCAGAAATTGCTGTGTCGATGTGACGGCTGTTTTTGTAAACTTTTTTGTTATCCAAGCTTTAAATTGTATTTCTTAGTAAAATGACAGAGTATGGATAATAATAATAAATTTATAGAGTACACTTCCTTAAATTACAATTGAATTATAGATAAAAGCATGACTCTCTATTCCGTTTCCTGTTCTAATTTGTGATTTGATAACTAGATTCTTTTTCTCACAAGTACCTAACTACGTCTCGAATATGAAACCGTTAAAATTCTTTTTTTAACTCCATAATAAACTCTACGCTTCAACCACAAACAAAATAAGAACGCTTCCCATTAGTTTATTTTGGTTAATCCACAATTTGAAGTTAGAACTCTTCCATTTTTAAACCGTTTCCAAATTCAAAAGAACTAAATCCATATTCGGGCCGCGTCGCGTTCTAAATTTAAAAACGGTTTTTTGTCAAATATGGAAGGGTTAAGTTAAAAACGTTCTATTTTCGAATTGTTAAAAACTCCACATTGTATGGAATACGTCAAAACTGTAGTTAGTACTGTATATGCAAAAACTTCAGATAAAACACAAAATTTTCTATGATTGATTTTCGAAGCTTAGCTTAACTATGTCTTTTTCGTATTATGTACCTACCTATGATGTATTTTCAAACTAACTACATATTTTATAAAAGTTTTTGCTCCTTGTTTATGTTAAAGTAAATTTGTTCTATCTTTATTTACATTACCTACATAATTATTGTGTGTTTAGTAATAAATGAACAAACCAACTTTTGTCACTTTGAATACATATATAAGTTATTGTTTTCTATTAATATTAAAAAATATTCATTCAATATTAGGTATGTGACCCGGATATGCAAGTATCCACTTTAACTACCTAATTAATATATTTACTGTATAATTTAATTCACAATAATAGTACAACAAAAGCTGAACAATCTGTATGTCTTTCCCATACTACGCGAGCATTATTCCTCTTTCAAATGATACCAAAGACACAGGAAGCGTGAGTTTTTTGTCACTTCCACATTGATTCATACTCGCCGTCTCTTTTCTTCACTTACAAATACGCTAGGTTAGAACGAGCCAGCTATACAACTCAGGTGTGTTGACAATAACAGATGTTCACGAAGATTCTTACACAATTACAATTGTATTTAATTATTTTTTTTATTTGTTATTTAAGAACGAGGTGTAGGCGTGATTAGTCAGCGGTTTGATACAATGCTACAGTCATTGAAAACAGTTATACTATTTGGTAATCATTTTTAGTTTTGATACAATGTGAAAATCAAATGTTAAATTTGAATTTGATTTGATTCGACTCGTTGTAGATGGGTGGTACCTACGAGGAAACAAGAAATAAAGAAGTAGTTGATAGTTTTAAATTTTAATATGTACTTTAATTTTCATAGTACTTATACATACCTACGATAATTTTATTTTAAATGCGTGTGCCAGTATTTTGTATTTTTATATGTATGCTCTGTTTTCATTTGTTTTCATGTCATAATCGTTGAGCCTTGAGCCGAATTTGATAAATTTTAGCAGCTTTGATTTTCTTAAATTGAACTTGAATGTAATGTAGGTATTAGTTATAGAAATGTATTTCCGTCGAAATTAGAATGAAGATAATTATTAATTACTAGCGGTCCGCCCCGGCTTCGCCCGTGGTACATATTTACGTTTTCTCTACATAAAAACCATCCTCGTACTTCAAGGAATATAATAAAAAAAGAATTATCGAGATCGGTTCAGCCGTTCTCGAGTTATGCGCTTACCAACACATTTTGCGATTCATTTTTATATATACCTAAGAAAGAAGATATACTTATTTATTACATATTTCTATAACTAAGTTTTAAGACGAAAAAATCGTTTGTTTTATAAAAACGAAAATAATAATCACCGTGATAACTATGTAGGTATTT
The DNA here is from genome assembly GCF_061535395.1 of Colias eurytheme. Lineage (NCBI taxonomy): Eukaryota > Metazoa > Arthropoda > Insecta > Lepidoptera > Pieridae > Colias > Colias eurytheme. Next base: position 7,070,069 of record NC_143003.1, on the reverse strand, counting down.
CTTGACTCTTGTAAGCACAGAAACCGCAAATAATCCCTGCAGTGTCTATAGTCTTAGTATGTTATTTAAAAAATATCCCAGTTCCTATTTTACACGAAAGTCGTATTAAACTTTATACTCTATTGAAATTCTAAATCTAACAAAAGGTCGCACACAATACATAATTTCTCATTATAACCAACATTCAATGAGAAAAAACCAAATTTGACCCAAAAAACTAAAAGGGTTAAAAGAGCGAGACAGCGAATATACTCCGTATACCAGAGAGAGATAGATATAGCCAACCCTTTCGCTACACCTGGTACTTTTTTGTTCAAAATTTAAAAAAGTGCCAAATTTCCTTTTGTTGGGGTCAATATTGATTTTTGGCACATAATAGAAGTTCGTTATCTGACAGATGAAATGGCGCCATTTTACAAATTATGAGCAATTACCGATTGTGTGAATGTGATTTAATTTTTCGTAAAAAAAAAGATTTTTAGTGTCATTTTATCATGTTTTTTTTTTTCATTACAGAGATACTTCCTATGAGGCAGTTTGGGGCATAATCCATGCTGGCCAAGTGTGGGTTGATGTCAGCGGTAAATGGTGCTACGGATAGTATGCTATTAAATCGAGAAGATAATTTAATTTTTACATCACTGTGTAATAATATAATAATCTCATCGTACTCAGCGATAGATGAAAAATTGAAAAAAATGTCATAACTCCGAAAATACGAAAAATCGCATAACATACATGGGGGTGATTCGGATAGCCCTCTAGGTCCTCTACCTCCCAGCTTCCGTTCATCACTACTTTCTGGGACACCCTGTTATAAATAAAAATGAGATAGAACCTTTTTATATTGATTAATTAATCCTATTAATATTATAAAGGCGAAAGTTTGTAAGGATGTATGGATGTATGGATGTATGGATGTTTGTTACTCTTTCACGTAAAAACTACTGAACCGATTACAATGAAATTTAACACACGTATAGAGGGTAACTTGGATTAACATATAGGATAGGTTTTATCCCGGAAATCCCACGGGAACGGGAACTATGCGGGTTTTCCTTTGAAAACGCGGGCGAAGCCGCGGGCGGAAATCTAGTACTCTATAAATTGAGAAAATGTCGTTGATTGAACTCTACCGATCATTATTTATTTTATTCGTAGGTAAACTTAACTATTTTTCAATATATTTAGGTATATATACATTTATTTATAGGTTTGAAATTGTTTCACAATTCCTTACAGACACAGTGCAGAATTTTTTTTAAAGCAGTCTTCTTGAATTAATGTTTGAGACTGATAAGTTGTTTACGAATAATCTTGAAAAAAATTTAATTACCTAATTTGAAGACAAAAGAATTTGTTCTAGCGGTACGTGATTTCACTGCATGACGACTTGCTGATAAGGGACCATTATGTTACAGGACTGCATGCTTAATGTAAATCTTTAAATTTCTCTTGTGTATGGAAAGGAAATTATTCTACGTGGGAATGCAGTAGATAAAAATATACTTGGGTTTTCTGTTTCCTACTTTGTTCTAATACGAAAGCAGCTTAAAGATTCGATGTGACAGTTAAATCTGATACATCTCATGAAGAATGAATCTTCCTTCGATTGTTTAAAGGTCGCTGACCTCAGGGAAATTACTAAACCCGCATATATCCGTCAAACTATAATAAAGAAACGTATAAAACTTTCGTTGAAAACGGAGCAACAAATAAAAATTAAACCATCTACTCTTACAAGACGATCCAGCATTAAGAAATATAAGACAATCAAATGAGCGCACAAAAACGGAGGAAAAGAGACAAAAAACGATATGGCGGATTGTTTTTAATTACCAAGTATCGGCATAAATCGAAGCCAGTCGCCGCGGGGCCGCCGGCGGAGCCGTAGAGCCGACATGCGTTGTCTTATTTTAATTTTATTTTAATTTGTTTCAATGCATTTCAATGGATTTTTTGTAATCCAATTAATTCTACTACGACATTACAAGGTGGTATGCGTGGGTCAGGGAAAGATGTGCGCGTGTTTTTGCGCATGTAATGTGAGAGCTGTTAGTAATTTAAATGGATTGAATTATTTAATATGTTTGTTTAAATGCTTATATATTATTTAAAATTATAACGCATTTAGCATGGCAAGCTTATCAAGCAAAAAGGATTAGGGCCAAATCTAAAATATAAAAAATGAGGCGGTAGTTTCATAATAAATGCATCTGTAATGTGTGAGCTGAATGAATGTGACCAACTCCTTATTTGAATAAAATGTCTAAACTCTATAGTTTAAGAAATTCTAGCACAATGATTGACTCTAGGTTATCTTCTTCTCTAATATGTTTTACTGTTGTTTTAACATTTTTGTATAAGGATCTATTTTTTACATTACTAATCTATAAATTGCAAGAAAATTCAAAGTAGAGATGCTTATTTAATGTATTCTAAATAGAAAATTAAATTTAATGATTACTCTAAGAGCCTTGTTTCTTATCTAATCTCTATAATTGGTAGTACGGAAACGTTTAAGGGCCGATTTTTCAATGCTTGGATAAAACTTATCCGTCCAATAAAATATTACACGATAATATTAAAATGTCACGTAAACTGTCAAATACGGGCAATTAGAATACGTTTTTAAAATGGTAGTTTTATACATTATTCGACGAATAAGTTTTATCCAAGCATTGAAAAATCGGCCCTAAGTCTAATAAGACGATATTTAGAATAAAACACTTTGGCGTATGAATGATTGAATGAAAAATTATTTATTGCACACAAAATACAGAATTCCTATCCTATATACTATATCCTCATTCTTATAAGCATTTTGAAAGAAACATGCAATAATTTAAATTAATTGTGTATATGTATAAGAAAATGACATGAAAAAAAACATCAATTTTAATATTTTAACCTTCAAAGTTACCAGCAAAAAAAAAAAAACATAAAAATGTAATCCGAAAGCGTCTCCACGCCACCTCTGTCTTCGATTCATAAAATTCATATGTAGGGGTGAAGGCGCGCGGATGCATTATATTTTACGTATAAATATAAACAAGAACATTGTAGTGCGTCTGTCTGTAACCGTTTGTCATTGTCCGATGTACTTGTAAAGATATCGAGTGAAATGATCCGTCCCGAGTGGGGTATGGGACATTTGGACGTTAATTAGTAGATGGACGCTAATGGAGTATGGGACATATACTTTTCTATATGTATAATATAGCTAGCTGTACCCCGCGGTTTCACCCGCATTGCTTCGCTCCCGTTGCAGTTGGTCTTAGCGTGGTGATATATAGCCTTTCCTCGATAAATGGGCTATCTAACACCGAAATAACTTTTAAAATCGGTCCAGTAGTTCCTGAGATTAGCGCGTTAAAACAAACAAACTCTTTAGCTTTGTAATATTAGTATAGATAAATAGATATAGATGTAGAATTAAACTATTTCCTGAATTATATAAAGAGGTACCTACACAGTAATGCAGGCATGACATGCGTTTAAGTGAATTGGACGACTTCGTAAGGATTCCAATAGGAATTTAGCTAAATTGGAATTAACTGACTATCATCGACGATCGTCAAAAAATCCTACTACTAATAATAGCGTGAAATTTTTCGAGCTAGTACATAGGTAGCTATGTGTGTTATTGAATAAAATAGCATTGATAGATTAGTCTGGAGCAGCAAATAGGCTACTTTGTGTACAGGTATGACAGGGATTAAGCTAGTTAGCAGTATAAACATGGTCAATCACTTTGTACCAAAAATTCTAATTAGCTCTAATACTAAAATTAGAATATAAATGTACTCGTAGCTGTCCCGGCAAATATTCTGCCTTACTCTTATCAATAGGGGTATGAAAAACACCGGAACACGAGAATTTTATATTACCTATATAAGAAGATGATAAATAAATGTTATTTTGGTACCTACTTTAATTGGTTTCGAAGTTGAAATTTCAGAATAATCTGACCTAATTCTGTCTTTAATTCGTAAATCCATACTTATATTGCGAAATTAACTCTGTCTGTCTGGCTGTTACTCAATCACACGTTAACTACTGAACCAATTTGCATGAAATTTGGTATGGAGATATTTTGATACCCGAGAAAGGACATTGGCTACTTTTTACCCCGGGAAATAGGATAGGTTTTATCCCGGAAATCCCACGGGGAACGGGAACTATGCGGGTTTTTCTTTGACTGCGCGGGCGAAGCCGCGGGTGGAAAGCTAGTAATTTATATTTTAAGAAATCGAATAAAAAATGATATCTTCTATTTGAAATGTCATCTAGTACCTACATTTGTGGTTATTAGTCATAAATCTACATTGAGGAAAAATAATGGTTAGGTACATAGCCTTAGATATCAGTAGACCGATCTTTGCGTCCATTTACAATCAAAAATAAAAAAGAACTGATACTTTTAATAATGGCATTTATAAGTGCTTTTATGTCGAACTATTTCAAAAATTATCAAAATATAGTTTTCAGTAATTTATAGATATCTAAGTATATATCGGATTCCAGGGGGCAGCGGAAAATCCACGGGCCGGAGTAACGCGGGTCTACTGTGTCTACCTGTGGTGTCTACTTAGCTGATCTATATCACACAATAATGTAAATTTCTAATATTGTAAGAACTTAAAAAAAGGTCTACTTTCGGTAATATATTATGCGAAACTGATGTCCAAGCTTAGATGCCTAGAAAAAAAAATGTATGCGTGTACTACACACGGAAGAAGTGAAACTTCTTTATGACCTTAAAAATGTCACGAGTATGGCGTAACGCAAAAATGTCACGCGTACGGCGTAACGCAAAAATGTCACGCGCACGGCGTAACGCAAAAATGTTACACTAAATCTTTGTCCAACCCCGATAAAGAAGTTTCACTTCAATTAACAGCTGATACCAGTTAGTAGTGTAGTCTAAAAAGTATACTTTTGTTCATTTATTTTATTACTAGCTGCGCCCCGCGGTTTCATCCGCGTGGCTCCGCTCCTGCTGGTCTTAGCGTGATGATATTATAGCCTTCCTCGATAAACGGACTATCTAACACCGAAAGAATTTATCAAATCGGACCAGTATAGTTCCTGAGATTAGCGCGTTCAAACAAACAAACTTTTCAGCTGTATATTAGTATAGATAACACAATACATATTATGTTTTGTCTATTTTAAACACTAATTATAAGACACAATTCAAACTAAACTGAGTGAGCGTGTCAAAAAAAGTACAGCCTACACACTCGAAAAACAACACTCCTTAACAATCGAGTAAAAACCATACAATAATCGAAAAATGAATCGGTATTTTTTGCTCATCTCGAAAACATTAAAAGCATTCAAAATGGAAATAAATCCAACCCTTTTCAAATCTTATTTAATGCGGAATTCGTAGTTTTTGAGAAATGATCAGCGACGGGGCCACAATGACGGCCTTTTTACCTTTTGGCCCTTTCGGCTTGAGACAATAGGCCGCGGGGTCGACGACCCGGGATTATAAAGTTTGGAACACCTTGTCTCAGGGCTGTCAAAGAATTGTTTTAAGGATAACTGGAGCACCGCTGGCATTGATAAGTCTAGTAAATCAAAAAAATGTGTAATGTTCGCATGTGTACATGCGATACGTACATGTGTACATGCGAACATTTCTGCAAAACGTAGCTGAGCTAGGTAATGGTGTATAAAAAGTTGTCGTAATTATTATGTTAATCTTATTTTAAAATAAATACAATACTATATTTAGTAGTAATTGTGTTTAAGTTTTTCTCTAGGCGAATCAGATTTATGTACGAATGTACTAATTTAATAAATAAACACTATAATATGCAATGCAATGAAGAAATGCGAATCAGATTTATGTATGAATATACTAAACTAACAAAAAATCCACTGTATGCACAATGAAGAATTTATAACACATATGTATAAAAGTAATTTAATTATGTTAGGTATGTAAGTTTGTTCTGATTTTTATTAAGTTTAGTAGCGAGTGACAACCCTAAGCGAGGTAGGTATAAATTATAATCCGCGCGGGCGCAGACGATGAGTTATTAAGAGTTTATGATTATTTCCACAGGACTAAGTTTTTAATATTTTACCTGAGAGTGCAAAAAGTGCTCCAGTATGTATGCGAATCTCTTAGTTAATATTATGTAAGATTATATTATGTTTGTTTATTAAGCGTGTATTTTATTGTGTAATGTGTTTAAGTTTATGGGAGTCTTAAAAAAGGTACCTTCAGATATCAAATGTATCTTAATATATTATATAAATCTCGTGTCACAATGTTTGTCCTCAATGGACTCCTAAACCACTTAACCGATTATAATAAAATTTGCACACCATGTGCAGTTCAATCCAACTTGAGAGATAGGATAGTTTTAACATGTAGGTACCACGGGCGAAGCCGGGGCGGACCGCTAGTCTTATATATATAAAATTCTCGTGTCACAATGTTAGTCTGCATACTCCTCCGAAACGGGTGGACCGATTCTCATGAAATTTTCTGTGCATATCGGGTAAGTCTGAGAATCGGCCAACATCTATTGTTCATATGTACCACGGGCGAAGCCGGGGCGGACCGCTAGTTATTATATAAGTATGCATACTACTACCCACCTTATCACTTGAACAGTGGTGTCTAAAGGAAACCAATTAAAAGAAGAGGAAAGAAGAGAATGTAAATAAAAGTAAAATAAATCATTAGAATCAATCCTTTGTTAATTTCTGTGCCCCGCTGAAGAAACCCGCATTACTCCGCTCCTATTGGTCTGACCTCACAACAGTCCAATATTTTTTTCAAATCGGACCCGTAGTTCCTGAGATTAGCGCGTTCAAACAAACAAACATACAGTAGAGTATAGATTAACATTAATTATTCTTTTTCAGATTATTTAACCTACATTGGTTTGGATATATGCATTATTATAGACTTACCACGATGAAACTGCTGGTTTCAATCAATTATTAATAATAGCTGATTTTAAAACACATTTTATAAATATAAAATTATTTATTTGAAAGAATTAAAACAATAATAACAACTTAAGTGTGAATTTATTGTTATAGAGCCTAATGACAGGTTAATTAGTAGAATGGTGAAAAAACTTTTAAAAGAGCTTTTAATTCTGTAGAAATGATCGATAATACCTAATATTATCTATTATTTACTTTATACTTGTACCTAACTAATCATGAGCACTTGCTAAAGTTCCTTGATTGAAAATTTTATAAGTTGTTATCGATTTTGTTACCTATTTGTAAAAAATTACTAAATATATATTCTAGACAACAATTTACATAGAATACTTGATTGTCCCAGCCACCATTTGCGTACGAAACTAAAAGCTTACTCGTCTAACCATATTTACTCGCATAAATTAACGCGGTTCGGCCTGTTATATTTTAACACGTTCGCTGCGAAACAGGGCTTGAAACACCCTGTCCGTGTCTCGTCGTTATAGCGGTAGGAAAAAACTTAAACTTCTCTGTCGTGCGGGAGGCATAACTTCCATCTGGTTCAGTGTAGGAAAGTGATATCTATATATCTGAGATGTGCTATTGATTCCTAGTTCAATGGTATACCGACCTTAATACCGGGTTTCTTAGACCTCGTGCCGCACTGAACAAATAAAAATTCTAACACAGTGCGGAACGAGGTTGCGAACACCTCGTACCACCGCGCACCTCGTACCGCACCCTAAGCTAGCTTCACGCGGTTAGTGTTGTGCAACGCATTCGAGACTATTTGTGGAACAACTTATTGAAGCTTTTACAAAGGACTTGAATGTGGATACAGGTACCTAATTTTCAAACTACTCGTTATAATAAATATCGTTAATAGAAACGTGAATGTGACATGTTGAGTAACTTTCTTCAAATAGGTTGATAATCATGATTATGTACTATTAGTGTGTTTGTTCATTGAATCAACTAGCGGCAAATCCAAAACACCCGGCAATCGGTGTATGGCTCATCAAAATTTAACTCTTGCCCAAGTCAACAAGCCAACAAACAAGTCACATCATCTCTTAAAGGGATCAAAGAAGAGGAGATGTGTAGGATGTTACGAAAAACTCCGCATCTTCTTAACAAGTCGTGAGGCCGACAAAAAAAGTAAAGGAAATTCTCACAGAATGCACTGGTTGCAAACAATATTCTGGTTTGGCCTGTTTTAATAAAAAACATCCATAAGTTTGATAAATAAATACAATTAAATAAAATCGATATTTCTTTTCCCATCACTAAATTATATGAAAAACTGCTATTGTTCAGTGCGGTATGGGGTACATCAGACCCCACATTTTATTTTACCCATAGAATCTAAACTAACTAATCTAACCACGGGCGGCGGTAGATTTAGGTTAATGAACTCATTGTTAATAATAATCACGACAAAAGCCGCACACTTTGTCTTATTTGGCGCCAAAAAAAGGATTTTGGTCTCCTACGGGCGGTGGGGTTTAATATGCCTCGTGCCGCCACAATGTCTGGTATAGGACAAGGTTTAAAACGACCCGTAACGCAGTAATGGAAAGTACAGATATATCTGTGCCGCAGCGAACGTGTTAATTGATAGATAATTAGTTCCAAAGCAACAGGCGATCAAATCGACCAATATAGTAAGTTTTCCGTTAAACTAAGTAAGTATGTTTATAAGAACTGCCGCGTACTTTTTCTGCTAAAATTGGAAATCCACTCTTTGAAGTCGCCACCGGTGCGTAATTAAATAAATACAAACATGCAAATGAAACTAGTGAGTTTAAAACATTAATTAATTAAACTGGTTATCAATAAAACGAGAATTTACAGCAATTAGCATATGTCGAGATATTATTCTGATACATGCGTGTACGTTGATTTAGAAGTTGCAGTATAATATGGGAACATACGGATTCTTTAGTATTGTATTGTTTGTTTTTTATTATTTAGATTTATTGTTTTTAATGACTGTAAAGTAGTATTCCAGTTAGTCATATTCTTTCCATTTTTGATGATTAATAAAATTGTAACTAACAATCGGTGGTATACGTGTCTAAGTGATGATGTTTGTTGCACTTATCAGAATTACAACGCGAACGGATTGAGTTGAAATTTTGAATGCATATATTGAAGCTTTCAGTGTTATAGGTACCATATTGTAAGCGAAGACAAACTGGCACCTTTTATATATGCTATATAGGTATGCTATACGTAATGTAGGTAAGGTACCTACATTGCTTCAGTACTAAGTATACTTAAATAGTTTATTTATTCAATTTATAGATAACTTTTACTAAATACTTCGTCATCTAACCACTCTTAACTCATGTTACATCCATAATAACACAATTCATAATATGTAGATATAAATTCGTGTAGATTGTAGAATCTACACGAATTTAATCAATTCTCTAAAAAACGTTCAACAAGCCACGTTGGAATCGAGCGATTTTCATTAAACACGAATAGCAGAAACAATGAGGTCTATCAAGCGACGCCGCGGGGCGGGCACAGTGCACTAAACAACACAGAACGTGACTCAGCACAAACCACTTATTCAAAACTCAGACATATTTTAAAATATGAAATCCTCAAGACTGGTTATTTTTATTGTGTAGAGTTGAGTGAAATGACGCGGCGGAATCGATTTTATTTTTGTTGCTCTTCATCGACTATTTGTTGATATCGGAAATTATCAGGCTCGTACGTTTCGATGGTTTAAGGTTTTATGTTTATGTCTTCGTGCACGACGACGGGTTGTTTATCGAAGCGTTCTAGGATTAAAATTGTATGGAGTCTAATTGGAAAGAATTACAACTAGAAGGCACTTTTGGCAAGCATTGTAAATGATTAATTTATTATGGGGTATAAGTAATGTCTAGTGTATAAAAAAAGTAATTCTAAATATCGGGTATTCGACGTGAAAATAAGATGCCACACTTCCTGTTCCCTTTACCTGTCTGACGGATATTTAAAAGTAAAAGAATTGAGGTAAAAAGTGGTAATAGATACAGATACTTACTTTGTTCGCATAAAAACTGGCATCGTAACCATTCACGAGTACCTATTTTAAAATCAATAAAAAAGAATTAAATATAGGTAGGTACTTTGTTATAAGAAAGTGAGGCATTATCTATAAAAAAAAATCTGTTTAGATAATTGATTCAAGTATTTTATTTTGCGTAGATTAATAATAAAAAATTCAAATAGTAATAAGTACCTACCGACCTTAATGTGAAATCTTCTTGTAAAGATTACGGTACTTTCTAGGTAAGAAATTAATATGTATTTTCTTCAAAAGTGGTTAGTAACATCGAAGGAATTAAGAATCATAATATGAGATATCGTTTACAATAAAAACCAATCTAGTAATCTATATACACTCTACGTTCATAGATTTATCAAGAACAAAGGAAAGAAACAATAAAATATAATAGAAATTTTAAGATTATAAACAATCGTAGTGTAGGAAAAAGCTTAATACGTTGAAGGACAACCTCTTAAGTTTGGTGTTGTGTGGATACGCCGTTATTTTTATATAAATATAAATTATAATTTAATTAGACTTAGATATTTTATTGGTAGGTATCAATGAAGAAGAGGGTATAAGATTAAAAATATGTAAATCTTATTGTTACAGATATTTGAGTATATAGACTACCTTTTATCACGGTTAAACATCTCATTCCCATAGGGCTTTCTTTTAACTACGCGGACAAAGCCGCGGGCTTTTAGAACAATTTGTTGCTATTGTGACAACTCATTAATTATAAATTATTAAAATCTATTTATAATATAATTTGTCGTTATCTCTAAGCTAACGTTTTCGTCAGCAAAGCGTTGTCTTGATCCGTGTTTAAAATATAGATATAGGACTAATTTGCCAGAAATATAATAAGCAATAAGCTTAGCCAATAATAATCTAAGTAACTTTCATCAATTTATCATGAAAAGAAGCAGTGTCATAAAGCTAGAGATCTTAACCCAACATTATACCAAAAACAAGCTAAAACAAATGTCGCATCCACAATTCACTGCCGTCAACAAGAATGGAAGAATCGAGTTAAATTCAAAAACGGGATGATTTTTAAAAAATGTATTCGAGTGAGCGCGTTCATTTATAATGAGAAACCGAACTGACTGGAAAAAAAACGTACAAGCATACCCTTTTCGAGTTTACGAAAACGATACAGTGATAAATTTGAAATATGGAATGAGATGTGATACTTTTTATTCTTGCATCCAACGGTTTTTGTGTCCATTTTTTAATTTCTCTTAATGGCCCTTTGAACACTTTAGGGTCGAATCCTTGCTACCGTTTTATGGGCTATTAATTTTAGAAGTGTTTTTGGTTCGGTCAAAGTAATAGTACTTTTGTATATAGATTTTGTTTATTAAGTTAATGTTAATGCAGATGCTTGAACTTTAAACATTGAGTGTATTTTTAGTGTGTTTATAATGTGGTGGTGGGGTTTAAATTTGAATAAGGGTATTTCAGTGATTAAAGTTTCTACTTATGATCATAATCTTTTCGATCAGTCATTGTACATAGACCGGTTTTTTATTATGCAATAAAAAATTTGGAGATAAGAATCTCATAGGTAGAATTGTATCTATTTGTGCCTAGTAAGTCTAGGTATATTTTTTGTCAGCGCTGGGGATCGAACCCGTGATCTTTCGAACTTTGAATTTAACGTCAATCAATGTAACCAGAAGGCAGTTATTAAAATAAGAGATTGTAATAAATTATGAAACGCAAGTAGTTTCTTTTTATAAGATTATAGACTGGTAAAGAAAAGTAAGATTTCACAATTTTATTCTATACTATCTGACTGCGAAATAGTTATTGTGAACCAGTTTTTTAGCTATACAAAAGCTCTGTCATGTTTTATATTAGACAATAGAGTATGTGTCATAAATTTAGAGTAAGTACATATTATACATATTATGTATCTAAAATATGAATGTTATCGAGTTCAGAAAACTTCTTTTACAGTAATTATATCTTATGCAATTGGATCTAATATCAAGAATTGATTATTTTTGTACAGAAAGTAAATAGTCTAAATATTGAATTTAAAACCTCATGTGCGATATAGCCTCACTATTCAAATGTTAACTTATAAAAAAGCTTTACTGAAGTTTCTCAAGGAAGCAGTAAATAAAACACAATTATATTTTTAAGTATACATATTTATTTATAAATTATGCGGTCACATGATATAAATTAATTTATTTACAATTAAATAGTACAAAGTAAAAAATAGACATATCGATGTTTCCTCTGACCGGGTCGACCACACCCCGCGGTGGCAGCGGAGTGCAGGCAAAGGGTCGCAGGTTCGAACATCAACACTTGCATTTATTAATTTCAAGCTTAAATCTTCAGAAGCGAATTCTGTTAGACGAGGACGATAAATAAATAAACATTTAGTGACTAGAGCGAAACGCGAATTCCGAACGTCGTCTCACAATATGCATTCGATAGGGTATAACACTTAAATTACTTAATAAATTAATAAATAATAGATATATTTGATATATTTTAAATTAATAAATAAACGAATCCCTCGACTCCGTATTCTATAGTCGTTACGATCATTCAAATTAAATTTTCGATAGCAAAAAACTTTGGGGTGTCTCAAGGTGTTTCGCTGGGTCCATTGTTATTCGTATTGTATGTCGATCAGTTGTCGACGACGTTAAGGCAGAAAGCAGCAAGGGCATCTCCCTTGGAGCCAGCTGCGCGTGCGCAGTACTGGCCGCAGTCGTCTGTAGAGGCGCTTGCGATCTCAAGCTTGTATTTGGAACTGCCTTCCATAGTGAACCTGTAGCGGGTGGACGATTCGTCGATCGGCTTGCCGTCCTTCAACCATTGGAGCTGGAGTGGTGGCTGTGGAATGGAATTTACGTGTTAAGTATGCGTGTACTAGTGTACATACGTAAGAAGTGAAACTTCTTTATAACCTTATTTTTCAAAAAATAATTTACTATATGCATCTTGACAGAAATACGTCGAATCACGCGTGGTAGGATAAGAAAAAGATGTCGCGTAACGGAAAAATGTTACACTCAATTTTTGTCCAACCCAAAGAAGTTTCACTTCAAAAAAGCTTACTCCTGTGATACATAGGTCTCTTATTTATTTATACGATAATTCACATTCACAGGAATAAAATAAATCAATCTAGCTTTTTTGGTTGAACAAAAACTAAAATGTTAACAGAATAATATTCATTCATTGTAACTGTAAGTGACATAGAAATACGATATTTTTGCGCTACATAATCTTCTCTATTTTCAAACGAACTATTTAACCTGCAGCTGCAGTAAACACAACAGGTTTACCAGCGACACCTATTTCTTTATTTCCATCACCACAACACTCATCACTACATCATCATCACCTTATCCAGCTATAGTAAACACAACAGGTTCATCATTGACACTTATTTCTTTATTTCCATCATCACAACACTCATCACTACATCATCATCATCACCTTATCCAGCTCCGCGGTGAACACGGCCGGTTCCCCGGTCACCACGGTGGCGGATCCTGGGAACATCTTGTACTGCGGCAACACTTGCGTCTCCCCACTGACCGTCACCACGAGGGTGCAGGAGGAAAACGATTCACCCGCGTCGTTGAACGCCTCGCACGTGTACACGCCTGGTGGTGAAATTGATGATGAGTTAAAAAAAGTAAAAAACAAACTTGGGAAGTGCCTAGACACACCCGGATCTCTATGAGAGAAATACAGAAAGAAAAACACGCGTACGGCTTTATAGCAAAAACTTTCGTTACAATTTTGTCTTAATTCTGTATATTCGCCGAACTTCGTTTCAATAAAAAAAATACTGATAAAAATAGGTAACTTTTCAATTTCTCGGGCAGCAATTTGAGAAAGCATTTTCATTAATAAAAAATAATTAAAAGAATAAAAAAAATTAAAGCAGACTGGACTTAGGTCTTGTTTTTACTTGAACATCCTTAAAACATAGTTTAAAATTTCTATCCACGCTTATCATTTATTATATTATAATTTACATCTATTTAACTGTTCTTTAGTTTGTATGCACAAATACCTCCCATATTCTATCATTCCTAACAAACTGTATCTATGATCTCCATCCATTTCCTGTTACAAAACTAATAATAATTTGAGTGTTTTGTAGAAAAATGTTGGAAAGCAAACTAAGATCTTTCTCCATTATTTATTTCAAAAGATTCTGAAAGCTTACCAGCATCTTCAGGGAATATCTCAGCGATATGTAACTTGTGTATATTAGCCTCGCTCGAGTACTGGAAGTCCTTCGACGGTTTGATTTCCTTGTTGTTGTGAAGCCAGACCACGTCGAACCTTTCGGCGCCGGTTATCCTGAATAATAAAATTAATAAATAAATCCACCCCAGGCTCCCAAGATAGTAAAAACAGCATTTAACGTTATGAAATAAGTCCAAAGATTATCAATCATAATTTGGACTAAATAAGTCCAATAAATGTCTAAATAAGTCCAAAGTGTATCAATCATAATTTAACACATTTAATTGCAAATAAGCGAATAGAAAAAGGTGCGAAGCTGTCTTACTTGCTTCACAATGTCTCTTATTTATTTTTATCATGTAAAATATTGATGCAAGTAGGTAAATTTTTAATTTTCCATATGTAAAAAACAAAGTAATCCAACCTACTTAACTTATTTTTAATATTTTAAATATTTAAGAAGAGCTAATTAAAATTGTCAAGAATCACATGGCCTATTTTCCTGGACTGGCCATGATCTGAAATTCAACCAGCCTTTTCCACGCTACAGACAGACACACACACAAATCTCACCTGCAGGACAGTGTGACAGCGTCGCCATCGTTCACAATCTGCGACACGGCGTGGTCCACGATCCTTGGCGGCTTGTCGCCCAACTTGGCGCTTGCTGCACTGTCTGCTGCTGCTGAAGGGCGAAAATTGTATTAAAATGAGTTATTGACGTGACAACGTCTTATAATTCGATAGAGCCGGCTGCACGCACGAAAAAACATGACTCATGCGGCGTTACCTCGCTCTGAGGCGTTCCGTTAGGTTTGAAGTGCAAGCGAGAGCGCGGAACGAGCGACAAAGAAGCACAATCGGCCGTTGTCACGTTCAACTATCGTCAGTAAACCGACTTTACAGACAACCAATTTTTTTTAGGTATAAATTGTAATTAGATTGGAATTAGAACTGCCTGTCTTGTCGAAACAAAGATATCAAAATATGCCCGGAAAGTATATTATCAAAACCTTTTACCACGTAGTGCAATAAAACAAGGCTGTAATTACTTTATTCTGATAAAATAACTAAAAGCAAACTTCTTATCCAATTTATTTCTGAATTCTGAATATTTATTTGCCACATTTTCCTTGCGAAAAATCAATTCCTACCCAAAAAACCATAATAATTCATAATCCTACCTTTAACAGAGACTTTGCACTTGGTCTCCATCTCCCCCTGGCTGTTGATCGCCTTCAGTGAATACACTCCTTCATCTTCAGGGAACACCTCATTGATGGCCAGGGACGCTACTCCATTCTTGTATTTGAGGTCTACCACCTGAACAAAATATTTACAATTCAATATACAGAGAAAACCTCAGAAAAAGCATATCATGGAAGTTTTTCCAAAAATCCTACTAATTTTATAAATGCGAAAGATCGTGAGGATGGTTTGATGTTTGTTCCTCTTTCACGCAAATACTACTGAACCGATTGCGAAATTTGGTATGTAGGTAGCTGAACCCCTAGAATAAGACATAGGCAAGTTTTGAAGTGAAAACTTCTTTAGCGGCGTTGAGCACTTTTTCTGTAATGGGTATAAAATCTTAAACTCGCGTCAGGACACGTGACCTGATCGAAAAAGCGTAAGACGGATACCATTCCAAAAAATCAAACATGCTCAACGTTAATAATCAAGTTTTCACTTCTGCCGGCACTCCCGGAGTGCAACCCGTCTTTTTCTTTGAAAACGTGGAAAACGTGGGCGAAGCCGAGGACGGAAATCTAGTACTAAATACGTACCTCAGAAGAGTGTAGAGGCTGTCCATCCTTGAACCACTCGACCCTGGGGTCAGGGTCGCCCCGTACTGCTGCAGACAGCAGCAGGGGAGCTCCATCTCTTGCGGCACAAGTGTCTGGCAGAGCCCGTGCGAACGATGGCGCGCACATTGACGAGTCTGCTGCTGGTACTGTAGAGATAGAGATGTTTAGTGGACAATAATAAATAAATAATAAATATTTCAGGAAAATTTTCACACACGGCACGATCTGATCCCATACTAAGCTTTCGCTTGTGTTATGGAAACCAGATGGCTGATAAACATACATATATAATTTTTAATAAATACTTATATAGATAATTAACACCCAGACACAGTGCAAACATCTATGTTCATCACACAAATATTTGCCCCGGGTGGGAATCGAACCCACGATATCTGGCTTTGAAGGCAGGGCCACTACCAACTTAGCCAAACGGTCAGTCTTTCTGAAAAGAGAAAGAGTTGTGATTTTGAACCAAAAAGGAAAAAGCAGAACCCTTGTAGAATCACTATGTTGTCGCAAACGTCAAAGCAACGTCTTGTAGCACAGAATCACAAATAAAGGAAAAATTGCTACAAGTATAAATTTTAAGATGTAAAATGAAATTTTATCCCCTCTAGAACACAGTTCTGAAATGTTATATTGTCAATCTATATATTGTAATGCAGTCTCATTATTGAACGAATATAACCTCAAATCTTCGAGATAAACAGTCACCAAATCGGTACAATATTTTCAACGCAAAAAAGGCAATAAACTTCACTTTACACAATTCAAATAAGAACAAAATAGATATCTTTGAATTGAACTCAAAAAAAGTAAAAGCATTATAAAAGCTGAAAAAAGAGCGTGTGTGCCGAGCACACGTGTCGGAAGTGAAACTTCTTTGGCAAGATTCAAAGATACCAAAATCATCGTCTTACTCCATGACGTCACGATATATTGCCTTGACGCGACCTTTAAATTTTACTCATAATGCGCCTTAAGAAGTTTCACTTCAAAAATCGCTCGACGTTTTATTATTTATTTACTTATTAACTAATTATTATTATTATTTATTTATTAAGCTATTGCATAGCTTCTATCGCGGGCCTTGAGCGCGGGGACCGAATCCAGAAATTCCGTAACGAAAAAACCTCACGCTCCCCACGGGGACGGGCGCGGAGGTGTGGCTTGAAGGCATAGCATGCAATAGCTTTACCGCGGCAGTCCCCGAGTGCCACACGTCTTTTTTATTTATTAACTAATTATTATTATAATTATTATTTATTTATTAACTAATGTGTACTTACAAACTAGCTCTTTAGTAGCGCTCCTGGATCTAGATGAAGTCGAGTCTGAGTCTCCGAGTTTAGATCCATATTTCTTCTTGCCTGCTTCTACTGAAGTTTGCGGCGAATATTTCGGCCTTTGTACCGTGCTCGATTTACTTGGCGGGTCGATTGTGACCTGTTGTTTATTCATTTATTAATGAATTATTAAATAACTAACAAGACAGACGTACTGGACTTTGCAAATGTACAGGTTTATTTATTTATTTATTTATTTATTATTATTGCTATATATAGCTGACACGATAGATGTACTTGAAAGTTAAATGGCCGTTAAGTTTTCTATGTATTTAAAAAAATGCTGTAAATCTTAATATTATTTGATCCATCTCATGAGCAAAGCAAATACAACAAAAAAGATGACATGAATAGAAATTAATAGGACACTATTTTGTATATAAATTTGAGCCCATTTTTCAATGCTTGGATAAAACTTATTCGTCGAATAATGTATAAAACTACCATTTTAAAAACGTATTCTAATTGCCCGTATTTGACAGTTTACGTGACATTTTAATATTATCGTGTAATACTTTATTGGATGAATAAGTTTTATCCAAGCATTGAAAAATCGGCCCTTAATTGGACACTATTAATTTAATTTAATAAGAGATGTGAACTAAAAATACGCTCTCACACTAATGTTTTAGTAAATAATAACGATCAGTAATTTCAGTTACTACAGCGAATTGCCATATCAAATAATTTTTCAAATTTAAATAATTTTACATGAAAAACCTATAAATCTTGGTAAATACTATTTAGTTTATAACATACTAATATAAAACATTTATATAAAAGTATTATTTAGTTATTTTATAAAGAATAGAAAAAATTCGATCACTCAGCGGGACTCGAACCCGCATCCTTCGCGCCATTCCGGGGCGGATGCCTGACCAACTCAGCCACTCGTGACCCGCCAGAGCAATCGAATTTATTCTATTCTTTCAGTTTTATGTGTCTGAAGGGACACACCGCGCGCCATCTATAATTGAGATGATTAACATTATTTTTATTTAGTTTATTTTACCTTAGTCTTAGTAATGATGGGTGTAGGCGCCGGTTTGAGCGGCTTCTCAATGTATCGCCTTTCGCCCGAGTGGAGGAAATTGTGCGCCAGCGCAGCTTGCTCTGCGCTTACCACCTCGCCTGCACATTTGGAATTTTTTTGTGTAGAATCAAGTTTATAATAGATTGAAAAATTAAAATAGGATACTAAAATGTTTAGATATTTTATGTCTTGAAATGAACAAATTTTTTTTATATTATTTACAAAATTTTTACAATATTTTCTGACTAGTGGTCCGCCCCGGCTTGCCCGTGGTACATATTTCGCAATAAAAGGTAGCCTATGTCCTTTCTCGGGTATCAAAATATCTCCATACCAAATTTCATGCAAATTGGTTCAGTAGTTTAGGCGTGATTGAGTAACAGACAGACAGACAGAGTTACTTTCGCATTTATAATATTAGTATAGTATGGATTAAACAGGAATTAAATTTTAACAATACCCATATCAAGAATTTTATTTAACGTTAAAACTTTATGTGTCCAATTTTTTAAGGAAGTGACATAATCATTTCAGAATTTCGATATTAAACAAATCAGCATTTTTTTTTAATTTCACAACATTCATACCACACCCCCAATTTGAATAAAATATTTTTAATAAAATAAAATAGACACTTAAAAACCCAACCTCAAAATATTTTTTTCACACAAGAGTTTTACAAATGGTTTTATGAAATGGAAATTGGACAGCCTAAACTAAAAAAAAAAAAATCTCTAAAAGTGGGTAGTTTGATATTTACCTTCAACAATAACAACGCACGAGGTCTCATCCGTGCCGTGCACGTTGGTGGCGACGCACGAGTACTTGCCGCTGTCCTCGGGCCGGCAGTCGATGATCTCCATTGTCACTACACCGTCCGAGTTCGTCATCGCGTAGTCGTACTTGGACAGTTCTCGTTTGTCCTTGTACCTGGATTGGTAATATAAGGTTAATATAATGACGTCAGACGTCAATTTTGATTTAATATTTTTGTGGATAAATAGCTCTTTCGACAGCAACAATGGCAACTATAAATATAATTGCCAAAAAATTTTTATTGGCATTTAATTTTTAAATGGCAACTATAAATCAAACTGCTATCAACCCTGATGTATAAGAATTGTTCACAAACCGGTGTCTATCCCGTAATGTATAACAATACTTCTCAAACTGTTATTTATCCCGCAATGTATAACAATACTTCTCAAACTGTTATTTATCCCGTAATGTATAACAATATTTCTCAAATTGCTATCTACCCCGTAATGTACAACAATACTTCTCAAACTGCTATCTACCCCGTAATGTATAACAATACTTCTCAAACTGCTATCTATCACGTAATATATAACAATACTTCTCAAATTGCTATCTACCCCGTAATGTATAACAATACTTCTCAAATTGCTATCTACCCCGTAATGTATAACAATACTTCTCAAACTGCTATCTACCCCGTAATGTATAACAATACTTCTCAAACTGTATAAAATTCCGCCTTCCTTTGAATCGTGGCGAATTCGTACGGATCGTGCCTTAGTGTTTAGATGTTGTTTATACGACGTTTAACCCAACTACCCTCGCCTTGTTAATAATCGGTGACTGGCTGTGATTTGTTATCAATTGACTACATTAATTAGGCCGTTGTGTAGAATCACAGTATATTTTTATTACATTTAAACTAACATTTAATTCAGCTTCCTGTACATTTTTAAAAGTATGTAAAGGATGTAAAATATAAATGCAATTTGAATTTGTAGCAAATTTTGTGAAACTGTGCGCATGTTGAATCTCTGCGTGCGCGCAGTTTAAAATGTCAATAAATTAGTTTCGCAATGCGTAGCATTATAACGATTACGATGGTTGAAGTCTACGACGAGTATTTTGGCAGTTTTGTTTCACTTGAAGGCGTGATCAACACTCCTGCGTAAGCAGGAGTGTTAATCGCACTTTTTTATACAGTTTAGTGAAGAACACACTTTACTATTACTTAAGTATGTTTGTTCTTTGTCTTATTATATTATGGTAATGGTTACAATAAATGCTATTTTGATTTGACTTGACGTTTTCTCCGGATAAATGACACTCTCGCTGTTCTTCTGCCCGCAACTTGTGTGGGGCTGCCTCTACCATTCCCACCACTGCTCCCACTGGCTCTACACTTCCCTCTCCCACACCCACGCCCACCCCCACTCACCACTTGACGCTGGGCGGCGGCTTGCCACTCAGACAGCAGAGCAGCTTGCAGGTGTCGCGCGCCTGCATGACGCGCGGCCGCAGCTGGAACGTGAAGGCCGGCGCCGTCTCGCTGCTCTCCTGCCAGAACGTGTACGGGGCCGGCTCGCGGCGCCGCGGGGCTTCCTCCACGTGCTGCCGCTGGACCTTCGGTACCGCTACAAGGGATACAGAAGAATAGGTCACTTCAATTCGTGTGAAAACGAACGAAAACTGAAAGATCTATCCTTAAAATCAGGCAAGATCACAGCCAAATTACTAAACAATCGAAAATGTAATGAAACTCGTGTCTATCCCGAATTTCGGGTATAAGAATAGTTCACAAACTGGTGTGTATTCCGTAATGTATAACAATACTTCTCAAACTGTTATTTATCCCGTAATGTATAACAATACTTCTCAAACTGTTATTTATCCCGTAATGTATAACAATACTTCTCAAACTGTTATTTATCCCGTAATGTATAACAATACTTCTCAAACTATTATTTATCCCGTAATGTATAACAATACTTCTCAAACTGTTATTTATCCCGTAATGTATAACAATACTTCTCAAACTGTTATTTATCCCGTAATGTATAACAATACTTCTCAAACTGTTATTTATCCCGTAATGTATAACAATACTTCTCAAACTGTTATTTATCCCGTAATGTACATAACAATACTTATTCTCAAACTGTTATTTATCCCGTAATGTATAACAATACTTCTCAAACTGTAATTTATCCCGTAATGTATAAGAACAGTTCTCAAAATGCTCTCATAATTCATAAGAATCACAATCTGCTATGTATTTCACATACCTATAAAAAGAGCGTGTGTGTCGAGCACACGTCAGAAGTGAAACTTCTTCGGCAAGATTCAAAGATACAAAAATCGTCACCTTACTCCATGACGTGACGGTATTGCCATGACGCAATTTTGAAATTTTATTGTCAACACTGCTTATCCACCCTGTTACTTAAAAGTATGGTAACCAAATTGCTATCTACCCGGTTATATTTAAGGAAAGATACCAAGCAATCTTCTAATATTTTGTCCAATTACTGATTAATTTATAGTTTATTTTCTATACCATCTCAACCAATCTCAATACAAAGCAAAATAAACTCACGTTGTACATTCAAGAAGACCACTTCCTCTCTGAAACCGTAGTGGTTCTCAGCGCGGATGATGTATTCGCCGCGGTCCTCTAACTTGGCGCGGTTGATGATGAAGTAGTAGTCATCACCGGCGTACCTGTGGATGGAGTTTGTATTAAAAAAAATGTCTTGGTCTGGTAGGACACAGAAGGCTGATCACCTACTCGTCCCTAAAGAAAATAGATCAGTGAAACAGATGTATAATGCATCTGCCCTTACCCCACTTGGGGACATGGGACTACACAAGGATATTGTTGATGCTGGTCCTTCGAGCCGGATCATTTCGATCTTAAGGTGTAGACTTAACTACCAATAGAATATCGTAGTTCACAGTTGCTTTGCGACTAAATTAATTATCTTGTTCTGTCTGTTCCTTCGAGCCCGAAATAACTGACCTACTAGGTTAAGATCTATAAACGACACACACAATCAATTTTTCACGTTTATTTTGCGAGCAACTGAATTATGAGCTTATTATGTCCTCTTATTCCCGGTCAGTTTACGCTGTGAATTGAACTGACTGTCAAAACTCAGCTGACTGTACATTAGTAGAAGAAAACAATGGCTATAATATAAGATGTACATTTTAAACAGTATAGACGTAGAAACAGCACACTAACCTCTTCATATACTTAACAGACTGTCTCAACTCTCTGTTATTATGCGACCAGATGAATTATTACTATTATTTTGTTAGATCTGGTCCTTCGAGTCGGATCTATCTATCTTATACATACATACAGGCTAATGTACTTACCTCTTCATATACTTAACAGACTGTCTCAACTCTCTGTTATTATGCGACCACGTGACGGTTGGCGCTGCACATGCAATGATGCGGCAGTACAGCTTCACAGACTGGCCCTCGTAGCAGAACGCTGATTGGGGCTTGATCACGAACCGCGGGGCCGCTTGGCGACGGTCTGCGGGTGGACAGATAGACAGATTATTGATGTGTCCGACAGGCGAGGCAGTATTGTAAGGATTTGTCGTATTTTTCCCGTTTGGGTGTTTTATCTATACTAATATTATAAAGAGGAAAGGTTTGTATGTATGTATGTATATTTTAAAAAGCGACCACTATAAAATAATACAAAAGAATTCTGGATACATTTAGTTACACATTAGTTATTACAAACAGCATGTTGACTAATAATATTTGGATCCGTATAGCATTTTATAACCATACGATATTGAACTGTATAAAAAATCAATATTATAAAATATAAACAGTCAATAATTTTCATCAATAAGTTTTATCCTTGCTTATACTTTCAGTTTATTCTTACATTACTGAGAAATAAATATAAATAAATAGCACGTACCGAATTGTCCGTCATAGATCTTCCATTTCTCAATGAGAAGTTTACGCAGCGAGCTGTACTCGCTTATCCTGCCGATCGGCAGCACGAATGATGACCAGTTCTGAAAATTATGTGAAGATTAGTACATATCTTCCATAAGAAAATGTGGATAGCAATAAATAATAAGATTTTTTTTTAATTTCGATACTCTAATTTATAAAAATATTCAAGTCAGGTAAGTCAATGTGTGATCAAAATACAAAGACATTAGAGCAAATGTGAAATAGCTACCTTATATTCCATACAAGAAAAGGAAAAGAAGAAAACTATCAGAGAACGATGTGTGTCAGAAGTGAAACTTCTTTGTCAAAATTCAGCGAGAGAGAGGGTATTACATAGAAAGAAGTTAGTAATGTAAAAGAGAATACAGCGGGTACGTAGACAACAATATATTTTTTACAATAAATGAAACATACCTGGTATTTAGCCCTTAGTCTATCCCTGAGCGCCTCCAAGCGAGCCGCAGCGATAGTTGTGCGACTAGCAACGTCGCCCGCCAACCAGCGGTGCGCTAGGCATTCGTGTGCTGTCATACGTTTTCTTGAAGAAAAAATTGATATTTAGAGGAAAATATTATGTTTACTAAGATCCGTAGAGGGAAGGGCAGAAGCTTTTTGAAAATGGACATGGAATTGTAAGACAAAACAAATGTTGTCTCCGTTTCAGAGATTGAAAATATTTTATGTACGCAGAAATTCAATAATTTATGGTAAAACGTTTGAAGAAAAACAATTTATCAATAATTCTGCAGGAAACTGGTTAAATGTAACCGCTCTGCGAGCGAGAATATTATTTCAATATGCATTAACTATTAAGCCAACTCTCACACGACATTTCTAACAACATGTCGATTCAAATTCGTTGTTTACCATGAATTGGCTTATTAGTAGAAACTAACCATTCTTTAATATGTCAGATAAAAATTCCACCAACATTTATAAGGGTATAAGTTTGGCATTAGACTTTTTCCGATAAACTTTTAACATAGAGCTTATCAAAATAAAAGAAAGTGCCCAAAAATCCACTTACTCCTTATTCTTAACCAGCAGGCGTCTGATAAAGTCCTTAGCATCATCAGACACATGCTGGAAGGCCTCCTCGTCGAACTCCCAGTCGCAAGCCTTGACGTTCTTGAGGGTTTCTATGTCGTTGTTACCCGCGAACGGTGATAGCCCGGATAGTCTGGAATTGATGAAGAGAATTTGATGAAATATGTTTAAAACTGTAGTACAGATCTGTTCCTAGGAAGAAAGGCGTATCTAACAAAAACTAAAAACTGAGAAATAAATATTTTGCGCTAAATAAAATTTTAAAATGCTATATGCGAATTAAAACAGCCCATTTATAAATCAAATAAATAAAAAATAATAATTGGTTTATAAATTTTAAATATGAGGATTTCAGTCGAGAAGCATTTGTTTTTTTTTAATCCAGTCAATTTGAACCAAGGTACTTAGCGACATGAAAATATTAACTCATCTATTGAGTACCTTTAAGAATTAAGAATAAAAAGGCAATACTCACAATACATAAGCGAGAACACCAACGGCCCACATGTCTGTGTAGAAGCCGACAGGTTCTCGTTCCACGATTTCTGGCGCAGCAAATTCGGCTGTGCCGGTGGATATCTTGACAACTTCGTTAGGATCAAGTTTGGTGGCTAGACCGAAGTCAATGATCTGTAAAAATAATAAGAATTATTAGAATAAATTTTCTTTTCTAATTTTAAACTAGAAACACGTCATAGTGTCAAGACAAATTAACTTGTACACAGGGGATAAAAACGTTGAAAGATTTTATTGCAATTGTAATGTTCTTTACGTTTCACGTCGAACTTGTCACATATTTATAAATTCAGAACCCCGGCCTGTTTAAAATCACCAATGCCATATAATATTATATGTGCTAAATTCTTATAGTAATAAATACCATAATAAAAAAAGGTCCGAAAAACTAACAAAGGTATAACAAAGGTATAATCAATAAAATAGCTCTTATCACCTTAACATCAGTGCCCATTCTCGTCTGGCACATAACATTTTCTGGCTTCAGGTCCAAATGTATGATATTCTGTTCGTGCATGTGTTTGACTCCTTCACAAACTTGTCGCATGTAGTGAGCTGCTTCTGCTTCGCTCATGTTGTATCCTGGCTCTGTTATACGCTCGAATAACTCGCCTCCGGATAGGCTGAAAGGTAGGTAGTTATTTAGGGCCGATTTTTCAACGCTTTGATAAAACTTATCCGTACAATAAAATATTACACGATAATATTAAAATGTCACGTAAACTGTCAAATATGGGCAATTAGAATACGTTTTTAAAATGGTAGTTTTATACATTATTCGACGAATAAGTTTTAACCAAGGATTGAAAAATCGACCCTTAGTAAAGTAGTAGGATTGGTAATTTAGTTAAAAGTAGTAGTAAAATAAGAAGTGTCGCTAGGTGTTTGTTGAAGCAACAATTGGACAATGTTGCTGGAAATAGGAAACTTTTCAACATGTGTTATGGACTCTGCAACATCCTGTCAAATGCCCGTAACTGATATAAATGTTACTTAATTGATAATTCAACTTTGTTGCTCAAGAAATGTTCATTATGAATACGATAAGACATAAAATCATAGGATTTACTGGACTTTTTTTATGCTATTAAAATCACTGTCCATAATAAAATGCAGTGCTTAGGTACTTTAATTGACAATTTTACAGCAATAGATTTTTCACTGTTAAGCTATTGCATAGCTTCTATCGCGGGCCTTGAGCGCGGGGACCGAATCCAGAAATTCCGTAACGATAAAACCTCACGCTCCCCACTCCGACGGGCGCGGAGGTGTGGCTTGAAGGCATAGCATGCAATAGCTTTACCGCGGCAGTCCCCGAGTGACACAAGTCTTTTTTTGTCATTTTACTAAGACGTTGCAAATTCACACCTATTATACCCATTATAAACCAGTAATACATTAAATACTTCACAGCATACTCACAACTCAAATATCAGCACCATCTCGTCATCATCCTCAAACGCATCGTGCAAGTTGATCAGCTTCCTATGATGAAGCTGGTTCATGATATCTATCTCTTTCTTGATAAGTTCCTTCTCCATAGCCCCAGTGACGGGTATGAACTTGGCAGCGAAGATATTGCCCGTGGCCCGTTCGCGGCAACGGTGGACCACACCGAACGCGCCTGTGCCTACAACATTATGCAAACCTTAGGCAACTGGGGTGAAATGAACCAATTTTGAGGTACGTAAAGCTGGCGATGAAAAATTAGCGAAATTCAAAAAAAACAACACCAGAATTTGTTGCTTATTTGTTGCTAATTAGTTGCTATAATGACGATTTTGTTGCTCAACCCGTTCGCTGAAAATCAGCAAAAGTTCTAGCTTAACGTTAAGGTAGCGTGCAGAAATCGGAAAAAGGGATGGATCGTTGCAAAAATGCAGATGAATTTGTTGCTAATTTGTTGCTGCATAAAAACAGTGAAAATTTTGAATTTTTTTCATTGGCGCCAAAAATAACACTGGCCACGCCAGCTTAACTGTCGATTTTCGGTAGTAAAACATAAAAAAAAAATTTGTTGCTCCTCACATCGTTCACTGGCACAGTGAACAGAGCCAGCAACAAAATAGAAACCGGAAGTAGAGTTAATTTTGAAACCGGTTTGCTAGAAAATCGTCAACGCCAGCTTAACTGTCGATTTTCAGTAGTGAAACATAAAAAAAAAAATTGTTGCTCCTCACATCGTTCACCGGCGCAGTGTACAGAGCCAGCAACAAAATAGAAACCGGAAGTAGAGTTAATTTTGAAACCGGTTTGCTAGAATATCGTCCACGCCAGCTTAACTGTCGATTTTCGGTAGTAAAACATAAAAAAAAAATTTGTTGCTCCTCACATCGTTCACTGGCACAGTGTACAGAGCCAGCAACAAAATAGAAACCGGAAGTAGAGTTAATTTTGAAACCGGTTTGCTAGAAAATCGTCAACGCCAGCTTAACTGTCGATTTTCGGTAGTGAAACATAAAAAAAAATTGTTGCTCCGCACATCGTTCACCGGCACAGTGTACAGAGCCAGCAACAAAATAGAAACCGGAAGTAGAGTTAATTTTGAAACCGGTTTGCTAGAAAATCGTCAACGCCAGCTTAACTGTCGATTTTCAGTAGTGAAACATAAAAAAAAAATTTGTTGCTCCTCACATCGTTCACCGGCGCAGTATACAGAGCCAGCAACAAAATAGAAACCGGAAGTAGAGTTAATTTTGAAACCGGTTTGCTAGAAAATCGTCAACGCCAGCTTAACTGTCGATTTTCGGTAGTGAAACATAAAAAAAAATTGTTGCTCCTCACATCGTTCACTGGTACAGTGTACAGAGCCAGCAACAAAACCGAAAATCGACAGTTAAGCTGGCGTGGACGATTTTCTAGCAAACCGGTTTCAAAATTAACTCTACTTCCGGTTTCTATTTTGTTGCTGGCTCTGTACACTGTGCCGGTGAACGATGTGAGGAGCAACAAATTTTTTTTTATGTTTCACTACCGAAAATCGACAGTTAAGCTGGCGTGGACGATTTTCTAGCAAACTGGTTTCAAAATTAACTCTACTTCCGGTTTCTATTTTGTTGCTGGCTCTGTACACTGTGCCGGTGAACGATGTGAGGAGCAACAAATTTTTTTTTATGTTTCACTACCGAAAATCGACAGTTAAGCTGGCGTGGACGATTTTCTAGCAAACCGGTTTCAAAATTAACTCTACCTCCGGTTTCTATTTTGTTGCTGGCTCTGTACACTGTGCCGGTGAACGATGTGAGGAGCAACAAATTTTTTTTTTATGTTTCACTATCGAAAATCGACAGTTAAGCTGGCGTGGACGATTTTCTAGCAAACCGGTTTCAAAATTAACTCTACTTCCGGTTTCTATTTTGTTGCTGGCTCTGTACACTGTGCCAGTGAACGATGTGAG
Source organism: Colias eurytheme (assembly GCF_061535395.1). Taxonomy (NCBI): domain Eukaryota; kingdom Metazoa; phylum Arthropoda; class Insecta; order Lepidoptera; family Pieridae; genus Colias; species Colias eurytheme. Next base: position 7,041,919 of record NC_143003.1, on the reverse strand, counting down.
GAGCAACAAATTTTTTTTTATGTTTCACTACCGAAAATCGACAGTTAAGCTGGCGTGGACGATTTTCTAGCAAACTGGTTTCAAAATTAACTCTACCTTCGGTTTCTATTTTGTTGCTGGCTCTGTACACTGTGCCAGTGAACGATGTGAGGAGCAACAATTTTTTTTGTATGTTTCACTACCGAAAATCGACAGTTAAGCTGGCGTGGACGATTTTCTAGCAAACCGGTTTCAAAATTAACTCTACCTCCGGTTTCTATTTTGTTGCTGGCTCTGTACACTGTGCCAGTGAACGATGTGAGGAGCAACAAATTTTTTTTTTATGTTTCACTACCGAAAATCGACAGTTAAGTTGGCGTGGACGATTTTCTAGCAAACCGGTTTCAAAATTAACTCTACCTCCGGTTTCTATTTTGTTGCTGGCTCTGTTCACTGTGCCAGTGAACGATGTGAGGAGCAACAAATTTTTTTTTTATGTTTTACTACCGAAAATCGACAGTTAAGCTGGCGTGGACGATTTTCTAGCAAACCGGTTTCAAAATTAACTCTACTTCCGGTTTCTATTTTGTTGCTGGCTCTGTACACTGTGCCGGTGAACGATGTGAGGAGCAATAAATTTTTTTTTATGGTTCACTACCGAAAATCGACAGTTAAGCTGGCGTGGACGATTTTCTAGCAAACCGGTTTCAAAATTAACTCTACTTCCGGTTTCTATTTTGTTGCTGGCTCTGTACACTGTGCCGGTGAACGATGTGAGGAGCAACAAATTTTTTTTTATGTTTCACTACCGAAAATCGACAGTTAAGCTGGCGTGGACGATTTTCTAGCAAACTGGTTTCAAAATTAACTCTACTTCCGGTTTCTATTTTGTTGCTGGCTCTGTACACTGTGCCGGTGAACGATGTGAGGAGCAACAATTTTTTTTTTATGTTTCACTACCGAAAATCGACAGTTAAGCTGGCGTGGACGATTTTCTAGCAAACCGGTTTCAAAATTAACTCTACCTCCGGTTTCTATTTTGTTGCTGGCTCTGAACACTGTGCCAGTGAACGATGTGAGGAGCAACAAATTTTTTTTTTATGTTTCACTACCGAAAATCGACAGTTAAGCTGGCGTGGACGATTTTCTAGCAAACTGGTTTCAAAATTAACTCTACTTCCGGTTTCTATTTTGTTGCTGGCTCTGTACACTGTGCCAGTGAACGATGTGAGGAGCAACAATTTTTTTTGTATGTTTCACTACCGAAAATCGACAGTTAAGCTGGCGTGGACGATTTTCTAGCAAACCGGTTTCAAAATTAACTCTACCTCCGGTTTCTATTTTGTTGCTGGCTCTGTACACTGTGCCAGTGAACGATGTGAGGAGCAACAAATTTTTTTTTATGTTTCACTACCGAAAATCGACAGTTAAGTTGGCGTGGACGATTTTCTAGCAAACCGGTTTCAAAATTAACTCTACCTCCGGTTTCTATTTTGTTGCTGGCTCTGTTCACTGTGCCAGTGAACGATGTGAGGAGCAACAAATTTTTTTTTTATGTTTTACTACCGAAAATCGACAGTTAAGCTGGCGTGGACGATTTTCTAGCAAACCGGTTTCAAAATTAACTCTACTTCCGGTTTCTATTTTGTTGCTGGCTCTGTACACTGTGCCGGTGAACGATGTGAGGAGCAATAAATTTTTTTTTATGGTTCACTACCGAAAATCGACAGTTAAGCTGGCGTGGACGATTTTCTAGCAAACCGGTTTCAAAATTAACTCTACTTCCGGTTTCTATTTTGTTGCTGGCTCTGTACACTGTGCCGGTGAACGATGTGAGGAGCAACAAATTTTTTTTTATGTTTCACTACCGAAAATCGACAGTTAAGCTGGCGTGGACGATTTTCTAGCAAACTGGTTTCAAAATTAACTCTACTTCCGGTTTCTATTTTGTTGCTGGCTCTGTACACTGTGCCGGTGAACGATGTGAGGAGCAACAAATTTTTTTTTATGTTTCACTACCGAAAATCGACAGTTAAGCTGGCGTGGACGATTTTCTAGCAAACCGGTTTCAAAATTAACTCTACTTCCGGTTTCTATTTTGTTGCTGGCTCTGTACACTGTGCGGGTGAACGATGTGAGGAGCAACAATTTTTTTTTTATGTTTCACTACCGAAAATCGACAGTTAAGCTGGCGTGGACGATTTTCTAGCAAACCGGTTTCAAAATTAACTCTACTTCCGGTTTCTATTTTGTTGCTGGCTCTGTACACTGTGCCGGTGAACGATGTGAGGAGCAACAAATTTTTTTTTATGTTTCACTACCTAAAATCGACAGTTAAGCTGGCGTGGACGATTTTCTAGCAAACCGGTTTCAAAATTAACTCTACTTCCGGTTTCTATTTTGTTGCTGGCTCTGTACACTTTGTCAGTGAACGATGTGAGGAGCAACAAATTTTTTTTTATGTTTCACTACCGAAAATCGACAATTAAGTTGACGTGGCCAGTGTTATTTTTGGCGCCAATGAAAAAAATTCAAAATTTTCACTGTTTTTATGCAGCAACAAATTAGCAACAAATACATCTGCATTTTTGCAACGATCCATCCCTTTTTCCGATTTCTGCACGCTACCTTAACGTTAAGCTAGAACTGTTGCTGATTTTCAGCGAACGGGTTGAGCAACAAAATCGTCATTATAGCAACTAATTAGCAACAAATAAGCAACAAATTCTGGTGTTGTTTTTTTTTAATTTCGCTAATTTTTCATCGCCAGCTTTACGTACCTCCAATTTTGTCTTGGAAAGGATTTGATACAATTTCCGGTATATATCAAATAGGTATGTTATTTTCTTTGTTTCATTATATTGATATTTTGTGAAGTAATTTCTGATCATTTTGGCGTTGAAAAAGACTTATTAGCTGATCGTAGTGTACCTAATACCGAATTTTTGAATAATCGTAAAATGTTATAGATAGTATCTTTATTCAATTAATCAATATAAGAAAAGTAATACTAAGAATTAAAAAATAGACTTTCCGTGATTGAATCAAGTTGGTAAAAGGTTATTAATTTTTGGATAGTGCACATGTTTCCAAGTCGTTGTAGTAATCGGAAATCTCTTTTTGTTATGTCAAAATTTTTGAATAAACTTAGGATTAACCTTGATAATTATGTTTCTGAAATATTATGCTCATTTCTTTGATGTTACATCTAAAATAATCGTCTTCTACGTAACGATGGTGTATGTGAAAATAAATTTATGGATAAATATTAATTCAAACCGCTAATATATTTTATTAACTTGTAAAACTCAAACCGTGTGTTAAACTATAATATTTCTGTGAAAAATTATCAAGCAAAATATTATATTATTACTTCATAAAAACATAATAAATAAATATATCATAAGTTTTCAAATATAATTCGAATAAAAAGCGTTGCATATAATTTTAATGTTATTTTTAAATTATATAATACGTAGATAATTTGATACTTCGTAAGAATGTTTTTAAACCCTAATATAATATGTGCCAATAATATATAAAAATAATACAAATATTTAAATAATCATATAATGCGTGAAAGAGAGAGATGCAAATAGAAAGAGATGCAACTACATCGATCTATTCACACACAGACCTCGAGCGTGTTTCCGTTTAGAAGATCTCACGAAGTCACCTGCGAAATTCGACATTATGTACACTTGTAATAAGGTTTAAATTCGTTCAACTACTCGTGTTAGTTTGTGTTACTAATTCATCTATTTCTCAAGCAACTTCGTGAGTTAAGATCTACTTTATTTCCATGCTATTTTTTATTTAATATACTAGTTTAATTAGAACTACATAATATTATTTTTTTATGATTAATTTGTATATTTTTTCGGTTGTTTTATTAAATATCATTGTTATTTTAAATACAGTGAGCTAATTTAAAAAGTTTCGTGAATTTACATAAAATTGATTTATATTATTTATTTGAATGACATAGTTAGGCATCACTTTTATTGATTTTTTTTTATATTAAGTGTATCTGTGCATTTATTAATCCGTTATATTAAGTCTACGTTGACTTAAGACACACACGTTTAATTTGCATGCAACAAAAATGATCTACTAAAAGGACTTAAGAAATAATTTGAAATTTATGACAAAGTATATCATCTATTCTGTAATGTAGCCAAAATTAAAAAGGGGAATGCTTAGAATACTTAAAAAATACACACACAGAGAGAATATTATACATTTACACGAAAGTATAATTGCTAGCTGCCAAAACTTACGTGTCAGAGGGAGATAGAGAGACATACTTGCTAATTTCACATTAAACTAAGTACTACCAAATAATTTGAATAAAACCCTAAATTAGACCTTAATTTTAAACTCAAAACTAACTACTAAGAGATAACTTCATAATAAATAAATAAATAAATAACTTCACTAATGTCACATAAAACTAAATACTATCGAATCTATTCGACATAAAAACTAACTACATTCAAAAACTTACTACTCCCCAATAATTTCTACATTAAACTAACTACTCCCCAATAATTTTTACACACAACTAACTACCAACTAAAAACACACAGACAGACAAACAGACTCACCAATCTCCTCCAATATATCGTATTTGTCGTACACGGAGCAAGTATTGATCTCCACGGGCTGCGGTACATACTTGCTGTATATATCGAATACATAACTATCGTAGTCCTTGATTGGCCCGTGGTCAGCGTTCGTGCGTATGCGTTTGCCTGTCTCGTCCACTGGAGAGAAAAAATAGGTTGTTGTAGTGTAGTAAGTGTAAGTTACATAATTGTGTTGTAGTGTAAAGTGTGGAAAATAAATTTTTAATTTATATTCCGTAACTAGCGGTCCGCCCCGGCTTCGCCCGTGGTACATATTTAAGTTTTCTCTACATAAGAACCATCCTCGTACTTCAAGGAATATAATAAAAAAAAGAATTATCGAAATCGGTCCACCCGTTCACGCGTGATGCCGTGACCAAGGAAAACGGGTTACATTTTTATATATATAGATAATACTTAGTTTGAGGAACTGCGTGGTTTATAATACAGATAATATTCGTGGTTATATACGTGGTTTATATCCTCTTAACTTCAAAGTCAGTCAGTCAGTTCTTTTGTGTAGAAATTTCCAGTTTTTCTTTTTTTCCGACAACTTACCAGGATACTCCTTCTTCTTGAACTCCTTCTTGATGATCGCCTTGGTCTGTACCAATGACGTTGGTTCGCTTGGATCTGACCTTCCGTAAATGTTCTCAGCGTAAACGCGGAACTCGTATTGTTTGCCAGACGCTAGGCCGGTGATGGCCATTGTTGTGAATCTGGTAATAGGAAGTTAGTATTTATAGGTCTAATGTGTTGAGAATTTGGTTTTATTGTAATTGTATTGGTGGTAGATTATGGCTTGATAAAGGGATATTTATGGGACGCCAATAGAGATAGAGAAAAAATTAAAATTGGCTTAAATATTTGAGAAATATCAGGTATTATAATATGATTTGGTAAGAATATAATTCTTGGTCAGCTGTCTTTTAAATTGCTTTGAAGACCTTGCTAGTCATTTCATAATTTATGAATTTTGCTTGATTTGCTTTCGTTATATTTTTGCTTGGTTTGGTTTAAATTGTTAGTTCATCCTCCTTAACTCATAATATCTTGTTTCTATTTTTATACTCTCTCCATTATATTATTTGCTTTTTGACAGCTTCACGCCTATGAAGGATTGTATTGTCTATGTTAAAATGTCATACAAATAATTATCGTACTTCATGGACAGGTCCCGCCCACTTAGTGATGCCTACACAGAATTATTCAATGATGGGTCGATAGATTAAAATAATCGATAGAAATACTCTGTAAAATATATCCGATACAGAAAAACTCTTCTATTATGTTATACATATAATTTAAACGTAAAGACAACCAAATTGTAAGATAGAAACCAATAAATAATAAAATATTAGTTTAGTTTAGTTTTAACATACAATGCATAGATATGTGGTCTTATTATTACATATCTTATTAGTACGTTTACGTTGTAATTATTATTTACGTACCTGATTCAATTTATGATAATATTTTGAATTTATAATTGAAATGGTATAACAATCGATAATCTTTTGAACATCACTTCTGGTATCACCCGTCGAGCTGTCAAAAAGCAATTCTTATAGTGGACAGACTATATATAACAAAATACTAATTTATGCTTGATACATATTTGAATCAAACATAATTTGGCCTGGTGTTCACCTACTAGGTTAATACCACCATTAGATCACTACTCGCTATAAAAACGCTTCAATTAAAAAAAAAAACCCCTAAATACATTGAGATATTATTACTACGTATAGAGAGGACACCACGAACAAAATTTGATGGCGGCGCGCGGCGGCACGGGCCGGCTAGTGTGTCATACACTTTGTATTCTGCCTTTTATTGCTTATAAATTAAAACCAATCAATGTAACAAATAAATATTGTTTATCTTATTAAAAAAATAAGAATAAACTTATCAATTACCACCAATCAATGTAATAAAAAAAATTGGTTTGAGACGATTGACTCTAACTCGTGTTACAAATAGTGAAGTAGCGATGTCCTCTCTAGTAAGTATTACATAGTAACTCAATGTCTAAATAAAACACTATACACATTCTCACCTGGTATTGCCCACTCTGATCCAGCTGGACATCGGATGCTCTCGTTTCTCCACCAAATAATTGGTGATATCGGATCCACCGTCCCACACAGGCGCTCGCCAGCTGAGAGCTAACGAGTCCACGCCCACGTTGTCCACTGCTGGGAACCGCGGTGGGTCGGGCCGGTCTGGAATTTGGGGAGTTTATTAATGTATAAAATAGAAAATGGACATAATAATATGCAGGTAAATGTCAATCAATATAAATTTAAAGACAGCAGAAGTAGAATTGGGAAATTCAAACGTTTTGAATCGTTAAAAGAGGAAATTATGTAGCACCTGCTTGAATATAAGTTTTTATAGATTAGAGATGGTAAGAGAATCCATACTAATATTATAAATGCAAAAGTAACTCTGTCTGTCTGTCTGTTACTCAATGACGCCTAAACTACTGAACCAATTTTCATGAAATTTGGTATGGAGATATTTTGATACCCGAGAAAGGACATAGGCTACTTTTTATCCCGGGAAAATGACGCAATCCCGGAAATCCCACGGAAACGGGAACTATGCGGGTTTTTCTTTGACTGAGCGGGCGAAGCCGCGGGCGGAAAGCTAGTAGGTAATAAAATCGCTTCGATTTAACAAAATTCTTCCAGATCAGACGTGGGAGGGGCAATTTAACATAAATAAAATCATTATTACTTAATCTATAAACATCTCCACAGACAGTTTTTTTTTTTAATTTTCTTTGATCAGAAGTGGTATAGGTATAACCTATATCACTTCTGTGAAATAACTTTTACTCCTATAATTAATTATTTTTAAATACTTACCGCTAATCTCAATATTAATGGTAGCGGAGTCCTGTCCGAGCTCGTTCTCAGCGGTGATGCGGTACGGGCCCGAGTCCACCTTGCTCGCGTCGCGGATCGTCAGGATCGCGTGACGTTCTGAAATAAAAATTAAATTAAAATAACATAATATGTTATTATTTACCTTGTAAGATTTACCTATGTTTTGTACATAATTAATTGTTCAGCGCAAATCGCTAATTGATTGGAAAAGTGGGTAAAATTATTTTGTTGAATGAGGTCACATGTAAATCAAATGCATACAAAAAAGTAATTGCATCGCTTCAAATATGAAATCATGCGCTGTATAGCGAGTCGGCTCGACTGCTGGTATGTGAACCACTGCTGCAGACTGTCTGCTTCCTTGATAGCTCTGTAGCGGTGGAGTACATTTCTAGCAGTCATAATAAATTTTATTTTTACTAACATAATTTTTAAGATTATAATTGTTACTAACAAAATGAGTCCTGGTTACTTGAATAAATGAATGAATTATTATTATTATTATAAATATTTTTTATTTGCTGCATTGCCTAGCAGACATGATTTAAGCAGCAATAACGCCTTCGTCCTACTTTACTGTGTAGCAGACATGATTTTAAGCGCCTAAAACTGACTTTTCCATCAGCGATTTTTCTATTTATTTCACTTTTTCACGTATTTCCCTCACCTTTCCTCTCCACATGATAGTGCAGGCCAGACTCTATCGTCTCTCCCTCTCGCACCCACGTGATCTTCGGCACCGGATGTCCGGTGAATGGAATCTTGATAACGACATTTTCGCCCTTATCGAAGTACGCCGTGTCTCGGAAGCGTGGTGGTACGTTTAGTTTTGGTGCAGCTGCAAATTTGGGGATATATTTAATTATATTTGAAATCTTCTCTCTTTATTATCTTTTTAATATAAAAAAAAGGTTTATATCGGCGAATAAAAAAAAATGAATAGCTATAAAAATTCATCGACAAAGTTCCTACTTATATTAAGTCCGAATAACCTGTCCATCCATCTTTCAACATACAAAATGACGTTCCATTTTAACAAAACTCAAACTCAAACATTTATTTATTCAATTAGACTTCTTGTAGAAGCACTTTCGAATTTTCATTATTCATTACATATTTTTAACATTTACCACCGATTCGGAAAGCAGTATCTACGGAGAAGAACCGGCAAGAAACTCCATAGTTGCTCTTTTAAAATCAATGTCATAACATGAAGTCAAAAGACATCAGTCAGTCTGTCTATCAGCATACTCACTCATAATAAGCAGTTCAGCCCTGGTGCTCTTGGCTCCAGCCTTGTTGACAGCCCTGCACTGGTATTCATCAGCGTCTTCACCATACACTTCGACCACGGTGAGGAAATGGTTGTCACCTTCACTCCAGATTCGGTGGCGAGGACCGTTCGTTATTTCGCGGGCACCTGGGTAAATCGTGTTAATATGAATTAATTAGTAATAACTATTTATTACTAATTAAGGGGATTACTATGGTCAAAACCGGAAAACACCTTATACATATTGAATTTTGTTGAGGAAACTGTTGGTACGATTGTCTTAAAAAAAATATATGTGATACTCAAGGATATAATTAACAAAGTGTATTGTTTACTTTTCAGTTTAGAACGGCCTAAACATAAAAAAAATACATAGAAATCAACCCCTTTATGAACATAAAACGCATTTTGTTAGGAAAACGGCTACATATTTATACATGAAATTTATACCAAAAAATATGTTATGATATTTGTAACAATTTGTATTGATTGTTTTTTCAATTTTCATTATTATCGTTAAATTATCAAGAAAAAACTCGAATTTATAATAAAACCCACATAAAACCTCACCTCTATTGCATATTTTCGACGAAATTTGACGGTGTCAGTTCGACTCGGACGGGGGACTGTACGTGCGGTTTTTTTTGCAAAATAACGCTAAAATTCACCGAATTGAATGTTTTGTTAAATTAAACCAGATTGTAATAGGTATTTACATGAGCAGTTCATGAAATGAAAGTTAAAAATAGGTATGTAAAGATATAAAAATCTGTTTGTAAATTAGTTTTGTTTTTGAAAGGCGTCATTGAATAATATCCAGTGTTGATAATTTTTGACAGTAAAATATTATCAGAAAACACATACCTATAAAACAGTAACCAGACTTTCCCTGTGCCTTGAATATTTTTTAAAAAAGATTAATTGCTGTTCTATCGTATATTTTAACTTTTAAGGGTCCAAAACAATCCAAAGCCGGGAGATACTGACACAAAATTTTGGGTTATTTGTAACCGGATGGCGGTTCTACAGTGGTCTTAGTACGCAATGACAAAAAGAAAAATCATGGTCAGAACAGTGGTACCGGCATACTAGTCGCGTGGGCGTTAGTCGAACTCGTCGGATAAAATATTACGGAAGGCAAACGATTTGTAACACAAAAATTTTAGGATTTACCGATAGCCCATAAAAAAGAAGTAGGCGGTAGTGTCATGCCATACTTTTCCGGTGTAATTTACAGCCCACAATACCGACGTGAATGCGTTGATTTAAAAAAAAATTCAACCATTTGTACCAGGCTAATTTTTGCACAGGTAATCATCGTCCAGTAGCCATGTACGAAAATCGCCATGCCATACTTTTCAGACAGTTCCAAATGGTCGCCATACCGCCGAAAATCAGCATTTTTTTTTTTATATTGTATTAAATCATTTAATTTTATATTATTGTATAAAATCGTAGGAAAGTCAAAACTGACATAAACGTATAGCAACATTTTTAGCCGACGCCATTATAGGACGAAATTCTCAATTCAACTGAATTTTTTGTTGGTTCCGTTACCTCCGCACTTTTAACTGGGTGAACCGATGATTTCTTCTACACTAATATTATAAAGAGGAAAACTTTGTTTGTTCACCATTCAAAAGCTACATTATCCACGAGTAATATAGGATAGGTTTTATCCCGGAAATTCCACGGGAACGGGAACTATGCGAGTTTTTATAGATACCGACACAACTAACACTGTATTCTTTGTACGGAAGGTATGACCCATATCAGTCATAGTCATAGGCTCTGGTAACTTCAGTCGCAGGAAAATCACTCATTTTGTAATGTGTTCAAAGATAAACAGTAGAAAAAAAAAAAGTGTGTGCGTGTAACCTTTACGCGCGATTGAAGTAAAACTTCTTTGGCGTTGACGACATATATCACTGAAATGATTAAATATTAACTTAAATAAATAAATATTATATTATAATTTAATTATATTTATTATTCATGTGCTTTACAAAGATTATTTAAATGTTATATTAATATTATTCATTCGAAACAGGTAATTGAATGTCATCATAACTTCTTACGTACGAAATTATAGGTTTGTGGTAACTATAATGTGAAACATAAATTTTACTCTCTAAATTTGCTACTTTTCTTGAAAATACAGCATCTATCGTTGTACCGAAACGCGTTGTTGAATGAAGTCGAGAAGTATTCATAGATAAATCAAATTTTTCTTCTAAAAAATCAATTAACGGCTGAGATTCCTGAGAGCGAAAATTAACATTAAAATCTCCAGTTAGAATCATCGGTAATTCATGATAATTACTATTTAAAAGTCGAGAACCTTCAATTGTGAAGTGAAGTAATTGCTGATGAATAAATTTTATGATATTTGTCAGGCTAGTATTTGTAGAAATATAAATAACAACGATAATCACAGGTTGGTCATTCGTATTAACACATCGAACCAAGGCGATGTCACCAATTTGTGAAACCTCATCGGAAATTTGTGATAATATAGTTGGTGAAATATTTTTAATTGGTGTTACATTGTTCAGTGTATCTGTAGATGAATGATATACAGCTACTCCACCAGCAGTTGAGTTGGGTCGTTTGTATTGGGTAACGCAATAAAAATTTTCAATAAGAATTTGTTCGTCATTTTTCATCCAAGTTTCGGAAAATAACAGCAATGTGGACCTTTTTAATACTTTATCATTCAGATCAGAAACATGAGCACGTAAACTTTGGTAGTTGAAGGAAAATAGTGTAATGTTACTCTCATTTACAAGGTTATATAATTCTTCCTGTTGTGTTATTAGGCGAGAATTTGAAAGTCTTTCAAATTCACACTGTAAATCAACTATTCCCCCTGGACGCTTTCTTCCATGATAAAATTTGTTGTCATCGGTGTTTGAGACAATGAACAATCCATTTATATCAGTTACTCGTGATAATGCTACATATAACAGCTGCTGACTGTGACTTTTATTGTATTCATAAACGATTTGACGTAAGCGCACAAGCAGATACTAATGGAAAGTGATTTCTCTTTGCAAATATTGTCTTATTTCTATTCATTGGTACAGATGACGATCTTCGTAAAATTGGGACTGCTGTTCTACTAATGTTTAGAGTTTGAATATGATGGGCAGCTTTTTTCCTAATTTTCTCTCCTATCTTACCAGGAAACTCAAGCCATAAGCGTATGATGTTATCACTGTCATCACGTTCAATATACACTAACTTTCCAACACAACCGTTGGCTAAGCCATCAGATACATCAATATTGGTTGTAATAATGTAAAATTTGTTAAGAACTAATATGATTTCATAAGGCGATCCTCCTGTATCAATAACTGACATTTTATGAAATTGTTGGCGTACATATGCTTCTTGTTCAACTGAATGACAACCTATATACATATCTGTTGCTATGGATACTACTTTGTCTTCAGCAATATTTAAAATAGATTGATTATAATCCGCAACATGTTTATTTTTATTTTTAATTTACTTATTTTAAAAGTAATAAATAAACAAGTACCGTATATTTAGAGATTTTCAAAAATTTTTGCAATTTAAAATACTTAATGTTTTTAAAACTGTTGAATTTTTCATTCACTTTGCTATTCACAATTGATCCGTTTGAAAATTTGAAAATAAATAATCCTAATTGATTATGATATTTGCCACTAGCTGGCTGTCAAGAAGCGTGTAGTATATGACATATACTTACAACCAATCAGAATTATTATTTTTAACAGCGTTACTTCCGTCAGAAAAAAAATCTGAGTTACTCCCTAGTCGCGCCTAAAGAAGTTTTACTTCAAAAAATTCAGTTTAAAACACGTTATAATATTTTTGATTTGAAGCTGCTATATAGTCGATAAATAGGCACCAAACTCTTAAAGGGGTATAATATTTTAATGTTTAAAAATCGAAACACATTTTATTTCTCGTCATCATTTCAAAGACGTAAGGGATTTAAAAAATTAACCCCGAACTAACTACAAAATACATAACAAGTCGAAAAAAACGTGATTTCTTGTCCGTTCTCCTATTTTTTTCGGTGTGTGTAGGTTGCATGCATATATTCCTACTAGGTATGAAGAGATATACAGAGAACGCTAAATAATAATGGTAATGGTGACCAGGCAAATGTGCCTGGTCACCATTACCATTCGATACACCATGACATGGTAGAGGCCGTTCTATAGATTACGTCAAATAATGTACTCCATCTTTTATATCTCTGTAGGTGAGATGTTCTCCACCCTAGCCATCATCAGGTCTCCAGAATATAGTAGAGTCCGTGTTGAATAAAATTAATTTCTAAATCGGTGTTTTCTTAACTGTTCCCCACTCTAGAACTTATAATTACTTGCTTAGTCATTTTAAGGTCTCCAGAATGGGTCATGTAGTAGAGACTTTGCTTATAACGGTTAATGTTGAAAGATGAGTCTTCCTACATTACATTTACAACATACATAGTACACAATATTTACTATTCATAAATGTAATATGTTACTGCCTCTCAGAGAAAACGTAAATTAGGTAGAAACCACTAACACATTACGATACAATACGATACAGTATACAATTCCATAATCTTTGGTCACTTTTATTTCAACAACGATGTATATTTATAGAGGGCGGTTAAAAAAACAAATTCAAATGTAGTGACAGAATCATTAAGGTCGTTGAACCGTGTAATTGCCTTAATATAATCTTAATATATATAAATCTCGTGTCACAATGTTTGTCCTCAATGGACTCCTAAACCACTTAACCGATTATAATAAAATTCGCACACCATGTGCAGTTTGATCCAACTTGAGAGATAGGATAGTTTAAACATGTAGGTACCATGAGCAAAGCCGGGGCGGAACACTAGTATATAGATAAAATGAGGGTATTGTTTTTGGAATAGAAAAATTGGTAATGTGGAACTAAGTAGAGATGAAACACTTAAGAAAAAAATACACTATGCTTAGAGACTTGGTAAAAGAAGGTACATAATGTGGGAATTTATGAGGATAAAAATATAAAACGTAAAAAATGAAACAGAAAAGTATGAATTTACTATTTACTATAATAAATAAACTCACCCTTATACCACGTGATAGTGGGTTTGGGCACACCGGTGATGGTGCACGTGAACTTGGCGTTGTGGTACTGGATGCAGTTCGCGTTCTTCAGCGGCTTCACTATCTCTGGCGGTATGGCCGCTGCAAATTATAATAATAATTATTGGATAAATAGAGAGTTTAGGATCTGTGCATTGTTGCATTGAATTTCTTAGGCCGCCTTTCCATCTGCAAGAAAACTTGCGCAAGAAATGTCCGACAGCCTGTCTGACAGCAGCTTGCAAGTCTACTTGCAGGTGGAATCGCGGAATTAGACTTGCAAGCTGCCGTCAGACATACTGTCGGACATTTCTTGCGGAAGTTTTCTTGCAGATGGAAAGGCGGCCTTAGTGAAGAATAACAATTTAAAAAGTATTTTTTAAAACAACGCAGCGCACTGCACGTGCTAATTTCAGGAACTACTGGTCCTATTTGAAAAATTATTTCGGTGTTGGATAGCCCATATATTGGAGAATGCTATAGGCTATATATCATCACGCTAAGCCCAATAGAAGCGGAGTGAAACCGCATAGCGCAGCTAGTAGTAACAAAGTTGTGAAGGAAAAAATAAAATAGATATATTATATTGTTAGCCGTAACTTTTGATTTAATATTTTTGTGGATGAATAGTTGTCAATATAGTTGTCACTGTTGCCTGTCCGAACATGCTTAGCTGTTGAATACTATAAATTGCCGCTTTCCTTTGACTCGTGGCGGATTCGTACGAATCGTGCCTAGGGGCTCGGACTTTGTTTATACGACGTTCAACCCAACTACCCTCACTTTGCTAATAATCGCTGACTTGCTGCGATTTGTTATCAACTACCTACATCAATTAGCTATCTGTGTAGAATTTCAGTACATTCTTATTACATTCAAACTAATATTTAACCCGGCCTCGCGTGTTATTTCTTACAATATATTATTTACCTGCTGGATCCTGCGCACGAACTTGCTGACTGTTCGTACTTGGTGGCGATACTCCAGCCTCATTCTGTGCGCACACGCGGAACTCGTACTGGCGACCCTCGATGAGATTGGCGCAGTTGAGCTGTGTTGCCACGCATAGTGTGGCGTTCACACGCTGCCAGCTCTGAGAACCGACTTCGCGTTTGTCTACCCAGTAACCTGTTATAGAATTGAAAATTAGTGTTATTACTTATTTTTAAGAAATGAAATTTAAAATGTCGAAATTTAGTTCTTTATGGGGATATTTTTTTTTAAATGAAATGTTTTGTTTAGGTGTAAAGTTTTTATAGATAAACTGTTATTTTTTTCACTTCAGTACCTAACCTGTAAAAGTTTGTCATAATAAAGTTAAAACAAATAAACATAAACTTTCCTGAACTAGGTTGTTAATAATGTCGATTTACTAGGTTGATAATAATAAAAAGTTATCAGAATCTAAAACAAAATACATAGCTTTCTTTAAAAGATACCAAAAGACCAATATTAAGATCTAATTTTAAAATGACAACACCTTTCAATCAGCCAAGAGATAAAAAAGCAAGGAATATCACCACTAAATTATTTTAAAATTATAAATTTAATTTTTTATTTTAAGTGAATTACAGATGTTGTATGTTACCTTGTATCCTAGCACCTCCATCGCTCTCGGGTTTGTCCCATTCGAGATGCACAAAGTGTCCGCCCACTTCCACGATCTTCGGGATGCCGGGCGCTGATGGCGGGTCGAACGGTGCCTTTGCCTATAGGAAATTAAAATTAGCTTGTACTAAACTTATAAAACAAGAAACTATTGTAAAAAGCGAAAAGTCATGGCCTAAACAAAAAAAAAATGTGTTTTGGAAATATAGTCTAACTGAATTTATATAATTTGTAATATCTATAATTTGTAACTACATTCTTGCAAATAAATATAATTTGAATGTTTTTCTTTCTTTCCTTCTAAACGTTAATTTTAACTGTAGTACCTCCTCAATTTATTAGCCAATGAAATTTTAAGATAATTTCGAATAGAATTTAAGAAATTGCGTTCAAAAACGAATTATAATAAAATTGAACATATATACTACAGTCTCTTGATTAAGCAATGAAAAAAAAATCTGTAAAATATGGCTGCAATAAAATATTTTCAATATCAAACTATTATCAATACAAAAACACGTTCCAACCAACCTTAACAGGATTGACACCTTCCAACCCAGGCCCTATACCATTATCATTAGCGGCATGTACTCTAAAGTTGTACTCCTGTCCCTCCGTGAGTCCATGCACTGTGAACCTCGTGTCCCTCACAGAGGACGCGATAGTTATCCAACTTGTACCAGATATATCTATCCTCTCAACCACATAGTGGGTGATTGGTAGACCACCATCGTAAGTGGGTGGTTTCCAGGTCAAAGTGCAAGTGTGTCGGGTTATATCGGTCGTTTCTAGCGGGCCTTGCGGCGGGCCCGGCAGGCCTGTGACTGTTATAGAGAAGGTATCGGATATTTCGCCGGAGTTGTTCTTGATTGTTATCTTGTAGGTGCCTGCGGGAAGGAATATTTGTTAATATATAACATTGATTGTATTATATTTTGACATTAATGTCATTAACTTAATTAAATTGATTCGACCACGTGGTTATCATAAAAGTTGGACAGGATATTATTATGGATTTTTAATACGTTTTAGCTTTCCAATTATTTAGCTTGACAATTTTTTTAATGTTAAGTTTGAACCAATTCCTACAATTTAAGAATTTACTTTGAGAAGTTTTAATTACTTTGGCCTTAAAGTTTATGACATAGATATACATTTTTGTAAATATTATGACTTTAATTTTACTCATTACAACACAATTACCAGTTAAAATATAGTTTTGCCAGATAAGTAAAAAAAAGACACAATAACAATTATAATTGGCTCTAACCATATATGTATTTTCACATACATTTTAATTACATATCTGATTTTTATTTGCCAAAGAAACCACTACAACTATTACTTCATTCAACTCACCCATATCATCCTTAGTGATGTCCTTAATGAATATGAGTATATAATCATCGAACACGGTATACTTGAGGTGTGTGCTCTCATCGACCTTGCGGCCATCTTTGTACAGCGTGACGTCAGCAGGCTGGTCTCCCGTGTACAGGATCTTGATCTTGGTGTTGTCGTGCTCGGGGAGATGTAAGTCACCGGGCATTCGTGTGATGCGGGGTGGACCTGGATAATATAATATTATAGTTAATTTTCTAGGAAAAAAGTTCATTTTCTTGTATGTACTGAGTGACGAGTAAAATTGATATTTTTTGTACTGAGTGAGGAGTAAAATTGATATTTCTCGTACTGAGTGAAGTAAGTTAGTTTTCTCGTGCTGGGTGAGGTAAGTTAGTTTTCTCGTACTGAGTGAGGTAAGTTAGTTTTCTTGTACTGAGTGAAATTAACATTTTTGTTCTGTTATGTTTGTGTTTTTGTGCTGTGTAAAAATAACTAATCCAATAGGTCCAATATCCAATAATCCAATAACTTAAAACTCAGTTGTTTTAGCGCGAATGTGAATTCAGTGTATACAACTTCCTAGTATTGTAAGATATTGATACCCAACATTTTATAATACTATTCCCATTTCTCAAATTCTATTTTAACAGACTTCGTCAACATTTTCGTTTATTCTCTCAAATACAAGCTATTTTTTACTCTCTTATCAACTCCACTTCTACTCTTTCAACTTCTCCAAAAAAAAAAATTAACTATTTTCGACTCTACTTCAAAAACTCTACTTATTCTTTCTTATATCCACACTACTCACTTCCAATCTTAAGATGCACAGTGCAATATATATGTCCGATGGAGTTATACGCCTCGCACGTGTAGTCACCCTCGTCGGCTTCCGTCACTTCCGTGAAGTTCAGCCGGAGCGTGCCTTCCCGGGACTCGGCTATTAGTCTGTGGATAATAAGATGAAGATTTTAACGGATTTAAAACGCGATTTATTGATTAAATTATTATCATTAAATACAAGAAATCAATAAAAAAATAAATTATGTTATTCATCCTCAAAAAATGTGGAAAAAATATGTTTTTCGATATAACAATCTAATAAATGATCCATTGCCGACCAAACTGGTACAATAATGTATTTTTGGTTGTTCTGTAGCTTCTCCTTTTACATTTTTCTTGTTTTTGTGAAATAAGATATAGTATAACTTTGGACGACTAATAATGTTACTTTTGCTGATGTGGGGACCGTTTTTGGCATCAATGTTCAATTTGTATTTTAACCGTTTTTTTTTATTTCATCTTTGTTTTGGTGTCAAATAAATGAAATTTAATTTGAAATTACTTTTAATGTGAAACTTCTTAAGGCGCATTGAGCATATAATTTCAAGGTCACGTCATGGCAATACAGTCACGGAATGGAATAAGGCAACGATTTTATGATTTTAGTATCTTTGAATCTCGCCAAAGAAGTTTCATTTCTGACACGTGTAGTCAGTACACACGCTGTTTTTTTATTACATTTACTTTTAAATATGAATTATTGACTGACCTGGTGCCAAGCACGACTTCCCTGCCGGCCTTCAGCCACCGGCCAGTCGGCACGGGGCTGCCGGACGCCACGCACTGCAGGGCGAAGGGCCGGCCCAGCGGCGCGCACGTGTTGGGGGGCAGCTTCTGGAGCCACTCGGGCTTCGCCCCGCCGACCTCCTCGCCGGTGCGGACCGGTGTCGTGCATGAGGACGGTTCCGATTTACCTGGAATTAAGTAATGTTTGAAATATTCTGTTTTTAAGAATACTCTTTTAATGTTACTTATAGGTAGAAAAAGACATTATTTTGTATCCCCATAAAACAAATTATTTTACCCTTTCCTCAAAATTAATCAAAAATAAAGCTGTACTCACCAGCAGAATTAACAGCAATAATCCTAAACTCGAAGTCGGCCTTTTCGCTCAAGTTGAGCGCAGTGAAGCTGGTGTCCATAACGTTGTAGTCGTTGCATTTGACCCATATTGAGCTCGATAGCTCCCGACGCTCAATGATGTAGCCCGTTATACAAGCACCTGGGAAAAAAGTTTTATTATTTAAAAATATTTAGGGTACCAAAGAAAAGGGCAGTTTGTTTATTTAAATCTATAACATACTGCTTACAAGATAATGCATTGTATTTTTTTAAATTATTATATTTCAAAGATTTTTCGTTACTCGATTTCAAAAACTTTGATAATTTTTACAAGTGCTTATTACGGGTTCGGTATGGTTTGGTTTATTTAAAAACTACACGAAATTTCAAAGTAAATTGTCGGGATTATCTACACTAATATTATAAAGAGGAAAACTTTGTTTGTTTGTTTGTTTGTTTGATTGTAATGAATAGGCTTATAAACTACTGGACCGATTTTAAAAATTCTTTCACCATTCGAAAGCTACATTATCTACGAGTAACATAGGCTAGGTTTTATCCCGGAAATCCCACGGGAACGGGAACTATGCGGGTTTTTCTTTGAAAATGCGGGCGAAGCCGCAGGCGGAAAGCTAGTCTGATATAAAACAGCAGCATTAACCATGGATATACTATAAGGTATTAACTTAACGCATTACATATTAAATCACAAGCAAATGTTTACAACTTCTCAACCGATTGATCGATACAATCTCACGAGTTAGGTCATTATTTTGCGGTTTTTACAATCTTACAGCGACAGATATCAACATACAGTTTAAGAAATCAAATAAAAAAAATGTTGTGTGGTTTTATGAAACCACGGTAAAAGTGAAACTGTTCGAACGGTTCCGAACACTGCTTTGTGTAGCGCATGTCGCGTGACGGTCGGCTGCCGAGTAGGTATACCTACTCGGCAGCCGCGATACACGCGACATGCGCTACACAGACCAAAAAGTTTGAGACGATGTAATAAAAGTTTCACTTTAAATAAATAAGTATGAATGAATGAATGAATAAGTAATATATTAACTTACCACCATCGCTCTGCGGCGCGTCCCAAGCCACATCCACATAGTTCCTGCCCACGCGCAGCACGCGGGGAGACCGGGGCGGGGAGGGGGGGGACGCACGACCACGGACCTGGGGGACATACACACATTCTATTGAGTTTCAATGTATGTATGTAAATAATTATAATGTATGTTCGGATGAAATCTTGTAACGCATTTTTAACCCATTGAGCCCCGAACGGCCCGATCGGGCCATGACATAATAGATTTTTTATTGTGTCTGTGATTCTGGGGCCTGAGTTATTAAAGCAGATATCGTGGACCTAGGGTAATAATATCACATGTATATTAATATTCTGCAATGTGTGTATGTTCGGATGAAATCTTGTTACTCAATTTTGAAGCAGATATCTTTAACCGATTGGGTTGAAAGGGAAATATCCATTAGATGACTGAAATGCACAGAAATTATAACGTGTGACCCTGTGGTGTGACCAGTAATGTTACTGATTTACACATTTTTCACTGAATTTTTTAGGGACAAGTAGGTGATCAGCCTTCTGTATCCTGCCCGACCGAGATTTTTTTTTCTTCGTCTTCACCGGGAGTCGAATCCAAGATTACTTACGCTTACACGTTAATACTAAGCAGGCAGTCGAAGAAATGTGTGTTTAAAAAATTTACGTACCTTGAACACTTGTGACGAAGCAGAGTACTTGCTGAATCCGGCTGCGTTCTTCGCGCGTACGCGGAATTCGTACTCGTGGCCCGGCTCTAAGTTGTAAGCCTGTAGGAATTAGGGTATGTTTTAGTAGTTTATATTAGAAATAGAAAAAAAAATGCTTTTTATTGTTATTTTTTATTAAGTAATTATGATTTTTATGACAATTTAATCTCTACCAGTTTTGTTTTTATAGAAAATTGAGTAACTTTATTTCACGTTAATTTAGAAAACATATTTTTTTTTAATCTGACCTTCATGTCAGTATTCCCTGACTTATAAAAACTCAATCTACTATTCTTCTCTCACCTGGTAATTACAGTCCTTAACCAGATAATCAGCGGCAGCCCAGACCGCATCCCTGACATCCCGGAACTCCACCTTGTACCCCTGGATACGGGCCCCACCGTCGGAGCGGGGACGGTCCCACACCACTGTGGCCGTGGAACCGTCCCAGTCCGTCACGCGGGGCACGCCCGGGGCGTCGGGGATCGTGAATGGGAACTGGGGGACAAATTCAAATGATTTATTGTGATTCACAGGTTAACACATCTATACTTAGACCCAATTTCACCAATATTTTCTAAATCAGACATTTATTAATCGAGCTTCAAATTAAACATGTATTTTAACATCGTTGTCAACTCTACAGGTCCCAAGAAAGAAATCTAACAGCCGATTATCAAATCGACCATTAACTGAGCGACTCACGAATCATTCATTCGTATTTTAAACCGCCCGAAACAAAATGTCATAGTTGACAATGCCATAGTTTCGCACGTTGGGGCTATTTGTTCTAGTTGTATAATAACTGTCATGTTTGGTAATTCGACTAAATTGAAATGTTCTAACACAGTATACAATTTAATAATCATGTAGAAACTTTTACGTTTGCTGGTTTATATGTCAAACGATTTGGTCGTTACCATGGTTACAAATGTTTGATGTTATTTGGAGATTGTTTTGTTGTGATTTTTCTTGTGTTATTTTAATTTTATTTTGAGTTGAATAAATACAATAATGTTGAAGAAAAATCGCGGTTCAATTTCACTTGGTCGAAGGTAAACTGGATCTGGTTGAAATTACGAAAAAAAATTCGGAGTCCGAAGGAAAGTGCGAGAGATCTCATACTAGAAGAGCAATTAAAACAAGAAAAATAAAGACAAAGCAGCAAGATACATTTAAAGTAAATTAATAGTAAATTCTTGTTTGTAATAACCTAGTATCTAGTTGTTATAACCTATTTATTGAATGATGTTGATAGGTACAATCTAAGGGTACAATAAAAATGTTTTATAAAAACACAAGTTTTATTTATTTAGGTAACATGAAAAATTACATATTTCTATAACAATGTCACATTTAAATTAAATTAGGATCATCATCATCGTCAGCCCATATACTTTCTCACTGCTGGGACATGGGATTGGTAGTGCTAACTTAAACTTAAACACGGTAAGGGATCAGGTCATTATCCACCACGCTATCTTATGATATGTCGGTTTCCTCACAATGTTTTTCACCACTGAGCCATCACTGCACTGCACTACAATAAGCAGTTGGTCTGTAGGTGAAACTGATAGATTCCTAAAACAGAATTTAAAATTAAGATAAGTACATTTCATAATCATGAGGAGGCCTGAGCCTTACCTGAGTAGTGGTGAAGTTTACATTTTAAGTACCTATATTGGTATTCAATACTAGATTTGACATGACTCACAGGATTATTATGGTTTAATTGAAAATAATACAGTATGTAGGAAGGAACCTTTTATGCACATAAATATAAATATTACCTCACGAGATAGTTTTACTTACAGATCCGACGGTTATTCGAGTTTATCTTCAATTAATTGCAATACTTCCAAAACCGATTGTTTTGATAAACGAAATCTTGTACTAAAATCAACATCATCATATTCTTCGAAACAATGACGACGTCTTTATAAATTCTGGGCCGTCGCGGTCGCACTATATAATCCAAATTATACAAATCATCCAACACATCTTCATTTACAAAAATAAAATAGTATGCAGAGTCCATCTTGACAGCAAGAAAACTTCAAATCATTTTTTCTAATCGCTTGTTAAAAATTTAAAGAGCCTCTATGCCACGGGTTAAATATAATGCCGTGTTAAGGAAACTAATCCTCGATTAGGTCATGGTGGGACACTCCCTTACATTGATGTCCCGTTAAAAGAGTTAACAGCGTGTTAAACTAACTAACAGAGCTTGATGAAACTGGGCCTTAATATTATAAAGCTGAAGAGTTTGTTTGTTTGTTAGCTTGAACGCGCTAATCTCGGGAACTACTGGTCCGATTTTAAAAATACTTTCGGTGTTAGATAGCCCAATCAACGAGGAAGGTTATAGGCTATATATCATCACGCTACGACCAACAGGAGTGGAGCCACGGGGGTGAAACCGCGCGGAGCAGCTAGTTAGATATATGAGGTATAATTGTGGGTAAGCAAAAAAAATCATACTGAAAAATCTTGGAAAATATTGTCGACTCGATAGATAAAAAAGTGGGGACAAGCAGCTTGGAAAACATCAACCAAGCACAAAATGATAAAATTTTTATGAAATAATTATCGTCAAAGATCTGGACATCAATTG
This sequence comes from Colias eurytheme, assembly GCF_061535395.1. Taxonomy (NCBI): domain Eukaryota; kingdom Metazoa; phylum Arthropoda; class Insecta; order Lepidoptera; family Pieridae; genus Colias; species Colias eurytheme. The sequence continues at coordinate 7,018,769 of NC_143003.1, read as the reverse complement.
AACAATTTTGCAAAAGTAAATTAAAATTTTCAAAAGTACTATTTCAATTTTGGACACTGGACATAATAGGAGAAAATACCATCATAGTAGAAATTAATTATCATTACAATGTCCATTTATTTACTTCTTTCAGTGCAGTGTTTTGTTTTAAAACATTTCAATCAAGATAAATGATTATTATAAAATTTAAACATTTTGTATTCTCTTCATAAAATTTAAACATTTTGTATTCTCTTCCCTACTTCTCCATTCTACCATTTAAACTATTCACGCTAAACAACAAGCAGAATGTTTAAGAACCTATATAATTTGTACCTTGCTTTATAAATTTGACGCGTAAAAACCCCAGGACAGTTCTTTGGCATATTATAATAATTTTACATATTGTGTATTTTGTAAAATTAAATTGTAAAACTGACATGATTAAAAAGAGCAACTATGGAATTTCTCGCCGGTTCTTCTCCGTAGACACTGCTTTCCGGATCGGTGGTAAATGTAAAAAATATGTAATGACGTTTCAAAAGTGCGTCTAGAAGAAGTCCAATATAAATAAATGTTTGAGTTTGAGTAAATTCAGCAAATAAAGACAATTTGATTTGATTTGATACAAACCTTGGCAATAACATGATCGTCCATGGTGAGCGGTTCAGAGACTCCATATTGGTTCTCAGCTCGCACACGGAACAAGTATTTGCGGTTCGGCTCCAATCCCATCACGTTGTAGTGGCAACTGCGCACGAATGATGACGCCTTTGACCATACCTATGTGAAAAAAAATATTTTAGTGTCATAATTTGGGAATTAAATAGCTTGATTTTGACATAGGTAACCTAAAAATGTTGTTATACCATGAGGAGTGCTTCTTATTCTAGGTAATTAAAAAAAATTGCATTGAAATAACTTACTTGTACAAATAATTAACTTAGATACTATTAATATACATATAATGGGACTTCAACTCAGCATAACATAAAAATACAACAGATTTTTACAAATATTTTTTCATTATCACTTCACTTCACTTCTACAATTAGTCTCCGTATTTTTTTAATTTAAAAATAGAATATCTAAGTTTTGTTGAAGTACAAGTGCGAAATATAGTAAAATAGTCAGCAATTAACAAGTGTAAACGTTATCATAACGCTACGTACAGTCTATCGATCATAAAGTGATTGGAAATAATCGTCTTTAGTGTTGAACATATGTTCCGTAAACAAGTAACATAAAGAAGATTTAAGTGATTGTTGAAGTGTTTTAAGTGAATTTGGATTCCATTGTTATAACTACGAACCAATTAATAATTTTTAACGTGATGAAATAGTGTTTTGTGATTAAACTTTTGATATCGTAAAGAAAAAAATTATCACGGGGGTAATACGAAAACTTTGTTTCGTTACTTCGATCGATCGTCGAATAAGACTAATAATTTCGCATAAGTGTGTAACCGTGCTCGTAGCTATTAGAAGTAACTGTGCAGTGTATAACAATTTATCGTCCAATAGATGCTGGTTCAAACCCTAGCCGTACTTGATACTTATATTTTTTTTTTTTTTTTTTTTTGTGGTCTCATTATTATATATTTTTTTTTAATTAACCTATACACTTATTAGTTAATTATCCGTACTAAGTATTACAATTAATTTTATACAAGAAATTAAAACTTTTTTTTTTTTTTTGAACAATGTCTAACGTTTGTGCTGGGTGTCATAATACTGTTAAGGGTACGCATTCTCTGAGATGTTCTCTATGTTCCTCGGTCTACGACTTACAATGTGCAGGGACCAGTGATAAAAGGTTTATTGCTATGCTACCCGAAAAAAAGTCCTCATGGAAATGTCCTGCGTGTCTTAATCTACGACCCAAGCTTGACAATACAAATACGCCTATCCGTAATATACTAAAAGAGCCAGTTTGCGACGATTTGAGCTCACACGTAGCTGATAGCAATATAACGCTTAGAAATAAAATGGGAGGCTCAAGCCGGTCGCGACCTAACGCTAGTGATGATTCCAACCCTGTAACTGAAGCGAGCTTGCAAAAAATACTGGATTCCTTTAAAAGCGACATGACCGAAGTGATACAAAATGCTGTCACCAAAGCAGTGTGTGACAAGTTTAGTACGTTAACAAAACAAATTTCGGACTTTCATGAATCACTTACTTTTTTAAACGACCAGTACGAAGCTCTTAAACTGCGCGTAAAGGAAAATGATAGCATAATGACTAATCTAACGAAAGAAAATGCTACCTTAGTGATTACTGTTAAAGATCTCACAAGTCGTCTAGCCTACACTGAGCAACATCTACGTGAAAGTAACTTGGAAATTAATGGCATTCCTGAAAACCGTAGTGAAAATCTTTCGAATTGTTTGAATCAACTGGCTAAAGTAGTGAATGCCGATATTAAGGACGATGATATAATGCAAGTAACTCGCATATCCAAAATAAATAAAGATGATGGTCGGCCGCGTGCTGTTGTTGCCAAATTAAGAAGCCCCCGCCATCGCGACATCCTACTTGCAGCGGTGCAAAAATATAATAAATGTAATAGTGATGATAAATTAAGTACACATCATCTGGGGATTGGTGGTACTAATAAGCCAGTTTATGTTGCTGAGCATTTAACTCCTGCTAACAAAATTCTTCATGCTACTGCTAGATTAAAGGCAAAAGAATTGAACTATAAATTTGTTTGGGTCCGAAATGGAAAAATATTTGTGCGCAAAAATGAAACCAGTCAGGCATTGCAGATCCGTTGCTTAGATAGTATTAAGAAAATGGTTTAACTTTGTATTAATATTATTGTTTAATGTATGAATGTGACGGTTTTTATTATCTTCATAATGGTTAACATATACTATCAAAATGTTAGAGGACTTAGGACAAAAACTAACGAAGTATTTAAGAATATAGTATTAAACTCATATGATATAATTGTTTTTTGTGAAACGTGGCTGAAATGTAATATTTCTAGCAGTGAGATATTTGATTCCCGGTATACTGTATATCGTAGAGATCGCAATTGTAATAGGAATGCTAAGTTGGATGGAGGTGGAGTTCTAATCGCTGTTTCCCGAAAATTTCAGTCTTCTAGACTATTGAAATACGAAACCGAATACGAGGATCTTTGGGTAAATGTTATAATCGAAATTGACGGTGTTGTAAAAAATGTTCCTATCTGTACTATTTACCTCCCACCTCCAACCAATCACAAAGCTCTTCAAAGATTTATTTTAAATGCTAATAATGTTATAGAGGAAATGGGAAACGTAATAATTCTTGGTGATTTTAATTTGGGTAATATAAAATGGGTCAATATCTGTACTAATCATGAAGTAATGATTCCAATTGAGTATCACGGTAATGTAGAATGTGCTCTTGTTGATTTTATAAACATTAATAATCTTGATCAAATTAATAATGTTCTTAATCACAATGGTAAAATGTTGGACTTAGCCCTGACAAATATCTCTTGTTGTAACGTATCCTCGGCGATTGATATATTGACTAAGCCAGATCCTCATCATCCTAGTCTTTTGTTGTGTGTCGAATCTAACGTACCTTCTACTTTGCGATGTAATAACTTTGTTAGCTATAACTTTTTTAAGGCTAATTATGATGATATTGTGCGAGAGCTGGAAAATATTGATTGGTACTCTAAATTCCTACATGTTAATGATATCAATAAGAAGGTGGAGCTGTTTTATGATGTTTTGCGTGGCGTAATTGATCATCATGTACCGAAAAGTTACATTAAAAAAAGCAAATATCCTCCCTGGTTTTCTCCCGCTTTAATTCGTATCATTAAAGAGAAGGATAAAATAAGGCGTAAGTATAAAAAGTTCCAAAACCCCCGCGATCTGTTTGAGTATAGTGTATTGCGAGAAAGATGCAAAAAAATAAGTTCACGTTGTCATCAAAACTACAAACAAAAAATTGAAGAAGCTATCAAAAGAGATAGTAAAGCATTTTGGAAATATGTTAATAGTAAGCGAAATAATTGTCTATCATCAATACCGTCTGTTATGTGTCTCGACAATCTTACCGCAGAAAACGGTCCTGACATTGCGAACCTCTTTGCCTCTCATTTTTCATCCATATATTCTAATCCAATAATAAAAGCGCTTCCAATTTGTTCGAGTAAAATGACTTGCTATAATAATTCTTGTTCCAAATTCAATGTAACCAAAAAAGAGGTTCTTGCAAAGTTAAAACAACTCGATGTTAACAAAGGTGCTGGTCCGGATCTTATCCCACCCATTTTTCTTAAGCGTGTAGCCGTCACGATATTTTCCTCTAGCTAATATTTTCAATGAGTCTCTCCAACAAGGTATATTCCCCGACCGTTGGAAGTTTTCCAAGATTGTGCCAGTATATAAAAAGGGTGACCAAACCATTGTTAGTAATTATAGACCTATCGCTATTTTATCAACCTTATCAAAGGTTTTTGAATCTCTTGTTTGTCCTATAGTTACTCGTTACTTGGATAAATTTATATCACCACATCAACATGGTTTTCGTAAAGGTCATTCTATCCAAACAAATCTTGTGAAATTCTTGTCTGACATAACGAATGTACTGGATAACGGAGGCCAAGTTGACGCGATCTACACGGACTTCAGCAGCGCTTTTGATAAGGTTGATCATGAAACACTGCTCATAAAATTAAAAAATTACGGTGTATCAGGTTCCATTTTGAAATGGTTCGCATCTTATCTTTATAATAGATCGCAGGAAGTGGTTGTGAAGGGTTTTAAGTCGAGTATGTTTACTGCAACATCTGGAGTCCCACAGGGGTCCCACTTGGGTCCACTGCTATTTCTCACTTATATTAATGATATTTCTGACTGCATCAAACATTGCCACTATGCTCTCTTTGCTGACGACTTAAAAATCTATAAATCGATCGAAAATTTATCGGACGTAAATGCTATTCAGGATGATTTGGACAACATAGCAATCTGGTGTAAAGCTAACTATATGGTCATCAACTCCAAAAAATGTTCTTACATAAGATTTACGCGAAAAAAATCATTACTGCATTCTAAATATAATATCGAAAATGTTGCACTAACTGAAACTACTCAAATTGTGGATCTTGGCGTCACTTTAGATAGTGGACTTAGGTTAACATCTCACCTAGACAATATTATCAAAAATGCAGCACGGATGTTGGGCTTTATTAAAAGACATGACTCACATTTTAAGACATCAACTAAAATAGTTCTATATAATTCTCTGGTTCGCAGTCACCTCGAGTTTGCTTGTGTGGTATGGAATCCCTACTATGCAGTACATTCGCAGCGTATTGAATCTATTCAGCGTTCCTTTACGAGACACTTGGCTTTTACCTCTCGAGGTATATCACATCGCTGCCCATATGGTGAACGCTTAGATTTTTTTAAAATGATTTCGTTACGCGACCGTCGCAAATTACACGATTTACTATTTCTCCATAAATGTGTAAACGGTGCTGTTGTCTGCGAGGACATTATTTCTAACATCGCTTTTCAGATACCGTATCGCCTTCCCAGAAAACCGGTAAAACACCTTTTTTGTGTTCCAGTTTGCAAAACTAACCTAGGCAAACATGCTCCATTATCGAGAATGTGTGCTACTTATAACCAACAAATAATGCTCTTACCAGATCTTGATATATTTTTTGGATCCCTCGCACAGTATAAGCATCAAATTATTCACAGTTTTTCCAGTAGCATATAAACAATTTAGTATATTGATTATGTTTTTCTTTCGATTTTGTTTCATTGTATAAGTGTTATTAATGTGAATGTTGTGTACACCTATAATTGATAAATACATAAGATACAATTAATTAGATAATGTCATCCTATATATAATGTAATGTGTATTTATTGTTGTGTGTTCCATAAATATATAAATAAATAAATAAAATTATGAATTAATGATAAAATAGCTACGTAAATATTACAGTCCATGTCTTATTTTAAATATTATAATTTTAATACGAATTTTGAGACTTCACAATAATTTAACTATGATGTAGTCTCTAAATTGGTTTAATTTCCTACACTTCATAACAAAAATACAACTTACGCCAGTATTATCCATCTTTTCAACGATATAGTTAGTAATTGGTGAACCACCATCGTCTAGCGGCGGTTTCCACGACACTGTGCAAGTGTCTGGTGTGATGTCAGACGCTTCCATTGGTCCGACTGGCGGTGATGGTCTGTCTACTACCAGAACCTTGAAAAAAATAATTGCTATTAGAATAAATTAATAAAAAGCACTTGAGGTGAAGTAAACGTAATAAGTTTAACTGTTGCATATACACACACAAGTTGGCTTTCAGGAATTTTTTATTTATGTCAAATAGTCAAACTATTTCGATAAATATTGAAGTAGCAATTTTGTTACAACAGCCTTTTTGTCACGGTTAAACTTAATAACAAAATAACAAATTGATCAAAAATGAAATTTAAATTTGATTGAATTTCAAAAATGATTTCAAAAATATGAAATGTTGCATATTTGTAAAATTTGCAGATTTTGTACAATTAACATTATCAATTTGTAAAACTTTCTTATCTCAGAATTATATTAATGAAACCCTGTTGTTTCTATGTGTTGACTACATTGAATTTATATGAACGTTAAGTTTTATGTTTATGTTTATAATTTGTATTTTCGATATTTTAAAACACTATTATCAAACTCACCCTGCAAGTTCCACTGTCAGAACCTTCGCTGTTCACCAGCTTCACGGTGTATGATCCAGTGTCTGATCGCTTGGCGCTCGAGTTGATGAAGACGGTGTCGATGTCAGACGTTATAAATCGTATGCGGTGGTCTGGGAACACTTCGTCTGTGTTCACTATCCATGATACCTGTGAGGTTTAAATATGTTTAGAGAATATAATTATACTTAAGATTGTAAATTTTGAAATCAATAACATAATTATCGTGTTGTTTTATGTTATGACAATAAATTTATTTCTTTATTTTGATTGAGAGAAGTTCATGTAAATGTCATTAGAATAATTTTATGAAAAGTTGTTAATTTTATGTGATTTTAGGTTTGATGTTTATTATAATGTTTTATGTATTATTTGAACATTAAAATTCATAAATGATAGAATTATTAACATAGTGAACATTGAACTTTATAAATGACTGAATAATGTGAATTTTTGTTACTTACCTTCGGCCTGGGGTTGCCAGTAAACGGCACAGTGATCTTGATTTCTTCGCCCGCGATAACAGTGATGTCCCGCAGGCTGAGGTCGCTAGTGATACGAGGCGCGTTGGGCGGAGCGCACGCTCTAATGGCGTCCGAGCTTGCTGAGTACGGCCCTTGTCCCGCTGCATTCACTGCGGACACGCGGAACTCGTACTCGTGGTTCTCGATCAAACCGGTCACTTTGTACGTCGTGTCCGGAATGTGCGCGTGCGACGCCTTCGTCCATTTGTCTTCTGTTATCAACCTCTTTTCGAGGATGTAGCCCGTGATTGGCGAACCGCCATCGTGACGCGGCTTCGACCACGTAACTGTGATAGAAGATTCCGTTGTTTCCACCGATCTCGGTGCACCGGGTGCGCCCGGAGGATCGAACGGATGTCTAGCCTTGATCGGTTCGAGAGTCTGTGCCGGTTCAGATTGGCCGTACTGGTTCTCAGCCATGACGCGGAACTCGTAGCTCCTGCCGACGGACAAGTTCTTCACGCGTAAGAACGGTGTCGTGACGTAACCGGAAACCTTTGTCCAGGTCGGAGTTCTAGCTTCGCGTTTCTCGACGACGTAGTTGGTGATTTCACCGCCGCCGTTGTCCTTTGGCGGGTTCCAGTACAAGGTGAGCGCTTCACCTTCAAATTCATCCGCGCGCAAGTTCTCTGGTTTTCCAGGTCTGTCGAGGACGCGCACGTTGATTGTAGCCGTGTCGTATCCTGATGGGTTGCGTAGTTGCAAGCGGTATTGACCGCCGTCTGATCTTCTTGCATCCTTGACAACGAGTGACGCCGAGTCAGGTGTAAGTTTCTGGAATATTCTGGAATCACCTTCAACATCAAGCAGATTGTCATCCGCGAACCATGATGCGGTAGGCTGTGGATAGCCAGTGTATGGCACGTGGATAGAGAAGTCTTCTCCGGCACGTACTGTGATATCGCGTACACCACCGAGATCCATGCAAGGTTTGTTCGGTTGTTCAGCGATAGTGATGTCAGCGGTTGGTTTGCTAGGTTCTGATTTACCAACATCGTTAACTGCAATGACTCTGAACTGATATTCTTCACCTTCTTTGAGTTTGGGCACAGTGTGCACGAGGCTAGGAATAGGCTCAGTATTGACGTCCTTCCAGTCCTTATCACCCTTCGCTTTCTGTTGAATGATGTATCCCTTGATCTTAGATCCACCATCAGATTTAGGTGGTCTCCATGAAAGCGTAACTGAGTCCTTTGTAACTCTGTCTGGTTTGGGCGCTTCCGGAGCGCTCGGTTTAAGTCTTTGTGTTTCAGCAACAATAGATTCTGTCGGTTTGCTGGGTTTGCCGGGACCGGCTTCATTAACAGCAATAACACGGAATTCATATCGGTTACCTTCACGTAAGTCTTGTACTGTGTAGCACGTGTTCGGCGTGGGGTAGTTGTTAACCTTAATCCATTCGCCTCCACGTTCTCTCTTTTCAACATAATAGCCAGTGATGGGTCTTCCTCCCGTGTTCGTAGGAGGCTCCCATTCGAGAGAGCAGCTGTTTGCACTGTAGCCTGTGATCCTAGGCGTATCAGGCGCATCTGGTGGATCGTATGGCGATTTAGCAACGATAGGTTTGCTTTCCAATGGTTCAGAAATACCGTATAAGTTCTCAGCGCGTACTCTGAACACATATTTCTTGCCCTCTGTTAAGTTCTTAACGTTAAACGAGCATTTAGGACAGAATCCAGCGACTGTACGCCAGTCGTTGACGCCAAATTCAGCAACCTCGACAATGTAGCCAGTAATTTCGCTGCCACCGTCGTCTGTAGGCGGATGCCAAGTAAGGCTTATAGTGTCGTGTGTCACAGGTGTGCAAGACAACGGGCCCTTTGGTGGACCTGGTTTGTCTACAACAATAACTTCAATATCAGCAGAATCTTTTCCGTGATCGTTGGATGCTGTGATTGTGTATTTGCCAGCATCGTCTCTTGTAGATTTTTCAATGCTAAGTTTAGTGATGTCAGGTGTTGTTTCGGAGGTAAGTCTATGCGAAGGAACCAACGGAATAGATCCCTTTGTCCATGAGATAGTCGGTGTGGGTGCACCGGCGATTGGAATGTTAATATTGATCGGTTCACCTGCACGGACCTTAATCTTGCGTCCGATCAAGTGGTCTAAGCTCAATTTAGGTTTCTCCTTCATTGGCTTAGCGATGAACACGTTAGATTCATCAGAAGGCTGACCAGCACCAGCTGCGTTAACAGCTGATACTCTGTATTCATATTGATGACCTTCTTGTACTCTTTCATCCTTATATTCACTGTTTCTGACAGGTTCTCTGTTCACCTTGATCCAGCGACCCGTAGCTTTGTCTCTCCTTTCGACATCATAGCCAATTATACTGGATCCACCGTTTGAAATTGGTGATGACCATCTAATTTTAATGTGATCCTTATCAGCGGAAACCAATTCAGGTTTGCCTGGCTTGCCGGGTACTGTGTATTGATTCTTAGCGACCACAGGCTTGTCAGTAACAAGTGGCTCTGAGCGACCTTGCAAGTTTTCAGCGAATACTCTGAATTCGTATTTAGTACCTTCTGCAAGACGCGGTACAGTCGCATGTGTATTGCGTGGGTTAACGTATGTGACAGCTGGTACCCAGCCACCTCCGTGTGTCAAATCTCTCTTTTCAATGACGTAAGCAGTAAGTTCACTGCCACCGTTATCTTTAGGTGCTTTCCATGATAACGTAACAGATTGTGCAGTGATTTCTTCGTATTCGAATGGCGCTTGTGGTGGACCAGGTACGTCAAGTACGATCAGTTCGAAGCTGCCTTCATCTGCACCGGAGTCGTTCTTCAGTGAAAGATGATATTTACCAGCATCTGACCGCTTGCAGTTCACTGTGTGAATAATTGTGTGATGGCCGACAGATGTAACGGTAGTCCTCTCGTTTGTGACAACGGGTTTGCCATCGCAGGTCCATTTAACTTCAGGGATAGGTTCACCAATGAAGTCCACGTCCAAATGGAAGATAAGACCGGCCTTGATAGTGATTTCTTTAAGTGGCGTGAGGATTTTAGGTGCCACGAATCTATCTTTAGCTGTAACAATATCGGAAGGCTCGCTGGGTTCAGATTGTCCTGCTTGGTTTACAGCGATCACTCTGAACTCGTAATCTTGTCCTTCAACTAAATCTGGTACAGTCGCCTTGTTCTTGTTAGGCGGCACGTGAGCAGCATTTACCCAGTAGGGACTGCCCTTTTCTTTCTTTTGAATAATATAACCAGTGATAGGCGAGCCTCCGTCAGATTTAGGCGGAGTCCATTCCAAGTCAACGTGGCTCTTGCTCCAGTCGCTAGCTTGCGGTTTGCCAGGTGCTGACGGCTCATCGAATTCGTTCTTAGCAACAATTGCGCGGTCTAATTCCAGAGGTTCAGATTGTCCGATAGCATTCACAGCGCTAACTCTGAACAAGTATTCTTTCTTGTGAATAAGCCTGGTCACTTGGTGTGATAGGAATGTGCTCATACCAGCATCTGACCAGGTGCCACGGGACAGATCCATCTTTTCAATAACGTAATGCAAGATTGGTGAACCACCATCGTCGAGTGGTACCTTCCATGATAGCGAGCATGAATCTTTTGTAACATCCGATACAACCAACGGTTTCTCTGGTCTCGCCGGTTTGTCCAAAACGATAACTTGAGCGGAGGCCGAGCAAACTCCTAAGTCGTTCTTGAGGGTCAACTTGTAAACGCCTCCGTCCGATCGCACGGAGAATGGAATGTCTAGAATGACCCTGTTGTGTAGAATTTGAATGTCGATTCTGTCGGACGGTTGAACGGGTTTGCCGTTGATCTGCCATTCGACGGTCGGTTTAGGAGATGCCTCTATCGGGATCTCGTATTGAATCCTCTGTCCAGCTTTAACGGTCTTATCTGATAGCAGAAGTTTATCGAATGTCGGTGCACAGAATCTCGCTTTAGCGACTTGAGGTGTAGACGCGTCACTCGGTTCACCGTTACCGGCTTTGTTAACAGCGATAACTCTGAATTCATATTCCTCTCCTTCTTGCAATCCAGGTACTGTTGCCGTTGTTTTGTTTCCAGGTACGGTAGCGGCCACTTCCCACGGGCCGTATTTCTTTCTAGCTTCGATAACGTAGCCAGTGATAGGTGAACCACCGTCCTTCTTGGGCGGAACCCATTCGATATCCATGTGATCCTTGTCCCAGTCTTTAACAACGGGCGTGCCCGGTTTGTCCGGTGTGCCGTAGGGATCTTTAGCGGTGATCGGCTCCTGGCCGACCAATGGCTGAGATTCACCTTGTTTGTTGACGGCGCGGACGCGGAAGTTATAGTCGTGACCTTCGATGAGGTGATCGATGCGAATGTGGCATCCTTGCACCTCACCGGCCGGAATCCAGCGCAAGTTCTCTTGGTCCATCTTTTCGACGACGTAATGCGAGATTTCGCAGCCACCATCATCTTTGGGCGGCCTCCATCTCAACGTGCAGCCAGATTTTGTAATATCATCCGCACGTAGCGGGCCTTCGGGCGAAGCGGGGACGTCCATGACGAGAATCTTGACGGTTGCCGTATCGGTTCCATTAATATTCTTCGCTTTAAGAGTATATGTTCCAGTATCGGCGCGTTTCGCATCGACCACCCTGATCTTGGTGGAGTGATCATCATTGGTGACTTTGACTCTATCGCTGTTGAAGACGAGGTTGTCTTCGTGGAGCCACTCTTTAGTGGGCGTGGGCTCACCGGCGACGGGCACGTCGAGCTCGAAGTTCTGGCCGACCTTGACCTTGATGTCGAACATGAAGTTGCGGTCGATGTGCGGGGGCAGGTTCTTGGGGCGCGCGGTGTGGGGGGCAGTGCCGTCGCTGGCCACGCCCTTACCGGCCTTGTTCACGGCGCGCACGCGGAACTCGTACGTGTTGCCTTCGATCAGGTCTGGCACCTTGCCTGTTGTTACGTCGCCTTCGATCTGTCAAATAATTCAAGTATAAGGATCTTAAAGAAAAAAAATTTTTAATGCCACATAGCCTCCCAAGGACATTATTAAAACAATATAAAATCAAAATAATTATATGGTATACAAAATACATATTTAAGTGTAGAGAATTTCACTTTTAATGCGTGAAATCATATTATCTAAAAATAATATTATAATGTTTTATGCAGTTCAGATAAACATTTAAGAAGAAAAGTAACAATAAAATTATTAATAACCTTACAGAAATACAAAATTGACACTTTATTTGTATTTTTTCATCATTTCAGCTTACCACGTTCAATGTGACAATTCAAATGAGCACAACATTTCAGTGTATCATTAACTTGTGTTTAATAATTTTCGTTCTTTCATATTTTTATTAGAACAGCATTTACAGAGGCTAGAACATAATATAACCCTTCATAAAAATCACTTCGTTAACTGTAATAAAAAATATACCGACCGAATTGAGAACCTCCTCCTTTTTTGAAGTCGGATAATAAATAAGCCATAATAACCTGAGCACACTCCTCCCAGTCCGGTGCGAAGCGATCCTTCTTCTCAATAACATAACCCGTGATGGGAGCACCACCATCACTATCTGGTCTGGTCCATTCCAACTCAACGAAGTCTCTGTCAAAGTCCTTAATACGTGGTGTTCCAGGTTTGCCCGCCACGTCGAAGGGATTCTTAGCTTCCGTAGCGTGCGGTGTTGTGAGCGGTTCGGATTTGCCTTGCCTGGTGAAAAATTATATTTTATATTACTAAATGTGTTATAATTAAGTGTTTGGTGGTAAGTGAAGAGAAGTAGAAAAGTGTAATTTTAAGTATTTATTATATTATGTTAATTGTAATGTTTATCAGCCAATAAAGAACAAGATATAATAATGTATTGTGAAAATGCTTTCCTAAAATAAATAACACAACATATCAAATAGGATATTTAAAGTAACAGTTATCGACAAAATAGTTTTACAGAAAATAATAGATAGAATAGTGTAGACGCATAACAAACAATACGTGCTAAGATTATAAGATAAACTACAAATTGATTCATTAAATAAATCAAAAGGATAAAATTCTGCCACTTTTAGGGCCGATTTTTCAATGCTTGGATAAAACTTATTCGTCGAATAATGTATAAAATTACCATTTTAAAAACGTATTCTAATTGCCCGTAGTTTACGTGACATTTTAATATTATCGTGTAATACTTTATTGAATGGATAAGTTTTAACCAAGCATTGAAAAATCGGCCCTTATTAGGTAGAATATTATGAGCAGTATAATTAAAAATGCCTTCTCAAACCATATTCTTTACATGATATATAAAGTTATAATCCACCTATAAATATAAATTTATAAAGAATAGAAAAAATTCGATCACGAGGTGTGTCCCTTAGACACATAAAACTGAAAGAATAGAATAAATTCGATCGCTCTGGCGGGTCACGAGTGGCTGAATTAGTCAGGCATCCGCCCCGGAATGGCGCGAAAGGATGCGGGTTCGAGTCCCGCCTCGTGATCGATTTTTTTCTATTCTTTATAAATTTATATTTATAAAGCATTTGAATGCCATAAAACCAAAAATATCAATTATAACCCACCTGTTAACAGCACGAACTCTAAACTTGTACTTATGTCCAGGCTGGAGACCATCCACCGCCAAGCTGGTCACAGGACCATCAGTCTCCCCAGCGGTGACCCATCTTCCCGTGGCCTCATCCATACGTTCCACCACGTATTTGTCTATTGGCTGACCACCATCGTCGGAAGGTGGGTTCCAGGATAGTTTAGCCCCGTTTGCGTGGACGTCTGATACCTGAAAAATGTATTAAATGTTGATTTTGATGTGTGCAGATATGGATGGTAAAAAATAGATCGTTTTTTTGTTAATATATATCAGTGATAGGCAAAGCAAATGATGAAATAGAAGAAAAATGTAGTGTGTCATAATGAATTGAATGCGTCTTGATAAATATAGAAATTGATATCTCTTATAGAAAAAATAATGCAGGAAAAGAGTTGCAAAACAGAAATAGAACATGTAGCTGCTATTAGTTACTTATAAGAATTTCAGAATTTATATAATGATCCCATTTTGCAACCAATATCCATACTAATATTATAAATGCGAAAGTAACTCTGTCTGTCTGTCTGTTACTCAATCACGCCTTAACTATTGAACCAATTTGCATGAAATTTGGTATAGAGATATTTTGATACCCGAGAAAGGACATAGGCCACTTTTTATTGCGAAATATATGTACAATAATATCAAGTAGTAGTTAATAATAATATCAAATCTTTTTTATTTCTTACTTTTCCGTTTTTGAAGTCGGTTGTTTTTAACGCAGTTATTTTTATTTATTACTTTTTAGTGTATTTTTCAACACGAATCAAACGAGCCCAAACTCGATAAAGTTGAGTCAATATATTACTGAGTTCCTATGGCCACCTTCCGATTCCATCATCAAATCAGCTTCATGTCATGATAATGTTTCATCGCTATCAAATTTACATACGTAAGTATACAAAATTTCAGCTCAATCGGTTACCGGGAAGTGAATCAAAGTTACTTGCTACAAATCAACTTAGTCATCGAGTACAGACAAAAATGCTCATAAAATAAAAACTACTGGGCCTATCCGAAAAAAAAAATATGGGACCAATTCGACACCATCCCGCATCGAACAAAAAAAGAATCACGTAAATCGGTTCAGAAACCTCGGAGTAATCGGTGTACATACATAAAAAAAAATATACCGGCTGAATTGATGACCGCATAAAATCGCATGGAGAGCTTAATTTTTATTAAAGGCTCTAATCGCACGGAAAGCTTAATTTTCACAAAAAGCTCTAATCACACGGAGAGCTTAATTTTCGCAAAAAGCTCTAATCGCACAGAAAGCTTAATTTTCACTAAAAACTAATCGCATGGAGAGCTTAATTTTCATTTAAGGCTCTAATCGCTCGGAGCTTAATTTTCACAAAAAGCTCTAATCGCACGGAGAGCTTAATTTTCACAAAAAGCTCTGATCACATGGAGAGCTTAATTTTCACAAAAAGCTCATATCGCACGGAAAGCTTAATTTGCACAAAAAGCTCTAATCGCACGGAGAGCTTAATCTTCACAAAAAGCTCTAATCCCATGGAGAGCTTAATTTTCACAAAAAGCTCTATTCGCACGGAAAGCTTAATTATCAATGAGACGTGGCTACGCGATGGTGAGGAAGGGCGCGCGCCTGTCGTGCCCGGCTACCGGCTGCGTCATGTGCCGCGTCCACCCAGCACTCGTTCGCGCGGAGGTGGTGTCGGGTTTTACATAAAAAAGGGACTATCCGTACAGGTAGTTTCTCATCCTGGACATGCCTTTCCGATGGTAGAACAGATGTGGCTTAAACTCGTAGTTCGTGGTAAAGTGCTGGTCGTGGGTACTGCGTATCGCCCTCCGTGGATGGACTCGGGGATGTTCTTTGAAGCCTTAACTGAAAGTATGGGAACTTTTGTGTGGTGTGATTATATCATTTTATTAGGGGACTTCAACATTAACACTTTAAATTGCAACCACTCAAATTTTTTAAAACTAGATACATTTTTGGGCACCTTTAAATTAAACCAACACGTAACCGAACCCACACATTTCACTGCTAACTCGGAGACATTATTGGACTTGGTTTGCACAAACGTTCCAGTATCATGCGTCACAGTAGACCACATCGGAGCCCTTAGTAACCACGCTTTTATTACATTCTTACTACATCTAAAAAAAGAAAAACCATTGACCAAGCATATTACCTATAGATCCATTAAAACTATCGACAACGACCTTTTTCAACAATCTTTAAATAACATATCGTGGAATAATTTACTGTTACTAGACGATGTAAATGACCTAGTGGCTGCTTTGACTGATATTATATTGTCTCTTTTTGATTTTTACGCGCCCAAAAAGATTATACATATAAGAGAGAAACATTACCCGTGGATAACCTATAATATAAAGAAAATTATGAACTGTCGCGATAAAGCCCAAATTAAAGCGCGGAAAACGAAGCTTAGTGCAGATAAAGACACTTACCTTGAATTAAAACATTATGTAAGGCTCGCTATTCATAGGGAAAAGGTGGCATATTTTGACACATATATTAACAATAATATAAATCGCCCGTCGATAATGTGGAAACATATTAAAGAGCAAGTCCAGATCGACACAAAAAAAGACACTATTTTACCATCCCACATTAATAACCCGGTTGAAATTAATGATCACTTTTTAAATATACCTGGCACCATACCTGTTGACCAGTCAACCCTTACCTACTATCAGTCTCATAGGTTCAATGACTCTGTATTTAAATTCAAGCTTGTCGACGAGAATACCGTACTTAAAACTGTGAATGAGATCAAATCTCAAGCTATAGGCGTTGACGATATCTCGTTAGATATGTTTCTCCTCACCTTGCCTAATTCGCTGCCTACTTTAACCCGTATAATAAATACATCTTTCCAGACTCATACATTCCCACACTCATGGCGTCAAGCAATAGTTTATCCTATACCTAAAAATAACCACCCAGATAGCCTGAAAGATCTCCGACCTATTAGTGTGCTTCCTTGTTTATCAAAGGTTATAGAAAAGCTTGTTCACAAACAATTAACAGAATTCCTGGAACTACATGACATCTTACCTGAGCAACAATCTGGCTTTAGGAAGCATAGAGGTACTGCTACGGCACTCATGGACGTTGTTGATAACGTGTTATGCGCTCAAGATGATGGAAAGGGCACAATCATGCTACTGTTAGACTATTCTCGGGCTTTTGACACAATAGACATTAACCTGCTACTTTGTAAGCTTGTATACTACGGGTTAGATGAGAATAGTGTGAAATGGTTTAACAGTTACCTGTGCAATCGTACTCAAACTGTCTCAGTCTTAAAAGAAGACGGAAGCAGGTCACTCTCGAATACTAGTAGTGTCCTTAGAGGTGTTCCTCAGGGATCAATTTTAGGCCCTCTCTTATTTATATTGTACAGTGCAGATGTTGTAAATATGATTAAAAACTGTAACTATCAAATTTACGCAGACGACATACAACTATACTACTCATTTCATCCTAATCAAACTCTTGACGCAATTACTCGAGTAAATTCTGATTTAAAGGATATAAATACATGGTCTGAACGTAACTCACTTATTCTTAACCCATCCAAAACAAAATTTATGATCTTAGGTAATCCATATATAATAAATAAAATTAACCAATATGACATAAATTTAATAATTAAAGACAGAAAAATTGACCGAGTACACGAGGCTCGAAATTTAGGTATAATCTTTGACGAGAACTTAAGATTCGAGAAACACATCAACACTACTATTTCCAATTGCTTTTATCGCTTAAAAACTCTATATAGAATACGAAAATACATTGACACATCTCTTCGCATTCGCCTCTGTGATGCGCTTGTACTGTCCAAGTTCAACTACGCTGATACTGTGTATGGGCCTAGATTGCTCTCACGGACCAAATCAGCAATTCAACGTGTACAAAACGCTTGTGCACGTTATTGCTGGAATATACCGCCACGAACTCATGTCAGTCCATACATTAAGAGTGCCAAACTTTTAAACATGGAGGCGCGTAGGCGTTTACATTTTGCCACACTTCTTTTCGGAATAATGCAAGCCAAAGTTCCACTTTATCTATATACTAAACTTGCTTGGATGGGTGAGCGCAGTGCCCAAAACTATGAAACAAGATCTGCATTCCAAAAACTAGCCATTCCTAGACACCACTCCGCAGCGTTCAGGGGTAGTTTCCGCTACAGTGCCACCATGTGTTGGAACAATCTTCCACCACCACTGCGCCAATTGCGCAATAAAGAAAACTTCCGTATAAAATATCGTAATTACTTATTGATCTCAGCTTCTTGAAGGCCTTGGTGGCACTGAAAGTAATTCCTTAGTTCCTTTTTCATATAGATTCCTGTGTTTGATTTTCATAAAATATTAGTTTCCGTTAGTTTATTTTAATATGTTACTGTTTTTTTATTGTTATTTTTTTGTACGCTTTAAAAAGTTTTTGTTTGTTTTTAGACCTTTTTTACTTTTCTTTGGTTGTTTTAATTGTATTTTTTTTTCTCTCATTTCTGATACTCGTTTAATTGTAAGTATTGTTAGTGACGTGTTTTATTAGTTTAATTTTGCTGTTGTTTCAATCTCGTTTATTTTTATTCTTATTTTTTTTTGTATTTCGTAATTGTCAACTCCAAGTGTCATTAGGGGCCACTGAAAATCAGTGGCACGAATGGTTTTACTATCATTCGTGCCGAATACTGAGTTGGTCCCTTTTGTCAACGTGAAAATGCCCAGTACCTTCCCACATTATAGTATGAATACATTTTTTTTTTTTTTGATGATAATAATTACTTATTGATGATAAATAATTTAATGTTTGTATTATATGTGTGTTGCTAAATGCCTATATTGTGTAAAATCTCATGCTCTGGTGTATTTGTGTTATGTTGACAATAAACGTTTATTTATTTATTTATTTATTTAATTTTCACAAAAAAGCTCTAATCGCACGGAAAGCTTAATTTTCACAAAAAGCTCTAATCGCACGGAGAGCTTAATTTTCACAAAAAGCTCTAATCGCACGGAGAGCTTAATTTTCACAAAAAGCTCTAATCGCATGGAGAGCTTAATTTTCACAAAAAGCTCATATCGCACGGAAAGCTTAATTTGCACAAAAAGCTCTAATCGCACGGAGAGCTTAATTTTCACAAAAAGCTCTAATCCCATGGAGAGCTTAATTTTCACAAAAAAGCTCTAATCGCATGGAGAGCTTAATTTTCACAAAAAGCTCATATCGCACGGAAAGCTTAATTTGCACTAAAAGCTCTAATCGCACGGAGAGCTTAATTTTCACAAAAAGCTCTAATCCCATGGAGAGCTTAATTTTCACAAAAAGCTCTATTCGCACGGAAAGCTTAATTTTCACAAAAAAGCTCTAATCGCACGGAGAGCTTAATTTTCACAAAAAGCTCTTATCGCACGGAAAGCTTAATTTTCACAAAAAGCTCTAATCGCACGGAGAGATTAATTTTCACAAAAAGCTCTAATCGCATGGAGAGCTTAATTTTCACAAAAAACTCATCGCACGGAGAGCTTAATTTTCACAAAAAGCTCTAATCCCATGGAGAGCTTAATTTTCACAAAAAGCTCTATTCGCACGGAAAGCTTAATTTTCACAAAAAAGCTCTAATCGCACGGAGAGCTTAATTTTCACAAAAAGCTCTTATCGCACGGAAAGCTTAATTTTCACAAAAAGCTCTAATCGCACGGAGAGATTAATTTTCACAAAAAGCTCTAATCGCATGGAGAGCTTAATTTTCACAAAAAACTCATCGCACGGAGAGCTTAATTTTCACAAAAAGCTCTCATCGCACGGAGCTTAATTTTCACAAAAAGCTCTAATCGCATGGAGAGCTTAATTTTCACAAAAAGCTCTATTCGCACGAAAAGCTAAAGGAGAATGACCACGGGTGGTATCGGTAAAATTTAAGTTGTGCCACGTATTCGTGATATTGTTAATTCCTATTTGTATTTATAATGATCATAATATGTATCACTATTATGTCTTAATTATACCGGATAAATTGAAATAATAGTAAAAGTTTGTGTTTTGAAACATGTATGATTGTATGACCACGTATGGAATCGGTAAAATACTAGATTTGTCACATGTTTGTGATATTGTTAATTCCTATTTGTATTTATAATGATCATATTTATCACCATTAAGTCGTAATTATACCGAATAAATAGAAATAAAAGTAAAAGTTTTTGTTTTGACACATATATCTATCTCTCTTGCAAGCGTCCTGCGTCATCTGTCATTGTGTTCGACGCATTGTTCGATGTTATTTATTTTTAAATAATGTTTATTACGATTAACTTTTCACATTTGTCTTGTAAATTAAAATATTACCTATTTAATAAATGTAAAACTTAACGTTCATCGTTAGTTTAAACTCGATAAAGTATTTTTTTAAAGTGTTGAATAACACTATTGTTTTATTTTAATTGTCGCGAACTGCGGCTTATTTACATAAAAACTTTAATCGTTTCTAAAAGTACTAACATCAAGCTTTAAATTGAGCTATATTTCATCTTGACACAATAAGTTTGATTGCGATACCAAGTGCCATAGTAACTTGGGCAATCTCCTTTTCACAAAAAAGCTCTAATCGCACGGAGAGTTTAATTTTCACAAAAAGCTCTAATCGCACGGAGAGCTTAATTTTCACAAAAAGCTCTAATCCCATGGAGAGCTTAATTTTCACAAAAAGCTCTAATCGCACGGAGGCTTAATTTTCAAAAAAGCTATAATCGCACGGAGAGCTTAATTTTCATTAAAAGCTCTAATCGAACGGAAAGCTTAATTTTCACAAAGGCTCTAATCGCACGGAGAGCTTAATTTTCACAAGAAGCTCTAATCACACGGAGAGCTTAATTTTCATAAAAAGCTCTAATCACACGGAAAGCTTAATATTCACTAATAAAAATAACTACGTTAAAAACAACTGACTTCAAAAACGGAAAAGTAAGAAATAAAAAAGATTTGACATTATTATTTGCTACATATTATTTATATGTGCTATTTATTAAAAAGGTTTGATGTCGGTTCACGGGCTTAATACTAAGTGCTTAATGTTCGGCACCAACTTCAAACCTATTTAATAATTAATAGCACATCCATACGAATACATATTATATGTAAATGCGAAAGTAACTCTGTCTGTTACTCAATCACGCCTTAACTACTGAACCAATTTGCATGAAATTTGGTATAGAGATATTTTGATACCCGAGAAAGGACATAAGCCACTTTTTATTGCGAAATATGTACCACGGGCGAAGCCGGGGCGGACCGATAGTTTTTTTATAAAAATCACAATGATAACAAATAATTCCTACTTATTTTAGCCGATCTATGATAGCAAGAAATAACTAATAACTCACTGCTTAAATTGACCAATATTATCTATACTAATATTATAAAGCTGAAGAGTTTGTTTGTTTGAACGCGCTAATCTCGGGAACTACTGGTCCTATTTGAAAAATAGCGGTGTTAAATCTATCGAGGAAGGCTATAGGCTATATATCATCACGTTACGACCAAAAGGAGTGGAGCCACGGGTGTGAAACCGCGCGGAGCAGCTAGTTGCAAAATATAATCAAATTCTTACCTTAAGAGGGCCTCCCGGAGGGCTAGGAACATCCAGGACAATAACCTCAACCTCAGCAACATCCTTGCCATTGCTGTTCTCAGCGGTTATAGTATACCGACCACTGTCAGATCGTCTTGCTGACTTGCAAGTGATCTTAGTGTTGTAATCTGAGTGCTGTACTTTGACGTCACCGCCAGATTTGACTTCCTTTTTGCCGAGGAACCATTTTGTTTCGGGCATCGGTTCTCCGGATACCTGTAGAGTTATTTAAATAATCAGTTTTTATTTAATTTGCGTTGTGTACAGTGCGCTTTTTAATATTTTCAATGCGCAAATAGTGTCGTTTATTTCGACTAAGGTGGTTCCATCTAAATTATTTCAATATAAATAGGTATATATAGTATAATAAATAGGTATATCTGCATACCTTAAAATTAAGAAATCGTTTTTATAATTGACATTTTTAAAACTCATCTAGTCGAAATGACAAAATATTTCTTATCTATCATAAACTTATTAGTATTTTTATAAGGTTTCAAAACCTTAAATATAAATGTAATATAAAATTAAGTTCCATCAATAACAATTTAAAGTATAAATTATTTATTACTTACACTGGCACTTATTACATTTATTTTCTACACCAATATAACCTAAAAAACCTCACCTTAACATCAAACGCGAACTTCTGTCCGACCTTGATCTTGATATCAATAAGGTTGGTCCTATCAATCTTGGGCGCCATGTTGCGTGGCTTGGCGACTATCGGGTGCGTGCTGTCACTGGGTTCTCCAGGACCCGCCTTGTTTACTGCGCGTACGCTGTAATTGTAAATGAAAACGAATAATTTTAATATACAGTTTAAATTTTTATAATAATGAAGCAAACCTAAGGAAAAATACTGCTTCATTTTAGCGGTTTTGTTATAGGAAAGTAAAAAAAACGTGTAAAATAAAAATTAGTGAATAGTTTTATACGTGTTTTGTTCACTTAAGTTTTTAAAAGTTGACGCTTTTTTATGAAACCATACGTAGCAATAAATGCTAATAGCTACAGCGTTAATCATAAATCAGGTTTGAAGGACCATTCGCAATAATCTCTCTGAGATAGCAACGTGATAGAATCGAAAATTTCTACGACATCAGTTCTCTACTCTACGACCAGATATATATCTATATTTTTAAATAAAATTACTTTTGTATATTCCTTTTTTTAAATTTACTTGAGTACATATTTTTGAACTCATCATAATGAACAAATCGCATTATATCTGCCAAAAATTATAACTCTCAACTCACCGGAACTCATAAGTCTGTCCTTCAATCAGGTCCGGCACGGTACAGGTGGTCTTATCAGCTGGTACCTCCAGGGCCTTCTCCCAATTACCAAACTTATCCTTTTTCTCCACAATGTACCCTTCGATGGGGGCTCCGCCATCTTCCCGGGGCGGAGACCACTTGAGGTCCACGTGGTCCTTGTCCCAGTCTGTGACTGAGGGCGTGCCGGGGGCACCTGGAAGAAATAATTAAGGGTAAAAATAATTTGGACACGTAATGTTGGGTAAATGATTAGTAGTAAAAAATTTGTTACGGATATTTTTGTAATATACCATCGATTCGATCGGTCGTCAAAAATGTGTTGTATTAAACATTCATTGAATTTAATACCTTATGTCGTGGCAGTAATGTCCAAAGTAATGTATCGTTAATTGCAAAACTTTTATGCGAGATTAAGTCTATATTTTGCTCTCTAAACAGTTCCTTTTGTTAAACTCGTCTCATTTTAAAACAGAAAATAATATCTTAAAAAAAATAATTAAAAAGAATATTTACCAGGCTCATCGAACGGATTCTTAGCAACAATGCTAGTCTCCGACACGAGCGGTTCGGATTCGCCCTCCGAGTTGACAGCGGATACTCTGAACTTGTACTCCTTGCCCGGGGTTAGACCGGTGACGTCACATTCTGAAATGAAAATAATAATTAAAAACAATGCAAGTACAAAAAAAAAATAGATGTAGACTAAATTCGTACACGCAAGATAAATATCAATGTAAAATAGAAATACTTTAAACAATTTTACTTTGCTTTATTACTATTATGCTACTTTTCTACAGAAATTATATGCTTTCGAAGTAGAAGTAAGAATTTTCTTCGAATCTCCTTTACTATAGAACTACATTGTTTCCGATCTACTATGCTGCATAACTAATTTATTTCTTGTTTTAGAACTATGGTTGCCTGGCAGAGATCACTGCTTAGTGATAAGGCCGCCAATTGTACTACAACTTTCTGGTACCATATTGTTTAATTTTATTGTTTCTTGTTATGTCATGATTGTACTACAATAAAGTGTAATAAATAAATAAAATTGGTATATTTTACTTCTAAGCTACTTAACTTCCAAACCACTAATTTTCAAAATACCTACTTCCTTTCTTACTATTTTCTACTACTTTTAAACATGAGAACTACTCACTAGGCTCATCAGATCTAGCGCAAGGCACCCAGACACCAGTTTCAGTGTCCAGTTTATCGATCTGGTAGTATTCGATGGGCGCACCGCCATCGTCCTTGGGACGTTTCCACTTGAGTGTAGCGCCATCTTTGTGGACGTCTGATATCTGAAAATAATAAATATGTTTTAATTGCTTTGATACTACTTTGATAGGATATAAATTGTTGAATTTGATATTTTTGGTTTTATGGCATTCAAATGCTTTATAAATATAAATTTATAAAGAATAGATAAAATTCGATCACGAGGCGGGACCTCTGGCGGGTCACGGGTGGCCGAGTTGGTTAGGCATCCGCCTCGGATCGGCGTGAAAGCATACGGGTTCGAGTCCCGCCTCGTGATCGAATTTTTTCTCTTCTTTATAAATTTATAGGACATAAATTATTAAGCAATATACATTTTAATTTTGATGTTAAAAATTATTAACATTCTACGTTTCGAAATTTTGAACTTTCTAATATAAGCTAGATATAAAGTGATAAGTGATATAGAGTAAAGTTTTTACATTATTTTTAGTACAAATTTTGTGCAAATCAAAATTTGTTTAAATGATGCTGTTGCTCCCAAGACGGAAACGTTTCAACTTGCATTATAAACAATGCAATACGCAGTGTTGATAGCAACATGTTGATTCCACTTTGTTATTAAACAAAAGTTTAGCATGAATTACCACACTGTTCAGTCAAAGCCCGTTAGCAAAACTGAATCTGTTTTGTCACCTATATTTTGTTTTTGGAGTGAAAACTTCTTTAGCGGCGTTGAGCACTTTTTCTGTAATGGGTATAAAATCTTAAACTCACGTCAGGACACGTGACCTGATCGAAAAAGCGTAAGACGGATGGATATCAAACATGCTCAACGTTAATAATCAAGTTTTCACTTCTGCCGGCACTCCCGGAGTGCAACCCGTCTTTTTTTTAAATCTAGTGTTAAGTTAGTGTTAAAGCTAGTTTCTCATTCAAACCCACCTGTAATGGCCCTTCAGGGCTGGCGGGTTTATCCGTGACCAGCACGTTGATGGTGACCGTGTCCTTGCCGCTCGAGTTGACCGCGCTGACCGTGTACTCGCCCGTGTCGTCTCTTCGTACTGGACGGACCACTAGCTTGGTCGAGTAGTCGGGCGAGTCGATTGTCACCGCTTTGGATGGGCGCAGTGGCATGTTTTGGTATCTGTGTGATTAATGAGTGGTAAAGTGTGAATTTAAACATTTTAATAATTTTTTAGTAGGAAATAATAAAGGACAAATTTTTATCAGCACTATCAGCTTGTATTAGCTGTTATTAAACCTATTATACAATTCATCATCAGGTGAAACATCGCGCTACTTCTTCAGGTCCAGTTATCAATATGATAACTTATAATTAAAATAATGTTTATATGTTTAATTTGATCGTATAATATGATGATTTTAACTTGCTTCTAGTGTACCTACGAAATATACTAATATCTGGATGAAAAAAAAAAAATGTGTGCGTGTACTAGAGTACACACGTAAGAAGTGAAACTTCTTTATGACCTTATTTTTCAAAAAATAATTTACTATCTACAGTAATATTATAAAGAGGAAAACTTTGTTTGTTTGTTTGTTTGATTGATTGTAATGAATAGGCTCATAAACTACTGGACCGATTTTAAAAATTCTTTCACCATTCGAAAGCTACATTATCCACGAGTAATATAGGCTATATATTATCACGCTAAGACCAACAGGAGCATAGCCACGCGGGTGAAACCGCGCGGCACAGCTTGTATACAATATTACAGAAATACGTTAGTCTAACACGCTCGTCGTTTCGCTCCTTGCTACCTATTTAAATATTTACACCAGCCGCTGCTGCAACTCGCTCGCTTCGCTCGCTCGGCTCGTGCGGTAGTTCAAAAATCAAAAGTTAACCTAAGATGCTCGTCGCTTTGCTCCTCGCTACCTATTTAAATATTTACACCGGCCGCTACTGCAACTCGCTCGCTTCGCTCGCTCGGCTCGTGCGGTAGTTCAAAAGTTAACCTAAGATGCTCGTCGCTTCGCTCCTCGCTACCTATTTGAATATTTACGCCGGCCACTGCCGCGACTCGCTCGCTTCGCTCGCTCAGCTCGTGCGGTAGTTCAAAAGACCAAGGGAGACGCCAAAAAATTCGAGTTATATAGAGTTTTCAACTTATAAAGGATTTCGACTTAGGCGGATTTTGATTGGACATAAACAGCCGTACAAATAAACGAGTTATAACATTTTGTGCAAAGAATAAACTAAGAATAAGGAAAAATCATACAAATAAACACGAAATAAATGTAACCTAGTATAACTTCGTAATAAGTATTCATACTAATGCTATTCCGTCCTTATTACGGCTACCACCCTAGTATAAGTCTGACATAACCGAGTTGTAACATATCTTTTAGTACATTGTGCTGTGTTTTACAAGTTTTAGAAGCAATTTTCAATCTAAATTTGAGATAATAGCAATGAGAGTAATACGAGAAGTAGAAAAAGTTGAGCAAATTAATAATTTCATTACGTACCTATTGAAATGGAAAATTTTGTATGAAATGTCAAAATATACGAAATTATGAAAAACCCTTTTGATATTTATAATGATTTATTTATTTACAACATGCGCCAAACCATACATACATAAAACTTATTTCTAAACTTATCACAATAATATACACTTTCGTTGAAAATATAAATCTTCTAAGCCTGCCGCCTGGAGTTGTATGTTTTGAGTACCAGTTATTTGGCAACTCTCTATCTCAAGGTGGGTATATCTTCTGTTCTCCAGATATTGGATAGCGTTATCTATCATTTGCTTGCATATTTAATGATATATTTAAATTATTTCCATTAAATATTAAAAAAATAAATAAACAGAACATCGTATGATGAAACTTCTCAACAAATTCGACGAAGTCAACTGTCAAACGAGCGTCAGCGAATGACAGCACCAAGGCTTAACCGTAGACAATTTCAATGTTTTTCATAATTTTGTGAATGAATTGCGACGTTGCCGCTTCGCGCCTATTGCATAGCGTGAACATAGTTACATCGATGTTATTCCAAATTTATTTGTAAGAAATTATGACATCCTTATTCTTTATTTATTCTTATCATATCTATGCATTGCATAAGGTTTGAATAAGCAAGTTTTTATTTGTACGGCTGAAAGAGTTTGAGGTTTATTCTTATAAATATTGAATTCACAAAATCATAATTGAACACCAATCAAGCAAACACGTGTTAACGTGAGTCATAGATTTATTATCGTATACTCCTAAAATGTTTTCTAAGAAACAATACTGTACTTACATTGTCGGCAAGTTCTTAAAGGCGGTAACTTATTTTTGTTCGAACAATAGAGGTAATAAATATAAATTCCTAATGTCGAAATCTCGAAACAGTCAGAAATTAATGACGCACATAGTATATATACATATTATGACAGAGGTTAAGCTTAAATAACTTGAAAAATAAATAACATGATCTCGCCCACGTGTTGGTGTTTTAAAAAATTCAATCAAAAACTGAGGTTAACTTTAAATACAATTTTAGAAAAATAAATACCACAATCAACATTCAAGTATTAGAAAAAATTGATACCATAATTCCACCCACGTGTTAGTGTATTGAAAAATACAATCAAAAAGTGAGGTTAATCATAAATAACTTAGAAAAATAAATACCATTATTACACCTAAGTATTAGAAAAATAGATGTAATTACTTATTTACTTTTTTTAGAAATTCACTGGAATTAGAATTAAAACAAACCCTTTGATTTTGCTGATCACTTTAATATAACATGTATAATGTATATAGTCACGAGTACGGCGTAACGCAAAAATGTCACGAGTACGGCGTAACGCAAAAATGTCACGCGCGCGGCGTAACGCAAAAATGTTACACAAAATTTTTGTCCACCCCCGATAAAGAAGTTTCACTTCAATATGATGAATCATGTTTTTCATAGTTTTAAAGCATTCCCACGTTTTATAAATAAGCATATTTTGTTTCTATTTTTTAGTAAAGCATACCTCCATTCAACAGCTGGAGCCGGTTCACCACTAATAGCAGCTTCCAGCTTCAGCGTGGAGCCGGCAGATAACGTCACATCCCGGAGATAACGCCTGTCAATCTTTGGTGCTAGGAACCGTGGTTTAGCGACGAATGTCTTGCTTGCGTCAGAGGGCTTACTCTGACCCGCTTTGTTGATGGCTATCACGCGGAATTGGTATTCGTTGCCTTCGATTAGTCTGTGGAAGTTGGGAAATTAATTTATTGGTTTTTTGTAACTTGTAGGGAAGATATTTACGCTTGTATAAAAAGAGAAATGATAAATGCATTATGCAATTTGTAGGAAAGTTGTACGCTCTGATATAAAGTGGAAATTTTATCATTATTATTACGAAAGAATGTTAATTTTTATTGATATGAAGTTAAAAGAAGTAGTCGTACTGTTATTTTACCATAGTTGATAATATTTTAAAGTGCTCTAAGCATGCGTTTTAAAAGTTTTAAATACTACCAAATTTATAATCATTCTGATAATGCTACTCTTACTACAAAAAAAAATCAATGAATGATAATTTCTACTCAACCCACACAATAGCAATAGCATCTTAAAGAATTGTTTGCAGAAATTCCTAGATTTTTGAAGTGAAACTTAAAAAGGCGCGTTTAAAAATTGCAACATCGTCCGGAAATACCGTCACGTCATGGAGTACGGCGACGATGTTGCTATCTTTGAATCTTACCAAAGAAATTTTCGGCTCGGCACGTTTTTTTTTTCTATTTCCCTCCAAACCCCCCAAATCCTACCCCACGACCCCCACGACGTATATTATCCTGCCAATCCAAACTTACCCGTTAACAGTAGCGCTAGGGGTCGGTGTATGAGTCTCCACCGCCTTCTCCCACAGCGGGCTGTACTTGTCCTTCATCTCAACAATGTATCCGATGACCGGAGACCCGCCGTCCGATAGCGGAGCCTCCCACTTGAGGTCCACGTGGTTGGCCGACCAGTCGTCTGGTACCGGGGTCGATGGAGCGTCTGGTACCGCTGTGGGGAGAAAACAGGTTTTTATTGAGATAAAATGTGTTCAAGTGATTAAGAATGAATTGGAAATAAAATATAGATTACACTCATTAAAAACAGATTTATAATTTGACTGTATTAATTTGTAAATTTTTGCACGCCATTTAAAATGGCAGTCTAAGCGATATAAAAAAAATTGTGTAACACCCTTATGAACCATATACGAGCAAATAAATATATTTGAATTGGAATTTGAATTTGATGCAATAACAACAGATTTGAAATTAAATGAAATGATAATTTATTTATCAGAATTGTGGTTACAAAGTTTTTATATAGGTAATAAATTTCACATCCGCACAATTCGCCAAAAAATTGGCATACAAATTTATACGAGTAGATTACGATTACAAGATGACTCTGTTTATTGCAAATAAATTTTATAGTAAACTATTGCTACGAACAAGACACGCAAATTTTACATGCTTCACTTAATAGAAAAAAAAAGTGTGCGTGTACTAGTGTACACACGTAAGAAGTGAAACTTCTTTATAACCTTATTTTTCAAAAAATAATTTACTATATGCAACTTTACAGAAATACTTCGAATCACGCCTGTAGGGATAAGAAAAACATGGCGCGTAACGGAAAAATGTCACGCGTAACGAAAAAATGTTACACTAAATTTTTTTCCAACCCCGATACAGAAGTTTCACTTCAAAAAAAAAAGTTTGATTAATTATTATTGTAAGTTAAACTTACTGAACGGATCCTTAGCGACAATGGGTCCGAAGGTCTCTAGAGGCTCAGACTCGCCCTCCTTGTTGATCGCCTTCACGCGGAACTTGTACTCGTGGCCGGGGATCAGACCGTCAACCTAGAAAGTTATTTATTTAAACATGTGTTTTAGACAGGGATTTTTAAGAAATAAAACTTATTTGCTTGTAAAAAAAGATGTTTAGGGCATATATTGCTATTGAAATCACTTTAGAGGTTTCTGATTTTTGATTGCTGATAAGCCATCGTTAAAAATATTATAGGTAAATATCGTTAACACATTACAGGTAAAGGTCCTCGAAGGACCAGTTGATTACCATATTAAACAAGACAAAACAAGAAGCGATATCAAAGGAGACTTTATGCTTCTTTTTTTAATCAAAATTCATAGTATCATAATAGCAATAAACGAATATCTTTTTATCTTGATCATTCTTGAACATTCTCTCAAGATCTTTTTATTATACAGCCAATGAATTTTAATTATGTTGAAATGTTGTATATGGACAAAGAAACTTTAGAATGACCAATTATCGAGTTTTCAGCCAATTCTTCTCGCTAGAAATGACCTTCCCAATCTGTGATAATTTAAAAAGATGTATAACTTTGTATAACTTAGGGCAGATTTTTCAATCCTTGGTTAAAACTTATTCGTCGAATAATGTATAAAACTACCATTTTAAAAACGTAGAATACGTTTTGCCCGTTTTTGACAGTTTACGTGACATTTTAATATTATCGTGTAATACTTCAATAGACGGATGTTTTATCCAACCATTGAAAAATCGGCCCTTATACAACTTTACATATTTTTTTAAGTCTAAAACCCTCACCTCCATCTCAGGCACGTTCCCAATAGTCTTGCCCACGGGCAGCCAAGCGCCAGTCTCGGTGTCGTACTTCTCAACGAGGTACGCTTCGATGGGCTCGCCGCCGTCGTCCTTGGGACGCTTCCACTTGAGTGTACAACCTTCCTTGTGGATGTCCGATACTTCGAGCGGTCCTTCAGGTTTGTCGGGCTTGCCTGGAAGATTATATATTTATTAATGAAAAAATGAAAAATATATTTATTTAAAAACCATACATATGTTTTACACAGTTACAATTGTATTTATGTTGCACGTTTTACATACATTTGGCTTTATCTAGGTAATAGTACCCACACTAGGCAAGCCTGTATCGTGGGCACTGAGACAATTTTACAAAAAATTAGGTGTCCTCGGTATAATCAACTCTGATATATACAGGGTGTCCCACTATTGGTATACTAAGCGCGAAGGAACTTGTAGTTTTGCATACACTGATCACGTAAAAAATAGTAAAAAAATAAAATTACGTCAAAATTTTTTTGCTGAATTTTTCCTGAAAATCCATGTTTTCTTCTCTAGCTTGGTGCAGCCGGCATATACCGCTTCGCTAATGTGAGCATTTTGTCTATGAAAACATAATCTTAAATGATAGCTCACGTGCGGGTGGCAAAGTTGGGCGGGTTGCTTGTTAGGGGTGTACACATGGAATTTTAAGAATTCCTCTATTTGAAAAAAAAATGCGTCTGGAATTTTATAAGTATTTTTTACGTACTCAGCGTATGCAAAACTACAAGTCCCTTTGCGCTTAGTATACCGAAAGTGGGACACCCTATATATTTATTAATCTGGTACTGAAACTTTTGTTTGATGGTGAAAAAATTGATTACTGGTAATAAAGTGGAAATATGTAGTTTGAAAGTGAAAGAGATAGGACAGTACATGGTCAAATTTATTAATATCGATGTAAAATCAAAAATTGTATATATTTTATATATAATATATACAAAACATATAACATTTATTACATTATCTATGATTATTATGTATGCT
Organism: Colias eurytheme; assembly: GCF_061535395.1. NCBI lineage: Eukaryota > Metazoa > Arthropoda > Insecta > Lepidoptera > Pieridae > Colias > Colias eurytheme. The sequence goes on along the minus strand of NC_143003.1, from coordinate 6,987,165 downwards.
TTGGATAAAAAAGCGCAGCTTATTTGTCCATAAAAGGCCGGCAAAGCACCTGTAACACTTCTAGTGATACAAGTATTTATGGGCGGTGGTGACCACTTAACATCAGGTGGCCCATCTGCTCTTTTGCTTGCTCTGACATAAAAAAAAAGTTGTTGCTGATCAAGTTCAATGTCAAATTTAACTTGTCTGAAAAGGCTGATGTAATAACTGGTGTTTTTTTTTAATCTCAACTTATAATTAAGAATTCCTATTCAATTCAACTATAAAATATATAACATTAACTTTCCGACATCATTTAACATTGATAAATATCCTATCTCCTTCATTACAAACAATAATGCTCTTTCACTTTCAAACAATTTCTCTTAAGAAAAATATGTCAGCTTAAAAAATAACCTTATATGCATATAAATAAGGTTCATCTTCCACTGCAACTTACCAACAACAGTGATCTCGACTTCAGCGGTGTCTTGACCATACTTATTGGTGGCTTGGATCTTGTAAGTGCCAGAGTCCTTTCTGCGCGGGCTTGAGTGTTGGTACTTGCTCAAGTAGGGCACGTTCACCACTGAAAGATGTACAAAAATATAAATAAAATATATTTTGAAAACATTTACGTTTTGCGGGGTAATTGTTGATAAAATGTATTTTGAAAAGATTATATGGGGTCTTAGAAACGAGCTGATCCATGAATTGAGGTACGATGGTATTAACAACAGAATTTTTTTGAAAAAATTTTTTTAGATCACTTCGTTTTTCAATCTAACAGGTATATTTCTATGATACCACAACATCTATAGTAATACAATTCATAGCACGTTGTTTGTGTTGTGAAAGACTTATACATGGCAATGAAAATACTTTATTTATTTTCCTAAGATATCTATCTATATCGTATTCTGTTTACTGCAGATTTTTTTTTGTAACCTGCCCATCCTGTAAGCACTAAATAAATATTATTAAAAAAATACATACACTTCAACCCGTTGCCACTAGTGACCATCTTGCCATTGAGCGACCAGGCCACATCCGGTGGGGGTTCGCCAGACACTTTAACGTCGAGAGATATCGGCTCGCCTTCACGCACTTTGATGGCGCGGAGGCTGCGACGGTCGATCTTTGGTGCCACTGAAATATAGAAAAAAAGTCAAATAAAATCATTTATTGCATACAAACATACAAACATATTTGCAATCTTGCGCAGGTATTGCAATACATAGGATCATAATTGAAGCGCTCCTTGCGTGAAGATAATATCAAGCCAATTAGGTAGAAAACCGCTTTTATTATATACTTTTTTATATTCATATGTGCTAGTTTATAACAAGCACTTTTATTTTGATTTTGTAATATATCTGTTTGCTGTTAGCTGCCCCAACAAAAATGAATAAAATAAGTTTTTACAAAATACTCTATGATTTTCCAGTACAAAATTGGCAAAATGTGGTCGATCAATACTTTAGGTTCACCTTACAGCTTAAAGCTTAACCTAATTGATATTATAGATAATAATATATATTATGTATATGTAATAAATACTCACATCTCCTAGGTTTGCAAGTGACAGACTTGCTAGCGTCACTGGGTTCCCCGGGCCCGGCTTCGTTCACGGCTCTGACGCGGAACTCGTATTCAGTACCTTCGTCGAGATTACCAACTGTGGCTTTCTCGTTGTCATTTGGACCGACCTGTTGGAATAAAAAAATATAAACATCTTTATTGATGTAAATCAATAAACACAATACACTAATATCTGACGTGACATGTTGTGACGTGTGGTGTCGTGACGTGTCGTGTTGTTACATGACGTGACGTGTTGTTTTATAAATATTGTGTCTGTTGTAATATTTCATAATTTATTTTTTATTGTGTACTAACCTCACAGGCCTTCACCCACTTGGGCGATCCGACCTCCCTCTTTTCAATGATGTATCCAGTGATGGGGGCGCCGCCATCTTTGATCGGCTTCTGCCACTTGAGGTCCACGTGGTCCTTGTCCCAGTCGACCACTTCCGGTGTTCCGGGCTTGCCGGGCTCGTCTGGAAATGAATTTTAAGGTAATTTAACGGAAGGTTCAATATTGTTTGATATGTTTTATTTAATATTTTTTATGATTATGTTTCGTTTATAGCACCTTGATTGTTATCAAAACGTACGAACGAACATACTATTATATAATATTATAAGTTTTATGATCGTCTATAAAAATTTTGTGGTTGTACACGTACAAGCTTAGAAGCGATTTTTGTCACAAACATATTTTTTTGTCCGAATCTAACCTACTATATGATAATATAATTTTGAACACACATTTATAGAATACCAGAGCCAATATCACAAAATATCAAAACTCACCGAACGGATTCTTAGCAATAATCGACTGTTCTCCCTCTAGCGGCTCCGAAACACCCTCATTATTGACCGCAGACACCCTGAACTTGTACTCATGCCCTGGCACCAGGTTCTCAACCTCAGCCTTCGGATCCTTGGTCTTCATGGCCGGGAGCCATCTACCGGTTTCTGTGTCCAGTTTCTCGACCAGGTAATGGTCGATTGGAGCTCCGCCATCGTCGAGTGGTGCGTTCCATTTGAGCGTGCAACCCTCTTTGTGCACGTCGGATATCTGGGGAGAATATTTATTTGATTAGTAAAATGGAATTGGATGATTAAATAAAGATAAATCATGTTTATGCGGTCGAATTTTTCTACTGATGATAACAAAAGGAATAAATAAAAAGACAAGTGTTACATAATATGTGGATGATTCAAAATATAAATTCAGAACTGATTGCATAATAGGGCACGGAATTATAAAGAATTATGCACCTTGTTAAAAATCATCCTACAATATAGAAATATCAATACATATGCCTGATAATTTAATCCCATTCCATAAATTCTTATATATTTGCTCGTGTTTTACTCAGAAACAATATTATTCTAGCGATTCAATAATAAGTTGAAAGTTTTTAATGTTCATTTGCAACATTTTAGCAAGAAGCTAAAACTATTAGTATCCCTAACTACAAATAAGCTCCGTAATTTCTGATAGGATTTTTGACGTAATTCGATAGAGCCGGCTGCACGCACGAAAAACATGACTCATGCGGCGTTACCTCGCTCTGAGGCGTTCCATGTAAGGCTTGAAGTGCAAGCGAGAGCGCGGAACGAGCGACAAAGAAGCACAATCGGACGTTGTCACGTTCAACTATCGTCAGTAAACCGACTTTACAGACAACCAATTTTTTTTATCGTTTTTACTTTGTTATAAAAGCAAAACATGAATAAGCGAAATCTAATTCGAAACTAATTGCACCATAAAACGAGAAATAAAAAATAACTGCCACAAATCGTCATCTTATAAATTAATTGGATAATCGTGTATTACTCGATCGTAATATTATTCTAGCGGATCAATAGGATATTGGTCAAAATTTTACCAATAGTATCTATATATTAAACTACTAGACCGGGAGATACTGACACAAAATTTCGAATCATTTGTAACAGGATGGCGGTTCTACAGGGGTCTTAGTACGCAATGACAAAAAGAAAAACGATGGTGTGAACGCTGGTACCGGCGGCTTAGTCGCGTGGGCGTTAGTCGAACTCGTCGGAAAAATAGCGAAGTCAAACGATTTGTAACACAAAAATTTTAGAATTTACCGATAGCCCATAAAAAAGAAGTAGGCGGTAGTGTCATGCCATACTTTTCCGGTGTGACTTACAGCCCACCATACCGACGCGAATGTGTTGATTTAAAAAAAACAATTCAACCATTTGTACCAGGCTAACTTTTGCACAGGTAACCATCGTCGTGCAGCCATTTACGAAAATCGCCATGCCATACTTTTCGGACGATTCCAAATGGTCGCCATACCGCCGAAAATCTGCAAATTTTTTTTTCGCCGTACCATTTGTAACACCCTAAATTTTTTTTTCAACAACTCCTGAATGATTATAAATAGAAGTGTGATAATGCCATACCTGTGGGAGGTGGCGAATGTGTATAAGATTTTTTTTTATTGTATGATTTTATTCGTATTTTGAACGATTTGTAACAGTATGGCATTAATCTTTCCCATAAGTTTGAGGTTCAACAAATATAAATACAAAATTTCAAAGATCTAGGTGGTAGAAATTAATTTATAGAAGTTCACTTCTATAAATTAATAATAAATTTATTTATGAAGTATGGCAGCACTTTTTCCCCCTACTAGAAGTATGGCAAATATAATAATGGTCACATTTTATCAAATACTCTCCAAAAATCCAAATGCAATACTGGTACAAAAAGTTTGGCGAAAAAAAAAATTTTTGCAGATTTTCGGCGGTATGGCGACCATTTGGAATCGTCCGAAAAGTATGGTATGGTGATTTTCATAAATGGCTACACGACTATGGTTACCTGTGCAAAAGTTAGCCTGGTACAAATGGTTGAATTGTTTTTTTTTAAATCAACACATTTGCGTCGGTATGGCGGGCTGTAAGTCACACCGGAAAAGTATGGCATGACACTACCGCCTACTTCTTTTTATGGGCTATCGGTAAATTCTAAAATTTTTGTGTTACAAATCGTTTGACTTTCGCTATTTTTACGACGAGTTCGACTAACGCCCACGCGACTAAGCCGCCGGTACCAGTGTTCACACCATCGTTTTTCTTTTTGTCATTGCGTACTAAGACCCCTGTAGAACCGCCATCCTGTTACAAATGACTCGAAATTTTGTGTCAGTATCTCCCGGTCTATACCGTCATATCGTTAAAAAATTTTACTCTGTCCAGGTTAAGTTAAACTATTTCTTTTTGAACTTTCTACCAAACATCGCTCATTTTTCTCACCTTCAAAGGCCCCTCAGGTTTAGCGGGCACATCCAGGACAATAACTTGTATAGTGGCTTCATCCTTGCCGCTGCTGTTCTCAGCCTTCAGCACGTATGTACCGCTGTGCTTGCGTGACGCGACAACCACGGATAGCTTCGTTCTGTAGTCTTCTGCGTCTACTGTGAGGTCTTCCCGGGTTGAGAGACGCTCTTTGTTGTGGAACCTGATGGTTTTGGGGGTATTTAGTATGCGGAAATATCAATATGTAGTTAGAAATATGTTAAAATAGAAGGTTATTCATTTCATAAAAAGATCTTTATAAGGCAAAGATGATAACTTATTTATTAAGTGGACAATGAAACATCTTTCAAATAAATGCTAACAAGTTTGAAAATCAGGTATGTATTAAATTCAGTATAATATGCAAGTTTTTTTGCTCATTGCTTACTTTACAAATTGATCTTTTTTTCTGATATATATTTATAAGTCTTATTGCTTTTAAAAGCATCGTGATACACATCTCGAGTGAGTAGAACATGAGTTTTTCTGATTATTTTATAAAACTACTTATTGAAGTGAAACTTCTTTATCGGGGTTGGAAAAAAATTTATTGTAACATTTTTTCGTTACGCGTGACATTATTCCGTTACGCGCCATCTTTTTCTTATCCCTACCACGCGTGATTCGACGTATTTCTGTAAAGTTGCATATAGTAAATTATTTTTTGAAAAATAAGGTCAAAAAGAAGTTTCACTTCTAACGTGTGTACACTAGTTCACGCACACATTTTTTTCTTACTATTGTTCTGATAATAATTATTTTTAATGAAATACATCTTACCAAGTCTTAGTCGGCGGCGGTTCACCGCTGACCTTGACGTCGAGCCTGATGTTCTGTCCCGCCTTCAGAGTCAGGTCGCGCATGTTTGTGCGATCGATCTTTGGTGGGGCTGTAAATGATAAAAATAATTTAGTAATATCTATGAGTAATATGCAGTTATTAATTAAATAATAATTTATGATACACAGAAGAATTTAACACTGAAGTTAGACAGAAGAAAACTATTCAAGCTGATTTTGATTAACAATAAGTATGTAGAATATTTTATATACAACTAATTGTGTAGGAGATACTACACATCTCAACTATTATAATATTATTACACTTGATATAATTATTATTGGTCCTTCAAGTCGGATGAACAACAGTTGCTTCAAAAATAGAGAAAGAGTTAACTATGTAGTGTTAGTAGTGGAGATATAGAATAATTTGTAACTACATTCTAGATACAAAAAACTCAACTATAAGTGTAAATCACACAGACATGTATCAAGATAGACTAAGCGAGTGTATGTACTTCCCGTGTCCAAACTAAGTTTATGAACCTTACTTGACGCTGGCCTACACTCAGTCCGCGCTTGCAGTTCGCCAAGGAAAGACGTGAAGCTGAATAAAGTAAAATGCCGAATTGCGCCGTTATAAACTGTAGAAACTCCACAGCTGTGAGTGGCCGAGTTATCGGAGATGTTTCCTTCCACCGGTAAGTAATTTTCTAATCAGAATATGCACTATTTATTTTAAAATCAAATAACGAATATCTGTGGAAAACGATCGTGACAAACATGGATACCAAACCATACGGAATGATTCGGAATACATTGCGGCTTTTACTTGGCACGGTAAAGATCGCGTCGTATGATAACAAGCAATGAATAGCGTCTTCTCATTTTTCTGTTCTCATTTTTCTGTCCAATTTTGTGGTTAGTGATGTTCATTTGATGCAACAGTTCTCGATTCTAATCGATTTTATAATCGAACAGAAAAATGATAATTTGAAGGAGCAATTTTTCAGAAAAAAAGGCATAGATTTTTTTTGTCATTTAATACGACTTGACCTAGAACTTTTAAGTATTTTAATACAAAGATACTAAAAATAAATATTATGACATGGACGCCATTAGTTAAAGTGTCATCTTGGGAGTTTTTTAAGAAAACTCCTTATTGCTTAGACTATGTCTGTTTTTTCAGTTTTCCAAGTAACCCGAACATAAAAGAAAAATGGATCGATGCAACGGGACATAAAGATTGATTGATTGACAGTTTCATTACTTTCTTTCGATGGCCTCTCTAGTACGTAGTACATGGTAACACAATGGGCATATGTAAGAAAAAGCTAAAACACATTAGTTTACTTGTTAGAATATTAAAAGGTTTATAACTTTATTTTATCATTCCTCTGTCTATGGTAATTATCATTTTTCTGTCTTGAATCGATTTAGTAATCGATTACGATTCATTTATTCTACCTAGACATAGATCTAGTTTGATCTGATATCTTTCGATTTACTTCGATGGGATAGGACGATACTAGAATCACCGCGCGAGTGGCGTCCTAATCGATTAAGCGTAAAATGAAATTACCATCACTAAAAAGCGCTCGTGACGTCATAACGCGTCAAGGTCAGTACAAAAAATATGACACGCTTGGTTTTCATACAGATCGCGGTACTTGCGTAGTCTATCTATGTCTGTGGTAAATCATATATTTGATATTATTGCAGGTCCTTCGAGCCGGACGAAAACACTTCTTCCGAAAAATAGTATAAGAGTCGTTGAAATTCATACAAAATCTTCATCCAAAAAAAATATATTAATAGTTTGATATAACTAACCAAATCTATCCTTAGCCAGCAAGTTGTCCGTGGGCGCGGAGGCCTTTCCAGGGCCGGCCTTGTTGATCGCCTTCACACGGAATTGGTACGTCTTGCCTTCGATCAGATCTGGCACGCGGGCTTCTGTTTTGTTGCCGGGCACCTGGAAATTATATTTATAAATTAGATACAGATATGTATAGGAAATTGAAATTTAATTAATAAATAAAATACACATTATGATTAGTCTGTATGAGATGGTATGAAACAATAAGTCTCACGAAACTTTGATCTGGGTAGCAGAAATAAATTCGTTAGAAATTTTAGTGACAAACTGAATTCGTGTGAAATAAAAGGTTTTCCGGTTTTGGAATTGAGAATGCACGTTTTGAAAAATAAAACTATCATCAGTTAAATGAAATTTTCTTTTACTTCAATGTCGATTCTGTAGATGTTTAATAGTCAATATTAAATAATTAATGTCCAAAATGAAAAGATGCATGGTTTTTCATATCGTTTAATTTTTGAAGTGAAAACTTTTTTAGCGGCGTTGAGCACTTTTTCTGTAATGGGTATAAAATCTTAAACTCGCGTCAGGACACGTGACCTGATCGAAAAAGCGAGACGGATACCATTCCAAAATATCAAACATGCTCGACGTTAATAATCAAGTTTTCACTTCTGCCGGCACTCCCGGAGTGCAACACGTCTTTTTTTTTAAATATAATGAATTAAAAATTAATTCAACGTGGAGGACTACAAGGATTGTAAGAAATAAGTGTAGAAACCAGTTCGGGGTGATAAAATATGACGAAACCGTATAAATTAGCATCGATATAGGTAAATAGGTAACTCTTACTAACCTCAACAGCCTTCACCCACTTGCCAGTATCGCGGTCCTTCTTCTCCACAATATACCCAGTGATGGGAGCCCCACCATCGTCCGTGGGTTTCTCCCACTTGAGGTCCGCGTGGTTGGCGCTCCAATCTTTGATGTCTGGCTTGCCGGGAGCGTCTGGTTCGCCTGTAAACATATAAATATAGTAAAACAAAACATTTAAAGTGTAAGAAAACATTAAGTATTGAAAAAGAAACACTCAGAACATTTATGGCCGTTCCCAATATTCAAACTACGGTTATAGATAGACAGCTATCTCCGATAGCTAGTAAGGTTCTATCTATCGTAAGATAGATACGATATTGGGAACGGCCATTACTGGCTGACAGCTGTCGGAACGTTATTGGACCGCTCTAATAGACAAATTCAAAGAGAAAAATATACCTCTAGAAAGCAGTTAGACCTCCAGACGATAGATAGTGATCAGAGATAGTTTAGCTTATCGCTAGTAAGCTTATTGGGACGCCAAAACAAAAGATAGATAGCATTTTCTATCTATTAGAGTACATATAAACACAGTACACTTAAACTTTATTAAGATATAGATGTAGACAAAGGCAAAATATTTTTTAATACTGTACTTTTTGTAAGCAGTAAATGAGTTACCATAAAATGGGAATGCCGCGATAAGAAACGCGGTAATTACTCTTTTTGAAGTCTATTTTTTTCTATGTTTTGTATCCGGATTGTAAAAATATTTTATTAATTATCATACGTTACCTCTTTAGGATTCCAGAATGCGTTAAAATAAAAAAAGACAAAGTTACAAAACATTTTCCAGTAATTACACATTGAACTAAATATCATGTGAACATCTGTAGGTTTACGAGGCATTGATAAAAATGAAATGAACTCACCATACGGATTCTTAGCAGTTGTAGCCGTTTCCGTCACTAACGGTTCACTTTCACCCTCAGGGTTGACCGCCTTCACTCGGAACATGTAATCCTTGCCCTCATTGAGGCCTGTGACGTCAGCTTCCGGTACCTTAGTGGTACATACAGGTACCCATCTTCCGGTCTCGGTGTCCATACGTTCGACCACATAGCTCTCGATTGGTTCACCACCATCGTCTTCTGGGGCTTCCCATTGGAGCTTGCAGCCGTCCGCTTTGACGTCCGATACCTGGGATTGAGGTTAATTGAGGTATTTGCTACGAATATTATGTCACATTCAAGATAAATTATAAGATTATCTGTAGGCAAATATAATAAATAAAAGGTAGTTAGAATTATAAAGACTTATTGCGTCTGCAATGGCAATAATCATCAATATTTGATGTCCTATGCTACATTAATAAATCATCAATAATCAAAAAATAATAATTTTAGTAAAGAACAGCAAAAATTTTAACTAGTCGTTTTACGAAAGCCTAATTTATTTACGCTATAGCAACTTCTTCATTTGAACACTTACTGGACATAGCAATAACCGGGAAAATCAAATGCACTTAATCAAGCAATCAATCAAGCATTGGGGCCTTCAAGAAAAGAGCTTATTTGTCCATAAAAGGCCGGCAAAGCACCTGCAACACTTCTAGTGTTACAAGTGTTTATGGGCGGTGGTGACCACTTAACAGCAGGTGGCCCACCTGCCCCTTTGCTTGCTCTGACATAAAAAAGCAGCTTAAAAAGCTTAATAAAGCAATCTACCAACCTTCAAAGGTCCCTTCGGTTTAGCCGGCTTGCTGACCACAGTGACCTCAATCTCTACACTATCCACGCCTGTATCATTCTTCGCAGTCACCACGTATTTTCCACCATCAGCTCTAGTGACCTTCTGGAGTACGAAGGTCGTATGGTAATCTTGGTTCTCGATCTTGAGACGCTCATCAGATTTTAGGACCTGGTCATTACGGGTCCAGGTAATTGTTGGTTCGGGTTCTCCTTTGACATCTGCTTCGAATTTAAGCGTCTGCCCCACTTTGATCTTGCGCTTTTGAAGGTTCTTGCGGTCGATGTGCGGTGCCACTGTATATTGAAATATATTGTAATAAATATACAAGAAATATAAAAATATGCCATAATTATAGGATATTTTATGGGATTTGAATAAATTTGATGTATTATGGGATTTGAGTAAATTTGCTGTATGTTATACTTTGTATGTTTATAACCATGGATCAGTTACTCTATGACATAAAAAATAAAAAATTGTTAGAATGCATGTTTTGAAACAAAATATTTTTTTAATTAAATGGTATGCGGGCATATTTCACCTAATAGCATTTTATAATTTCCTACAATAAAAATATCCATACAGCACTGTGTTAATAGTCAAATTCAAAATCACATTCAAATGAAGGATCATTATTAAATCTAAACATTATGTGCACACATTTGAGTGTACCGTTTTATTTTCATGTTTTTATATTATTGAATATATTGTACTTCAGGGTACTACTCACAGAATCTCGGCTTAGCAACCACCGACTTGCTGGGCTCCGAGGGTTCACCAGGTCCAGCCTTATTCACCGCAATCACGCGGAACTGGTACTCGTGTCCTTCCTCCACGTCTGTAACGCGGCCGGTCGGACGCTCGCCCGTTGTGCGCAGACAGTCTGACCAGACTCTGGTGGAAAAAATTATACATTATGAGGAGAAATAGGAAAAAAATTGTAAATTGTAAGACGCAATTACAGTTTTCAGTTTGACACTGGTATTACCTTTATTGTGATATTTAGATTTTTCTCTTAAAATTTTTATAAATTTATGACATATTTCAAGGATTATTAAATGCTATTTTACAATGTACACAACATGGCAATCTATAAAAAAAATGAGGTGAATCAATTATAAAAATATTATGTATGCTTTAATTCATACTAATTTTCTACATGTGAATAATTTTAATTAACTACAATATATTGTGAATAATTTGTTCTTTTTGATACAATACAAACATTCTGGTTAGATTGTACCTTCATTTTATAAGATTTAATTATATAAGTTAGGGCCGATTTTTCAATGCTTGGATAAAACTTATCCGTCCAATAAAGTATTACACGATAATATTAAAATGTCACGTAAACTGTCAAATACGGGCAATTAGAATACGTTTTTACAATGGTAGTTTTATACATTATTCGACGAATAAGTTTTATCCAAACATTGAAAAATCGGCCCTTAAACGAATAGCATTTTCTCTAAATATAGAATATAAAATAAAATAAGAGCTTATCAAAATTTAGAATTAAATAACTACGCACCTGCTACCCTTCTCCCTTTTCTGAATAATATATCCAGTGATGGGAGCACCTCCATCTTCCTTTGGTGGAGACCATTCCAGGTCCACGAAGTCTTTGTCCCAGTTCCGTGGTTCTGGTCTTCCGGGCTTGCCGGGCTCGTCTGTAATATGTTCATTACGTTATAAATTATACAATAAAACTTAAAAAAGTATAGGAAGATCCCAAATTTTTCAAAATTAAGTTCGATTAAGAATGAAGTGTTGGAAAAAAATACTTATTTATGACATTAACTTTTGTAAAATTTTGCATAAGTAAGTATGTTTAAGTGGATCTCAAATATTATTGTACTGTAGTTGTGAAGTTCAAAATGTAACTTTATTATACTCTTTAGAAGTGAAACTTCTTTATCGGGGTTGGAAAAAAATTTAGTGTAACATTTTTTGTTACGCGTGACATTTTTCCGTTACTTATTTTATTATTATTTACTTTAACGCAGAGAACCTTAATATTCAGTATGTATTGCACGATTATTTCTATTTAAGGGCAAACATCTTCCTGAAAGGCAATATTCTACTGATTTTTTGAAATGAAACTTCTTTATCAGGGTTGGACAAAAATTTAGTGTAACATTTTTGCGTTACGCCGTACGCGTGACATTTTTGCGTTACGCCGTACGCGTGACATTTTTAAGGTCATAAAGAAGTTTCACTTCTTACGTGTGTACTCTAGTGCACGCATACATTTTTTTATCCAATCATTACTCACCAAACGGATTCTTAGCAATAATAGTCTTCTCGGTCTCCAGTTCCTCCGACTCGCCCTCCTTGTTGACGGCCTTCACGCGGAACTTGTACGGTTTGCCCTCTTGGAGGCCGGCCACGTTGGCCTTGCAGTCCTTGGCCGTGCCGCATGGGATCCATTGGCCTGGAAGAATATGGCGAATATGAATATAGGGTTTTTTTTTAGTCTGATCAGTTAGCATTTTATCTTCAACTTTCGATGATTTAAATGTGCTTTTATTTTATTTTTTATTTATTTATATCAGGCTGTATTGCCCATATATTAGCTTATAGCATATATTGCTAGTAACAAGCTGTACTTATTCTAGTCTTAGAAAAACTAAACCATGTCTAGATGAATAAATAAATCCTTAAGTTTGAATTTATTTGATCTGGACAAAAAATACGCAGATATATTATTTATTTGCCAGAGGCTATCTGGCCCCGAACTTTGATTAAATTCCATAAAAATTTTGGATATACACTATTACAATTTTGAATACGCATTATTAACCAAAATTAAAGTAATACTACAAAATTAGACCAAGAATATCTACCAAAAAAGGTCTCATATAAAAAATTTGTTATTATTGTTCTTTTTATATATTTTTTTTTGGGCAAAGTTAACATACCAGTAAGCGGATCGAGTTTCTCAATCTCATAATACTCGATGGGCGAACCGCCATCGTCCTCCGGCTTCTGCCACGTCAGTGTGCAACTGTTCTTTGTGACGTCGGATACTTCTAGCGGGCCCTTGGGCTTGGATGGTTTACCTGGACAAAATTATATTGAATAAATAATTTGCACCAACATAATTGCAAAAAATATTTTGAAGTGAAACTTCTTTAGGCGCATTGAGAGTAAAATTTCAAGGTCGCGTCATGGCAATAGCATCACGTCTTGGAGAAAGGCAACATTTTTGGTATTTTGGAATCTTGTTAAAGAAGTTTCACTTCTAATACGTGTGCTCGGCATACACGCTTTTCTCGATGTGAATGTAATGACGTAAATGTTAATTGATGACAAAGTAATATACAATATTTAAAGAAAGAGTAAAGACACAAGATTTAAATTATTGACTTAACATACAGCAGAAATACAGAAGATTTGATAGTTAAGAAAATGGACTGAAAAATAGACAGTATTACAATCCTTTTCTAAATATTTTTTATACTATGATTGAGATAATATATGTAATGCGAATCAGAAAAATATACAGAAAAAGGGATTCAAAAGGATTATCTTATCACACTATGTAACTAATTGATGCAGAACTTTGTCGAGCTTTAAAGCGTACATAGCATAAAATATTCAATTGGTTTGATTTAACATTTTAAGTGAACTAGCTTTGCACTGCGGTTTTACCCGCATGTTTAAAAAATATTAAATAGTTATACAGTTTTGACTTTCCGACCATTTTATTATCTGCATTGATTAATAGTTAACCCAACTCACCAACAATAATAATCTCCACATCCGCTTCATCTTCACCAACTTCATTCTTCGCCTTAATGGTGTATTTGCCGCTATTGGCGCGTTTGCTCTTGGTCATCAGGAACTTGGTGTTATAGTCCACGTTGATGATCTCCAGATTGTCCCTGTTGGCCAACTGTTGGCCATTGAAGTGCCAAGTGACAGTGGCCGGTGGTTCGCCGAACACCTTAATGTCCAGGGAAACTGGGAGACCAGCTTTGACAGTGATAGGGTTCAGGTTGGTGCGGTCGATACGGGGTTTCACTGTAAAATAAAGTTAAGAATGTATTGTAAGAATGTATGTTTTGTACCAAGGAGACTGTGCAATTTGTTTGTTCAATGATCCAGTCTTCTATATATTAAAGTCCTTTTCATTTAGGATGATTCCTGTGACACTTCATCGTGTTCCGAATTACGTATTTTATGTTTAAAAAGTCAAAATAATTTTAGTGCATAATATTTTTATTTTATGGCGGCATTATTACCAAAAATATAAAAATGAAACATCTTAAGCTTATAAATCAAAAACAGTATTGTTTAGTTTAATATAATGAAAAATAAAATAAAATAACACAAAAATATAATACCTACGCAATTCGTGTACATGAAATGGATCGTTGAAAAATCATAGAGTTGGAAAATCATTTAATCGGCGCCCATCTTGTGATCGTTTGTCAATCGAGTCAATCGTCTGTACGAGTACGTTAGCCTTGTATACAAGTTGCATTTTTATATTGATACTTTACGTGGTATTCTGTTATTTTTACTAATTGTTATTGTTGACTTTTTGTTGCTGTTGTTTGCTAAGTTTACTTAGTTAATTGTTGGCGAAATGCCGAAAAAACTAATTTTGGTACTTTATTCAAATCGATTTCATTTCCATATAGAATATTATCGATTATCGGAAACAATTGATATGATTTCAGTAACCGACATCTCTACACGTGTCAAAAATCGATGTGTCACAGAACTCATCTTAGGTGGAAAGGACTATAATAAGTCTATGTGTTTTAGTAAGTTTGAAATTGGAAACAATTTTAAAGGAACATCAAAGGGATACATATTTAGTTTCTATTAAATAGAAATTGCTGTAGATCTTTCTAATTATATAAAGGGCATAATGTATTTTCCAAAGAGTACAAATTTTTCAAAAGTAATGTTATTTTAGACTGTAGCATTTATTGTAGGTTGTTTTATTATTATTGTCAGATGACATCATCATAGATATGATGCCAATAACTTTGAAAATCTTGAAAACAAACGATTTTTTCTTGTCTTTGGTCTTTTATTGTCCACTGAAAAAAAACGAAATTAAATTTATATACTTACAGAATCTCGGTTTTGCAGTATGCCAGTTAGTATTCTCTGAGGGTTCAGATTGTCCCGCCTTGTTCACGGCCCTCACTCTAAACTGGTATTGGTTGCCCTCCTCCAGTTTAGGTACTGTTCCTTGGCAGACATTGCCGTGGACTTCCGCCATCTTTAAATTGAGACCATAGAGTTAGTTTGATGATTTTTAAGCCCATCAATGTACATTTTGCCAATTTACAGATCTAAAAACTTTTACATTTAGCATTAATATGACTATTTGTAATTGAAATCAATAGAATGAAACATCATTTCACAACATCCTATTATGTGTCCGTTATAAGTTTTCATATCTTCAAAATAATAAAAAAGAACATATTAATATTATATTCCTAGGCATTTTATCCACTTTACAAGATAAATGTGTTACAAACAAATTATTTACTGTCCCTGTCAAAAAACAATATTTAAGCTGCATTGTTATTTAAATTTTTCATTTCAGATTTCAATCTAATTGTGCTTATAAGTATAGTATTTACATTGGTTTCTTGTCGCAATACAATGTGTTAAAAAATAATTTGTTCTTTTTATAATCGTTATTTTTGCCTCACCTTAACAAATTCCCCACGATCCCTGTCCATAGCTTCAATAATATACCCAGTGATGGGTGCACCATTATCCCTGATGGGCGGTTCCCACTTCAACTTCACGGACTTCTCGTCCCAGTCCACGATGTCAGGTAGACCTGGAGGAGCCGGTACATCATACGGGTTCTTCGCGAGGATTCCGTGGTCGGTTTCCAGGGGTTCCGATTCACCTTCCTCATTGAGGGCCTTGACGCGGAATTGGTAGGTGTGACCTGGTTCTAGGCCTGTGTGTGGAAATTATATTGTTTAAAACTGTCGTAGATATAAATGTAGCGAGATTTATAAACAGTATCATTATTTAGTTGTTTTACGAAAAAGTCAGATTAATGAAAAACACAGGAACACTGTTTTACTGGATGCCTATTTTTATCTATATCCAAGGCATAATTCGAAAGCATCTGATTAATTGATGAGAGATTTTGAATTATTGTTTAACTAGATCTACTTAAACTTACAACAATGTAATTTCAAAAATGTCATAAATACAAAATTACCAGAACTTAAAACGTCAATTTATACATATAGCCAATATTAAAGTAAGATCTATCATCACTGAAGTAATTAAAATAAACTATACAACAAAAGAACTACAGTTAACGGTTTTTTTAGAATCTATGTTCGTAGCTACAAATGACGTATTTTCAATATACACATTTTTCCCCGTATCAACTCAGTGACATTTCATAATTCGAGCAATATCATTTACAATCCTGTCCGTCTTTTTTTTTTTTTTATTAGGTTCACCAAACTGGACATAGCACTACAAAAATAGATATGGTTATTCTATGATACATCACAAGTAATAGGTGCTAGACCTTCTAGAGGTGAACACAGCCTGCAATAATAAGTACGCGAATACATATTTACATTATTACAATATTAACATTATTTAGAAAAATAACATTATGGATCAATTTAAATACAATATTTATGCAATTTTGGAAACTAATTTTTTAAAATGAATTTAGGGATGCGCTAAATATATCGACGTTATTACATACTTTTTCGTTGTAAGCTGAACATATGCGGTGCAATGACGAGTGTTGAGCGTAGTTTGTACGACAAAAGGGAAGACTAAACGTTTTCATGTTAGTGGGACGGCTGAATGGCCTTGGTACATGTATGCTAATTTTTCCTAATAATTGAGAATTATCTATTTTACCATTTATAATTTTGTATAGAAACACGATATCAGAAAGGGTCCGTCTGCTTTCAAGATGTTAGTGAACTTAGCAGATCAAAAAAAAATGTGAGTTCTTATCGCGTGCAGTTGAGTTCTACAGTTCCTGATACTTTTTAGAAATAGTTCTGGCGTTTTTACCTTAACAAACGACATTTGAAAAAACCCGACCTGGACCCGGCTTAACGTGATGCTGAGACGTAATGCTACGACGTGATGCTACGACGTGATGCTACGACGTGATGCTACGGCGTGATGCTACGCTGTGATGCTACGGCGTGATGCTACGGCGTAATGCTACGGCATGTGTTACGGCGTGATGCTACGCTGTGATGCTACGGCGTGATGCTACGGTGTGATGCTACGGCGTAATGCTACGGCATGTGTTACGGCGTGATGCTACGCTGTGATGCTACGGCGTGATGCTACGGTGTGATGCTACGATGTGATGCTACGGCATGATGCTACGGCGTGATGCTACGGCATGATGCTACGGCATGATGCTTGACGTGATGCTACGGCATAATGCTACGGCGTGATGCTACGGCGTAATGTTACGGCGTGATGCTTCGGCATGATGCTACGGCATGATGCTATGACATGATGCTACGGCATGATGCTACGGCATGATGCTACGGCATGAAGCTACGGCATGATGCTACGGCATGATACTACGGCGTGATGCTACGGCATGATGCTATGACATGATGCTACGGCATGATGCTACGGCATGATGCTACGACATGAAGCTACGGCATGATGCTACGGCATGATACTACGGCGTGATGTTACGGCGTGATGCTACGGCATGGTGCTACGGCGTGATGAAATATGACATAAATGAATTTTCTAGTGTTTCATTTTACGCGAGTATTTCTAAAAAGTATCAGGAACTATAGAACTCAACTGCACGCGATAAGAACTCACATTTTTTTTTGATCTGCTAAAAATTATCTACTACGGGAAGTTGGCAGATCATTTTTTCAAATGTCGTTTTTTAAG
Source organism: Colias eurytheme (assembly GCF_061535395.1). Taxonomy (NCBI): domain Eukaryota; kingdom Metazoa; phylum Arthropoda; class Insecta; order Lepidoptera; family Pieridae; genus Colias; species Colias eurytheme. The sequence continues at coordinate 6,969,216 of NC_143003.1, read as the reverse complement.
GTAAAAACGCCAGAACTATTTCTAAAAAGTATCAGGAACTGTAGAACTCAACTGCACGCGATAAGAACTCACATTTTTTTTGATCTGCTCAAAATGATCTGCTAAGTTCACTAACATGCTTTCAAGCGATTTCATTTTAAAGTGCATAAGTCTAGAAGAATAAGACGTTAGGTTACGGCAAAGATTGTGAGTGAAAGATAGGTGGTACAGGAATTGTTTCTGTATCCGTTCCAACCGCTGTATGTGTACGGCATAAGTAGGATTCCACACAGGGCTACAGTATTCGAGGAGAGATCGTACGTAGAAATTAAAAAGCAATACTGGTACTTCAGAGTCATTAAAGAATTTGCTCTGTCTAATGATGAATCCAGAAAGGCGTGCGGCCCTTGTTGCTACCGAGTCCATGTGCTCGCGAAAGTCAACTTTTGAGTCCACTTTTTTAAAATGTGTCCATAATTTTTTTGTCAATTAATGTAATAACATAAAGAACTATAGAAAAATTGCGAAATTTTCTTTTATTATCATAAACGTTAGGGTTTTTGCTATACGTACACGTATGAATTAAAAAAATATCACGTCACGTTCATACCCAAAAATATGCCTTAAAGTGAATAGAGAAATGAGTCACGTGTGACTCATGAACTTATCCCAATTCGTTCGCGAATCATATTTGACTCATTGGACAGGGAAGTTGCTAACACTGACCAGTAACAGTAGCCTCCGTGACTTCAGGGTCTATGGTCCCAGCAGGAGACCACTTCCCAGTGATGGTGTCCATCTTCTCCACGATGACAAACTTTCGCATTTATCCATACTAATATTATAAATGCGAAAGTAACTCTGTCTGTCTGTTACTCAATCACGCCTAAACTACTGAACCAATTTGCATGAAATTTGGTATGGAGATATTTTGATACCCGAGAAAGGACATTTACTTTTTATTGCGAAATATGTACCACGGGCGAAGCCGGGGCGGACCGCTAGTTATATATATAGTAGGATTCTAACACTGACCAGTAACAGTAGCCTCCGTGACATCAGGGTCAATAGTCCCAGCTGGGGACCACTTCCCGGTGATGGTGTCCATCTTCTCCACGATGTATGCGCTGAGCGGCAGACCGCCCGTGTGCTTGGGCTTGCTCCAGGACAACTTGACGTGTTCTGCGTGCACGTCGGACACTTCGAGCGGGCCTTCCGGTTTGCCTGGCTTGTCTGAGGATAAATATATATTAATTATTATTATTGAAATGAAACTTCTTTATCGGGGTTGGAAAAAAATTTAGTGTAACATTTTTTCGTTACGCGTGACATTTTTCCGTTACGCGCCATCTTTTTCTTATCCCTACCACGCGTGATTCGACGTATTTCTATAAAGTTGCATATTATAGTAAATTATTTTTTTGAAAAATAAGGTCATAAAGAAGTTTCACTTCTTACGTGTGTACTCTAGTACACGCATACATTTTTTTAATAATATTATTATGAGAGGCGTCTTTGTTATTTAACGTGGTGCTAAGATGATTTCCTATACATGAAAATATATCAAAAGACTAGTGAAAAGATCAAAACTTTGCAATAAACCACTCAGATTGCTGCGTATATGTACTTTTTTTTGTAGTGAAATAAATTTCGAAAACTTATGGTCATAGAGTAGAAAATACAAAAAAATCTATATTTCATGTTCAAATTATAAGCATTGTAGGAATTCTATGTAGTTCAATTTAAATTTTATATCTCACATAAACTACATATTATGCGAGTATTTGCCAAAAATAAAATTACAAAATACCGAAGTACACTCATTTAAATATTTCCTCAATAAATCATTTCTTTTACAAATTAAAGACTTTTTAACGGATTTTAAACGCGATTTATTCATTATATTATTTTCCCGATGTTTCGAACGTGACCACGCTCGCTGTAAAGTGTTCAAAACGTCGGGAAAATAATATAATGAATAAATCGCGTTTAAAATCCGTTAAAAAGTCTTTAATTTCTAAATGTATAATACTCGCGTAAAATAAAACACTAGAAAATCATTTCTTTCGATATTTCAAATCAAACTACTGTCTATTTATTTTTTCATTTACAACAAAATAATCAACCCCTTACCGAGAACAGTAATCTCAACAGTGGCTTCATCAACACCGGAGTCGTTTTCCGCCTTCAGCGTGTATACACCTGTATTCTTCCAGGACGACTCGAAGATCTGCAGCTTCGTGTTGTAGTCCTCGTTCTCCAGCTTCACACCTGGAGCGGTCTCGATGACCTGGAAGGTTTAGATGTTAGTTCTGGATTGACAGGATGGGAATGAATGGCTAGAATCGGGTTATTTTATACAAATTAATAGTGACTTAAAAGATAGCGAAAAATATTTCAACAACTAGCAAACCCGGCGAACTCCGTTTCGCCACCAGAGACACCTTTTCTTTGCTATAAACCTCACGGAGCCCGAGACCTTTCCAACGAATGCAAAACCGTGGAAATCGGTTCGTGCGCTCTGGAGTTATAGCGTCAGGAAGTAAAACCCGACTTATTTTTATATAGTAGATGATCATTTCTAGTATATTTTTTATGCTATAGTACGATTCAATCTTGATGGCGGTTCGGAAGTTAGGTGCAGGTGCAGGTGCTTGTGCGCACAGTTCTCTTGACGTCCCGCTAATACCTAAAATTTATTTCTGCGCATCGGATCGTACGATGTTTCGAGCCGCCATTAATTTTGAATCGTACTATACTGACTAGTGTATAGTTACATAATTGTACAAGTATAATTTCTTAGTCCATAAAATTAAAGAAAGGTTCGCTTGAATGTTCGGATTTTAGTAAATTAAAAATATCCTCCTACCGTCATTTCTTTCCAGACTTCATACCCAGTTTTAAACCTACCTTGTTAGCGAAGGTCCAAGTCTTGGTCGGTGGAGGTTCACCCTTGATATCGACGTCCAATTTGATGGTCGTGCCCGCACGTACGCGGATCGCCACCATTTTGTCGCGGTTGATGTGTGGTTTCACTGTAAATAAATATTTATTTTAGTAAGTTTAATTTTATGGTATTATTTGGGAAAGGGTAAAGCTATTCGAAGATTTCGTTTAATTATATGATAGAGAAACGCGGTAAATGTTAAAAATATGTAATGACGATTCGAAAGTGCTTCTAAAAGAAGTCTAATTGAATAAATAATTAATGTTTGAGTTTGAGTTTGAAACGGTAATATTGTTTATGGTTTTTGGTTTCCCAGGTCAACTAAATCTAACCATCTAGTAATTAATAATTACTGTGAATTGGTTACATTTTCGAATATTGCTATTTAGTGGCATATTTCTGTTATTGAGAGCAATCCATAGCTTAAATATTATCGCAAGAAACGAAGAGAAATTGCTTTAAATTTTTCAAAATTAATTTGACATAAACGTCGATAATTTATAAATTATAACAAACTCGCTAATCAAACTTATTTTTTTTATACTACCCTCAATTTTCAAGGTACAAAGAAACAAACAAACTTACAGAATCTAGCCTTAGCCAAGTGCGGCTGTGTGGGCTCTCCGGGTTCTCCCGGACCAGCCTTGTTGACCGCCCTTACGCGGAACTGGTAAGTGTTGCCCTCCTTCAGTTCTGGCACACGGGCTTTGCATTCTGGCGTCTGTGGGATATAGAGATAGATATATTATTATACTGTTATTTTAAAAATTATTTCATGGCTTTACAATAAATAAAGAATTTCCAATAAATACTTCTATGGCTTTACAATAAATAGAGAAACTTATTGGTAGCGAAAGATTTTTTTTTCTACAGAAATCAGTTTTAAAATCGTGTTTTACCTTGCTTGATATAAAAATAATTTAGATTTTTTTAAGAATTTGAAATACAATTACAATTTTAATTATGTACGTTATTCTTTTGTGTGTTATGATTAATATGTGTTTCGCAAAAAAAAATATATATTTTTTAACATTCAACGAATTTTACCAGACAAAGAACTTATAGTTCCTAATCACTATAATTTTACGTTGATTGCATCGAATCATTTTAACCTAACTTTTTCCCAAATTTTCCCAAAAAATTTTCACCTCTACCAGCAAATTCAACCCCTATTTTCCACTCACCGTAGTAACAAGCGCCTCTTGCCAGTGTCCATATTTATCTTTCTTCTCAATAACGTATCCAGTGATGGGAGCCCCACCATTGTTCTTCGGCGCTTCCCACTTGAGGTCCACGCGGTCCACGTCCCAGTCCTCGATTGTTGGGACTGAGGGCTTTCCGGGGATATCTGAAGATATATTTTTAATTATTTATAAATTGTCAAAAAAGTTGTAGTGGAAGAAACGGTATAACAACATTATGGCATTGTTATTGTCAATTTTCTGAAAATAGCTTGGAATGATAAGACGATTTATGCATGAAATTACCAAGAAAACTTGTTCACAAGAAACCTTATTGATTTTAATTCGCGCTGAATTCAGTACAGCATTATTTCACAAAGACCTAGCATGAAGAAGCTAAATGTGCTGTCAATATTATGATAAAGTAACATATAAAATGTTAGTTCAAAATGTAAGTAAGTTGTAGAATATTGTGAGACAGTCTCAGTAAATTGTTTGTACTACAAACACATCATCAATACATATAATAAAATTGTAGAAAAGTGATGTCTGTACAATGAAAATATAAAAAAAAAACTTAGCAGGTGTTATTATTAAATCGATCCTGAACCCAAAACTGTAGTTAAAAAAATTTTTGTCTGTTTGTCTGTTTGTCTGTATGTTCGTGCACGCTAATCTCAGAAACGGCTTATCCGATTTAGATGCGGTTTTCACTAATATATTGTGGTAAGCTTCACTTAACATTTAGTGTTTATTTCATGTCAATCGGTTCATAAATAAAAAGTTATGACCATTTAAGTAATCACGGCGAACATTTGCTAAGGCATTCTATACATGAATAACTTTATTACGTAAATTATACGCTAAAGTTATTCCTTGACATGTCCAGATGATCATATCGAAAGTACCGTGGGGGGGGGGGGGGTTAGCTGAGGGGGTAGTAGGGGGATCAAAGGACCTTTATTTAGATTTTTGCTCATTAGTCTAAAACCTGCACAAATAGCATTATGGTTAAGTACTTCTAGGTAAATTTTCTACATAAAATGTCTTTTAAATTATGTCGTAGGTATTATATTTTTAACCCCCAACGCAAAAAGAGGGGTGTTACGTCCGCTGTGTGTGTTTGCGTGTCCGTCTGTGCAACCGTAGCTCGCTAACGGGTAAAACGAATTAGAGGCGGTTTTTTTTGTTACATTAGTTGTTCTTAGATATAGTGTATCAAAATCGGTTCATCCATTTATTATATATAGGGGTAAAAGTGGGAATGGAAAAAATGAATGTTGTCAGTTATACCCAAGTGATATATCAAATGAAAATAGACGACCTGTCAGAAGCAATTAGTCAAATTTAATCAAAATCGGTTCATCCATTTATTTTATATAGGGGTAAAAGTAGGAATAAATAAATGAATTTTATCAAATATACTCAAGTGACGTATCTAATGAAAGACATGACGTGTAAAGTACAATAACCCATTGACCACCGAGCGGCCCGATCGGGCCGCGACACAATAGATTTTCTATTGTGTCTGTGATTCCGGGACTGAGGGAATAAGACATATTTTATCAAAATTGGTTCATCCATTTATTGGATATACCTATATCATACTTATTACATATTTTTATTCTCACTTTTATAGATTATACCTATAAAAGTGAGAATAAAAAAATGAATTTTGTCAAATATACCTAAGTGGCATATCAAAAGAAAGGGCATGACATGACGTGAGAAGACGTATAATGAGGCATAGGTATTTAATCAAAATCGGTTCATCCATTTATTGGATTATAGCGGTAAAAGTGGGAATGAATAATCGAATGTGGTCAAATAATATACTCAAGCGGCATATCAATTGACGTCTGAATTACAATTAGTCATGTTTTATCAAAATCGGTTCATCTGTTTATTACATATAGGGCACCTTAGGGGTGATATACTTAGTGGGGATAAATAATCCAAATGGAGCACCAAACGAAAGGATATGACGTGTACATATAGGTACAATTAGACATGGTTTACATCAAAATCGGTTCTGCCATTTACTAGGGGTGAAAGGGAAAAGTTGAAAGTCTGTGAAAGTAGAAGGATATGGGAGCGGGAGGATAGCCATACCCTGGAAATTTTGAACTCTTTTGTACCTAAGTTTTTTAGCTCGGTTAAGTAATAAATTTTACTAATAGTTATTTTGTGTTATTATTTATTTTATTTCTTAACTTTAAAATAATCTGTAAGTACTTATAATTTAGTTGTTTATGGTAGTACGTGTTTCAAGACGTGTTTACTCAATAATTGTGTGTTAAGTAGTAACTACTATGCAGTCACTATTCCACGCGGACGAAGTCGCGGGCACAGCTAGTATTAAATAAAAAAAAGAAATTGCTCCATCGAAAAAGAGAGAATCCTCGACTGGCCGGCCGTTAAGGCCCCGATGAACGTCAGAAAGTTGGTTATATGTTCTGTAGCGAAACTATTTCACTACAAAGCATATAAACAACTTCAACCTCGTACCTTTCTCCTGCAGACCCTTGGAACACTTACCATAGGGATTCTTGGCAACAATCGAGTGGTCAGTCTTCAGCGGCTCCGACTCGCCCTCCTCGTTGACCGCCTTCACGCGGAACTCGTACTCCTCTCCCTCCTGTAGCCCCTTGATCTCCATCTCCGTGTCGTCTGTCTTGCCGACGGGCACCCAGCGACCGGTGGCCTTGTTCAGTTTCTCTACCACGTACCCGGTTACCGGCTTGCCTGGATATTAATAAGTTTATATAAGAATTTTTGACGTGACAACGTCTTATAATTCGATAGAGCCGGTTGTACGCACGAAAAAACATGACTCATGCGGCGTTACCTCGCTCTGAGGCGTTCCATGTAAGGCTTGAAGTGCAAGCGAGAGCGCGGAACGAGCGACAAAGAAGCACAATCGGACGTTGTCACGATCAACTATCGTCAGTAAACCGACTTTACAGACAACCAATTTTTTTAACATAGGATAAATTATCGACGACATAATATTATATCGGCCAACGTTGTGGATTATGGCCTTATGGGAAGCCCATGTCCCAGCAGTGGGAACATGTATAGGCTGATGATGATGAACAAAGAATACATATTACATTTTATTAAGTTTATTGAATTGTTGTTGTTGAACTTTATTAGAGGCTTGTATACTTGTAGTGGTAACAAGCAAGGGCTGATGATATTGACGATAGTGACAATAGAGAAAATGAAATTCATAACACAAAAAAAAACATCGATAGCAAAGATGAAATCGTTGGCAAATATGATATCGATAACGAAAATGATATCGATGACGATGATGATATCGATGACGATGATGATATCGATGGCATCAGTAACACTAACGACACAGTCGATGCAGACGATAATAATTATGAAAGAAACATAATTACACTCAAACCAAATTCGATAAACACGAATAGACACTACAGTAAAATATCTCACCTCCATCGTCCTCCGGCTTCTTCCACGACAGTTTACAACCGTTCTTGGTGACATCAGCGACCTTCAGTGGACCACCAGGTTTGCTTGGAGACGAGAGCACAGTGATCTCAACCTCCGCTTCATCAGAACCGTGCTGGTTCGTCGCCAGGATACGGTACGTGCCGGTCATGGCACGGACCGAGTCCTTAATGTCTAGTTTGGTGTTGTAGTCAACGTTGATTACGTTCTCTGTGACCTGGAAGGGGATAAGGGCTAGATATTTAGCAACAAATTGCTTAAATTGAATAGTGTTTTCACTGGTATAGAGATAGATAATTTTTCTTTACCCTGGGCAGTGTAAGAGCGAGTTAATAATTTAATTGTAGGTACAACAAATTGAACAAAGGAATTTGAAATCAAATAATCCTTAACATAGCTAATCAATTAAACTGTTATATTGACCAATTACATACTATCCTGCTTCCTACGAATATTATAAACGCAAAATTTTACAAGAATGTTTGGATGTATGATCGTGCCAGAATTACATCTGTTTTAGAATGTTAATTAGCACATACTCTACTAACTGTTTCACCCGGTACAGGCGAGTGACGTAGTAAATTCTTAATTGTAACATTCCTTCTCATAAATTATTTGGACAGTTTACCACAATCATCGAACCCACCTCAGTCTCGACATCCTTCCACTTCCTGAACCACTGCACCTTCGGCGCCGGTTCACCCCTAACGTTCACGTCGAAGAATATCGGCTTGCCCGCACGAACCGCCACCGCCTTGAGGTTAGTGCGGTCGATACGCGGTTTCACTGGGTAAAGTTATATTTATATGAAAATTCACTGTATGAATGTGTAAGGGGTATTGGGACATATAAATTTGGGACAATAAAATCCGGTTTTTGTAATTTATGGGTTCATCAAGAAAGCTTAAGGGCTTTGTAAAAGGATGCGATGCTTAAAAAAGGATTAAGGATACGATATATATTTATATATCGTATCCTTAATCCTTTTTATATAATAATTTAATAATATATAATAATTTTATACATTAAATAATATGTAATAATTTTATATAATCGGTACAATTTGTGTTGAAATAATTTTATTTCAACACAAATTGTACTTACCGATTTCCATTTTCACACTGCCACCATAAAATGTCTTTGAATAATATAACAGTTTACAAAAAGAAAAACGTTTCATACTAAAAATGTGGATCTGACAAATTTATCATTTTTTTTTGTGACATACATCATAATGAAAGTAATTCTTTGATTACACCCAATCAAAATAACATCAAATCCTTAACTACCTTCATTCTACTTTAATTTCTACATAATCCATCAATTTATCAACTAACAACAGCATAATCATCCTACAAGCATTTTATTAATATAATAATTATTAAAAAATTATTAAAAAAAATGTGCACTCACAAGCCTTATGCCGTATAGTGGTCATCTCAGTGGGCTCAGACGCCTCCGAGGGTCCGGCCTTGTTCACCGCGATCACACGGAATTCGAACTCGCCACCCTCTGGTAGACCCTCTACTTTGCCACTTGTTGCTGATCCAGGTACCTGTAAAAAAATATTTAGTTTTATTATGAAAAGGTGAAAACATTTCATAGGGAAAGAAAAGTAACGAATAGTATTTTCAGCGATCAAAAGTAAAAAGTATGACTTTTAGTCGAAAAAGAAACAGTCTATAAATAAAATTGAATAATAATAATCGAACAAAATACTTATAAATTATAATACAAAATCAACTTTTCGAATTCCCAGCAACAGCAATGTTAATATAAAATGGAGCAGTAAACAGAGTCAACTAATTTTACCAAACAAGCATAGACATTTCGATTAGACAAAACTTTAAATAAAAAACGAAATATCAGTCCGTACATTTAGGTTAAAAATACAAATAACTCTTCTAATTTACATCTTTGGTTAAATGTCTTTGCTGTATATTAATATACTAGCGGTCCGCCCGTCTTCGCCCGTGGTACATATTTCGCAATAAAAGGTAGCCTATGTCCTTTCTCGGGTATCAAAATATCTCCATACCAAATTTCATGCAAATTGGTTCAGTAGTTTAGGCGTGATTGAGTAACAGACAGACAGACAGACAGAGTTACTTTCGCATTTATAATATTACTAGATTTCCGCCCGCGGCTTCGCCCGCGTTTGCAAAGGAAAACCCGCATAGTTCCCGTTCCCGTGGGATTTCCGGGATAAAAACTATCCTATGTGTTAATCCAAGTTACCCTCTATATGTGTGCTAAATTTCATTGTAATCGGTTCAGTAGTTTTTACGTGAAAGAGTAACAAACATCCATACATCCATACATCTATACATCCATACATCCTTACAAACTTTCGCCTTTATAATATTTATTAGATAGTATGAATATAGTATGAATTATTTATTGTGACTAAAAAGCCCATAAAAAGACCCGGAAAAGGCTACCCGAAGAAATTTTTGAACTGAAATACCCCCAAAAATAGGAAAATTTACCTCAGCAGCATTCTCCCAATCGCCGCCCTTAGGCCTCTTCTGAATAATGTACTTCTGTATGGGCGCTCCGCCATCGTCCTTCGGCGGATCCCATTTGATTTCCGCACTTTGGTTGTCGTGATCAGCCACGGTCACGTTTCCGGGCTTTTCCGCGACATCTGGGCAGGATAATATGCCATTTATAGAGATATATTACACATAATTTATTGGTAAAATTTTCAATTAACCAAATATGACACGGAATAGAATTACAATTTACATATTGGAAAAAGAAAAATGTAATCATTCGATTGCTTAATAGCATGCTGCATATAGTATGTTAGTGTGTGCTTAGAAACTGAGCTAATCCGTCATTTAATCTTTTAAAGAAAAATCGATAAACGGAGATGTATAAAAATTAAATAATTGATTGTAAACAATATTTCATTGGACGCATTACGCTATTGAAGAACTTGTTATGAAAAAAAACCTTATGTATTTCTGCAGAAAAAAAAAATTAATCATTTCGAATTTAAACATACAGTAATGAAATCCTAAATCAAAGTCGCTCCAACTAACTCACCGAAAGGATTCTTAGCCAGGGTCGCTTTCTCCGTTTCCAGGGGTTCAGAGTCGCCTTCATCATTGACAGCAGTCACACGGAACTTGTACTGGTGACCCGGTTCCAGACCTGTGATCTCCATCTCCAGGGGCTTCTTGTCTCCAGCGACCCTGGAATGAGGGGAAATATTGGTTAATGTGTAAAATGTGTATGTTTTAAACCTACCTACTATAAATAAATAATAATAATAAATAAATACACTTTACCAAGTAAATACATGTAAAAAAAGAAACAGACAATATGTTATAAAGCTAAAAAGGCGGCCTTATCGCTACTAAGCGATACTATAAGGAGAGATTTCACATTAATAGTATGGATAGAGTGTTTCTTTGTTATTTTAACACCAGTAGTGGGATAGAAAACCATGTATACCCTAATATATTTAAAATTATAACATACTTATACAAAATATTACATGAAATGCAAAAAAATAAAGATAAAACTATATATACCTACGAATTAGTAACTAAATCCGTGTAAAAAACCAAAAAAAAATAATCATAACAGTAAAAAAATTTCAAAATATTCAATTGAATAGGCGAAAAATTGGGCATTTTCATAAAAAAATTTAAAACTCGAATATCTCGAAAACGGTTAAGTTTAGGATGAGGGGTTCCATAGTGAAATCATTCAGAAATGATGTGTACTATACTTTTGTCCCTTAACGGATCTAAGTCGACTTTTCCTGTAACCCTGTAATATAAAAAATAATAATAATACTACATACCTGCCAACCCGGACCCACTTGCCGGTGGCCAGGTCCATCTTTTCCACCTCATACTCCTTGACGGGGGAACCACCATCGTCTTCTGGCTTTTCCCATCTCACCTTGCAACCCTCTGCGTGGACGTCTGTCACTTCTAGTGGTCCTGGGTAAGGAAAATGTTTGGTTAGTGTGGAAAATTGTACTTTTAAGCTATTGCATAGCTTCTATCGCGGGCCTTGAGCGCGGGGACCGAATCCAGAAATTCCGTAACGAAAAAACCTCACGCTCCCCACTCGACGGGCGCGGTGGTGTGTCTTAAAGGCATAGCATGCAATAGCTTAATAATAGTGTTCAGGCACTTCATTAATTTTGATTCGCAAACGCAAGCTTTTTAGACTTATGACCAATATAAAAATGTGACAATGTACAAAATAATGTACCTATATACCTAAATACCAATATATTAAAAACATAAAAAGATGATACTTATAGATATATAAGATAGTTAAACACCAATTTATTCGTAAATGGTAAATTATTTTTTTTTCTGTATTTTGTCTATTCAAAAGCGCTTCTAAACGAAGTCTTGTTGAATAAATGTTTGATTTCAAACATTTATGCAAGAACGTGTAATCGGAGCAGTAAGACATTATGCAAAATTACACTATTTAAATTAAATTAAATATATATTTGACTTTTTTTTTTAATTACACTATTTCTACAACTTACCTTTAGGCGAGCTAGGCTTGCTGAGCACGGTCAGTTCGACCGTCTCTTGATCGAAACCGTTACAATTCTCAACACGCAGCGTGTATTTCCCAGTGTCGCGTCTCACCGCGTTCACGATTGTAAAGTCCGTGTGGTATTCTTGGTTCTCGATCTTGATGCGCTCGGTGTTAACAAGCTTTATGTTCTCGCGCCATGACCTGTGAAAATTTGGTGTTAATACAGCATATCCTATTAATATTATAAATGCGAAAGAGTTTGTTTGTTTGTTTGTTACGTCTTCAGGCAAACTGCTGAACCGATTTTCAAAAAAAAATGTTAGACATACATACAGGGATACTCAGATTAACACACAGGATAGTTTTTGTCCCGAGAATAGAATATGGAAATGTGTTATTTTAGTTTTGAATTTCTATTATAGTGTCAATTGCGATAAGTATTAGAAATGAATTACTGCTTTTAAAAAGACATAAAATGCTTATAGGGAAATTGTTTGCTACCAGAATTCGTTGTATAAAGATGTTAATGTACCTTTATAAAATATTAAGTATCTAATTATAAGAATCTGATATTAAATTTATACATTCTGATACGTCTTATTGCAGCAATTATAGGAATAAAAGTAAACTAAGTGTAAGTTATAAGCTTACACTGTAATAACTCAGGCCCCGGACCGGAATCACAGACACAATAGAAAATCTATTGTGTCGTGGACCGATCGGGCCGTACGGGGCTCAATGGGTTAACAATTTGAAGCAACATACACAGTAAACTAAGTGTAAGTTAATAAGATTATATCTGTGATTATATACTTTAACAATTCACAGTCTGTAACCTCTATTCCTATCTTTAAAGTAACTGCACGTTACACAATATCTTTACGGGGGGACGGCGCGTACGCAGTCCCCACTACCAAAAATTACGCGTCCGAGTTATCCACATTAGGGATAATCGCAGAGGTCAACCCCGCCGCAGTGCAATGGCGGGGCCTCGCTCTGGGGGAACCGCCTTCCTGATCACGGTGTCCCCTACGCCAGGTAAGTATGCTTTCGGACGGTTAACTCGATCTATTTACGTGTTCGGAAAAAAACTTCTATAGCGGGAGTTAGAAGCGAGCAGAAAGCGTGTAGTGACATCTAGTTGTTTCATTCGTAAGTTTTGTAACGGTGAGGGACGCTACGCTGCTATTATTATCCTTTGGTAACTTGACGCACGCCCCGTTTGCGTTAGTTTCACATACGATCGATAGATGGCGCTTTAGAAATTATATTGAAATGATGTCCATGTAATTAATATTTCAGGGTGTATATTAGTTATTGTGTGTCTATTAAATAATGTTAAAACTGTAATAGTAATGATAAGAATTATATTCATCTTTTATTAAATTATCTCCTTGCTTGAATCTCATTACCGAATTCATTTGTTTCAATTTTTTTCAATTTAATGAAATAAGGATTATAGTCTGATCGTTATTATTATGCACTTCAATAATGAATAGTCCTTATCATCATCACTTTATTCATCATCCTATTTCATTTCCACAACAGAGATATTAAAGCCAAATTTATTAATTGAGCTACTAAACGAATATTTATTCTTTGTTAATAACATGAATTGTATATGAATAAATGGATAATTGGATATACATATTATAAATATATAAAAATGAATCGCAAAATGTGTTGGTAAGCGCATAACTCGAGAACGGCTGAACCGATTTCGATAATTCTTTTTTATTATATTCCTTGAAGTACGAGGATGGTTCTTATGTAGAGAAAACGTAAACATGTACCACGGGCGAAGCCGGGGCGGACTGCTAGTTATAAATAAAATTACCAAGTCATTTCCGGTGGTGGTTCACCGATGACGTCCACAGACCACTTGTGTGTGCGACCAGCTTTGATGATCACCGACTTGAATGTGCTGCGTTCGATGCGCGGTTTCACTGGAAAATAATTAAATATAAATATACGTATTATATCCGCCAACCCGCACTTGGCCAGCGTGGTGGATTATGGCCTGTACCCTCATAGGAGGCCCGTGTACCAGCAGTGCATATACATTGCACTGATGATGATATGATATGTATTTTAGAAAAATAAGTAATATCATGTTTTAAATATCTAGTAGTTAACTATACCATTTATCGAATATTATTTTGGTAACTGGTGGAGGTCTTACTTGTAGAAAAATATAAGTTTAACACCTATACCTAGAAGCTATGTCATAAAAAAATATTAAACACATAGTTTGATAACATTATTTACTATTTATGTCATAAATGTTATTCCTCGTCTTTGCATAAAACCTAATTTTAGTGTCGAATAAGATTATAGAATTCTATAGCACTATCGCCAACGTCCATACCACGTTGAATACACCGGTTCTCGTCCGATCACCGAAGTTAAGCAACGTCGGGCGCGGTCAGTACTTGGATGGGTGACCGCCTGGGAACACCGCGTGATGTTGGCTTTTTGTACTTTTTAATTTTAAAATCGAAATATTTCTATTTCTTTCAATAATGTTATTGTAATTCTTTTTTTTTAATTTGATGAATATTCATAGTGCAAATAGTTTGTACACTGCATTTGTTTAATTACTTTGTCTTTCTTCTTTCTTTGTCAATATTTTTCTAAGCTTTTGAAAGATTTTCATAATAGGATTACAACTGATTAATTAACTAAAACAAAATTACCTAAAAACCATGTTCTTATTGGTTAAAGAACATGTATTTTTCAGTTAAATATCCCAATGTTTAAATACAAAACTGATAATATCTTGCATTAGAGACTTATTGTAAAAATCTAATGTTAAAAAATAAAAGCATATTATAATGTTAACAAATAAATTGCCAATAATACTAAAATAATTATGTGACCCTTTATTTTCATTTGTACTAGTATCTAACATTAAAAAAAAAGCATAACTAAAATCAAACTTACAGTTCCTATGCTTGCAGAGGTGGTTGTCAGTGGGCTCGGAGGCATCACCAACACCAGCCTTGTTGTAGGCCTTCACTCGGAACTGATAGATCATCTTCTCTTTAAGACCTTCCACCTTCGCCTCGGTTTTGGTGTCCGTTGTTTTTCTCACCTAAAAATTTTATAATAATTATTTAGAGCATACTGAAATTATGTTATGCAAATTTTGAAATTAGGGATATACTTAAATTAATTCAGTTTTGAAGTAGGTAATAGTAAGAATTTATGCTTCTGTGAAAAATATTTTGTTATATTGTTTAATTAAAATTATAAAGATTTTTGGTGTTTCATTCATTTGTTCCTAGTTATTACTTAATTTATATTAGTTAAAAATAAGGATTTAATGTATAATCAGTTTTTTAATAAGAATATTGACTATACTTACTAACTTTATTATCTATGTTTCTAAAGTAGCTGTAAGCTATAAGTAGTTAGGTAAGAAAATTTTGAATTTTTCTGTAGTAACTAGGTATTAAAGTTAAATTATTAATGAATTATAGGTATATCATTAGATAGGCTTACCTCAATCCAATCAGGTGAGAATTTGTCTTTCATTTCAATAACATAGCCGAGGACTGGGCGGCCACCGTTGTCTGTTGGCGGCTCCCATTGCAATGTGACCGACATGTTGTCATAATCGATGATTGTAGGCTTGCTTGGGGCTTTTGGAGGATCTGTAATACAAGAACATTCGTTTGAAACGCATAATCCGTCAAGTATTGGATGCTCGAATTCTAAAGTTGAAGTTTTTGGATATTGAAAATATTGTATAATGCGTAAAATGTACGATCGTTTTCATGCTTAATATTATACGCAGATAAAAGGTATGTTTTAAGTTTTAGCATCTAGTTATTAGTTATCACATCAATGTTTACAAGGTTTCGCGGGCTTTACAAAATTTTTATTTGTCAAAATTTCATTAACATCGAGCTGTCTCGCAAAAACCCCCACAAGGTGCGTTCAGATTGCAAACCTTACAAAACATGAAGAACTATTAAATAATACGCAATTACTGTAAAACTCATGTAATAAAATACAAAATTGTTGTTAAACTTGTAAGATGTTTGAATAAATTAAATTCTACTCGTTTAATTATTATTTGGTTCGCATCTTTTCAAATAAATAAAAACTTGTGTTAGTTAATCTGGTGCATAATAATAATATAATGGCTAAGCGGATTTTAACCTTGTTGAATTTATTTTCGTCTGTTTACTAATATCAGCTGTTCAGAATTTAAAAAGCTAACGAAAAAAGTTCTTTTACGTAGCAAGAGTGAATCGTGTACAGTTAATTATATTGTATTACTAAATAATACCTAATAAGTTATGCAAATAAATTATTTTTTCGTAGTTACAAAAGTTTAAAAAAGAAGTTCACAAACCGTAAGGATTCTTCGCAACGATGAATCCATCAGTCTCCAAAGGTTCAGACTCGCCCTCCTTGTTGACGGCGCGAACCCTGAACTTGTACTTGTGGTTCGGCGTGAGACCCTTCACCGTGAACTCTGTGGGTTCGGGGCCAGTCTCACCGCACGGGATCCAATTGCCAGTGTCCTATAAAAATGGGTATGAAGGATAATGTTTACTAATAATAATTAGGTAGTAACCAGATGCTCAGTAAAATGTTATCAATGCACATTGTACAATAATTATTAAGTAGCAGCAGTAGTTTGTGGTCACTATAATATGTAATTATTTATTAAAAAATTGGTTGTTTGTAAAGTAGGTTTACAATCGAGATGTTTACGTGATAACGTCTTATTGGTGGCAGCGCTCGAGATGAGAAGGAAGATCGCTCCGTCTCTCTCTCGTTATACCTACGATCGCGCTCGTGAGGTTTTGGTGTGACACAAGTTTCTGAACATGTCACCCGACTAAAACGATTTTAAAAACGTTATCACGTTAAAAAAAAAGTTGAAAATTATTAATTTACTATGTTTATAACTAACTATCTAATGGTAAATAAATATTTTTTTATTTTTATATTATAATAATTAATTAATAAGCTTACCATATCGAATTTCTCGAGAGTATATCCGGTAATGTCGGAACCTTGGAAGTCGTCTGGCTTCTGCCATTTCACTGTAGCCTTTTCGGCGCGAATGTCTACGACTTCGATTGGTCCGTTGGGGCGATTAGGTTTGTCTAAAAATGGTGATTAAATTTTTTAGTACCGCGTTATTTACATTTAATTGACAAATAATTACATAAATTATAAAATCGAAATAATCTGAATACATAAATTCTTTCGCATTGTTTTAGTAAGGATAACATTATGAATATATGATAGAAATATAAATTATGTCAATATAGACAACTTACCAAGTACAACAACATCAGCCAGACTCTCGCAAGTACCAGACGAGTTAGTCAGAACCAGCTTGTATTTCCCGCTGTCCGGTCTGGTCGTCTTCCTGACCGTCAGCACAGTGTTCCTTTCGTACTTGTCTATTGTGATACGGTCACCGTCGTCTTGGATTTCCTATACCATCATGGATATGAGATAATGCATACATTTGAGGTGGCACAGACGACGTGAATACGTTTCGAGTTGATGTATTGAGAATGGAATGAAGCAGTGTTATGATTCTGAACCATGGAAGTGTCTCTAATCGTTGTTATCTATTCAACTTTTAATAGAAACATACCTGTTATGATGACGAATAATATTACGGCATGTATCGAAGAAATAATGGTGTGCATGATTTAGTGATAATACTGTGTTAGTAATGGAAAGACTTTCCAGTGTTACATATTGAACAAAATACGAGATGTAGGTACCTATACTTGTGATTTAGATGGAATATTTGTGATACAAAGTAGTATTAATGGAAAAAAATGTATAGGGAAGTATAGAATCGTTTGATATCTAAGTATGATGCTTTAGGTATTTTCATGTTTGCAAGTGGAGCTGTAGAATCAAAGAATGAAGTTTCTATGCAATTAAATTTGAAACGTATTCACGTAATAATTAATAACAAAATGTAACGGCGTACATCGAGTGGAAACGAAAATTCAACCACAACATCGAGTGTTTAGTGAGCATACATTGAATCGTGTTAAACTGAAAGAAACATTTTGATAGAGTCGCCAAGTCTTATAGAACTTGCTTTGTAATCATCAATTTTGTTATAAAAATTCATAGCCAATTGGAGGTGCATTATAACTTTATTTTTTGTGTAAAGTGAGGTCTGAGAGTGATACAATCCATTCATCCTGACACAATATAATATCATGCTATGGTAACAGAATTTCGTTTTTGTTTCACTGCACAAATTGCGATGTAAATACAGTCAAGAAAAATAT
This sequence comes from Colias eurytheme, assembly GCF_061535395.1. Lineage (NCBI taxonomy): Eukaryota > Metazoa > Arthropoda > Insecta > Lepidoptera > Pieridae > Colias > Colias eurytheme. The sequence continues at coordinate 6,950,821 of NC_143003.1, read as the reverse complement.
AGTACATAACAAAGATTCAATCAACAGTAGCTACACTTTTTATCGATTGAACAAGTAGTGCTATATTTCTCCAAGAATATGCAAGTCCATGGACACGTAAAACTATTTAAGACCTCGACCAGCTTTAAACTTACCCTCCTTGTTCTTCAATACGACACGATATAATGTCGTGATTAGATATCGTGTCGTAACACAATATCGTGCTTGTATGGATTATTTGAAGAACGTGTAATAGTGTAAAGTAATAATGCACCTTTATACATCGATTTTACAACATCGAAAGCGATCGTATCGCGTTCAGGGCGATTACAATTGTTTATTTATGTTTAACTGAATTAATATAACTTCAAATGACAGTAAGGGTAGTTGGGTTTCACTGTTATTTGAATCAAAACCATATTTGTAACGTGGAGGTAATAAAACGATCGGATAAATGAATATAGAATAAATGTTGATAATAATAGGTCACGGTAAATATTCAATAATTTTAAGAATTCAGCTAAACATAAATAGCGTAAACATAATAATTTTGACAGAAATTTAATTGAACTTCGAAATGATTTATATTAAAAGTAAATTTTTTGTACATTTTAAACCAGATAGATCACTACACAACATGATATAATTGGTGTATTTTATAATAAACTTTGTAACTGCAGTCAAAAAGGACCAATTACCTTTTCCGTTTATAAGTTTTTCATTCGAAGTTCAAATAAACGCATGCCATTGGTGTATAGTGATGTTAGCCACATTTCAGTGTTCAATAGAAGAGTAGAATGAGTTGTTTAGAACATTGATTGACAACATTTATTTGTATCACCCGTCTAACCTTCTCCGTGTACGCCTTTCCGCGTTTCTTTTGTTGGAATAAACAATAAAATAGATTAATATGGGAACTTTTTAAATCTGGTATTTTCATAACCGAAAATATTTTCGAAGCAAGGATAAATTTAAAAAAAAAATTATTAATTAAATAATTTATTAATAATTTATTAAATTTATATAAAATTATAATTAATAAAATTTAATAATTTATTTAAAAAAAAAATAAATCTTAGCCAGTTACAATATTTATAAATTTTTATAGACCAAATAATTTTGTTTATAGTCGGTTTTACCCAAATAGTTACCCAATTCTTAGAAATTTGCCAAAAAACCCAATAATCGTCTTTACTACATTTCTTTAGCATCTGTACGTTAATTTTGAAAATTAAACTAGTTTTCTAATTCCTCCTCTTGATATCCGCAACGAAATTATTTTTCAATTCTTCTACAATGTTAGAATCTACATTTTATTAAATGGGTATTAAATTATAAATTTCAGTAATTACCTCTTCACCCTTCATCCATTTGACCTCTGGTTCAGGCTCACCACCGTATTTGATATCAAAAGTGATAACCTGACCCTTCTTGATGATCATACCCTGGAGTCCTTCACCGATTATGTATGGTTTCACTGTTAAACGAAAGAAATATCGATTATTTAAAAATTTGGGACCGTAAATAAACAAACTTTCACTTCGCCATGTAAGTTAATCGTTTTTCCTTTTAATTTTCACTATTTTGCAGTCTAATTTAAGAACCTTAATTATAAAAGCGTGAAACGTACCGAATCTGCACTTAGCAACGATAGGCTTAGTGCTGTCGCTAGGTTCACTAGGACCAGCCTTGTTAATCGCTCGGACCCTGAACTCGTACGTGCACCCTTCTTTGAGTCCATCCTGAGTTGCCTTCAGAACATCGCCTGATACTTCTACACCCTTCACCCAGTCCTTGCCGAACTTTTCCTATAATAGCAAGTGTTGGAAATAGTAAATGCCTGTTGATGTTTCGTTGATTATATTAATTCTATTACATTTATGTATTTTGTTAATAAATGCATGAAATGAACGTATACAGTGACTATCTATTTTCTTAAATACAGTTCTATTAAATAACAATACAAATTATAATAATTTATTAATCGATCTCAATAGACAAGATCATGTTAAATAATTTTACATTTTCAAATGTAATGTGGTATGGAGCTTTCCATAAATCATAGCAAATTTAAATCATACCTTGTATTCTATTTGATAGCCAGTGATGGGAGCACCACCATCGTTATCTGGTTTCTCCCATTTAAGATCCGCGTGATCTTTGTCCCAGTCAGTGAGCTCGATGCCCTTTGGTTTTGATGGCTCATCTAAATGGAAAAATATGATGTTATTGTTTTTTTAATCATGAAATAAGCTTTGTATTCATATTTGGTAAAATCATCGAAATAACTGAAACAATGAGTAAACAGAAGAAATATAATTTCTGTTACTTTAAACAGAAAATGTGAATTTAGTTGAATTTATACAATATGTTCCATTTTATTTTTTTACTTTGGTGCTTATTATCAGTATAAGGATAATAGTACGAAATGAAAAACTTACCCCAAGGATCTTTAGCCAATACAGGTTTGCCAAAGATACCAGGCTCACTAGCGCCGATCTTGTTAACGGCACGGATTCTGAACTTGTAAGTTTTCTTTGGAATGAGATCCTCGACCTTGTACTTGGTTGGTTCACTATGTGCAACATCGGCCACTTGGTCCCATGCTGCTTTGAGTGACAAGTCCTGAAATAGGAATATTTATTTAATAATCAGTTTCCAGAAAAATGCAGTGTACTCACTGTCTATTAAATTCTTATTATTATTTACCTGTCTTTCAATAATGTATTTGATGATTGGAGCACCACCATCATCTTGAGGTGCTTTCCATGTAACAACGCAAGATGTCTGGAAGATTTCTGTAACTTCCACGTTCTGCGGCGCTGTTGGCGCGCTCTGCATGATAATCGATACATCCTTGCTGTCTTCGCCCTGGGCGTTTGATAGTCTGATCTGGTATTTTCCAGAAGCTTCCCTGACTGGCTTCTTGATCTTGAACAAGACCTTCTCTTGCTCAACCACGGCTTCGACTTCTTTGTTCGGCAAAATCTTGCCATCCTTGATAAGTTTGGCTTCGATTTGTGTTTGACGGTTACCAGAAACTGGAAAGGATGGCAAATTTTAATTTTGCATTCAAATTTGAACTTTATTGCAATTGACGTTTAGTATATTCTAGGTTTATTAACGATATTGTTTGCTTACTTTTATATGGCACCTCAATGACGAAAGGACTGCCTGCCGTGCCGTGGAATTCGTCGGGACACTCGATCATTGGCTTCGACTCTCCCTTCTTCACAGTCAACTTACAAGAAGAGGTAAGTTTTCCTGACTCGCAGACAATTTCACCATCGTCCTCCATTTCTAACTTGTTGAAGATCAGCTGGTGTTTACCACCGCCCAGATTCTTGATCTCAATCCTTATATGATAAAATATTGTAAGTTATATCATTTATTCAACTATTCGATTAAGTAGCATGCAGCTTGCGTAATATTTTTTTACATTTGACTAATTATTATGATAAAACTTTTTAATATAAAGTTTACGTTCATCACATCACATCTTTCACCAGCTTACATCAGATACGTTTTCTTTATTTTATATTTATAAACATAATATTATTAAATAAGGTAGACATATAACAATGAAATAAAATAAAATATAATAAACATGACAAAATACCTGTCATTAGGAACAATAGGTACTCCATTGAAAGACCAGACGGCTTCCGCGGTCTGGTCCTGCAGTTCCACTTCCAGTACGATCTTCTCCCTTTCAATTGCTTCAGTATCCTTCAACTTCTTATTGAAGCGATTAGAGTCTGTTGAAATTTAAAACATAATAATATCATCAAAGCTTTAAAATTTTGTTTCAAAGAAGATTATAACGAATTAAAAAAGTGATAATTAGTATTAGCAAATCGTGTATGTTATTTACTCAATTCAGTTTCTGCTATATTTATTTAATATGGTCTAGAAGCGTCTAACACTAAACACTTACTAGAACATAATCTGAAATAAATTCCAGTCTATTGTCTACAAATTGAAATCTATACCACTACGGAGTCTAGGTCCAATTGTTTAAAACAATAGCCCATCCCTTCCTTGAATTAATTAGTTAAATGATTGATAGTTACTTTGCGTCATAAAGCGTAACGATAATTGCAATACTATGAAATATAATTACGTTATTCCCCCAAGTTTATAGTTAAAAACCATTCCTATACGAAAACAACTGTTGCATACAAAAAAAGGGTTGCACTCCGGGAGTGCCGGCAGAAGTGAAAACTTGATTATTAACGTTGAGCATGTTTGATATTTTGGAATGGTATCCGTCATACGCTTTTTCGATCGGGTCACGTGTCCTGACGCGAGTTTAAGATTTTATACCCATTACGGAAAAAGTGCTCAACGCCGCTAAAGAAGTTTTAACTTCAAAAATTTCCATTTAAAATTTCACGCATATTTTACGGCCAGTTCTGAAGTTTTTGTTGCGTTTTTCCAGGCTATATGGCATAGTTACTTTAAACTTTATCTGCTTAACAAATTTGAATAATAAAATGAACTTACAATTGACAATAAGCTCGCAAGTTGTTTCATCTGCGTTACTGCAACACTTGAAGTTGCCAGCATCCGTAACTTTGGCATCCTTGATCACAACCTTGCGTTTGCGACCTTCCTTCACTATGGAAATACGCTTGTCTGCCTTCAGCGGTTGGTCGTTTTTGTACCTGATTGTAGTGAAAATTATCATGTTAACTTAATTCAATTGAATACCAATTTATAAATAGAATTGGGACCAGAGAACGAATGATGAGGTATATTTTAATATTTATCGGCATGTAAAAAAATTATTAATTATTATTTGTTTCTTTAATAATTTAAATTGTATAAAAAATAATTAATTGGCTTTACCATTTCACGTCACCAGCGGCATCGTCCAGTTCACAAAGTAGAGTAATTGTGTCCTTTTCAATAGCTTGTTGCGATTTAAGGACCTTTGTGAACTTGTATTCGTATTCTGCAAATAAAGTAAGGACATTAGAATTGAATCAAATTAAGTCAATGATGCGTTTTCTTCTTTTCATAAAACATGTACAGGTTCGATATTCTTCTACAGATAACAGATACTACGTACGTTATAGGAACACGTCCTTACAAGACTTTTTTCAATCACGAACAAATGATGACTCGTTTTATAATAATACATGTGTTGCTCAATACTAACCTACAATCTTAAGATCACACTCAGTTTTATCCGTCTGTTTCTCAATTCTACAGGAGTATTTGCCAGCATCTTCCAATTTTGCTTTCTTGATGATCAACTTGCAAACACCAGACAAATCCTTCGATATCGAGACATCGTCGTTGTCTTCTAACTTCTCTTCTTCCTTCCACCAGGAAACTATAGCCAGGCTGTTGGAGACAGCGCACTCCAGGACCACTTCGTGTCTCGTGAATCCAGTGAGTTTCTTCTTCAGGTGTTTGGTGAAGTTGTAAGTCGGATCAGGTTCTTCAACTTGTAAGAAAGCTGTGCAAGATACACCGCCAATTTCTATTGTGATTTTGCCGGTATCTTCCACCTTCGGGTTGAAGATGATCAATTTGTACGAATCTTGCTCGTTCGTCATCTTGTATTTCGATCCCGGGAACAGTTCCTATAAAGTATACATATTTTTTAATATAAATAAAGCTCGATTATGTAGTTTCATTTTGTGTTTTAGAGATTTTACTTACATCCTTACGGAAGAACCATTTTGGTTTAGAGTTGGGTTTCGAGAAGATTGCTTCGAATGTCACCTTTTTATCCTTGCCTTCCTTTGCATTTTGATCTACAAGAGGCTTCAAGAAAGACTCTTGTTTCTGAAACACATGGTGAACAATAAAAGTAACCAATTTTTAATAAATATCTGTTGTGCAGATACACAAAGGTGCTCTTCAGACAAAAGCTAGGTGCTGACCACCAATAACCCGTTTCTTGTTTGCTGTAAAAGATCACTCATGAAATGTGTCACAATAAATCCAATGCAAGTAAAGTAAATTGAAACATTGATTTGATGAGATAACCGAGGCGTTAGATTCATTAGCCAACCTTTCATCGTCACTCATCAATTCAAACTCCATGCGACTGTACAGAAATTGGAATTATTTTAACTTTGAAGAAAGGTGCGTTAGTGGAAAAATCAGAAGACTGATCCACTTGACTTACAGTGTAAACTGTGCCAGCTCAAAAAGTTAAATCATTATAGTGAATTACAGTAAAAGTTGTGAAATAACTTAAGATTTAATGTTTTTGAGATAGCCACAGATATCCTAAAACATTTAGATGTCACTGTGCAATACCTGGTGCGAAGTGCTGCTATATAAGATGTTGAAGGTGCGAAAGAACTGCTTGTTGAGAAAATAAACAGAAGAGGGTTGAAACAGTTGTGCTAACTTTACATCGAACTAGGTGATAGGTACATAGTTGTCGCGTTGGACCGCCCGGAAATATTAGATTTGCACTGATACTTAAAATGTGTATAAAGCAATGGCATTACCGTTAAAATCTTGGAAGGATATCATATAAAAGATGAGCAAAATTGTTTTATATTAAGTGCTAATTAAAAGGTTAATGTAATTGTATCGACTAATATTAACTCAAGTCCAAGAAGATGACGCGTACACTGGCCTCAAACTATCATTCATTCTATTTCCAATATAATTAATTGGTATTCAGAGGTAAATTATTAGATATCAGTGCAAGACGTTAATTTATAATCTTGCCGGGCATGTCCAATTTGAGATATAAAAGTGATACATATTTCTGTGCGATTTTGCATTAAGTGGTACAATTCAGGATGCATGTGTCATCTAACGACGGTAAACGCGGTGTCAAACCTCGTTTCGTTTGTGCGATTGCAGCACCGGCCAGTCCGGGATCAGTTCCGCTAGGGACTGTCTTCTAAGAGAGGATCTCTACAACATATTCACAAAACCTTACTGAACCTACGCTCAAAGTTCTCAAGCTCGATTGTATGAGTTATTAAATTGCTTTAGCAATCCTCTACGCAATCGTGTGTATTATGTGAGTATGCTCGCTGACCGTAGTGTAGTAATAATTAAAAAAAAATATAGTGCTAGTTTGAATTTAATATAGAGAAATTTGAAATTATAAAATTCCAAAATCTGCATACACCGAATGCACCAGATAACATTATTATTAATGATACAAATGAAACAGATATAATTTTTGAGAATGACGTGACAAAAGCTCCTCAAACTGACGTCACAGAAACCTGCAAGAGATTGTCGAAAGTAAAACGAAGAAGTGAGAATGATTATCACATTCATTCCACTCAATCCTGGAAACGTTAAAGATAAAAGTGAAGTGGTGATAGAAAAACCTTGTGCGAGTTATTTAAAAATCATGTTTATAAATTTTTGTTTAAATCTTTCTGAATGTACTGGTATCAAATTTGGATTCAAATAATATATAAGTAACAGGAGTGGCAAGAAAAATCCTCTAATAAAATGGATATGGATATACTTATTGATTTACTTATTGATTATGATTGAAGTTGATACCAATAGGTTCAGAAGACATGTTTAGTTATTTCTGTTTAATTCAGTGTTTTATCATTCCATTATTTATAAAAGAAAATCTGCTCTATTAAACCTTTAAAGTGGTAAATCTTATACTGGGTATTATAATATGAACAGATTTAGACTACCTTATAAAGAAGATATTGTGTCGTTTATTCTAGTTAGATTTAACAGAACAGAAATTCTTATATTTTTAGCTTTCCTTTTAAACTTCCTTTTTATCGAACCTTTGTTTTGACAGCCTCCATCAAAGCAGGCCAATCGGGTATTATTTCAGGTAGAGACATACGTCTCCGAATTTGATATATACCCTAGAATTCATATGAAATGTTATTGATATATGCCATGTAAACTACCTATTCACAAACAGGGTGCGCTTGATGGTGTAAGCTACATTAATAAAAGCCATGTTTCAGTCTTACCACAACAATGTTCGAATTCGAATGTTCAGTATCGACTTTGAAAGAGATTTTCGGCTGACCTAGTCAAGTGTGCTAACTATCATACTAACTTGAAACAAGTGGGATATCTTTCGTAGTAGCCAACCAGCCATCATAATGTTTCGAAGATAATGCATTCAACACAATCACAAAGATTAGGACATAAACAATAAGACGCCACTGTGACAAGATTTGTCAAACACTCGGAAGAATTTTTCAGCAAGGAGTATTCAATATTAAGCTATAGATAGTGTGTCCAAACAAGAATCTGCACTTGGTATTTCGTTACCATTTGTGAGAATTCTTAGAATAATACAAGGTGATGTGAATGATGTAGTATTTGGTAAAACTGATGACCTTAAACCAGGACCAGTTTGAGGAGTTTCTGCGTGCAGCCGGGAATCTAAGCATCTCGCGACCTTCTGATATGACCACTATATTCCCTTCATCTTCAAAATATCCAGTTTCTAATCCCTAGGGACCAAATACAATGATGCATGCGGTGTTCATTGATAGTATAATCATGTAAAATATACTGAATGACATAAAATGTGTAATCTTTTGATTGAAATAAAAGTTTTACAAGTTGCGGTAGTATTGTAAAGTTTGTTGCAATCTTCTTGTGTAATCTCTGCTAAATTTCTCGATTTTGTACTAACTCATGTTATGCTGGCGAAAAATGAGAACCTACTGGCATATTTCAAAGGTGTTTTGTGTATTTCATCGATAGAGCCTGATGGAGCTGTCCTTTTATGTTGATATATTTATAATAGTATGACGTTGGAATATTTTTAATCAAATGTGAATTACAAAATTTGTTGCGTTACAACGTTTGCGATATGATACCTTCGTTAAATTGTATAAAAACATTTCAACGTCATCTATAGTTTATTTTATTTAAGAAGATTTAATTTCAATTTAAATGGCATTTATATCACCATCTTCAGTATTCAATAACATACATTTATTTAAATTAGTGTTAACAGATAAATTAACCTTACCTTTTCAACCTTCTTTAATGCGGGCAGAGGTTTCTCGACTTCCTTCAAGTCACCCCAGTTGGGGTCTTCTTTTGGCTCTCCCCATTTTTTGTACTTTCGCTTCTTTAACATGGCACGGAAGTCCATACCACTGGCATCTATTATAAGAATATAGGAACAAGAACTCATTTTTATTTTCCAATTATTGCAATAAAAATATATGAATCACAATTTTTTCAAGATGGTTAAATAGCTCTTCTATTACTTTAGTTTTCTTTTGTTTCTTAGCATCATTTCTTATATAAATTTATAAAGAATAGAAATGCCATAAAACCAAAAATATCAAATTCATTATTTCTTATATCAAATCCTCTTACTTACCGGACACATAAAGTTGTGTTTCCGCCGAGTCCTCGCCATGGATATTGCTGATGACGACTTTATACATTCCCTCATCATTGGGCTTGACTTTTCGCATGCACAGCGTGATGAGACCAGTCTCGCCATCAGTGATGAACTTGAAGCGACCACCTTCAATGATTTCTGTGACTCCCTTGTAGAATTTGAACGTCGGCGCTGGGTTACCTTCCACTTGAACCGTGATGTATCCAGTTTGATCTGGTACGAAATTATCAGGGATAAGAATAACAAGTTTGACTTTAATGTCGTGTTCTTTAGTTCGATTTACTATTACATTTATTTCCCTTTGATTACGATAAACATTAAACTTTGTGCCATTAGTTAATAAAGTTCCTTCATTTATTTGATATTGATTCAAAATGAATTTAAACCAGCGTTACATAAATTCAGCTGGACACAGAATAAGGAACTTTTAATTGTACAAGTTTATCATTCACGGTTGTTTATTTCAGTTATTATTCTGTTATCGACTTGGAATTTGGCACAGCTGTGTTACCGCTTACGCTTACCTGTATATAAATTAGATGAGTCTATAAATAATTAACTTGTGAACGTTGATATTAATTGCAATACATTTGTATCTACTTAACTAGTAGTTGAACGTTTGATAGAGTAGAAGAAATTTATACTGAACATTTATCTCCATCGTAAACATTTATGTTTCATGGCGGGAGGGATTACGTATTACAAATGTATAAGATTCAGCTCGAAGTATATTGAAATGAAATATAACATTAAAAGAGGCGACAATTAAATCACATAATTATTTTAAAATAAATCGCAGAATACAAAATATTAAAAATCATAAATCTTTCTCTAGATTACAGAAGTGGATTGTGTTTTTGCATTATTAAAAAAACTGTTATTATATCACATTTCAAATTCTATTCTTTATTATAATAGTTTATGTCTATGTTTTATTATAATAGTATGAATCAATATTGCTATTTTATCGGAAGTAAATATTATAGTCATACCTTCAACGGCAGTGTAGTTCTCTTGTACGTCAACAATGGACGGTGGTCCATCATCACCATGTGGTTTCAATGGTACGGAAGGCTTATTGATCAAGTCCTCCAAATCCTGGATCGATGGTCTTCTCGCATCGCCAGATTTCCTTCGCTATATCATCATTTAGAAATGAGTTTGTGAGCACGCAAACAAGTTCAAAGTTAATCACATGAAATCGACATTAATATCACATTAAATGATTTTAGATGAATTATATGTATAATTATTAAATGCAAAATTATAAACTAAAAATATCACAGCAATGATTCAATAGAAAGATATGCAATCATTTTTAAATATAAACATCTATAAAAATATAATTGGAATACACAACTATAAAAAGTTGGATTGTTGACAACGAGATCGATGTGTCGATCAATAGTTAATAATAAGTCATCGAAGTATAAACAATTCAACAGGGAATAAATATAGATTGTAAAAAACATCGAGCAAACACAAAATGCATTTGTTGTGTTATGAAAATGCTGCTTTGGATCATAATAGTAATTAGCCAAATGACTCCTGAAGATCTGATCTTCTTGACAAATGTACCACAAGTGTTGATGTGGCAATCATAAATTGTTTGATCGCGTCATATTTTGTTTTATTTTAAATCGAATACAAATCTCAGGTGCAAGAAATGTTAAATTACGAGAACATTATGTTTGTTGCTCATTGCTGGGCATTGCACCAAAAATTATTATAGGAATTATTAGTGACGTCAACAGGAATCAATTAATTTAAAAATTATGTAGAAATAGATTTGGTTCTTTCTAATTTCAAGATAAAAAAGTTACTTAAGTAACATTTTTTTTTTCAATTAAAAATATTTTCAACATGAACTTAAAATAAATATAGAGCAATACTTATTTAATATCTTTGAAAAAAAATGTTAATTTGTAAATACGTAAAATTATAAACAAAATAGGTAGGTATATAGAATCTTAAAAAAAATTACCCTGAATTTTATTATATTTAAATACCCTGTATTTTTTGGAATGCAATACACTAATGTAAAATAATGATTTATAAATATTTATAGGCATACATCGATGACTTATTAAACTTTATTGAATTTATTTTGAATAGTGTAATCTTGTAAAAGACAAATAAATAAAAAACTTAATCCTAAGTACTTACCACGTCAAGTTGAAAGTCAATAGCAGTTACCGATAATCTACTAGTACTTATACTCGTACCAGTGGAAGAGGTAACAGTTTTAGTGCCAGTAGATGTACTACTTATAGTTTTAGTAGAGGTACTAGATATAGATTTAGTAGATTTTTTTATAACTGCTGCCATTGTGCATAGACATAACAATTAAAATACCACAAAACAACTTAAACACGAACAGTATATCCACATGAACCACAGTCACTTTGCCATTTCAACGATTTTATTATTTTATTTGACTTGATAACATACCGCTTCGTTTTTCGATACGTTGTGCGTAAACTCACACATTTTTAGATACTTAAATGCTTTAAAATACTAAGTGTATACCCTATCTTTAAAAAAAATAACAAAAATAAAAGATTCGTTATGGGCAGTTCGATTAATGTCGTTCCATCTAAAAATTGGCGCGAATGTCAAAAGACTGAAGGGGTCGCGCGGGCAGAGTCGCCTCGAAATTGGGAGGGTGGGGCGCGGGGAGTGCGGGTGTCTATTTGTGCACAGCACAAATCAGCAGACCAATTCAATTAATTATCAGATTAAGGTGAGGTATCCATGTGTGTACTTGGACGATGTTTTATTTCGCGTGTTGATGTCGTCAGTCGATCGATTTCCGATGCCTGCTTTGCTTTTTAACGTATCTACCACAATTTGCTTTGAATTTCATGAGTCGTGTGTAAATAGTTACAGATTGGATAGGCCAAAAGCTGAACTTTGCATTGTCTAAATCCAGCTCAATGTCTCGGCCGATAAAAGCTGCGGACGACATTGTCAGTCAATCTTTCATACACATCCAATTGTGTCAATGTTTTCTATGACGTATCATAGGCATAGCTAAGCGAAAGTTCTGCATTTTTGCTCTATACAAGTATAATGTATTTCGTATACACATCTTCTGTACTGTTTTAGATACGTTTATAAATTATTTTATTGTCGCATTCGCTATTTTTTACTTAAAAGTTTCCAATAGTTGTCCTTACATACAATCGACATTCTAATTTCTAACCTCTGGATATAAAATAAGTAAATAACTTTGTTCTGCTTTTACTAAGTAACTTGGTATCATAATTTCCTATCTCAATAGAATAATTGATCGAAATTAAATGGCTACAAATAATTCATGTTCGAGAGACGCATAGTGAAGATTGGAATTCTTTCTTCCCAGATGAAACCTGTCAGTATAGCAACTGATGCCTAGGCGCCGAAATCTGAATGCTGAATCAACATCAATGCCAAAAGTTCTTCAGATACCAGTATTGTTGCAGCTCACACCGCAGGCGGCCGGCCCACGCGCATCTCATAAGGTATGTCTATCCATACTTATATATCTGTCAATCAGATTTATATTTGTTCTTGTCTATTTTGGTATCTGTCCTTGTTTTTAAATATAGCCTTGTCTAGAAACGTACACGGTACTTATTGCTCTTTTAAATCTATTAACGTAAGCTATCTGATTTCTATTTCGGAATTCGATTTTAATCTATTATTATCGATTTTTCTAATTGGAAACAGAATGTTGATATAGATAACTTGATCGTTGACTATATTTAGATTAGCAAGATTACTGACAAACGTTACTACATCTGAATTTGTTTTGTCGTATCAATCGCGAACTACACCTGCTTTTATAACAAATACTTTTTATTAGTCAGATCAATAATGCAATATGGCAGCTGATTTTGTAAGACATATATCGTCTTTACAATACACGATAGAAGCAATAATTCATGGGCATTGGCAAGTTTTCGGCTATTAAAGCGTGTGTTTGAAGTTCGTGTCGCGAATGTTTCTTGGCGACTATGCAGAACATCATAGACTGTGATTTCATCGCGTTCAGCATTTTTAGTTAAAACTTACTCGATTTTAGCTGTTATACACGGCATTTTTTGGCATCGTTAAAATGAATCAGATCATTTCTTATTTCAATCTTCTCCTCAGTTGTAATAAGACATTTAATTTTTTTCTTCAAGGCTTTTAAAATTTAAGTGCTAAGTGTTTTGTGGTATTCTTCAAGAATAGGCGAAGCAAATATATTAGTTAACAATAATCAAATTGAACATCAATAAAGAAAGCAGAGTAATAAAGGCTAATAATTTAAAATATATAATTAATAGATAACATTCTGAAGCGAGAAGCATTAATTCTTAAATATTTAGGTTAGCGTGGGCTTCGGGTGTCATTTCTTTAACAATAAATTCACGAGTGTTTATTTGCAACACCTGCATCGCAAATTTTTTGTTACATCAATGCTGTAGCGTTTCTCATGCGATTTATATACGAAATTAGTGTTACGACGTGTTCATGATGTTGGTAAAACTGTTAGAACGACAAGATGTTAATTGCACTATTAATATTCAATCTACTCTAGTGTGTATTATCTACTTTTCCGATTTCGACTCAAACCAATAATAAAACGTTTTTCGGTATTCGCCTTATTACTGGTTTCTTTGGTTCAAATTACACGAAATACATATAATAATTAATCACTTGGCAAAACTATGTTAGCCACGATTCTATTCTTTCTATGACATATATCTAAACATATATTTTCACTCAATCTATACCTCTTCCGCGATTTCGCCCGGCCTGCCGCGTTTCTTTTTTGGAAAAAAATAATTATTTCAGTTAGACATTCAGTTAATATTGTGCATAGATGTACATGAGTGTGCTGTCAATCTCTATTTTCATTGTGATGCCTTAACGTCCTGATGATGTGTCAGCGTTATGTGTTCGTGCAACTTGTTTTCCACATTGTGTGAGTAAATTGTAGTTTTGTGAGTTAGATAGGTTTACAGGTGCAGTTCTTTTTGCGTTTAGGGGTTTAAAGGTTTTAGAATATTAGTAGAAAATATAAGAGCGTTAGATATCATTAATTAAATATCTACAGCCATTCTACTTCTAAGAAGCTAATCCCATAAGAGAACATAGAGGTACTAATTATTCACATTCTCGTTATAATTCAAATGTGATGCTAGTTCTCCTATGGCAGAAATTGTCACTACATCGCTTGAAAAATGATTTACAACATTTTTCGCAGATGGCTAAGCGGCTTCTATAGGACTATATGTCTAAAATAAAATAGGACAGATATCTAAAGGAACTAAAACATTCTAGGGTATGGACACTAAATATAGAATGTGGAGTTCATCTGTCCACTATAGATTATGTTAAAGGACTGTGTAAGTTGTGACTTGTGAACTGTGTTTTGTGAATAAAATACTGTTTCAGTGCCACAGTGTTCACAAAAATTCAATGTGCAAAAAACAGTTGTTGAAAAATTAAAATGTCCATAGTAAAAACAGAGAGAAAATAAAACTTGACAAAATGCTTTGCAAAGCGAGCAGCGTCCACCTAAACCAGACCAGACCCAAGCGATCTCACCTTTCTCTCGTCTAAAACTTCGCCTGGACGTAATTTCGTGACCTGTTGTTAAAAAATACTGATAATAATCCTGCCAATCAAATTTGCCTATCTAACCTCTGTCGCCGAACCTGAGTGACGGTCCCTACGAGCCCTATCGACGTTATTATGTGCAGAGACTTCACTAGCGGTGCGAAAGTTATAGTTTATTATTTTGCCATCATCGATTTGTTAATTTTGTGGTTAGTTTTCCTTTCGGTGATGAATATTCAAACAATTTGCTCCAGTTAAATCTCATATATCCGCCGATGCACGACCCACCCGTCGCCGTTATTGTGTGCGTACGTGCTTACAAGCTGTGCAGTTTATTTGTGTGCTCCGAATCGCAAAAGTGTGCATTTAGTTTTGTGCCTGTACGAAAAAAAGATTCAGCGAAGAATTTGCTGAATGATTATATGATGTTCTTAATAATCATAATAAGAAAATAGAGACTATAAACCTTGACTATGCAGGGCAAGTTGTAGAAGTGATTAAATCATATAATTATTCAGGAAATGTATTCGTAATAAAATATTGCGAACCGCGATGCAAATGCATTCCTGCATTCTTAAGAGATAGTTAAGATTTCGTCACGGCAATAGTATAACGAATAGCATTCACGAAGTTTTTGCAGCTTTGCTATTACCTTCTTCTCTTCGATCACTTCACCGGGTCTTAGTTTTCTATTCTCCTGTGAATTACGTTTTTTACGAACTTAAATTCAATTCAATCTACCTTTTCAGTGCCTATGTGAATAATCTAAGAAGCAAGGAATTGAGGACTTTAAGCTAAAATCAAATAAATCAACTAACCTCAACCGTTACTAAAGCTAGGTTCCACGTGGAATAATTGTGTAGGTAAATTATTATTAGTGTAATATATTTTAATAGTGTATTGGACGCACTATTGTTATGGGTTCGGCTTGACAGAATAGGGTGTCTACGGGGCTCAAAATATTTGGTAAAATCACAAAAAATCATCAGAGGAACAAAGTGAATTAGAAAAGATACATTTGCACCACATGAATAGCGTCGGTATATGCCAACATTCCTAAGACAATAGATAGGTGAAATGCATCATTTACATCACTTGGTTCGTAAGTTTTATAGTATCAGGTAATTCTTCTAAACTACTCTAGACAGCACAATGAAATCTTATCTACAGGAATTCATATTACCTCCATTGTGTTTGTTGACATAAAAATGAGCTATGTATTGTAATTAAAATAAAAGTTGTATCATCAATTTTATTATGTTGGTAATCAAAATGTATATACATACCTCGTCGCTGATAATGAGAGAAGGGCGTCTACCCATCTCCTCCGGTGGAGGGATGAGAGAACCCCGTCTAGCGGGAGGAGCTGGTGACAAGGAAGGTTTTCTTGGCGTTTCTGGTTTTGGAGATTTTTCCTTAATGACTTCAATTTTGGGTGCAGCTGGAGTTTCCTCGGGTGCTTTGATTTCAGGCACTTTCGGTTTTTCAGCCGGCTAAATTAAAACATTAACGTCAATATAAACTTATTTAAGCATACACCTATAATGTTATATTTAGCGTGATGTTAACTGTCTTTACCGGTTCTTTTTCAGGCTTTTCCCTTGTTGTTGGTGTCGGTGAAATCTTTTCATATTTCTCAAGATCAGGGCGATCATAATCCGCGATTTCGGGTAAATCTTCAGCCTTCTTCTTAACTGAAGTTACCTTTGCCTTTTTCACTTCTTCTTCAACCTTTTCTTCTTTGGCTGCCACTTTCTGTAATTTAATAAAATATCCCGTTTAAAAAAGGTTTATTCTTATATTTTCTCACATCCCATATGTTGTCTTCGATGTTATCCCTGGACTGGTACTTTGCTGCACCTATTATTCAAAAAGTTCCTTCTTTTTGACTCACCATTAATTTTAAAATATGTTACATATTATTGACATTATTAGTAACGTACCAATTTACACAAGCAAAAGCGAGAAAAGTAAGTCTACAGTTAAATAACATACGAATTAAAAAAACGGATCTACTTATACATGCAAAACAAGACACAAATCTAAAAGATCTATTTCTACAATAGTGTTCTACGAGAGGTGTTGTGTTTATTTCTACTACTAATTTGTAATATGCCAATTGTGCTGGTGCTTTAATAAAATTCGTGTATTAAGTGCACTGTGCTAATAAATTTTGTACTCGTTCAATTTCTACCTCATCAGTCTTTTGAGGAGTTCCGCTTATAGCTACTTGTGGTATTGCTAACGATGGTTTGCTCTCTTCCTTGTTGTTTACATCAGCCTAAAGAAAACAATTGATTTGAATGGCGACCATACGAGGTGAATAAAGTTGTGTCAGTAGAATAAGGTGATAGACTTGTACAATGTACATATTGATACTAATTATATTTCATGTTTCATATGAAAAGTATAATTTATGCTGCTTCTCATCACCTTATTCTTTGTTTAATATGTGCATATTGTGCGTCCGAGGATAAAATATGTGCTTTGTGCATGTCTGTTCGTGGAAAAGTGTAATGGTGCTCATGTTTCGATATCATGATCAGTGCTTGAGTAAAATATGTGCAAGTTGGAGTTATAAATATAGGAGACCTGTCTATGTTGCAGTATATGTGGTGTTATAATATTGGTGCCCTTGTGCTAAAAACATAGTAGTGTGCATATAATTTGGTGCGTTTCTTTATTTATTTAAGTAGTGTAATGCTACAAATATTGTACCTGAGGAGAACGAGACCTTCTCCAAGGTACAGGATCTATTTCAAGTAATGTCGGTGTGTAATTATCTTCCAATTCTGGTGTTTGTTCTGCCTGATAATTTCAATATTTAATTGTAGTTCAAGAAATTTAATAATACCGAATAATTATTTTATATTTAACGTTTAAATTATACCTGAGGTATTTCTGGAATAACATTCCATGAAAATGGCACCTCATTCGGTTTTGATTCTGGATCCGGTGTGACCAGGATTGGAACCTAATATTTCCACAAAATTTAAAAAACATCAAGCATGTAATAAAGAAAGAATATGAAAGGTTTTTGTGTGATTTACCTCTTTTGGTTTTCTCCAAGGGTAAAGTGTATTCTGTGCAGTTGTATCAGTGTTTGTATCTGTTTGTTTAACATCTTCAGATACCTAATAAACATAACATTTATTAAATTTAACTATCGATGTTTAAATTTATAAAAAAGTTATGTTGTGTGTACCTTTAGTTTTTCTGTATCAGGTCGAACTTTTTCTTCGTGTTTTTGTGTCGGTCCCTATAATCATGTACGTATAAAATTTAAATGTAAAAAAAAAACATTAATAACGTTTACTCTAGTATTATATTATGTATGTTCAATATTATATTTCTTTACCTCAGTTGTTTTACCAGGACGAGGCGTATTCGGAGAAAGTTTCGATTGTTTATCATTGTTATCTTTGTCTTTATCGACTTTACTTTGGTCTTGAACTTTGGAATTGCTAACCTGTTCTACCTAAAATTATAGAACAGATTTCTCAATTTACATTTAAATTTAGTAAACTTTATGAAGGCATTACCATTTCATTGTTTATTTAAATAATAAATGCGTTGTAATGATATGAAAATAACACATTTGCTTAATATCAGAATATTATTATCGTGAAAGTAAAGTGTACATACATCTTCATCCTTAATAGGACTTTCCCGACTAGGACGACGCCACGGATATGTGGGTTCTGTAGGTCTGTCTATTGAAACTTTACGCCTAATTTCTACAGTCTCTTTAGTTTCAGTTACATCCTCTGTGTCCTGTTATTAATGATTATTGTTTTAAGTATTTTCAGTTATGTATAAGTGTATTATGTATTTTATATATTTTATAATATATTTACCTCAACCTTGCTGTGCCTACGTCTAGGTTGTAGATCGTCTTTAGGTGTAGGTTGATCTAAACTCATACTACGCTTTGGATGAGCCTTCTCATTTGTGTCCTAATGTAAAACATGTATTTTATGTAATGTATGTAAATTTGCATTATGAAAGTGTTGTTTATGTGAATGTGTGTGTTTACCTGTGCATTTGTGTTCGTAGGTCGCCAAGGATATGTTTTATCATATTTATCAAACTCCGCATTATCTTCCTTTGATTCTTTAGGTGTGTCCTATTTATAAAACATATTTTATTGACAAACATAAAAAAGATTGACTTTGCTTGCTGCAGAAAATATACATAGCACACAACATAGAAACGTAAAGATGTGACGATACTCGGCGCTCCATGACACGTCAACGCATTTGAATTGCGATCATTTTTTGGCTATGAGACAAAGGCTATTTAAAATTTACCTCTGCTTCACAACTCAAAAATATCTGCAACTGCAACAACGTTTTTCATGTCATGGCCTACGCCTACATCAGTTTTGTCAGTATTATTTACAATAGACATGTAATGTATTGGTGTATTTTGAGAACATCTAAGTACATTAAAGCATGCTCACACAAGCAACAATACCTCACCTTTAATTTAACTTTCTCTAATTCATTAACTTGAGCCTCTTTCACACCAGCCTAGAAACAAGTTATGGGATAGTAAGCATTAGGGGAATCTAAAATACTACAAAACCTTGAACCAGTTCTGGGAGCAAAACTGAATTTAAAAGCTTCGTGATTAATGCAACTCAAATATTTTAGATCGTTCTAAATAAAACGAGCTTGGGAAACGTAACTACTTAAAATCAAACTGAACGCCTAACTACTTAAACTATTTCACACGTTTCAAAACCAAAACTTGCCTTCAAATCTTTTAATGTCAAATCTTTAAATGCTTTGGTTAAACTAACTACCAACTCATTTGCATTTGTTTTATTATGTTCTTCTTATTTTTTTATGATCTCTGAATATATTTACAAATTTCAATTTGTATAACTACTTTAATAAAAGCAAAATTTTGAGTTCTTTTATTTTCCAAGCAATATTATCTTCATGATCAACTTTATTATAAAATCAACTATTCTCTTCCTGTTCCCTTTATTTTTATCACTTACCTTGAGAGATCCCTTTCTGAAACTCGACACTTGTTGTTGTTCAGATATCGAGGATATTGAAGATTTTCTGCTCTCGGCTGATTCTTTTGTAAGCTGTATAATAATAATATAATTTATCAATATTCCTTTAAAAAGAAAATTGTTAAACGTGGGTCATTTTTAAATATCTTGTGAAATTCACATCAAATTACTTAAGCGCTCGAAATTCTTTTCATGTTCCAATAAAAATAAGTAGATAAAAATAAACAAAGAACATATAAAATAGTTTAGAGTGGTTAAATTAAATAAATAACTGTTTTAATAAATTACATTTCTATTTTGATATCTTGTCTCTTTTACGTTTATTATTGTAGTATAAAAATATTTTGCGTATACCTACCTTAACTTGTTTGTTTTCTATAATTGAGCTTCTTCTGCTCTCAGTCTTTGTTTCGGTTACCTAAATAAAACACGATCATTAAAATGTATTTGTCCAATAATTCGTTTTTAGTAATTTATATACAATTTCTTTTTTGTTAGTTTAAATAATTTTGATAATTTTATCAACCATATCCACTGGTATCTAAATAAATTTCTATAATTATTAATAACTAGCGGTCCGCCCCGGCTTCGCCCGTGGTACATGTTTACGTTTTCTCTACATAAGAACCATCCTCGTACTTCAAGGAATATAATAAAAAAAGAATTATCGAAATCGGTTCAGCCGTTCTCGAGTTATGCGCTTACCAACACATTTTGCGATTCATTTTTATATATAAGAGACTAGAGATTCAGGAATAAAATAATTAACGCTGTTACAAAACTAACGCTTTGAAAATTTTGTCAATTCAAATAGGTTAATTATGATACTTGAAGTAAAGTAACGGTTTTGAGGTCTTTTCATAAAAGAAATTATTTAAAACTTACTTCACTTTGTACTGACGACACTGAAGTACGTCTGCTTTCAGTCTAAAAAGATGATAATAAAAACACATAGTAATATTTACAATAAAACCTGTTAGTTGGTTTATAACATCGATATGGGATCTATATACACAGGACAAAAATGATAAATAAATGAGGCTTATAATAACACAAATACAGTTCAAATAGAATCATGATGTTCATGCTGAAATCTTTCTAAAATTGGCATAAATAATTTTAGAAAAAAGACGGGTTGCACTCCGGGAGTGCCGGCAGAAGTGAAAACTTGATTATTAACGTTGAGCATGTTTGATATCCATCCGTCTTACGCTTTTTTGATCAGGTCACGTGTCCTGGCGCGAGTTTAAGATTTTATACCCATTACAGAAAAAGTGCTCAACGCCGCTAAAGAAGTTTTCACTTCAAAACAAAACGATCGATAAATATACAATAATGAATAACCCACGATGATTATATTAAAATTTCACAAATATCAAAACCCAAACAAAAATGACTGATGATCCCAACAGTTTTGCGAACGAAAATAATACTTGGGAACGTAAATAATGATGTTTCTTATCCAAAACCGGATTGTTAACAATTGGTAATCCAAAATTCATTAGATACATGGTTCAGGAAAGCACATAGATATACCTGGACAGCTAGATGCTGCTCTGCGTGAGCAACCTTTGCGACCGCCTTTGAATATACAGAAGAATTACTTGAGAATATAATAATTAAATATGCCATATTATTGTAATCAACGTTAATTAAATCTATATAAAGACGAATGCAGATCCAACTAAATCTTGCAACCGAAAATGGACATTACTTTTCTTCTTGTCGTCTACTCGAATTATTTCAATTATTAAGAGATCATCAATTACCTGTGTAACTTCCTTTTCTTTCTTCTCCCGAACTATGGGAGTTGGTGATATCTTTTCATATTTCTCCAGCACTGGTCTCTCGTAATCATCAACGAAGTCCAGTTCGTACTGTAGATAAAAATCAGCATGTTAGTAAAAATTAAAACAAAATTTGGATCCCTTTTTCTTCTTCATAGCAGCAGGTATAACAATCAGTCGGGCACATAACATCTTGCACATAATTTCCTGGAAAAAGCGAGATAAAAGCGACATGCGACCAGCAGTATGTTTTCAAAATATCAGACGCGCTCTGTGGAAGCTTGCGGTTGCAGGAATAGCGTACAAAACGACGATTCAGTGTGTAAAAAGACGAACATTGATTGTGTAAGTTGAAATGTATTTACAAATAGATGTGCATAAAGTAACATTTAAAATATAAATGTGTAGACACAGAAGGCAGAAGTGTACATGTATTGTATGTAAACGGAGTTTACCCCGTCAGCGTCAGTTTCTTTGGTACTGGATGTAGCCTTTTTAGGTGTGTCTGGTGTTTTCTTGACAGTTTTCTTAAGTTGTGGCACTTGGAATTTACCACCTTGTATTGTGAGTGGTTCCTACGGGAGTAACACAGTTTAATTGGATTCTACAATATTATAGCCTAACTACTTCTATGTTGCATTATTTCTACTTAAGCAGTTTCTATGTTAGTGAGATTGTGTAAAATCATCAAACGGTGTATTACAACATGCTTCTTGTTCAAATATTTTAATCAACTCAGCTACTAAGTAAACTACGAAGTAAATAATTTGCTTTTCTACCTCAGCATCACTGGCCTTCTTGGCAACGGCTGGTTTTTTGACCTTAAGTTGAGCAGCTTCGCTACCCTCCTGTTTTACGTTTAGAATAGATACAGTTAATAAAATATAATTTCACATTACTTTTAGCTGAGGTGTTTAAAATATTAAATAATACTACCGTGAGCTTTTTCTTAGCTGGTGTCTTTTGAGTAAGTGTGGCATCTTCAGGAGAAGTTGTGCTTGTCTTAGTTTTTGGCTTGGTGAGGCTGACGGAATCTTCTGTCTCCTCTCCCTGATCCCGTCATTAAATATACACATATATTAGATACACAAGAACAAATAGACGCATTCCAAAGAGTCTAAGAAAAAGATGTTTGTGAAAAAGTAATAGAACAATAGAATAGTGAGATATATAGTTCGAAGTGAATAACATAAACATAAACTGTGTATATACAACTTGGCGAACAATTCAGTGAGTCGGTGCTTTACGCATTTTAAAACACTATATTTAGCTTTCGTGAAGTGCTACAAATATCTTGTGCTATTTTTGTGGCATTACATCAACGATATTATTTTTATCTCATTATCTTTGTACCTTGATTAAGAATGAGTATCTTCTTTCAATTGGTAGAACTGACTTTGTTTTATAAGTGTCGGTAACTATCTGTGAATTATTGCAAATGAAAACTCATAATATCTTAATTTATTATATTATGTATCGAGCTATTTAAGAATAATTATGTAGTATTGTAAAGTGTACCTTTTGTTCTTTATCCTTAGGCCGTTTAATAGTTTTGTCCTCAACGATTTCTGGCTTTTTAACCTTGAGTTTAGCTTCAGCCTCATCCATCTATTATTAAAATTAAGAAATTTTAATTTGATTTTCAATTGACGTTACTTTAAAAATCATGTATGTTTGTAGGCCAAAAATATACAAACCGTAGGCTTAGTTTCAGCGGGAGTTGTGTGTGTAAGTGAAACGTCTTCAGGTTCTGGTTCCGATTTTTTCGGCTTAGATAAACTGACAGTCTCGTCAACATCCATTGGCTATAGAAATATATTTGTTACGTTAAAATAATTACATGATTTAAATTAAAATAAACAGGATATTTATTTAAACGGTTATTACCTCAGGCTTATCTTTGTCTTTAACAGAGCGACGCCTTTGGACCGTTGTAGAAGAAACATCTTCAGGTACTTTTTCTTCCTGTAGTATTTTTAATATTTAAAATAGGTTCAGGGACAAATTTCAAATGATAAATGATATAATCCATAGCTATTTACTGAGTTATAATACTATTAAGCATTGCAATTTGAGGAATAATTATTATAATTCACGCTTGTTAAACTATAATACAGTTAAAATTAATTTGGATATATCTACGAGTATAAAGCATTTGGTTTAGTTTTAATTGTGGATGTAATAACAGTATTTTAGGGCCTAAGCTAAGGGCTGTGTATTGCGTATTATCAAGCGGGTGTTTGTGTACCTTCTTCTTTTTCTCAAGTGGTGTAGGTGTAATTTTTTCATATTTCTCGAGCACTGGTCTCTCATAATCATCGATAAATTCTTCCTCCATAACCTTCAAATTTAATTGATTGCTTAATTTAACTTGTATTTATATACTTTAGACAAATAGTGTTTGTATACGCTAACAATATCTTTAATTGAAAATACGAAAAAAATAAAATACGGGTCCATACCGACATACTAACGTTGTCAGAGTATAGAAATTATGAATAGGAAAACCATTCCGCTTCCTTGCGGTCTTTGCACTTTTGTGTAGTTTTTGTATTATAAGTTCAAGATAATATATTCATGATATGAAAATAGTGATTAAATTTGAAGAAATTGGTTCACGTATTAGATAACCAATACTTACGAACAGAATAAGCTGAAAAATGAAAATCTAAATTCAAGAAGCTTTATACAAAGCGAAGCATTATATACAGGCCATGCAATAAAAATAATTAAATAAACTTGTTGTTTAATATAACTGCTATTTAATAGATCTGCTGCTGGAAAAAATAAATTAGTGTGAAGCTGTGAACATCCGCCGAACTTAGTAGCCTGGAAATCTGTATAAAATCCTCGTTAGCTGGTCCAAAAACTGCATTAAATGCTGTGCGAAAGACGTGTGTGTTATAAGAATAACTTTTATTTCATAGACAAAGTGCAGATTTATTAGTGGGCGTGTCGAACTTCCAAATCTTGTGTGTTATATCAAATGTGTGTATCAAAATGTTATTTGTAATGTTAATTGTTGTGTGTATTACCTCTTTATCTTTAAGTGAAGGGCGTTTCTTTGTGACCGTTTTAACTTTTTTAACTGTTTTAACAGATTCATTGTCATCAGTTTTAGTTGTATCGTCCTCCTAAACAATATTATAATTGTATTATTTCATGTTTTTATGCATATAAAATGCCAAGGAAGTTAAGTATGTTAAAATTAAAATCTTTACCTTATCTTTTAGTGATTTTTTACGAAGTGTAGGTTTAACTGGTTCGTCTTCAGTGTCTTTTGGTTTTGCTTTCACAGAACCAACGTCATCCTAACAAAGTATAATATAGTATTAATAAAAAAAATGTATTTGTATTTTAATTATTTAAATTTGTGGAAAATATTGTGTACCTGAACGTCACTAGGACGACGTTTATCTGTAGACGATTTAGGTTTTTCGTCAGAAACTTTTGCTGGTTCTGTACGATCCTTGCCAGAAACTTTTTCTGGTTCTGTACGATCCTTGCCATTTTCAACGGGTCTCTATAATACGTTATCATGTTTATATGTGTCAATAAATCAATCTATACAAATTTTAATAATATTGAACTGAATAGAAGTAATTTAAAAAGCTTTACCTCTGTATCAGTACGAGGAACTCTTTCATTTGATTTAGGTTTATCTTTATTAGAATAGTCTGGTTCCGAATATTCTTCTGTTTCATCCTCATCCTAAGCATCAAAAACGTTTAATTTAAAATAAAGTCGATCTGGTTTTTTTAATTAAAATATTTGAATTAAGATTGTAATTATTATAAAACTGTCAGATGTACAAACCATAGGTTCTGGTTTAGATGGTTGTTTACGTGTCGCAGGTACATCATCGGGTTCAGGTACTGATTTAGTTTTAACACCTCTTTTATCAACGATATCTGTATTTTCGTCAATTTCCATAGGCTGTGTTGTAGAAAAAATATTTTATTTGTTATTGTGTGTGCTTTTTATCATCGAGTGAAACAATTTAAATGAATAAAGTTTGCCTACCTCAGGTTTTTCTTTGTCTTGAACAGAAGTACGCCTTCTAGTTGGTGAAGATGACACATCTTCAGGAACTTTATCATCCTATACGTAATTGTAAATATTTATGACAATCATATTATTATAAAAGAACGTCAAATACTATATATAAATTAACTGAATTGAATAAAAGAAACGCCATTTGATTTTGAGTGCAGAATAAAGAGGAATAATCTGTGATGTTAGTGTAAATGTGTTAAAGTGTACCTTCTTCTTTTTCTCAATGGGTGTGGGTGTTATTCTTTCGTATTTCTCGAGAACTGGTCTCTCATAATCATCAATAAACTCCTCCTCCTCAACCTTCAAAATTATTTTACTATTAAGTTGTGAAATAAAATAAATGTGTAAATTATAGGAGCCAACGACGCAGGACTTTTTTTACTATTTACACATTATAAAACATATATCAATACACATGCAGGATGCAATATAAAATTAAACTTTATACAATATACATTTACAGTAACCTGAAAAAAAAGAGAAGAAAATAATGCTGAGCACCTCAAAAATATCTGTATGTAAATGAAGCAAGACAGAAAATTATTTTAGTTCATAGAAAGATACTTAAGGCGTTTGTTAGCCTCAAGAATTAATGTGATTATTTCAAGCCCCAGAGTGCAGTGTAAACAATCGTGTCTTTAGTGTGTTTAGTTTCAGTAATTTTGTTTTGTTAGCTCATTAAGCTGTGTGTACCTCTTTCTCCTTAAGAGAAGGACGTTTCTTTGTCTTAATTTCATTTTTTTTGGGTGTTTTAGTTTTTGGTTTCTCATCAGGTTTTTTATCCTCCTCCTATATATGAAGAAAAAAAATGTTTTTAACAAGCCTTTTGGTATAACTAGTAATTTCAAACGAGAGCCCTGTTTACCTTATCTTTAGCTACAGAACGTTTGCGAAGGGTAGGCATTTCAGGTTCTTCTTCCTTTGGTTTAGGCTTTATTTTGCCCTTCATCATATCAGTTTCATCCTATCAATGAACCGAAAAGTATTATATTGTATAACATTTGTAATATTAAAAACAGTTATTCAAAATATAATTTTTAGAGCTATACCTGAGTATCACTAGGACGACGTTTATCTTTAGGTGTTGGTGTAATTTTTTCATATTTTTCAAGTTCAGGTTTCTCATAATCATCAATAAAATCTGACGATTCCTATAAAATATTGTTAATTACGTTTATTTTAAGATTTAATAAAAATTAAAGATAATAAATGAAAGAAAAGTTAAAATTTAAGTTACGATTTAATAAAATGTATACCTCTGAAACCCCATTTTGTTTTTTAGTTTTGTCTAAAGGCGTTGGAGATACTTTGTCATATTTTTCAAGATCTGGACGTTCATAATCATCAACAAACTCTTTCTGTTCCTCAGGCTTGAAAATTAATACAACATTGAAATAAATAATATACTCAATAGAATAAAAACTCCAATCTCAATTTATTTTGATGTACTTTAATCAGTATTACCTTTTTAACGAGTTTTTTAGACTGAGCAACTTGTGGTTCCTCAGGTTGCTCTTCTGTTGGTTTTATTGGAGCTTTGGATAATTTTACCTTTGATATTTCATCTACTGGCTCTTCTGGCTTAGGAATGCCCTTCTTAATACTAGTTCTACGAGTTTCTTCTACGACCTAGTGTTTAAAATATTTTATTATCATTAATTGATTTGGTGTTTTATTATGAAGATATAGCTAACAAAAATATTTATGTATTTACTACCTCATCTTTAGTTTCTACTTTAGATTTTCTCTCTGGACCTCCTTTTGGCACGGTAGGTTCTTCTTCAGTTTCTTGAGGTTTACTTTTAACGCTCTCGGAAATTGAAGCACGTTTAGTCTAAATAAATTGTTAATTAAGATTTGAATGTTTGATTATTAATACTTGTAAAGAATTTTATGTTATATGTGATTGTGTGTGTTACCTTTGGTGTGTCATCCACTTTGGGTTTTTTTTCAAGGGGCGTTGGTGTAATTCTTTCGTATTTCTCCAATACTGGACGCTCGTAATCGTCGACGAAGTCAAACTCGTCCTAATAAACATAACATTGTAACACAGCTAATAGTTAGAACAACACTCCAAACAAATATCTATTCACAATGATTAGCACTTATATACACCGATATAGCGTGTCTTCAGAATTGATGTCATACAATTCTAAAACAGTTGTTCATTGACCGTTTACTCAAAGCTTTTGTACATAAACCTTTTTCGAAATATACACATTTATCATACATTCAAACTACTTACGTCCTGCTTTTTCTCTTTTTTAGCGACGACCTTCTTTTTGATGACTTTCTTCTTCTCTTCGGTCTTCTTAGTAGTTTCTTTTTCTTCAGGTTTTGGTTCTTCCTTAGGCTTGACTGGTTTTAATTTAGGCAAGCCTTCAATTTGTTTTTCTGATTCCGGTTCTGGTTTCTTCTTGCTTTCAAGTTTCTCTAGAAGAGCCTTTTTCTCTTCCTCAGTTTTCGCGGTTTTCTTTTCAAGAATCTTTTTAGTTTCTTCTTCTACTTCAGCCTTCTTTGTTTCTTGAGTCTTAGTTTCAACCTTCTTCGATTCAGCCTTTGATTCACTTTTCTGGGCTTCAATAGAGACTTCCTCTTGTTTGGATTCTACTTTAACTTCTTCTTTCTTTGATACTTTCTTGCCTGCTGATTTTTTCTGTTCAATGACAGTTTCATCTTCTTGTTCTTGTTTTACTTCCTGTTAAACATAATTATTAAAATAATATTGCTATTTTTATATATGTCAAAAATAAAAATTCGAGAACCGGATTGTAAATGAAATTTTGACTACATTTTAATACATTTTTGAGATAAGGTATTACAACAAAGAAACATATTCTTATTAGTTTTTAGTTAATTAGGGATTTTAAACAAATAATTTTAATTACGCATTCCATTGAAGTTAAAAGTAATTTTTAAATAGTAAGCATAAATCGTACTTTTCTTTCTTCGACGTGGTTTTCTTCTATGACTGATCTTTCTTCCACGATCGACATTTCCTCTTCAGATTCCTCAATTACTGTTGTTTCCTCTTCCTCCTCTTCCTTTTTCTTTTTCTGAAATAAAATTTAATAAACTTTATTATTAATACCAACATTCATTGTTTTACGTTTTTTATACGCTCGTTCTGTTATATTGTATGTGTATAGAAAATGATTTCAAAGCCTAATCTGACAAGAATAGCCGGGGTGTGATATATATGTGAAATGCTGTCAAAATTAATTTCATTAACTTAGCACGTAATTTAACTATGTATTAATTTTAGATTAAAATAATTATTCAAAATTTTTATCCATTTTTGGTTGGACAAATTTCATGGGACACGTGGTAAGAAATCACAATTAAAAAAATATTATTTTTATGAAATAATGAATAACATTTACCTTTTCTTCTACAAGCGTAAGGTCTGCGCTTGATTCATCTTCTCCGAACTCATTTCGGATAACCACTCTATAGTTTGCAACGTACTTGGATGTTACTTTCCTAATAATGAGTCGGGCGTTGGTACCATCAAATGAGGTATTAATTTCAGAGGAATCTCTAACAACTGTTGAGTTTTTGTACCATGTACATCTACATGATTGATCAGATGTTTTCAGGACAGCAATGAATTCTGCCTCCTCATTCTCTTTTCTGGCCTGTAATTTATGAAATTAAAATTTGATAAATGAACATTTAAGTTAAATGTGTTCTTCTTTACATCAGAACTTATCAGTATTACTCACCAAGCTTCTGAGGTGTTTGATGATCACTGGTTTATCACCCTTTTCCTCAGGAATGTCTGTAATCTCTACTTGTTGTGATGTCGCTTCACCCTTCTCGTTCTTGGCAACGAGCTTGTATGAACCCTTATCTTGCTGGCTCACATTTGAAATTTCTAATTTTACCGTAAACTCACCCTGAAAATTATATATGTATATTTGATATTAATACTTCGGATCAATCGATGTTATAATAATAAAATAAAAGTTTAATTACTTACCTCTCTCAATGGCTCTATTAGCACAGTATGCCTTGAATCCTCCTTAACAGCACTAGCTTCTTTAAACCATGTACACGAAGGAGCAAATTTACTTAATACTTTACATTCAACAATCACAGTCTTCTTCTTAACTATTTTAATGATCTTTGGTTTCTCTTTAATAACTGGAATGACTGTGAATAATAAAATCATTATTAGTAATCATTGAATACATCTAACAAAATAATTTTTCATAGTAAATTCATAAACGAAACTTACTTTCTATATTGAGCGTTAGATTCGCATTGAGCTCCCCAAGTTCATTTTTAATATTGCATTTATACAATCCGGAGTCTTCCATACCAGGGTCGAGGAGTTCTAATACAATTGTGTATATATCTTCGTGCACTTCGACCCTAGTTTTGATCTTAGACGAGTCCCTGATTTCTTTACCCTCGTGGTACCACACGATCGTCGGTTTTGGGCTAGCTTTAACCTTACAACCCATGATTACTAATTTACCATTATCTCTGGATTGGATTGTAGGTTTTTCAACAAATGTTGGGCCTTCGCCTTCTGGTTCTGGCTCAGCCTCAATATTTAAGTTAAGGTTAGCGTTGCTTTCTCCGAACTCGTTTTGAACATAACAGCGGTAAGCGCCACCGTCCGCTGCTGTCGGGTTCGATAAAAGCAACATCAGTTCATAAACGTCTTCGCTTATGACCGTTGATTTGATTTGAATTTTACTACTAGCTTTAATGACGGTCGTGCCCCGGTACCACGTGACCTCAGCCGCCGGCTTAGCTTTGCAGACACAACGCATTGTGATGAGCGTGCCATCTTCGTTGGGAATGATTCGGGGTTTCTCCACAAACGAGGGTGCGAAACCATTTTCGTCATCCCCACCTGAACAATGCACGAATTTAAATGAGACATATGTACAATTAAAGGAAAGCAAAATATGCGTCACTACTTAATATTTTATAAAAATTTGTTTAATTTATAATTTTTATTCGATTACTTGTACCACAAAATTACAACTCGGCAAAAAATAAAAATGCTACATGCAGCTGAATGACTTTGCTATGCAGCATGCGATTGCTACTGTATGCGTACTGATTGTTCAATTTAAGTGCGACTTTCATTACCTTGGAAATTGAGAGCAATATTTGCATTGCTCTCACCAAACAAGTTAAAGGCGTTACACCTATAGTTTCCACCATCTTCTTTAGTTGGACTTAAAATTTCTAACGTTAAGTTATATGTATCTTTTCCAATTGCCTTCCTAGACATTTTCATCTTAACACCGTCTCTAATTTCTTTGTCTCCATGATACCAAACAATGTCGGGTAATGGATGTGCTTCTAATATGCACTCCATTATTAAGACGTCACCCTCTTGTCTGATTGTAGGTTTTTTAGGAAACCTAGGTGCTTTTCCATCGGGGATTCTGTTTAAAAGGTTAGCAATTAGTTGATAATAATACCTACTTTGATTATGTCAATTACAACAATTAGATTAAGAATGCATACTTAGGTTTGTCCCCGCTTTGGAAGTTAAGATTTATTTTTGCTACGCCTTCACCGTGTTTATTTTTGGCTACTGCCCTATATTCGCCTTTGTCTGCATTCTCTACGCCTATAATTTCGAGTCGCGCGATATGGTATAATGTCTGATCCTCTTCTAGCGTTATTTTGTATCGACTGCTCTCTTTTACTAATTTTTTACCGTGATACCTGTACAGACCGATGTCGTTAGTTTCTCCAATAATTGTTACAAGTTCAATAAATGTTTATTTGGGTAAATCTTACCATGTAATGGTTGGTTTCGGTTTGCCAACACATCTACATTCGAACGTTATTTTAGTACCGTCTTCTGACTGTCTGATGATAGGTCTCTCCGTAAAAGTCGGCTTAATATAGTCTTCTGGTACGGGCGCTTCATCGCCTATTATCAAATATTACATTACTTTGCACTTAACATTTTTCAAGTATTGCAGCTTTATTATGACTTATGAGTTAACCGTTTATCACATTTAAGATGTTTTCTTTCATTCGTGTCTTATAATATCGGTAAAATTACACTCAGCCAGTTTTATGTAAGAGTTAATCGAGGCATGTATAGAAACAGTTAAATATTCATATAGATACGTATATAATATGTTGTGGATCATATTATAATTATTGTAATTAAGGATACTTTTATAAATAGTACGCATAACAGTGGCTGTATTTTAATATATGTTAATGTGCATTTGCTAAAGCTTGGAGTTTGCAAAATACTTAAATAAAAGTCTTTTAAAGGTATAAAATATTATAAAAGATAGGGTTAAAAAGCATCGTAGCAGTAACTACAAATAAATATAAATTTCAAAAGTGCTACTCGTGCATATGAAGTTGATTAGTATCTTGAGAGGGACATAATTGTATTGTGTTTTTGTATTTGTCTGGTTAAGTGTCACATAAATATTTAGTGTAAATATACATGTATTGGATTATGAGAAAACATCTTAAATGGAGACAACAATGATGTTACAACACATGTATACATTATAGTGTGTAATGTCGAGTATTTGAATCATATAATTGAGGAATTAGTTGATGATAATACAAAAGCTTGTCTGAAAAATCTACACTTACATAAAACGGACAATGTTCAAGAACAGCATTATGACATAACATATAATATGAACATTTATTAAATCTGGCATCTTTAGCGTTAGATTGTCATGTATCTACTACACAAAGCGAATAAACAATGTCCATTTGCGTCAAATTTAAAAAAAAAATATTAATTTAATTATCATCAATTTATTGTATAGTTAAAAGCGCCATAAAATTTAAGTAGATATGTGTTCAGTGTGTAAAGAGTCAAATGAAACTAGCAACTATGAAATTGTAATGTATCTGATTGACATTTTTTATACTGTTTCACCATTTCTAACGTCTGTCTCAAAGACGTATACCTACGCAGTATGTAAAAAATGGTGAAACAAAATTTTATGGCACTTGAGTAACAATTATTTAAGAATTTTTATCAATAATTTAGATAGGTATTTAATTTTATTTCTATTACTTACTGTCAAAGTTCAAACTGATAGTAGCGTTACTTTCGCCCAGTTCGTTTTTAGCAGTAACTCTGTATTTTCCAGCGTCTTCCACTGTAACGTTGTTGATCTCCAACGACGCGTAATATGATTTACCGTCTTTGTTTACTGTTAACTGTAAATAATTTAAAAAGCATATTAATTAATAAGTAAGACAAAAAAATGGTAAAGGATGGAAGCAAGGATGGATTACAGTTAAAAAATCTAATAGAGTACAGTCGCTTTTTATAAATTGAGAGTGGTAAAAAATTCAAAATTGAAACACAACATAGTTGAATGCGTTAATATTAATTGTTCTCAATAAGAGCTAGCGCGCACGAGCAACTTTGTCTCCGCAACTATTTTGTCTCTCCACCCATGGGCTAGTATGAAAGTGCGCGCACGTAGCGACGCAACTCCCCATACAATTGATGGGAGAGACAAAATAGTTGCGGAGACAAAGTTGCTCGTGCGCGCTAGCTCTTATTGTATTTAATTAAAGTTAAATAAATTGTAAATATATCGAGATTATTTGAAAGTAAAATATTTCAGTTTAAGCATAGTTATATTTGTTTACTTCTTCTAGTAAAAATATCCTTGTGTCAATAATAACTCCTGATGATTTATTATTGAAGTTTATTTTTCAAAAGCTTTGCTGATGATGATATTTATTTGTTTGAATTACTTTTTATATTCTTTATTCAATTATTTTCAAACTAATGCTTTTAATTCAAAGACATAGCAAATACAAATACATTATTTGGATCTAGGTCACCTACACCAAGGACGTTTAAATGCATCCTTAAGAATAGAAATGAGGTCAAGGTCATTTCTAATTATTTATAAAAAATTTAATATTGATATTTTAATAAAAAAAGCTTTTACGGTCTAGATATATTACAAGTCATATTTTCTGCTCATATTCTTGTCTTTCTGTATGTATTAAAATATTTTTATATCTTCAATATTTTCACGTAATGCACTAAATATGAGTATGCAGCAATAAATAACTTTAAAATTGGTTGATAACTGAAACACCCGAAAAATCTCAAAGGTTCTAAAAAGTATGCTTACTACTAGGAAATTTACAGACTGTTATAATATATCTATTCTTTGTTATAAATATAATAATAGAAATTCTTGATAATAATGTTCAGATTAATCTCAGTAACAGGGCATAACTCTTTAGTGTCTCCATCATAACAAAGAATACATTAAGTTCGGAAACGATACAGGGGCAAATAAAGCCTTATGTACCTTATGTCTAGGGCTAGGTTTAACCTCCACCCCACTGTGGGACCAACTGACGTTGGGCACGGGCTCTGCTTCAATGCGGCACTCGAAGATCAGTCGTTTGCCGTCGTCCTCCTGTCGGATCGCTGGCTTGCGCGCGAACGTCGGCGCTCTACCGTCTACTTGTCTGTGAAAATACATGATTATTTTAGTATATTTATATAGATTACTAGCTTTGCTTCGCAGTTTTACCCGCGTGGCTCCACTGATTTGGTTTGGTTGGTCTTAGCGTGATATACAGCCTATAGCCGTTCTCGATAAATGGGCTATCTAACACCGAAAGAATTTTTCAAATCGTACCAGTAGTTCCTGAGATTAGCGCGTTCAAACAAACAAACTCTTCAGCTTTATAATATTATAAAGTATAGATAAGGAGTATTAAATATGTACATTATCGAGACTTGAACGGAATTAAAATGGCAGTTGAGGGTAGAGGAAGCTTTGACAGCGAGCGATGTGAAAGCTTCGCGAAAGTTCTACTACATGATCGGTGCTTAAAAATTAGTATTTATTTTGCAAGCTATGTAGTTAAGTACTGATCATGTTAAATTGAATTAATTAATGAGTTACTTACTTCTGTTTTTCTTCGTCTGCAGCTGAAAATTTAAAGAAATATCATCAGTATCATTTGTTAATCATACACGAACAAAGTATTACGAGTATTATATTTTTGAAGTGAAACTTCTTTATCGGGGTTGGAAAAAAATTTAGTGTAACATTTTTTCGTTACGCGTGACATTTTTCCGTTACGCGCCATCTTTTTCTTATCCCTACCACGCGTGATTCGACGTATTTCTGTAAAGTTGCTTATAGTAAATTATTTTATGAAAAATAAGGTCATAAAGAAGTTTCACTTCTTACGTGTGTACACTAATACACGCACACATTTTTTTGTTTAAATAATATAGGTTCGAATCTCAAATCGCAATCGATTGTTTAAAATTTAAATAAAAATTAAATATATTTCTTTCTCTTTGATATATGGAGAACAAAGCGTTTTATGCTATTATAATAACAATTTGTAGATACAGTGATTTTATGGCTTTTCCCTATAAATTCACTTTTAATCATTGAGTTACTATGTACTACGTACTCTAGTACGAGTAGAGAGGCCATCGCTACTACACTTTTTCTAACACGAGTTATTCATATTTTTAATAAGATAAACAATATTTATTTGTTACATTGATTGGTTTTAATTTATAAGTAATAATAGGCAGAACATTTTCGCACAGATTTTGTTCGTGGTGTCCTCTCTATAATAATACCTCAATCAGTCTTTGTGCCAATCGCTCATTAATTATGGTATCTCGGCTTGGGGTGGCGCAAACAAAACAACACTTCTTAAGCTCGAACGCACACAGAGATGTATCTTAAAAGTACTGCAATTTAAGCCGTTTAGATATCCAACAAATCTCTTGTACACCGAATGCCGCGTTCTGACTGTGAGGCAATTATTTATCAAAGTAATAGTCCTGGAGCAGCACACAGTTCCTCCATCTTCTTCCGTTGTTACAAAAAGAAAAACCCGCATTGAAGAGATTTACTGTGTGCCGGGTTGTAAAACTCGTTTTGCGAAAAATTTTGCATATTATATTGCTCCCTATTTGTATAATTACATTAACAATAAAATTAAAATAAAAGAAATGAGTAGATACCTTTGCAGTAAATCCTTGGATAAATTTCTGCTTAGCCTCGACTACAACGAGACAGAAAAACTGTTTGTGGCTAGTGCCTTTTAGTACACGTATTACTTAAAGTTACCTAATTATTGTTTATCCTCATAAGTTTTATATCTTTAAACCGTAGTGTAAAC
Organism: Colias eurytheme; assembly: GCF_061535395.1. Lineage (NCBI taxonomy): Eukaryota > Metazoa > Arthropoda > Insecta > Lepidoptera > Pieridae > Colias > Colias eurytheme. The sequence continues at coordinate 6,914,877 of NC_143003.1, read as the reverse complement.
TTTGCAAAAAATAAATAAATAAAAATAAAATAAAAATAAACTTCCCTACTGTAACACAGTGGCGTCAGCGACTAGCACGGAGGGAAGTAATTTATGTTTATTTGTAATAATTACTATGTCTTACTGAAATAGATTAATTGATGTTTGTAAATTGTCTGGAGGTAAATATATAAATATAAATATACTAAATATACTAAATAATAAATTGTTGTGGATAGTTTTTAGAATTTTATAGTAGAGTGTATTTAGTTAATTTATGTATGAGTTAAGCATTTAATTAATTTATGGCATTTTTTTTGTATGTAATTTCAGTATTTATACTCTAAGAACAAGCATATTTTGTATGTCACAAAGTTTATCTCGTGCCTTTTATACCTACGAATCTTTGTTGATGATTTCAAAGACTAAAATTGTTACATTGTAATATTATATTGGTGGTGGTAAGGTGAAATAAATAAATAAAAATAAAAATAAATAAATGCTTTTAATACCCGAATTTATTCAGCAAAAATTTTAGCACTAGTTACAGCAGATGTTTATGTGAAATCAAAGATAAAAATAACCAAGTTTTTGATGTTATTCGTTTATTTGAATAGCCTTCAACAGCAAACGTTTGATTTGATGATGAGCTCATGGGCAGGTGTTGGAGATATTGTTAAATTGAATTGGTATTCAATTATTTTGTTTAGTTTAGAAGTTTTGTTGTTATTGGTGGATATTTCAAGGTTATGTTTACAGAATTCATTGTTATTATAAGTAGCTATTGTCCTATAGGTATAGCATATACTTTTATTATGATTTATGTGTATGTTTATTTGTTATGTAGAGCATTTACGTATAAAATAGTTATCTAATAAATTCCTTTATCATTTATATATTTTGTGGATATCAATGTTAACAAAATAGTGATATTTCTTGTTAATAACATAACACCAATCAAAAAACAGACAAACTGACCGATCTTGATGAAAAAATTACTTACAGAGTGCCGATATTTTCAAAAGCTTGTTATTTTTGTTTTAATAAACGTAAAGTTCGATGTTTAGCCTTACTCGTCGAGACCTTTATAATTGTTCAAGTTTTATATTATATAGAAGGTTAAAATTTCGAGATCCTAATAAAAATATTTGCTTTGTGGTTAGGGAGCCAGGTGCAAATTTGGTTAACTATTTCCTCTCAAGAGATAATTCGTCAGACGCATGAGAGTATAGTATTATAAAGCCTCGTGAACGTCAGCTGGCGCTCGGTTGGGGGGGTGAGCGGTTGTAGCCTCCCACGCACATAGGAAAAAAAATACATTCATTCATTCATTTCCTCTCAGCTAAAAATTTGTCAAATTGTAGCTAACCCAATATCTCAACGAAAAAAAATAGTCAGCTGGTTACAACATGGTGTATTATACGTCAGCTGGTGTCTCGAACATGAAAGTTAAATTTAAAGAAAAATTTATTTTCCGTTATTTCCTCTCAAACAAAAATTTACCTGATGATAGCTTATATGTAACTGTGGATAAATATATATGTCAGCTGGCTAGTGTATCTTGGTGGAAAAACCGTCAGCTGATACGGGAGGCTACAACCGCTCTTCCCCCCAACCGAGCTCCAGCTGACGTTCACGAGGCTTCATAATACTATACTTTGATGCATTTTACTAATTACCGCTTGAGAGGAACTTGGTCATAAAATCTGCTGCTGGCTCCCGGACCATTGAGCTCTTGTAATAAATACAACAATGAATCTATAGTCTGTCACACACGTCAAAATTTTCGCAGTCATAATACATGATTTATTTTCGCCTCAACAACAGAACGAAAAGCTCTGTTTCTTTATGACTAATATTGCTATTTCGGTGGTATCAACAGAGTTGAATTTCATTGCATTTTCAGAATAACCGACATGTTACGTAAACATGGTTTTTGGTTATTCGCGAAATTTTTGCAGGATTGAAATTGCAATATTTTTGGATAAATATTTAGCGAATCGGACACATGGTCAGATTCCTCTTAATTAAATTTTGCTATCTTTGGAATCTTAGTTAACAACATTTGTGTAATCAATTGGTAATTTATTTAATCGTCACCCAATAAAAAATAAAAAAGTATAGTATAAATCAAGGACCAAATATTACAAAATATGTTTATAAAATTTCAACAACTCTCATTCTTCCCTATTTTCATGATACTTTACATAAATCGTTAACAGCTATAGACGTAAACATTCGTCCAAAATTTTCATTATACACGAATAGCTAGATCAAATTCTAGTCAATATTGTACAGCAGATCACGTAATGCCACCCGATTTTAAGTGCCCACCCGACGATTACAAAACTATACTCACCGCCCAAAAAAACATTGTTACTTTCTATATCCCTAAATTAAATTATTTTACCTTTATCCTAACTGTTCTAGTATACATGTGCAATAAATAAACATTAAAATTAAACATTACGAATACTCACGGCTAAAGTTAAGATTGATGGAAGCGGCCACCTCGCCCATCTTGTTCTTAGCCTTAACCTTGTAGAGTCCGGCGTCGGTTTCTATTACGTCATCCAGCTCGAGCACCACCAAGTATTTGTTGTTTGCGAGGCTCTGGATCCTGGGGGCAAGATAGTTCATATTTAGTTTTGTTGTTTTTTTATAAACTTGTTTGAGTTTAATGTTTGGCGGGTTTTCCTGACAATATCAAAAATTAGAGAAATTATAAATTCTGCGTCTAGTTTAATCCATACTCATATTATAAATGCGAAAATAACTCTGTCTGTCTGTTACTCAATCACGCCACTGAACCAATATGCATGAAATTTGGTATAGAGATATTTTGATACTCGTGAAAGGACATAGGATAGGTTTTATCCCGGAAATCCCACAGGAACGGGAACTATGCGGGTTTTTCTTTGACTGCGCGGGCGATGCCGCGGGTGGAAAGCTAGTTTAGTATATACAACTAAAAAACAGGGGCACAATACAATCGAATACAAATGTATCTTAGTTGAATCACCATTATTAAAAATAGATGAATAAAAATTGACAGATAATCTGGAAAGTCAGAAATATGCATCTTACACATTTTATTATTTGGGATGAATCTTATTGCACTTAAAACCAGCTATTAAATTATAAACAGCAGAGAAAATAAAGAGTAAATTTTAACTCTACCATATCAAAAAGAACACTTGCTTTAAATGTGTCCTATGTAAAGTTAACAAATAAATAGAGCACTCACTTAAATTGTGTCCTATGTATAGTTAACAACTTCACAGAGCACTCACTTAAATTATTCTCTATGTAGAGTTAACCAATAAACAGAGCACTCAAATTATTCTCCACGTAGAGATAACAAATAAGTAGAGCACTCACTTAAATTGTGTATGTCGAGTTAACAAATAAACAGAACGTTAACAGAACACTCATTTAAATGAAGAGATAGCAACTAAATAGAGCAATCTCTTAAATTATTGTATTCTATGTAGAGTTAACAATAAAACAGAGCACTCACTTAAATTGTGTCCTATTATCTTCTTGCAGCAGTTCATCGCTACGGTACCAGCTAATCTCGGGCTTGGGTGCGGCGAGCAGCTGGCACTCGAAGACCAGCTTGTTCCCATCGTCCTCCTGCCTTAGCTGCGGCTTCTGCGTGAAGCTCGGGGCAAAATCGTCGGCCACCCCCATTTCGCTAGGTGTTGGTCATCACTGGTGGAGAAGCTGACGTCGCTGCGATAATTATCTGTGAATATAAATTAATCAATAAAAAAATTAATAAAAAAACGACGTGTGGCACTCGGGGACTGCCGCGGTAAAGCTATTGCATGCTATGCCTTCAAGCCACACCTCCGCCCGTCGGAGTGGGGAGCGTGAGGTTTTTTCGTTACGGAATTTCTCGATTCGGTCCCCGCGCTCAAGGCCCGCGATAGAAGCTATGCAATAGCTTAAAAATATTAAAGCTTGCATAATTATGTAGGGTCAATGTGGGTAATTGTGAACAGGGGTGATTGGAAACAACTACACACTTTTAATACCTATTCTAAATACTCTTCTTTTACAACTGTAAATAATATTTCATGTGTATCTATATACAATTCCGGATTTTCAAACGTTTTGAAATTCATCTGACAATAATATTTTATTTTATATATACAATTCTGGATTTTCAAACGTTTTGAAATTCATCTGACTGATCATAGAAAAATATTCTTGTTAGTTGTTTACAATCACTCCTGTTCACAATAATCCACCTTGACTAATATACTGTCTTAAGAGACAGTATATTAGTACCAGTGCTTATGAGCCAGTGTTCCTCCTAATGAATAAATACGTTTAAACTGGCAAAACAAAAATTGCATTAAGTATATAATATTATTATGTACACATGTAGGTTGTTGTTACGTGAAGAAGGTAAATATCGTAAACATTTGTTTATTTTTAACTAGATTTCCGTTTGCAAAGGAAAACCTGCATAGTTCCCGTTCCCGTGGGATTTCCGGGATAAAAACTATCCTATGTGTTAATACAAGTTACCCTCTATATGTGTGCTAAATTTCATTGTAATCGGTTCAGTAGTTTTTACGTGAAAGAGTAACAAACATCCATACATCCATACATCCATACATCCTTACAAACTTTCGCCTTTATAATATATATTAGATTAGATGTGAGATTAGCAGTAATGATAATTTAAATTTCACCTACTGTTTTTAATATAGATTTAATAATTATTCAATGCATATAGATATATAATAAAAATCGTAATTATCGAGTTTTTTGCCGATTTTTCTCGGTAGAATTAACATTCCGAATCAGTGCAAGTCTTAAAAATAACTAACTATACTCATTGTACTTGTAACAATTTATATGAATAAAAATTTTTGAGTTTGAATTTAATTTTACTAACAAATTGAGTTAATGTCGTTAATGTTAAATAACCTATACTGGTGAACGAGTGTTCAAGCTAGAAAGAACTAGTGAACCGAATTGTATAGAACAATGTGTCTATATCAAGAAAAGCTTTAAGCTACATAATATAACGCTACGTCTGATAAAAGGAGTAAGTAGGAGTGAGTATAGTGAAGTCCCATGTTCCCTAGTGAAGTAAGGGGCAGATGCATTATGCATCTGTTTCACTGATCGATTTTCTTTAGGGACAAGTAGGTAGGTGATGAGCCTTCTGTGTCCCGTCAGACTGAGACATTTTTTTTTTCTTCATCTCAACCGGAAATCGAACCCAGGCGTTCTACGATCATGCGTCAACCATTGTACCAAGAAGGCAGTCAATAGAAGTAGAGCTTCAATTAAAAATGTTGCAGAGATGAGAAATGATGCAGTGTCACTCATCAAGTTAGGAATAATATATTGCAATTATAATTTCACTGAATTTATCAGACCATAAGTCTCAATAGGGTCTCACTTATCACACTAATATTGTATTATGATTACAATATTAGTGTGATAAGTGTGATTATTGAAAGCTCAATCAATATTAATATTATAGCGGGATTATTTTAAGTTATTTAGACTTTATTAGGTGTTAAAATTACGTCGGATGGCATCGTTAATTTACAAAATTGAATCTACCTAGTTTTCTTATGAACTTCCAGCTTATTTCACAAACAAAACACATGAGCGATCTCTATGCTAAAATGTATCAAGTAAATTGCAAGAAAAACTATATATTTTGCTCTTAGAGATTATTCGTTTGTATTTTTCATATATCTTTAACTTAAGGTAAGTATTAAAAATATTTAAATTATTGTTATGTTGTGTACACGTAGGTACAGCATTCCCTACGCTTCCGGTTTAGCTGCGAATAAAAATTTTGTTTACAAATCAAAAAAACATATTATTTTGCAATCGTCGATATAATGTTAAATAAGTATGCATGTTATTGAGTTGAGTTATTACAATTGTATAATGTATCATAATAATTAACATAGGTACCTATGAGATATAGGGAACGATGTTTTAATAAAAAATGTACCTAAGTATACATTTATCAGAGATGCAAAAATTGCATGTATTTCTTAAGAGGGGGCAAAGCATAAAGCAAAATACCAATCTTCTATTAGATGATACGTGTAATATTCAAGACCAAATCTAAAAAATAAAATATATATCAAACTAGATGATATGTTCAACGATTCTGTTTAATCAAAAACATAAAATATTAAAATTTACTCGATAAAAAAAAAATCACCAAGCTCTAATTTTCACACTTTTACTTTTTCTACTTGACATGGTAATACTTATTATGATTTTTTTTTCATAAACAATTATATTAAAACATTTGCAAGATATTTGTCAGAGCATTTTGTGTAATTACTTTTAGTTTTGGTTTTATCTGCGATAAACCACTTTTGGTGCTCTTTTTTCTCGAGATAAAACGTTTGGTTTTGTCACGATAATTTTTTAGATTTGGTCTTGAATATTACACGTATAATCACCAAGAAGATTTGTTATTTTGTTTTATGCCCCCTCATAATCGTGACTTTCATTACATTGGACTATATTTTGTGTTCTGCATACCGCACATTTTTGAATATTCCACCTTTTAATTTTGGTATGGTATTAATAAGATATACGATTTAAAAGTGAATTATATAATAACTAGCGGTCCGCCCCGGCTTCGCCCGTGGTACATATGAAAAATAGATGTTGGCCGATTCTCAGACTTACCCGATATGCACAGAAAATTTCATGAGAATCGGTCCACCCGTTTCGGAGGAATATGCAGACTAACATTGTGACACGAGAATTTTATATATATAAGATTTATCCTACTAATATTATAAATGCGATAGTTTGCCAGGATGTGTAGGTATGTGTGTGTTTGTTACTCTTTCACGCAAAATGAACCGATTACAATGAAATTTAGCACACATATAGAGGGTAACTTGAATTAACACATGCATAGGTTTAATCCCGGAAATCCCACGGGAACGGGAACTATGCGGGTTTTTCTTTGAAAACGCGGGCGAAGCTGCGGGCGGAAAGCTAGTAAAATCCTTTATAATGATACTTCAATAATAGGTAGTATCGAATACTTATAAAAGACTTCCTACTTTTGTATCATTTAAATGTAAAATTACAAAAGCAAGAGTAAAAATATTCACTAAAATATATGTAATTTGGTCTTATCAAGAAAACCTTAAGATTAAAACTTTGTGTAACTTTGTAAACAATCTCTTTTAAATATTATGTCTATAACCAGTCGTTTATGCTTTGTATTTATGGCCAATTAATATTATCAATGTACCCTAAAAGGTTCATTATTCATATCACTTCCTTACGAAGTCATAAATCGATAATATTATGCACCTAATCAATTTATATCACAGTGTCTTAAAATTTTGGCTTCATATCATAGAGTACGTAACATAAAGTAAGTTCGTAGCATAACGTAAAAAATTAAATAAACCAACAAGAGATAGCGCAGGATAGAATCAAATGGAGGCTCTTATTGTCGGAGGTCAAGACTCACTTTGGGTCCCTGCACCATTCTAGTAAGGTCTTAAAATTTCACAAAAAAGCTATGTGTATGGGAAAACTGACATTATGCTCTACAATACTCTTAATACTTCATAAATTATCTTAAATACGGTCTTATTTTTTGTACTAAAATGTTTTACTTGAGAATTGCATTATTCGCATAGAATAAGTAATGCACGAAATATTCCAACAAATTGGATTTTTGAGTGGCGACACGAACATTATACAAAGACCGTTTAATATAATGTAGGTATGTATTTAATATATGTATGAATAATAAATATTGTTTTATTATTATAATTATCATGTCATTTACTCCAGTCCACTTTTAATAATTTTCAAAGGATATGTATTCTTCAATAATTGTAAATACTAAAACAGAAATAAATTTGCATTATTAATTTTGTTCAAAATTTTAAATTGTTTTAAAACTAACTGTATTCAGACAAAATTGTTTGTTTGAGTTCTTTTAAAATTTCTTTTATTTAAAATGTAATGTAATCTAAACTCTACAAATGCTTGATGATAATTTCAGGTAGGTATATTAAATGTTTTCAATTATTTTTATTTCACAATAATGCCTTTCCTAGTTGTCAGTTGGGGCATTCCTAATTTCCCAATTTACCGTAAAATAGGAAATTCATGAAATTAATCCTTCTATGCAGTCTAATATATGTGTTAACATTTAACTTAACCAAAAATAATAATAATAGAAGAATAGACATTTCGAGAATTTTCTTAGTCTGTGGATTTAAATATTTTCCTCATTCAGAACCAGTCATGAGTGGATTGATTTGTATTTTTATCGTATTCGATGGTTTCTCTATTACCCACATTAACATTAAAACTTTACAAGTCCAATAAATAAAGTCTTCCATCAACACATTAGTGCGAAATTTTTAAAAGCACAATGCTACGTTTTGCCAAGAGCACGTTTTAAATAAATACTTGAAAGCGAATGAATCATGTATCAAATTTGACTTCACAGTCAATCATAATATTACTGAAACTCATCAAACACCATCGGGATGGTTTAACATCGATCTTGGCTGAAAATCATTAGGATTGTGAGTCATGGACCAGCGCCACCTAGTGAACAAGTAAAACCGTGGGAGTCCAGTGATTTTCATGAGTATTATACGAAACATGTCCGTTCTATTTCTGTAACCGCTGAAGGCCTCGAGCTTTCGGGCTTTTTAATAACTTCCGACGATTACCTAACGCCGTCCGTTTGATTTTTAATTTCACTTTCTATTTCGTTCAATTCATATCTTAAATGATTTGTTCTTTTATCAATTTTAAATATTTTTAACGAACTACTACCCAATTTCAGTAACTTAACTGAAATAAAAGACTTTTTGAACACTGCTTTGAAAGCTCACGTTATCAAAGAAGTTATTGACATAAACATACCTGCAGCAAATGATAAAATAAATCCAATGCACAAATCACAATTAGTCAACGATATCACAATCACACAAGTAATCGAAACGCGAGATAAAGACGAAGTTAAATCGAAACTATCGGTAAATGCCGGCGGCGGGACGTCGGTTCGTTTTCGAAATCGTAACTAAACTATGAAAAGTTGGCGATCGGCCGAGGCGGAGGGAATTTGCGTAGGAAGGTGCAGCCGGTTGGACAGGCGCCCGTGACGTCCCCATGCAGAGGTGTTTTCCGTCGAAGATAGAAAATGATCTAATCAAGCTGAAATACATGTAAATACTCCCCTGTACCTTATTCATGAAATATATCCGCAACTGACGAAAATTTGTGATATACGCAAAATTCTACGTCTAGAACAATTACTTGAGTATTTCATACTTGTATTCAAGAGCGTAATTTCTATCAAAGCATTCCACAATTTTTCTCAAGTAGTTCAAATAATATTTCATTGCCATTAATCTCTGTCACATCATCTAGTTACAAATTGTCCACTTTGTCATGAAACTATTCAGCATCATAAGTATTAGAATCTATAAATAAACCCTTTTGTAAGAGGTTACTCAACATCTCTGATATGGCAAGTTCATCGCCCTTATTAAGAGTATTATTAGTTTTTCAACATGCAATCGATATATTAGCAATTGAATTCATAACATCATCTCTACCATATATTTCGCTTTAAACCTCAATTTACACATAATTTACTGCTTTCAAATCGTTTTGCTTATTTTTTTATGGAAACAAATTTCTTTCGGAAATCTAAATCGACCTAGATTTCAAAAGGCTAATAACCTTTCGTTCTCATTTTAACTAGTTCGCAATTAGGTTTTCCATAAAACAACATTTTCTTTGCATTTAAAGTTAATCAGGCTAATTCTCGAGTTCGTTTATTCTTTAAAATTCCCCAGAAACTGTTATAAACTTGCAAATTATCTCAATAAATGCTTTTGAAACATTTAATAACAACTTTTCAATAAATTATCATACAAAACATGTCCACTAAAGCAATTTACACACCATTCTACATAATCACTACACTTCACTTGAACATTTCAAATAAAAGATCTAGTTCAAACACTAGCCTAGTGACATTCAATCCTAAAATAACAGCACATTCGCCCCTCGTCACCCGGTGGTTCCAGGCTCCAGGGCCATTTATCTTTTTATTTTTTCTATTTCTTGGCAGCTTAATGTCGGTCAGGTGATCTATAAATCTACAGGTGATACTCGCTGATGATAATGTGACATAATGCTTTATTTATGGATGCATTTTGTCATGAATGTCAGAGAGGTGTGTGTGTATTATAAACATTTTTTTTAGTTGAGTACGTGCTTCTCATCTAGTATATCTCGACTAATGGGTCCTCTTCGTAATGTACAGCGTTGGTCCAAAAAATGATGTTTGCCGGCATTACGGCGATTATAAATCATCATATAAATCATCATCTTCAAGGACGGCCGATTATAACCATTTAGGCCCTCTACACTATTGAGTATTGTATACTCGCCCAACGCTGCCCATAGTGAAGAGGGTCCATAATATGTTAAAGGTACATGACAAATCCATACTAATATTATAAATGCGAAAGTAACTCTGTCTGTCTGTCTGTTACTCAATCACGCCTAAACTACTGAACCAATTTGCATGAAATTTGGTATGGAGATATTTTGATACCCGAAAAAGGACATAGGCTACTTTTTATTGCGAAATATGTACCACGGGCGAAGCCGGGGCGGACCACTAGTAAAGAATAACTTTTAATTTTAATGGGATGCAGTTTTGCTTTGCTTTTTATAATATTTTTATTAATAGCATATAAGTATACTAGCGACCCGCCCCGGCTTCGCACGGGTGCATTGCTGATCCTAAATACACTACAGAAAAACTGTGAACGTTGTATATAAAAACATAGCGGCCCGCTTCGGCTTCGCACGGGTATAAAATATATAGCCGGGCGGCCGGCCGGTACCGCCGCAAACGCTACGTCCCGCAATTTTTAAATCTGTAATATCTTCGAAAATATTCCCTTAAATCATACGGTGTAAAGGGCCATATAGATCTATATTAAATGAACAATGTACTCAAGGTATTTAATTGGTTAAGGATTAATGCTGTATTGGTTAAAATCGCTTCGAAAATTAGCCATTATTTGTCGTAAAAAGTAAATGACAAAAAGAAGTTATTGTGGGTTATCCATAAGAGATAGACATATGCCATCGCGGACTTTTCTGTAGACCTTTTCAATGTGTATAATACTTAGTACATTATTTTGATAAAACTCGTAGGGTTCAGCCTGCGTTTGCAATGTAAGCGGTAAAAATGTAATTTTTTACGACATCACATTAGAAACCTCAAAAATAACAGTACTTCTCCACTATTTAATGGATGTTATTATACATATAAACCTTCCTCTTGAATCACTCTATCTATTAAAAAAAACTGCATCAAAATCCGTTGCGTAGTTTCAAAGATTTAAGCGTACAAAGGGACATAGGGACATAAGGACATAGGGACAGGGAATGCGACTTTGTTTTATACTATGTAGTGATGATGCTTGCTAATGCGATGCAGATGCTTAGGAATTGAGTTTTATAACAATCTGTTTTAGAACATTTTCCCTGTAGAAGCGTTAAATCATAAATGCATTATCTTGAACGATTTATCTATTACTCCTTAGTATTTGAGTAACATGAGTTATGCGTTAATGTAATTCACTTAGCAATATATATATATGATATCATATTATCGAGTCTGGTTATGTTACAGGAAATCTATTTCAAACACAACTGTGTTCTGAATTCTGTAATCAAAGCTGTTATTTCTGGCTCCAGGACATAAGAACCATCAAATCAAAATATTTTATCCTTGTTACCTCTGTTAGCTACCACAATCGCGAGTTTCGTACATGAAATTATTGGGCATCTCATCAAAATAAAGCTACTCACGAAAAATTAGCTTGATAGTAATCACTTGCAAAAATGGGCGATGTATCCCGGACTAAAACAGTCAAGTGTTAATAATAATCAATTTGTTACCAAGACATGATCAATTACTGAAATCTCGTGATTTGGCAGAGATTTGAACACGCGCTCGCGTTTACTATAAATATCCACTTTTTAATAAGATTCGGGTTACCCGAGTTGATCCGACGCGGGGTTTTTAGGTTTCATTGAGTCAAGATAAAATGGTTCTTATTTCGGGTAGGATATGGTTCCATGTTTTTTGTGATGAATGTACAATATAAGAAAGTACAATTAATTATTATTAGTTTTTCTTGACACTTATCACTGTTTATGTTAAGGACATAAAGGGATTGCAATGTAATGTAAAAATATAATGATATACTAGCGGTCCGCCCCGGCTTCGCCCGTGGTACATATGAAAAATAGATGTTGGCCGATTCTCAGACTTACCCGATATGCACAGAAAATTTCATGAGAATTGGTCCACCCGTTTCGGAGGAGTATGCAGACTAACATTGTGACACGAGAATTTTATATATAAGAGATTAACTTTTAAGTTATAGACGTTAAATAATATGAAAATGCTGATTGCTTTTTCAGGATTGTTAAAGGATTTCAATTTGTTTAAGCATAATATTATCTACTTTCGTCTATTAACTTGTTTGTGATAATGAAAAGCTTACTACTACTTTGAAAAATAATATCTAATCTATTCTTTAGTTTATAGCTTAAGTACATACAGTATTTAACTTCATATATTTTTAATATCTTGCGTTATGTGTTTAGTAATATGCAATTAATTTGACTTGCTATTCTTAATTTAAATTGTTTATACTTATGTGTTTCTCTTGCAATTAAAGCTTCCATTGACACCTTCTAGTTTAATTTATCTCTATACTAGGTTTCCGCCCGCGGCTTCGCCCGCGAAATCAAAGAAAAACCCGCATAGTTCCCGTTCCCGTGGGATTTCCGGGATTGCGTCATTTTCCCGGGATAAAAAGTAGCCTATGTCCTTTCTCGGGTATCAAAATATCTCCATACCAAATTTCATGAAAATTGGTTCAGTAGTTTAGGCGTGATTGAGTAACAGACAGACAGACAGAGTTACTTTCACATTTATAATATTAAGTATGGATTTAGCTAGATATATTTAGCCATTGGAATAAGTATACATTACTAATCACTCAAAAATAATCAGTCAGTCTGTCAGTCAGTAATTATATACGTATATTTGTAACGGATGCAAGCGTGGGAGGCGTCTCAAGTTTTCTGTAAAGTATTCTATAAATAATGAATGAATAATGAACATTGCTAATTTGTCCACGTTATTGTGACGATATAAATGCTCGCCATTGTTTTATGAATACGTGCGTTTTGCACGTTCACCAAATCGTGCTTTATGCTTCAGCTATTTGACCTTCGCTCAGGTGATCGTCATATTATAGAGCCTACGTTAAATATTCTACTTTTTCTTTTTTTTCAAACTGCTTAGGGATATAATACCCGGTTTATCATCAACCACTCTAGTCTCTAACTAAAATTTTAAACATATTTTCGGTTCTGAAAGTGTACAAAAAAGAGGTTCGATCGTTATCATTATGTGTTATAGATAGTAGGTACATTATACTATGATATGCTTACATTTTAGTCAATATCCGATATCTGTACCTTAATGTATTGAAATGTAAGCAATATTATGTTACGGATCACAAATTCTCTACAAATTACAATCTCGCGGAAATCTAGCCGAGACATCGCGACTCTGTCTGGTAGAGCCCTATCTTCTTATATATAAAAATGAATCGCAAAATGTGTTGGTAAGCGCATAACTCGAGAACGGCTGAACCGATTCCGATAATTCTTTTTTTATTATATTCCTTGAAATACGAGGATGGTTCTTACGTAGAGAAAACGTAAATATGTACCACGGGCGAAGCCGGGGCGGACTGCTAGTTATGAATAGATATTAGCTATGCCGCGCGGTTTTAGCAAAATCTAGTATTTCTAGAGTTAATGTTTTATTCTGATGGATAGTATAACTTATATTACTGTAAAGTTTCATCTCAATCTGTCAGTTTTTGTGTAAGAGTAACAAACATACACGCATCCATGCTCACAAAATTTCGCATTTATAATAGTAGAATTTAACGCAAATCGAATCAACAGTTTTGGATTTAAACTGTTTGGTATTCTGTGTGAATGAAAACTTTTAAATTCATAACATTAGTGTGAAAACACCTGTTTTATTTAAGGATTATAACACGTAAAAAATAAAAGAAGACCTTCCTTAGATATTTATTTGCGTTATATCTGACTCAAACAAATACACATCGGCGCGACTATAGTCACGTACCTCAAGATTCCTCTAGAATGAAACAAGGGTAATTTTTGTATGTTCGTTTGCAGTGTGAATTATGTAGGTGTAATGTTTATTATTTCAATGAGTTTTTGCGTATGGATACCGGGAATAGGTGGTTTTCTAGACTTTTTCATGAATTTACATTTTAGCCAACGTCAATTGAGTTTCTTAGAATTCTAGTCATGAAAATTTGTAGCATTTGATCATGTAGTAGGAAAGGAACTAATTTTTATGGTATTGGTGGCTATTTGTAATAATAACCAATAATGTAGTCTACACCGTTGGGCGTTAAAAATGAGCCCGTATAAGTAGGTACATTTATAGCAGTTTCCCCAAGCTGACAGGTCGTAAATTAAAATGATGTAAAGAGATATAGAAGTACTAGGTTTCCGCCCGCGGCTTCGCCCGCGCATTCAAAGAAAAACCCGCATAGTTCCCGTTCCCGTGGGATTGCCGGGATTGCGCCATTTTCCCGGGATAAAAAGTAGCCTATGTCCTTTCTCGTGTATCAAAACATCTCCATACCAAATTTAATGAAAATTGGTTCAGTAGTTTAGGCGTGATTGAGTAACAGACAGACAGAGTTACTTTCGCATTTATAATATTAGTATGGATATATTGCACAAATAGGTCTAGCAGATATTTGGTCTGGAGTCCCTTCAAATTTCAAAAAAGTTAGTATAATAATCCATACGTCACATAAGAAAACACTTGAAATACTTTAGCATCACTTGCAGACGTAACTCATATTATAATAAATCTGCCAATAGTAGGTCAAGATCAAAAATAAACTGATGATAAAACGTTTTTCTGAGTATGTGTTGATAGGATGTACTCAATCGATTCTAAGAAAAATCCGTTTATTGTGTAGTGTACTATAATTTTAGTAGTTTTATTGGGTATTTTCTGTGAAAAATAAAATGATAAAAATGTAGGTTGTTGGGTCTAAAATGTATACATAATAGTAATCTAAGTACATAAAATGTATATCTATATAAGAAAAATGGTAGGTGGTATTATTTAATGGAATGAAAAGAATTGAGTATTTGAATGAAAAATTTTTTTGTGATAAATGGAAAGATCATATATTAGTTTTATAACAAAACTGTTTTTATTTTTATTTTTTTTGCAATAATTCAAAAGTTATTTCAAAATAAAAATTAGTCTTTGAATCCAGTACCGAAGACACGCCGACAACTCCCGAAGCGTCACCCGAATGCGTGTGACGTCATAATGTTAGTTTTCACTCATTGCAGTTGATAGAAAAATAAATATGTATTGTAGTTTGAAAAACTAAACAGGATAATAAGATAAATTCATGAAATTATTGTATTGTTACCGGGTTTTTATAAGTATACAAAATTTAAATTAAATCCGTCGGTTTATAGTGGGTCTAAATCGAATCGAAAGGAGAATTGGTTACTTACAAACATATGTTTTAAGCTGATCCTGGCGATCCTTATCAGTATAAAAGGATAAATTTATGATATTATTGTATTGTCATCGGACCTTGATAGAACAAAACCCGTCGGTTTTAAGTGGGTCAAAATCGGGTCGAAACTTCGAAAGGAGTCGGTTACATACAAACATACAGATGAAGCTAATAAAAGCGTGTTAATAATAAATACAGGGTTTTGATCTATTTAATTTTGTTGTCATTATTAAATTACATATTAATTATATTAATTTTAATTATATTATTTAAATTTATATTAAAAATGGCGAACCTCAAAAGTTATCGTTTTGTACCATTATGTACGAATACTACAAAGGCAACTCCTGACAAAAATCGGTGATCATAAATATATCAACATCAAGAATATTATTTTCGTAACTAACTAACTAATTCGGAACCAACAAACAAATCGTATCTTAGCAATAAATCAATATTATTGTAATAGCCGTAAACGTTATAACATTATGACGTCACAACTATATGGTGACCAGTCATGGCGCGTTTGTAGTCACGTGATTCTAATTTAAATTTCATCAATTTTTAATTGCTTATAATTAACGGAAAAAAATGTTTTTGAAGTTATTTGTATTAAATATCAATATTATTAATAATAAAGTTTCAAAATACATAAAAAAAATCAATAATTTTTTTTTATTCAAATACTCAATTCTAAATCTACAAATGCATGAAGTGGCGGTAGGAGCGTATGGGTTTCTACAAATCGTTAGATCAATAGTGTCAATACGAATACGATATAATCAAAATCCATACTAATATTATAAATGCGAAAGTAACTCTGTCTGTCTGTCTGTTAATCAATCACGCCTAAACTACTGAACCAATTTGCATGAAATTTGGTATGGAGATATTTTGATACCCGAGAAAGGACATAGGCTACCTTTTATTGCGAAATATGTACCACGGGCGAAGCCGGGGCGGACCTCTAGTAATAATAATATAAATATGTTCGTAATCAAATAAAGAAAACCAAAGAGTTAAAACAAATAAAAAATGTGTGCGTGTACTAGTGTACACACGTAAGAAGTGAAACTTCTTTATGACCTTATTTTTCAAAAAATAATTTACTATATGCAATTTTAAAGAAATACGTCGAATCAAGATGGCTCGTAACGGAAAAATGTCACGCGTAACGATAAAATGTTACACTTAATTTCTTTCCAACCCCGATAAAGAATTCACTTCAATAAAATGTTAGCCACAAGTTTCTTTCTCGATAACAAGAGATAACAAGATTCTCGTTTGTCTGTTTAGAAGTCATCGTGCTGACTGAAAATTATTCGAGTCACTTAATTCTTGATAAAAAATTAGAGACACTTATTTATTAGCAAACCTGAATGAAGAAATTATAAAATAAAACAGCATTTCTTGAACACATTCATAATCCGTATTGAAAAGCGTAAGTGCATTATTTATACTCATTTCATAATTATTTTCATATTTCGTAAGTCTGGCACTACGCCACGTGAGAGAGATGGCATTTAATTTTTCGCGTGAGTGCGAAAGGGACGAAGTAATTTTGTCAGAAAAATGTATGCTAAAAACCTTGTGTTGCTATCCTGACTATGAATAGATGGAGTAGGTATTGGAGTTATTTCTGTTCAGTTTTCAGAAGGTTAGCGCTCGCTGAATATTCTGGTTTGCGTAATGTTTTATTGTTTACATTTTATTGATGACAGTTAGTATCGGGAATGTAAGTTTTGCTCTTGGAACGTGATTTTAAATGCTGTAAATTTTCGTGTTTTTGCGCAACTGTAAGGTATTATGGTACTTACTAAGGGCAGATTTAAAGCTTGTTAGATACTTTGTGGTTAGTTCCATATTGTGTAGGTTAATTTAACAATTCTGCTATTGAAAGAATTACTTTTTAAAGTGAAACTTTTATTACATCGTCTCAAACTTTTTGTCTGTGTAGCGCATGTCGCGTGACGGTCGGCTGCCGAGGAGGTATAAAGCAGTGTTCGGAAAGTTTCACTTTTACCGTGGTTTCATAAAACCACACAACATTTTTTTATGATTTAGTTAATCAAACACAGGAAAATACAATCATGATTTTCTAAGTTTAAATTCGTAATACAGTAACAGATTATAATTTAAGTAAGTTTATCGTCTCAATTGGCATTTACTTAAACTTTGTATTGTGGTATCGGTGGTAAATGATTAGTAGAGTCGTGTAGGTTTACTCAACATTTAACTTTGAACACAGTCATAAGTAACTTCTTGCAGACATAATTTATTATGTCTGATTGTACCAGATTACAATAGAATGCACCTGACGCTTGTATCGTCATCTACCAAACAAACAAAACACGTCTTGTATGTTAGAACGCCATGTATTTTATTTTTATTCTGCTTTTGATTTTACAATCTCAAAATCTTTTGTTATTTATTATTTTTTGTCTTTATCTAAAAGTTTTCTTATGCGATTCCAAGATTGTTCTCTTTACTAATATGTGTTTGTATTTTTTTCAGATGTATCTTATACCTACTTAATTCAGTTGAAAATCAATGGATTGGAAGGGCGGATTTCAACCATCGATCGACGAAACACACACACTTATATGCATGTACTATACACATATTGCAATAAATGTATACTTATATAATATTATTATGTACATTTTTTATCATAATAAAATGGAGAGTTTATGCAATTTTTGTTTGTATTCCATATATCCCTATGTTCGAATCCCTATTTTCTTTGTTCACGGCATTATGAGTAAACGACTGGACCGATTTCGATGATTGTGCCTGTCGAGTCAGCTAGTACATAATACAAAAAATTAATATTATTTGAAATAATGAAATAATTAGCGAAAATTTATTAACGCATGGTTGAAACATAATGTAGAACGTCTGGTAGATAACATCTCAAGGCCAAAGAAAATAATATATTTTTACCCCGAACGAACATGCCAAATCTGATAAAACTCTGCGATAGTGTCTGTGTGTGAGGATGTGCCAAGAATCACATTAAGCGTAACATTACCGATTTCTAGGAAGGATATTGTTAACGAAACTCATTTTATTCATTTACACTTTATTGTGCTGGCATACAAAATAATCTTCAAAATATTACAAGTGATCTCTTTCAGACAACCTAATGTGTACAGTTTATTTACTTACATTTAAAATTATTTTTGTTTTATACCTTACTCTATTGCAAATAGATAAACATATTATAGTTATAAATAAAATTACATTTAAGAACATTGCGAAAAAGCTGAAAAATTTGTATGTATAGGTAGGTAATACCTGAATTTTTTATGAATAAAATTATGCGAAATCGCATTAACAATCGAATTCAACGCAATATACATAAATTATTTATAAAAAAAATATAATCATATTGAATCGGTGATAGGTTCTTGTCATTAAAATTTTTTCTACTTATTGATAAGTTGATAATCACTTTAAAAATGAAATTTTCACTTTTGAAATTTACATTTCGAAGATAATATTTTCTAGAATGCATGTTTAAGCGTTTTTATAGATAAAAGGTACATTTTATAGATAAAAGGTACCTACATTTTACATTAATATCATTATTTCTTAATCATCTTCTCGGTAATACACACTGCACATTGTTTTTAATTTTTAGCAACATGACTCACAAAGAAAAATATTCGTAACGTTTTGAATATGTCTCTCATTGGTTGATTGCCAAATTGAAGTATTGTATTCGTAATAGCAATTAATACGGAACGGATATTGTTTGTCATGTTTGATATTCATTTTCAGTGTGCATATTTGATTGTCTTGTAAAGCTGTAGGTTAAGCAATTGACAGCGCGGTCTGTTCTATGATGGGTGCTCAGTTTATCATTTATTAGTTACCTACTAGCAGTAATAGATAGATTTTGTATAGTTACAAGCTAAATCTGCACGGTGACCTGTCATTTTTTAGCTATCCAATAGAGCAAAGGTTATTAAAATCCCTTCTACCGTTTTTGAACGGAACTAACATGACTTTCTCACAAGCATAAAGTAGGTAGGTATAAGATACGCGAACACTTAGATTAAGGATTCCTAAATCTAAGCGCGAACATAATATTATTAAGTTTAAACATTTTAATATCTATAGTTTAAATCCTATAATTGAAATAAATACATAGTTCAATATTTAAACCATTATACACTTTGAGTATGAAATTATGTTTTACACATTTATCCTTCTTTCTATGAGCGGCGCTACAGATGTCATACAAAAAGTATAGGTGCGTTGTTTACCTCTGTTGAGATCAATACTTCCATAGTTCAATTAAATATTGTATTAAATATAGAGAATTGCGAATCCTGGATGTACTTTAGGCATCTCTAAATAGACTTTCCAGCAACCACATGTTATTCAATTCCAACCTTCGAGATATGAGTAAACTTGTTATCAATGTCGGAGCTAAAATATAACGTTATATATTATTTTAGCCTAAGATTTAGTTTTTAGAGCTCGTTAAATTTTATGGTTTACCGTCTCAGTTAAAATATTTATGAGTTTATGATATTGCGCATGTCCAATATTGTGGTATGTTAGTATGAAAACATAGAAGTGACTTTAACACCCTTCAAGATGACATGAAGTATCCTGCTCATAAATGCCATAAATTAAGCCAGTTTTTCAATTATTTATCCTATCTACTATTATATTATAAATGCGATAGTAACTGTATGTCTGTCTCTTCTTCTCTCCTAAACTACCGAATCAATCTGGATGAAATTTGGTAGGTACACAGTAACACAGTAACTATTCTCCCTTTAGGAATATCAAACATGCCTAATAGACCTAGGTTTAAGGTATTAGGGCAATATGTCACCCTGTCGTTGAGTATTCTGGTTCTTGGACATACCAGTATCATCACTTTATTTTTTTTTAATGTTAATAAATATTATGACCATTCAAAAGTGCTTTTATAAGAAGTCTAATTGAATAAATAAATAGTTTGAGTTTGAGTTAGAGCTGTAGTGATGTTAATCATGTGCAGATTTTTTAAATCTTCTTCCATAATCTGCCAATTGATTGATGTCGAAGGCTGTAACAAAATATGTAGAGCGCTAGTTAAATGCTCTATATTAAGCACTATATAGCAAATACATACTTAATGAGTTCGACTTGGTACATAATTATGAGCTTATGAATTATGCTTGTTTACGTTTTAAATGAGAGGAGAAATATACCAAAATGTCAATCTGTTCCATAAGTTAAATATCTATTTAAATGTATTGCAAAATTCTAGGATCTAGGTTATCCTACTAATATTATAAATGCGAAAGTTTGTGAGGATGTATATGTGTGTGTGTATGTTACTCTTTCACGCATATACTACTGAATCGATTACAATGAAATTTAACACACATATAGTGGGTAACTTGGATTAACACATAGGATAGGTTTTATCCTGGAAAACCCACAGGAACGGGAATGCGGATTTTTCTTTGAAAACGCGGGCGAAGCCGCGGGTGGAAAGCTGGTATGAATATATTTGCTTCTTAGCTGTAAACAATAAACTGTAATAGAGTTGTTGTTGAAATAATGTTGTTTGGCGTAGCAGTTAACGCGTGAGTTTAACAACCGATAGATTTTAGCAGTTGTTACATATTACCATGAAAACAATGAATAAAATTTAAATCTAGCATGGCATGGCGAACTTTATCTGAGAACTTGATAATAATAATAAGAGCATTAATTGTTCATTATTCATTTTGTCATAACACACAGTATCTTTTCAGGCAATGTTTTCAGGAAATAATGAATAAGGAATACGAAATAATAAAGAAATAAGGAGTACGAAAGAGGTTTTAATTCCCAATATTCGTACATAAGCATTCAATGTACACTCGTACAATAGCTTTGCTTTGTATACCTTCCTCATAAAAGGACATAACTCATTTCATAACTTAGAATACTTAAAAGCTAATTGTTTACAGCAGACATTTATTTGTTACTATTTTTATTTGGTCCTATTATGTTTAATTTTATCCCAATGTGTGTCGAATCAAGTCATTGATTAAATACGATCGGAATGGCTGAGTGACGTGTGTGTTTGAAATATCTATTGAAATCTAGGTCTGTTAGATCTAGTATACTATAGAACTCCTAGGAAATGTGTTAATTTAACATTTAGGATTATTATACTCTTTGGAGAAGGTTTATCTTACTCGTGGAAGATGAATAAGGTCTGAATAGAATAGGTTATTGAAAATAATTATCTTCTTCTTACTATTTCAATTCATATTGTTATTGAAAAAGATTTGGTTTGGACGTTCATAATTTTTTGTGATGTTTAATCTAGATCCGTTTATTAAAGAACCAAAAGCAGAGAGAAAGAGCGATGGGAATTCGCCCGCTAAGAATCCAAAGTGTTTATTTTGAATGTTTTAGGCATAATTTAATGGAATACAAATCACTATATCATTACTGACAATTTTTAATTTACGTAAATAGACTTTTCATCATGAGCTACATAACTGATAAATAAGTATAACCCTTTTTATAACATCTTTTTGAAAATTCAAACAATCAAACTTGCATTTGAATTCAAATAACAATTCTTATATACCTATCTCCAAACATCCTGATGCCTTGAAAAAATCGCTACAAGTAGAGATTAAGACTGCAATTTATGTTTAATGGTTAAGTTTAAATTTTTTATTGTAGCAATAAAGCATTCATAAAATAGTGTTTCAAAATTCAAAAATTTTCTTTTGATGATTAATATTTTGACGCTGACAGCATCGCCTTTGCTTCGGAATAAGTAAAACATATTAAGTTCCTATCACCAGACACAAAAATCACGCCATAAATTAAAAACAAACAAAGATTTTCACATAATAATAATTTATGTTTAATGTATTAACTGATAAGGTAAGTCTTCAGTCTTCTACAAGAATCAGATTCATATTATTCCTTAATCTAACGCCCTTGCGTTAGAACTAAAGACAGTATATTTTCTATCATAGTAACAGCCACTCCAACTAAATGTATACGAGAACATTTAACATTATTATTAATACGAATTTAATTTAATTGCAAAGTGACATGTAACATAGGTTATGTTTGTTTTCTGTTCTCAGAAATCAAACACAAGCGAACCGTAAATGTCAGACGATCGATTGGTCGGAATAACATTATTTATAATTAACGTTTTTATGATAAATTAAGTTTAAATAAGGATAATTAATTATATTATTCACAACAGCTTCTGCACTGTATTACGGTAAAATCGTGCAAAACTTATTTCCGCGTCAAACTTATCTCTGCCCTATTTCAACCCCGAATTTTCATTTGAAACAATCGTAGCATCCCTTGCTTTGAACATAGGTCTTGAATTATGTCCAATATGATGTTGTAGTTTAGACCCGAAAGTGAGGTAAACTTTCCAATTCATTATTATGAATAGAGTCACCCAGAGCCTTATTTAATTATATATTTTATATGCTTATTATAGAGTATTGTATGTGTAGAGTATTGTATTTTCATAGTTATAAATGATATAGTTAATAAGTTTTGCAAGATAGACTCAAAATTACTAAACCTCATTTTAATGTCACAACTCTACATTTTTTCTATATTGTTTACATTTTTAACATTATATCCGCGAGTACTTAATAATTTGATTTCAATTTTCCCTTTCGAATTGTGAAACCGTTGATTTAATTCACACATATTATAGCTTTGTTTTTTGGTTAAGTTATTCGTAAAATATATGATAAACCACTGTAATTTAAATGTAAACAAAAGATTTAAAATCGAGAAAACATATTTTAGAAATTAACGTTTTTTGAATTGAATTTCTATGGATTTCTATGAATTTCTACTTCGGCCTCTAAATAATACCATCGAAGCAGGTCGTTATTGTATTTTTTATAGAATTATATTTTATATTATTACATATTGCACAACATTAAGAAATACATATTAATATTGTACGATTCAGAACATAAAAAGTTTATGTTCTGAAATCGTCGATCTTTCAGAAGTTTTCTATTTTGTTTGATGTTACATGATTTCAATTTTATGATTGTCAATTTAATTGAGTGTTGACCTTGTGACTCGTATTTTCAATTGTATAAACAAACTTTAAGTGAATATATTTAATTTTACAATCATATTTAGGACTTTAGTATATAATATTATCTTTTTATTGATATGAATAATGAATTAACCTACACAGTTACAGGTACTTAGCTGATTTTAATCTGTATATCAAGAAAAGTTCAGCATAGTAATTATCGTTGGCATAATTTGATCAAAGTAATGCAACACTTAACGTCTAACAAAATATAGTTTATTAGAACAAACGGCTAAAGATACATTTTATTCATCGTTTCAAAGCATGTCAAAGTGTTCCTAAGCCTTCCTGCTACAAAAATCGTTGCCTCACAATTTATATGTATACCATCATTTAATTATATTTTGCATTTATCTCTTGCAATTTCCACAAGACATGACGTCAATACAGTATATAGTTAGCTAGATATAACTCCGAAAGCTACAAAACATGCAAAGCATAGTTTGAGAGATTAATGACACAGCCGCCGTCTGCGCCGCCGCGCAGAAAATAACTGAAATATCATTCGGCCGTTAAAAATAGTGCGCCGTGATCGCCGCCGTACTGCATACAAAAGTGGCTTGGAGCGTCAAGCGGCTTATCAAATTTCTCTACCCACACGGCGCCCACGCGGGCCCGCCGGCCGCCCGCCGTCCGCCCGCCGGCCACCCGCCACTCCGTGCCCGACCCCGCGCCGCGCGCTCCTGTATTAGTGTGTTAGCACCCACTTCACTGTAACACTGAAGCAAAATAACTTACACTGGGTGGATATTCACTCGGGACTCGTGAGGTACGCTCACCGCGCCTGCCACGACCGAACTGTTGCTGAACACGACGCTCGGACGATCCAAAAATATCTTTTGTTACAACACTTATAATACCTAGGCTTTAGTATAAACCGCGTCTTATAAATAGGCCGGTACAGTAACAGTGCAGTCACATTAACCTAAATGCTGTGGCCTGGATCGTGGATGTGATTTTGTCTCGTTTTTGGTAAATGGTAGATGCACCTAGCCTACTCTATAATACTACATAATACACATATCTGACTCCTAATGCCTTATTCCTACAAGTAAATTATGTCCTATGAGATCAGTTTCAATGTAAACAAATATGATTAATCTATACGCAACAAGTGACAGGCTCTAACATCAGAAGCTTCGTACACAATTTTGTACGCCAATTCTCACAGCGAAGTTTTTCAGTTAATGTTAACTGAATAATATGAAGTCAAGCCAAATTCATTTCAGATTCTTATGTTTGAGAAAATTTATTGGATCTTAAATTGTTTTGTTTGTCTTTGATTCACTGAAGTAGTACAGGATGTAAAAGCTATTAAAAGATTTATTAATTTCACTATTTACCTATAGTATATTTAGATATTATATTGGAGCTGGCAATCGAGCTGATACTTGACCTGGACAAACGACCGCCCCTTAACATTTGCAAAAGTAGAGCCTCTACAAATCCGTTGATAGCTTTAAGTGATAATGAAAGAATCCTTCTTTGTTAAACATTGACAACAGAAATAAAGGAATGGACTGGGAAAGGCGAGGAAAATAAATATTTAGTAGGCAATGGTATAATAATACTTTTCAAAGTAATATTATGTGATAAGAATAAGATGAAATATATTTATGAATCATTGTACGATTATTGTTTTAATTCCATACCTACCTTTGTAATTACCTACTACAAATTACACGAAATAAGGTTTTCATTTTATTAAGAAGTTTTTCTTGATAAAAAAATATGCACTTGAATATTCCTTCTGTACGATTTTAATATAAGTAAGCACTATTTATTCTTGCATTTTATGATAACGACATTACAAGCACATTTTCGTTTATTGAAAATCGCCATTTAGTATGCCATCAAATTAATTTGTTAGAATGAGTTAAATGCAGCAATTACTCTTAGTGAAATATACGTCGAGTGCTATGCCAACAAATGATAACACTGTGTTGCGTTGTATACAGTATTCTTGACCTTTCTTATAAAATAAGTACTATTTATTCAAAAGTCCTTCAAAATGATGAGAAAAATGTGAATCGGCAGAAAAGATATTATATTTTATCGAAGAAATATATTTCACGAGATATTAGTACGCCACATTTTAATAAGTACATTAGCATAGAGTCACTATTGTAATTCGTTGTAGGTCCTTAGAAGTTGAAGGCATGAAACAAAGATATATTAGTAGTAGTAGAAGTAGTTGTTACTCTACCAAAGATGATTTTGAATTCTTAGATAAAGTGAAGTAGTTAACACATTATTTTTAATTAATTTTCCATAAGTTCATACTAACGAATTCGCTAGCTAATGAGATGATTTTTAACCATGAAAATTTAGTGTATGTGTGTCAAAAACACATGGACGAGTGAAATTTAATGTTAGAGTAACTACTAATAATTATTATGCCTTAAAAGTGTACCTAAGCCTAAAAGTCTCTATGAACCACTGAACCGATTCTGACGCACAGAAATAATTAGATCTGAAATTCTTGTTTACACAATTATAAATAATAGTTAACTACCTATCTGACAATATTCACAAATAAGCCTGAATAGTCCCCTAGTGGGGTAAGGGGCAGATGCATTTATATCTGTTTCACTGATCAATTTTCTTTAGGGACAAGTAGGTGATCAGCCTTCTGTGTCCTGCCAGACCAAGATATTTTTCTTCGTCTCCACCGGGAATCGAACCCAGGACCCCTCGGTGTTACGCTCACGCGTCAACCACTGTACCGAGGAGGCGGTCAATTCAATTTAATTCTTAGATCTATGGCAAATAGACTCTATATGATGAGCAACTACCTTGAAAAGGATGAGAAGCTTCAACATAGACAAATTATAATATTCTACGTTTATAGATAAAAAGTTAAATTTAAAAAAAAATGATGCGACAATATTCGTATATATATATTTCGTTTCGTACGAAAGCTCAAATAATTAAAAAGTTATTTGAGCTTTCGTACGAAACGAAAGCTCTAAAAACTTATAGAAAGCTCGAAAAGAACTTTACGTAATTTTCATAACTGAGATATTACAACAAAATGTATTCCTACAACTAGTCGGAAATGGCAGCAAATAAAACTCATTTTCAGTCCTTATATTTATCGTAAGAAACTTTGAGAAAAAAACCAATGACAGACTTATTTGCAAAATCGTGACTTTGATTCAAAAGCTTCAACATCAAAAATATAACATAGGTAAAAAATTAAAATAAAAAAAATTAAAAATTAAAATCTTATCATTTGTAAAATTCTTATACGTCTTTGATCATATATGTATATTATTTTACTACCTATTGGTGTACCTGTTAATTGGCGTAGCTTAGTATTTATTCATCTCAAAAATTGTATCACTATAGCTGTAAGGCACCTTATCATAAATAAATAAATAAATATAGGTTCTCAGTGTATTCAAGCTCGACTCAATACAACAACAAAAAGTTGGTTCATTACGTTGAATGCTTTTAACACGAAACATTGAGTACGATTTAAAAGATTATAAATCCAGAATCCACGTCTTAAATTCATTGAAAAATTATCTTAATCCTCGAAAAAACAATCACAACATTGAATTTACAGCGAATTGGCTCTCAATTGCCATTATTCGCTTGCACACAAGACCTCGAAACATTTTCATTTCAAAACGACACTGTTTTCCGTCTATTTTTAAATCACAGTGTTTCTATTTGCGTTCAAACTTTATAGCAATACCGCATTAAAACCGACTCTGCCAAGTTTCACACTTACCATATGAATATGTTTGAAATATGATAATTTGGGGAATTTTGGACCAAAACATTACTTATATTATCATTCGTTATGTTGGTTATTTGCGTGTGAGTCATTTTAATTCGGTCTTGTGCAATTTAGTCTTAATTTTAGCGACAATATTGTTTGTGAACTAAAAACAGACTTTATGGTATGATAAATAATACTCAATTATTCACGATCAATCTATAGTTATAACTTATAAGATAACTCTAAGCGAATTTATTTTAAGCGAACATCTATACTATCTATACTAATATTATAAAGAGGAAAGGTTTGTAATTATGTATGTATGGTTTTCACGCATAAACTACTGGACCGATTTCAAAAATTCTTTCACCATTAGAAAGCTGCATCTTCACTGAGCAACATAGGCTATATTGCATTTTCAAAAAAATTATTACCAAAAATGCAATAATGTAACCCAAGGTGTACAAAATTCCTTAATAAAAATTATGTCATCGCGTGCGCTGCGGAATTGAAGTACGAGGATGGTTCTTATGAAAAAAAACGTCAACATGTAGGTACCACGGGTGAAGCCGGGGCGGACCGCTAGTCTCTATATGTATAAAACAAGAAATTTAAAAACAAGACTTTACGTCTAGATAAATACAGCAATATGCAGTTATCTTGTGCTCTATTCTACCCAAATTGACAGACAGACAGAAAATACTAGATCGCATTAATTATAGTATTAAGCCGCCTGTCCATCTGCAAGAAAACTTCCGCAAGAAATGTCCGACAGTCTGTCTGACAAATTCCGCGTTTCCGCCTTAGTATAAGTTACAATTTTTGCTCACAGTAAATAAAAAAATTGACCACAAGATGATTTATCCTTCATAAAGCTTTTAGATTCAACAAGCTTCTGTCATGTTATTTTATAAAATATAACGTATATATATTTTACTAAATTTAATGCATAATGTGTGTATTTTTGTTCTGTTGAAATACGTGACTGACGGTTAGACAGGCAGACATACGATTATATAAATAAATTTTGTTCTCAATTCAAATGTTATTCATTGTACTAAAATACCCATTTTATTTATCTGTTGTAATGACTGACTTTGTTGTGATTCAATAAATGAATGTTATTTTATTTTGTAATTAACGATAAATAATAACTTAATTGAAAATACATTAGCATTTACATCGTGAGTTATTAGTATGTTCGCTACGAACATTGTGCCGAACAGAGCATCGAGCAGAACGGCCACATTACGTAGAGATGCTCGAGAAAGTGCTCAAGAGTGTACCCACCAGTGTCTAAATGCAGATAAATACTCTTTTTTGGATCTAATATCTATGCTCTTACTTCGAAATTGCTTCGAAAGCAAACTGATCCTGCTTTTTTTAATCATGCCGTATCATTGTGATTTACCAATAAAACTGATGTTTAACGAACTAAAAGAGCATATTATATTATATGAAAATAAATTAATAAACCTTCTCATAGAATATAATATTATGTAGAGCTATATTATAATTATTAATATAGATATATTATAAATAACATAATCAATTAAAATAAATTACGCACAGTGCATTATGTAATATTTCATAAACGTTAATGAACTTGGTAATGTTCCAGGCCCTTGGAAGAAATAATAAATTTGCTAATTATTATAAATTTGTCCAGTTGTGTCGTAGAAGCAGGTATTATCCTAGTTTATATATTTATTTGTGATTTATGTTTAACTAGCTTTCCACCCGCGGCTTCACCCGCTTTGTCTAAAACATTATAAATTATATACTAAAACCTTTCTCTTGAATCACTCTATCTATTAAAAAAAAACGCATCAAAATGCGTTGCGTAGTTTTAAAGATTTAAGCATACATAGGGACATAGGGACAGAGAAAGCGACTTTGTTTTATACTATGTAGTGATGATGATACCAATACAACGTGGATGGTGTGATATCACCAATTTCACGAGGAACTTCTTATCGATGCAAAGCTTTGTAATCTGCTACTAAATTGTTGAAAATGTAGCTCGATTAAGTGGACACTGAATTTATATTCTACTTATTTGTGCACAGAGAGTCTCTGGCAAATTTTGGCTTGAACGATATTTTAATAAATGGTAAAAGAGTATATTGTAAGAGTTTGAGATATACATACAGAGTACCTACAAATAAAGTTGTGTTTGAAACATGTCTTCTTTCAATGGTTATTCAAGATACGATTATTGCGATTTTTTGGACATTTTAGGTATTTAACGTAAAAAATTGTGTTGCGAAAGTTTGCGAAAAACAGATTTTTCACACAAATAAACGTGATTGGATCGGTATGAAGTTTGCTACGGAAATATATTTTAATTTGCATAGTTTTCTTTAACAATATAATATGTGAATGCTTTTATTTTACAGTTTATTTTTATGAAGTCCCATGTCCCCTAGTGGGGTAAGGGGCAGATGCATTATACATCTGTTTCACTGATCGATTCTCTTTAGGGACAAGTAGGTGATCAGCCTTCTGTGTCCTGCCAGACCGAGACTTTTTTTTTCGTTGTCTCCACCGGGAATCGAACTCAGGACCCCTCGGTACGCTCACGCATCAACCACTGTACCACGGAGGCGGTCTTTATTTTATTTTACAGTAAAGATTTTAAAACATCTGAAAACGTCTCGATCTTGATAAACACAGCAAAAACGTTGGACTACGTGAAAAACTAAACACAAAACGTATACGTGAAACAGTGCGAATGTTTTTCACAGGCCATTAATTGGCGGGGTATTTCTGTACCGCTATTATTATTAGAGGTTAGGCAGGTGCCACGTCGGAATGCTAAGACCACGAAATGGTTATACATTGCGCAATTTGTATTGTGATTTGTGATTGATTGCGTTTTTCGCATAGCAAATGTTCAATGTATAATGTATTGGGATGACTTATTGATTGGTGTTATCTATACATAGTAAATCTCTTGTTAGTATTTGTAACCTAACTTTTCGAGAACGACTTGACCGATTTTTATAATATGTTTTGTGTGAGCAAAGTAAAATAGAGTCGAAAGATAATTTCTGATATACCTAGATAAAAATTTATCAGTACCTATTTGACATTGTAATAGAATGTATTCCAGAAATAGTTAGGTACAACTTTCAAATATAATTGATAACATTATAAAATATCTCTCATTTAAATGATCTCTTTTTCTTACAAGAAAGATTACACTATAATGAATTCATAATTTCTCTGTAAAATATCTTTATATTTACATCACCACCTTTTTCCACATAATATGTTTATTCAATTAACCGTAGTAAGAGGATTTTTGATAGCAAACACCTGTTGTTTTGTTAACAAAACATAACTCACAGTGACTTCTCAATTCAGACATTGTGACCTACAATTATTTTTTTCGAGCAGTCTTCAAACATAATATGCGTTTTCTCACATTTAAGAAAAACGTATTGTAATATTTAAACTAATGTTATAGATAGGTATCTATATAAAAAAATTTCAAAGAAAAATAATGAACAATCAACTTTATTGAGACAATAATAGCAAATGTATATTTACAAAAAGTTTCAATCTTCTAATTAAACTATAGCACCCTGAAAGAAAAAGAAGTATAAAACAAACTGGTATATTTATTGCAATCGTCAGTGCAAGTATAGTCAACCAACCATCACTGCTAATGGAAGAATCAGTCCCACTACCACAGCTGCAATGGAAGCAATTTTATATCTATGTCTTCTTGCATTTACATTCATATAGGCCTCGAATCTATGCAAGCCATTCACGTCATAGTTCATCTTATGATACTGCTTCAACTGACTTACAAACCCTGGATTCGGATTAATAAACTTTCTCCTCTGCCGTACAAAATTGTACGCCTGTTCAAAGCTAAGGCTATACTTCTGCATGATATACGCAATCACTAACGTCGCCGATCGTGATACTCCGAAATGGCAGTGAACAAGGACGTTGCCCTTTTGCAGTCCTTCCTCAATAAAAGCATTGGCCATTGGGAAGTAGGGTAGGAGATTGGTTTGAGGAGTGTCGTTGGCCCTAATGTACAGCGTGCAGATGTTGGAATCAACGAAAGTTGATTTCGGTAGCCGACGGGCTTCAACCGTGAGGACGTGGGTGATGTTAAGCTGTTGAAGTACATTTCGGTCCGCGGCCGCTCTGGCATTGCTCAAGTAGAGGCCAGGAATGATCTGGCTGTAGCAGGATTGGGTGCAGAGGTCTATCTTATTGTACAACGCTTTTCTGGACCAGTGTTTGAGGCCTGTAAAAGCAACCACGGGGTTTGGTACAGTTATAGTGAGGAGGGTAACGAGTAACGCACTCCTGAACATCACAGTCAGCAGACCTCTGACATTTATCATAACAATTGTTTCGTTCACATGATAAAATTTTTTTGGATTTTTTTTATATTTTTTAATTAATGTTTACTTTGGATTTTGACGTGACATTAATGCTTAGATTGTGGCGTTTGAAAGGTTTGAAGTTGTTTTATTCTTTGTCTGCATCTTGTCTATGTTATTCTTTATGAATCTTCTTTAAAGCGTTTTTTATCGAGAAGGATATATTGTAGTTGATAAAATAAAAGCTGTACCAGGCTGTACCATTTATGGGACACAATATGTAAAGGAGTTACTAATTCTTGAGAACAAGGTCATTTCCAGTACTTAGGTATCTAGAATAGGTTTTACTTAATATCTAAGTTTATATTTTATCCAAAACATAGCTGTATTTTAGTAAAATGCTAACACAAACATGTGCTACAGCTAAATCTACGAAAAAGTTTATAAACTGAGTAATTTCGCTAGCAAAACAAATAATTTCCCGAAGTATGGTTAGATTTGACCCAAATATCACAATTAGGTCGACCGCTTATATCCAAGACGACATTGAGTGAATCTTTGCCAGCTTGGAGAAAATTCTTGAATGCAAAAGGTGAGTGTACAATATCGTGTGTTAAATAAGCGAACCTTGTGTCCGAGTGTGACTGAGGTAGATATATATCGAGAAAAGATCTTTCGTTGTTAGAGAGAAGGAGATATTTTAACCATACTAGGTATCATTGAACACAAATTAATTATGGTACTAATAGAGGATTAATATCATTTCATGGGTTGAAGCGATATTTTTTCAACCTACTTATATTAAACAAATACATACCTTTAAAAAATCATAAAAATCAGTCAAGCTGTTTTCAAGATGTTTAGTCGCAAAAACTTTGACATGCGAGTTTATTCATAACATTAACACTTGGAGAGACAAAACATAATCTAATTTTGATCCATTTTAAATTACTTATTATTGCAATGATATTGTCCCAAAGTAAAGCGATTTTATTTTTGTACATCGAGACAGTTATTTGTGTTAATTTTATAATTATTTACGGAGATATCACATAGACACCTTCGTCCTACAATCCTACATAGACATTCATGGATTAAAAATATTATGTTCTATACTTATAGATTATGCAATTTTTATTAAGCAATATTTTATTATTCTATCTTATTGTGATATTGTTATGACTAGTATCTAATTCATTCGGTTACCACCTGTTCTTTAAATTTTATTTGTCTCAAATTTAATTTTATAACTGTCTTAGATCTGGTATTTAAAAAGCTTTCATTTTTATCTGAGTCTCATAAAGATTGTATTGTGTAATTAAAATATTAAAACATTAATTTTACATAGATGAAAACGTTTTATGTTAGTTCTTTCTCGATCAAAATGCAACATCATTTCTAGTAGGTATTAATTATGAAGTTTTTAAGTATAGAGATTTTTATTTACTTTTTATTTAAATTTGATAGATTTAGTTCTTTACAATTTTCTCTGGATAGTATAAATATTATGTTCAATAAACAAAAGTAAAACTATATCATGTTGTTTCATTTATTATGTGGTTAAAAGTCACAAGTCTATTTTCGATAAAAACTTGTGTTTTTTAAACAACGTGAAAATTATATGATCAATGTAAGTAATGTGTGAAAAAAGCAAATTAACAAGAAAAAAATGCTTTTATTACCAATCGTGAGTGACTTTTCCGTCCTGTTGCTTTGAAAAGAAAAGTTAGATTATGACGTAATAGCGTTCCGCAGGAAGCTCGAAAAAGCTCTAAAATTAAGTTTCGGAGACAAAATAATTATCGCACGATAAGTTTGTGAATTATTATCTAATTCATCACATTCGATTGAATATTTTTATTTAATGAGAGACAAAGAGATTAGAGAAACGATAAATTCCTCAAATTTACTTATGTATAGCATAATCTTCTTATATATAAAAATGAATCGCAAAATGTGTTGGTAAGCGCATAACTCGAGAACGGCTGAACCGATTTCGATAATTATTTTTTTATTATATTCCTTGAAGTACGAGGATGGTTTTTATGTAGAGAAAACGTAAATATGTACCACGGGCGAAGCCGGGGCGGACCGCTAGTCTTATATATAAAAATGAATCGCAAAATGTGTTGGTAAGCGCATAACTCGAGAACAGGTTGACCGATTTCAATAATTCTTTTTTTATTATATTCCTTGAAGTACGAGGATGGTTCTTATGTAGAGAAAACGTAAACATGTACCACGGGCGAAGCCGGGGCGGACCGCTAGTATTATATAAAAATATTACTCAATAGAACCTTGAGAAATCTTAAAATCAAATTCAATTAGTCGATGTAGTAGTTAGATTGACTGGCTATGAAAAGGTTCGAATTCGGTGGTTTATCAATTCTTTCAAATCTTTATTCCTAAATTCGATTTCCAAGCAAAACCTACGGAACTTTAATTAATCTATCAAGAACACACTTGTCCAGATTTTATTATTCATTTTATTGAGCGTCTGCTGGCAACATATTCAAAAATAATCGTGTTTATTTTAAATTCATGCGTGACGTACGTTCGGTATGCGAACGAATAATTATATTTTTGCTTTATCGTCTACGGCGTTTCTTCCATTATTACTCGAAAATACTGTAAATTTCAAGGAAATGTTTTTTGATTTGTCATTATAAATTAATAATTTATTGGTATTGCATCGATTTTTGGTTATCTTTTTGAATACGAGACTTGTATCTCTACGGTGTAGGTATGTACCTGCGGACTATACCTACCTAATTTAATGCAATTATTCATAATATGTATATTGAATAAACTGGTTTTGGTACTTATAATAATTATAAGGAATACTTAATTTTTATCGTGTTAAGATTGCTAAAGTAAGTACCTCGGTACAATTCGAATTTTTACTGAACTCAACCCTACTTTTCTATTACACATAGTTTCATGAATGAGAAGGAAAAGGAATAAGAATTATGTTTTTATTAACGTCGTAGATTAAAAAAGTGTTTAAATTTATTGAATGTCGGAATTTCTCAATTCTTTGAATGATAAACTATGAACATGGTAGCTTTTGTTACCATTAACTTATGTGAAAATAGAGTTAGAATTAATTTATGTTGATTACCTACATATTTTATTTACTTTTAGTAGGAATTAAAAATCTAAATACTCGTGAAGATTAAAAAGAAGAGCGGCAGGGTTAAACAAAAACACAAAAATTACTCAATTAAAAATTTATTTTCATTAAAATATTGTTTAAGCTTAATGTGTTCTTTACAAACAGTAAAAACAATAATTTATTACAAAATACGTCATTAATTCTATTACAATTATTTGTGCGTTATTCAATACTTGCACTAAACTAAATAAATCTAATAATCTCAATACAATAAAAACTAAGAGATTCAACTTTCTAAATTGACAATATTGCTTTAAAATTACTTAACGATAGCTTAACAGTAATTAAAAAAGTATTTGTACATAATAATCTCAAGGCACTTACAATAACAAGGCACCAGTTAATCGAAGTTTAAAAAAAAAAACTTATTTACAATTTTACAAAATGCTAAATGGAAGACGTAAATACAAATTTATATACAACCTGTGCGTGTCTTTTACATATGTACTTATATTTCTAATAATAATTAATCAGTCTATATACTTATTACAACCTTTGATGCACCATGGAAACAATGTATATGAAAACTAGCTGTGCCCCGCGGTTTCACCCGCATTGCTCCGCTCCCGTTGGTCTAAGGGTGATGGATATTATATAGCTTATAACCTTCCTCGATAAATGAGCTATCTAACACCGAAAGAATTTTTCAAATCGGACCAGTAGTTTCTGAAATTAACGCGTTCAAACAAACAAACTCTTCAGCTTTATAATATTAGTATAGATTACAGTTATGTATGAAATATTTTACTTTTTGGACACAAAATGTCTTATAAACATCGTTTATTTTCTAAATAATTACAACCACTGGGAATTATATTTCAATTGTAATTCGTAAGGGAAAAAAATTAACATGCTAAATGTACTTTTCAATTGTACATAATCGAAAATTTATAGAAATAGAATCTTGTGCTAGGACGCCGCTAAATACGAAATAGATTCATCAATTAAATAAAATGTCATCATTTTCTAAAACATTTAGAAGAAATTAATAAAAATTGAATATTTATTAAAAGCTTACTTGATAATTTTCTAATGTAGTATTTATTTATAGTGTATAAAACATTTAAAACTGTAATGTAATCGCTTAATATAAAGGCGGAAAATTTATTCAAAGACATAACTAGCACCATGACATTTTCAAACTACAATATTGCTAGATGTAAAAATTGTACAAAAATTTATTAACTGCATTCAAAATATAATTATACATATTTATTTCATAAACTATTGTATCATTTGTAAATATTGATTTTCTTCGTAAAACGAAGATAACGAAGTTTGCAAGTCGTTTACAACCATGTTATCCCCGCCTTGTAAAGGATGTGTACTGCTTGACACCATTTCTGAACTTTTCCAATTTTCACAATTCTCCACATATTCTAATGTCCTTTGATACGTGTCCTGTCGCATGCTGTTCTGTTTTTTCCTGTTGTTTGACGCGTCTATTTGAGATTGGGAAATATCCCACACTTGGACGTCACTCGGTTGGTTCTGGCTTCTCAAACTATTCATACTACAGTCTGTTTGGTCGTTCTTCATTTGGTTCATGGACCTCATCCCGTTGACAGGTTTTTGACTGCCTGTCGACATGTTTATGGAATTCTGCATAGATTTCTGCATCTGTTTGTTGTATTGGTTGTATTCCCATTGGTTTCGTGGGTAGAATTGGTTGTACTGATTATTTTTAGGGGGTGGTGGACCCATGACGTTGTTGACTGAATTGTAGGGAGGTGGTTGGGCGTATTGCACATTTTGGGGGTATTGCATATTCTGTTGAGGGCATTGGTTCTCGCAGTAACTATTCATTACGCCTCTACTCATATTCCCGCTATTATCAACACTCATCATAGATGATCTGGACATTTGCATTGGATGCATCTGATTGCTCTGGTGCACGTAATTCTGGGGATAGTTCATGTTGTATTGGATCTGTGACTGTGGTATAGGCATTTGTTGCATTTGGTTCTGGTTAAATTGTTGCATCATTGGATATTGCATGTTCTGCTGCGGTATTTGGTTTTGCATTGGGTATGCCTGGTTAAAGTTCTGGTTAGGATACTGTTTGGGAACGTTGTTGTAGTTTTTGTTTGGCATCTTACAGTTTTGCCTCTGATTGTTGTAAGGTGGTGCCATTTGTGGAGTATTTGCATTCATATTCATCATTACGTTTTGGTTCTGGTTTTGTGGAGACGGCATGTTCATGGTCATGTTCGTCATGTTTTGAATCATGGGACTCGTTATAGGGCTTTGAAGCCCTGGGTGCATGGGACTCGGCATTCCATGGCTCATGGGACTCGCCATGTTCATCATGGGACTGTTTAGATTTTGCGACATCGGACTGCCGATGTTATTGTGGCGGGGACTCATCACCATTTGGTTCGGCATTTGGGGACTCATTAAACTCTGCATGCTTTGCGGGCTCATAGCGTTGTGTTGTGGCGACATGACGCTCATGACGCTCTGGGGACTCATCACATTGTACGCACTGGGGGGACTCATAATGTTCGGCATGTTGTGGGGACTCATCACACTCTGTGGACTCATCGTACTGTGAGGTAGACTTTGCGGACTTAACATGCCGTGCGGGAGATTCGTGCTCATAGTTGTTTGAACGTTTGTTTTAGTAACTGCTGTCTGCTTTTGAGGTAAGGGATTGTTCATTCGCATCCTATTGGATTGTTCCGTTTGATTCGCAGTCATGGATTGCAATGATTGTAAGGGATTAGTGGGTATCGAAGCCTGACTCGCTGGTGGTCTATTAGAATTAAACTCTTTCTCACAATTTTCATTAACAACTTCAGGAATAACTTGTTCCTGCAACGGCGGGTTCTTATCGTCCGGCGTTTTAGCTAAAAGAGAGCCGCTGTTACCCGACATACTAACATCTAATGACCTTAAATCGACTTGTATATCACTTATGTTGAGATCACTACCTATGGCACCTAGATTTTTGAGTAGAGAATCGTCGCTTGTGGCTACATCGCTTATTTTGTCAGAGGAATTGTTTGCGTTTTGAATGTCTGTGGGTATGTTCTGTATGTTCTCTTTGGTTGGACTGTCGTCTTCCTTGTCTTCCTTGGAGTCGGTGTTAGCTGGTGCCGTGTCGGTGCCCAATATGGATTGGTTAAGATATTGCATCATTTCGTCTGGTATCACCAGCTTGTTTTCGACCATTTCTCCTTCAGCAACCTGGTGATACAAAATAAAGGATTTCATAATGTTTCATTGCTTAAATGTTTAGTTTATTATCAAATGCAGTTTTTAATTATTAACTAATAATAGAAATTGACATTGATCAATTATTGTTTTTTTGTTTGTAAAAAATGTTTAAATTTATATTATACAAGCTTTCAGCCCGCGGCTTCGCCCGCGTTTTCAAAGAAAAACGCGCATAGTTCCCGTTCCCGTGGGATTTCCGGGATAAAACCTATCCTATGTATTAATCCAAATTACCATCTATATGAGTGCTAAATTTCATTGCAATCTGTTCAGTAGTATTTGCGTGAAAG
The DNA here is from genome assembly GCF_061535395.1 of Colias eurytheme. NCBI lineage: Eukaryota > Metazoa > Arthropoda > Insecta > Lepidoptera > Pieridae > Colias > Colias eurytheme. The sequence continues at coordinate 6,876,327 of NC_143003.1, read as the reverse complement.
AGTAACAAACACACACACACGTCCTCACAAACTTTCGCACTTAAACGTAGTATTAGTAGGAAGGATGCATCATTAAATATTAAAAATTTTAATACTTCTTTGTGATCATGAGTAATTTAGAATTTTTAATAGGTATTTTTTTGTTTATTTTTTTTCATCATAGTTCTTAAGATTTCTCCATGTAAAAAAAAATATATTAACCTGTTCTAGGTTAACCTCTTGGTTGGGATGGTGAACTTGTGCAGTGGTGATCACCACAGTGGAGTTAGAGCGGGACTCCTTGTAGTTGACGGCATCCTGGTCTTCCTCTGTCTTGAACGGGAATGGAACATCACCCTGGGAGAGGAAATTAGATATTTTTAATCAAATAAAATCAAATCTGTTTATTCGCTCGTATATGGTCATACAAAGGTGTACAATATTTATATAATAAATACAATAATATATAATAATGTTTTAAAAGCTTTTCATATCAATATTTTTTTTTATTTTGTAAGAAATTCTGAAAAAAAAGAAAGTTTAAGGAATCGCAGTTGGACTGTCTTATTCTAAAATTGTATATTAATTATTGCATTTTAATAAATTTTTTGAACCTATTTGGATCTCGATCCTGAAGCTCTCAACCTTTTTTTATCGACTTTCTATTTTTAACTTCTTAAAAGTTTCTGTATCTATCGCCATACTATGTGCTTACATATTTAACCATCTGCTTAAAACTAAACAACTAATGATAATCCTATTAGACCCAGACTTTCTTTTCTTTGATCTGTGCCAAGATCTAATTCTAAAGGGTAATCTACTAACCACATCATCATTACTGCAAGGGTACGGTTGGTACTGCTGGTCGCTCAGGTTGGACTGTTCTGAGAGTCTTCTGGCTTCTTCTTTCACTTGCACGTTGGGGTCCAGCTCTAGGGCTAATTCTTCTGCCCTTACTTCTGTGCAGGTTACTCCACGGAGGAGAACAGCCTGGAAAGGAAAAAGTATGGTATAGTACTCTAAAATATACAGTATATTACTCTAAAATATAAGGTACTAGCGGTCCGCCCCGACTTCGCCCATGGTACATATTTCGCAATAAAAGGTAGCCTATGTTCTTTCTCAGGGTCTAAAGATTATCTGTGCCAAATTTCATCAAAATCGGTCCAGTACTTTATGCGTGAAAACCATACATACATACATATAAACCTTTCCCCTTTATAATATTATATTATAATATATACCTTATAAGGTATGTGTAAAAATATGTTGAATGGATTTGATATTTTAGTTTTATGGCATTCAAATGCTTTATATTTTTTCTATTCTTTCTAAAATTTACATGTTGAATGGAGAATTGTTTTATAAACTGCAATAGTTTCAGGAAGATTTTTTATTTATTTATACGATGTAATACAAGTAATATGGCCTTTTGTCTCATTATTAAATGTTAAACAGAATTTAGATAAACTCTCTCTGTTCTTATGGTACAATTGATTAATGCAACAGAAGATTCCAAGCTAATAATTTGGAGATGAAAGTCATATTAATGTAATAATTTATATGAAATATCAAAAAAAATGTGTACGTGTACTAGTGTACACACGTAAGAAGTGAAACTTCTTTATGACCTTATTTTTCAAAAAATAATTTACTAAGTATATGCAACTTTACAGAAATACGTCGAATCACGCGTGGTAGGGATAAGAAAAAGATGGCGCGGAACGGAAAAATGTCACGCGTAACGAAAAAATGTTACACTAATTTTTTTTCCAACCCCGATAAAGAAGTTTCACTTCAAAAAGTTTTATATTTACCTGATTGCCTTGTGAGGTTCTGACTGCTTGTACTGCGGCGAGAGCTGAGGATGGAGGCGGCGCGTAACCGACACACGATACTTGACTAGATCTGTGAAAATATTAATTATTGTAGCAAATTAACAAACAATTTAAAAGAAAATCTAAAAAAAAGCGTGTATGCTGAGCACACGTGTCAGAAGTGAAACTTCTTTAGCAACATTCAAAGATGCTAAAATCGTCGCCTTGTTTCATGAAGTGACGATATTGCCATTTCAAAAACAATTCAAGTTCTTTAAAGTGGCAGATTATAACAGCTAATAATATAATAATGTAAATATTGACAAAGGCAAATTAAATTTGATTTTTATTTTGTTTTAATTCGTTTAACTGTCTGATCTTTTTAAAGTAGTAAGAAGTTAAGAAAACGATTTTAAAGAAAAACATGACGGTGTTGCTGAAAATAGTGAAAATGACGACGCTGGTAATGCTGATAAAAATAATAAAGAACATGATAAATTATAATAATGATAATGTACCGAATTACCGAACTGGCAAGTCACCGTCTGCCATTATTTTCAATTTTTAATATTGAAAAGGCAGACGTCCATAGTCCCCATAGAACCAATATACCAGTCCATCTAACACCCCCTTCTATAACCCAGATTTGTTCATTTCCATTTTTCTGCAATAGTCCTACATTGGCCGCGGACTGCCCAGGGCTGTATCTCTATAGTGCAGTCATGGGCAGGCTGCGGCTGGTGTCCCACAACACATTAAATTCTCTAAAGGGCCTCTGCGTGTTGGACCTGTGTCCCCACGTAAGCCTCCCAAAGGACCGGGTATCTTCCTTCTGGTGGTACCCGTGTATTATGGAGAGAGACATGATAATGTTAATAACATACCTGCGGCTGCTATCCGGCGAGAGCTGATCGTACACAGCGGGAGGCGGTCTGCCCGCACCCACCGCGCCAGACACTACGGACGCTTGGCTGCTCTTGCGGGAGATATCGGATGATCTGTTATTATTAGTTAGGTTATTCTGATGGTCTAGGACTTTTAGAAGTTTAGTTTAACTAGGGTATTGATTTATTTATTTATTTATTTAACACTTTATTGTGCAATAGACCAGGTACATAAAATAACAATTTACAATAAACAAAGCACAAAGGGCGGCCTTATCACTATGCAGTGATTTCTGCCAGGCAACAAATTGATGTTTCCTTGGGTGGGATTAATTTTGAAAACTTTAAGAGTCATTGAAAACTTTTTGATAGAGGAAATTCTGATAGCTTCGCGTCATCAATATTCATATAAATAGAAGGTGGATACACTATAATATAGAAATGGCTATTGGTGTAGGAAATAAATTATACGGATCGAATGAGCAACTGAGCCATGTAGAATTAAATTACGGCAATAATTTCAATCAGAATGCTGTTCGTGGTCTTGATTTTTGAAAGAAATAATTAATAATAAAATTTTACTTCAAACGTTACAATAAATAAAATCAATACATTACCTAGCACTATACAGGCTGCTGCCAGAAGATATTCCAGAGTCTCGCCTCGTATTGGGAAGCCCAGTTTTCAATTCTACCGCCACGTTCGTGCTACCGATCTCCGTCCTACCGGGCACGCCACCACCTGGAAATAAGTGAATAATATTTAAGATTAAATATGAAATGGATTATATGAGTGAAATTGACGAAATGGGGGCAATAAACGAAAAAAGTAACGGATTGTATGAATCTAATAAAGTGGGTGATGAAAGAGGTCAAATTGATGAAATAGCTAAAAGTGATGAAACAGATAATATTGATGAAAATAATCAAATGGATGAAATGGTTGATAGTAACGATATGGATAAAATTAATGAAATTATTAAAAGTGATGAAATAAGTGAACGTGATGAACTGGATAAAATTAATCAATTTAATGAAAATGATCGAATTTATTAAATTAACGAAGTGGATAAAATTAAGGAAATACATGGAAGATCTGAGATTGATGAACTACATGAAGTTAGTGAAATTGGTGATGAAAATGAAATGTACAAAATAAATATTATGTAGGTTTATTTCATTAAGTAAAATTTTCTTTTGTAACTTATTAATTACTATTGAATTATTTTAATAGACCATCCTATATGTGTTCGTTGTTTGTCACGTTGTTCGGCAGACGTGTGGATGGCCTATAACATCGGGAAGGCACTCCCGAAACACAGCGAAAGCTATATTAGGAGTCTGGGGTCTATATTTTGATGTAAGGAACCTTGTTCAATAAACGATATTTTATTTTCAGGATATAAAGCCGTGTACTCACCGACGTCGGGCTGCAGCGGCACGAAGCGCGCCAACGGCAGTTTGTGCAAGCGCGGCGCATGTGCGGCGTGTGCGGCGTGTGCGGCGTGTGCGGCGTGTGCGGCGTGTGCGCGGGGAGAGCCGATAGCCACCATAGCGCGCAGCATTAGAGGGAGTTGCCCTACTTCCCCCACTACTTCGCCTTCCACCTGGAATAATGATACGATTAGTCTGGTTACAGCAATGACGGACTATAGCTACAACTAAGTCAACATCGTCAAATACAAAGCTATTAAAAAGTCATTGAAATTAACATATTACTTTTTGACATTTTTGATCAAAATCTGTCGTGTCACTGAAAACTCTGCCTGATACCGGTTTAGGCAGAGTTTTTAGACAATTATTGAATGTGATTTTCTAAGTTTTATTTCAGCTGCATTTATTAAATAATTATTACTTGTGCAATTAATTGAAACGATCAAAAACTATCAATATCAAAATATTTATAACTAGCTTTCCGCCTGCGGCTTCGCCCGCGTTTTCAAAGAAAAACCCGCATAGTTCCCGTTCCCGTGGGATTTCCTGGATTAAACCTAGCCTATATTACTCGTGGATAATGTAGCTTTCGAATGGTGAAAGAATTTTTAAAATCGGTCCAGTAGTTTATGAGCCTATTCATTACAATCAAACAAACAAACAAAGTTTTCCTCTTTATAATATTAGTGTAGATGAAATAGCTTACCTCTCCATCTAGCCTAAAGTAAGGGACGCCATTTTCATCGCTAAAGCCTCCAAGACCAGAACCACCGAAGTCCAATTCACCCCCACATTGCGCTGATAGCTGGAAGATAAAATCAATTTTTTCATAGAAAAGATTCATTCAAGATCATAGAAAAGTGCACTTAATTTTTCAACAATAATAATGTAAATGATTCATCGGTTAATTGGGTTACTGTATTTCGGTTAATTAAGTTCCTGTATTGAGATATTGTAGTTCGATTAAAAGAGATAATATAGTTCGATTAAGTGAAATAATGTAGTTCGATTAATTGAGATACTCTAGTTCGATTAATTGAGATAATGTAGTTCGATTAATTGAGATGGCTATGCTACATAAAAAAACCTACCTGATGAGCAGGAGTATGCAGCCCCAAGGGTAGTGGAGATGCTGGACTCTCGCTCTTGACAGACGCGGAAGAGGTGTGCCGCACCCCCAGGGGAGCTCCCCCCTCCTCTGAACGGGGGGAAGATCCAGCTCCCCCACCACCGGATTCTGCGGAGTCATCGCCGCGGTTGCAACCTGGAGAGAATGTTTTATGGTTTTATTTTTACACGTATTGCTAAATTTTGAATTCAATATGGTATTTTTATCCATAGGTATAAAAAGAATTACAGAAAATGAAGTCTCATATGATTTTTTTACTGTTAGAGTTCAATTCACACCTAAGTAGGTATAACAATAAGAATTTATTTCAAGAATAGGTATGTAACAAATAATTTATAGAAAAATGAAAGAACCAACATTATACTGTCCATTGACAAAATACTAATTAGTCACATACGTATTACAGTAAAAATACTAGGCTCAATCATTGAAACAGGCAGTTGAATTAAAAAAAAATATTAACTTACCCTTGTGCTTTTTACTGGCGTAAAACTCGGCTCCATGGACTGTCTTCACGTGTTTTCTAAGTGATGAAGGGTCGGTGTACCTCTTTGTGCAACCTGGCGCTTTACATACATATGGTTTCTGGAATAGAATTATAAATATATTAAAGTCTTATTTGTGTCATCACCATCACTATAAGCCCATATCCTTTCCTACTATTGGATCATAGAAATATATGACGGGGATTACTGACTTATTGACTTAGTTACGGACGTCCAGAAAACTTATAACAGAAAATATACACTAATTAAAGAATCAGAAACTATCAATTTTGCGGTATATTCTAATGTAAGTGAAATTCTTAAGTGAAAATGCTTTTTTAGTGTAAAAAATTTATTAAAATTAAATGGAATTTTGCAATGAAGAAGGTATTTAGTTCCAAAAGTTTATTTCTTCATAATTTAATCAGATATCCTACCTCATTACTATGTGTTCTATTTTGATGTTTAGCCCTATCACTTGCATTGGAAAAGGCTTTCGCGCATCCGGGATATTCGCAAGTGTAAGGCTTTTCCCCGGTGTGGCTCCGTAAGTGAGTCTTTAAGTTTTCTAACCGGGAGTAGGCTTTGCAGCAACCTTCGAACTGAAATAATAAGATTAACATTATATGACATACTATGATAACATTATGTCCTGGAAGATCGAGACATTTTATTATTGTTCACATATAAATTAAAAATAAAGAAGAAATTACTTTTGAGCCTTGGCCTTTTGGTCTTTATCTGCCATACTTTTTTATATTTTCTTAGTTATAAATATTATAATTAATAAGATATATATTACTCACTGTACACTTATGCGGTTTCTCCCCCGTATGTCTCCTCATATGCACGACCAGCATGTACTGAGCTTTGAACGGTTTCTCATCTCTAGAGCATCCAACCCAGCGGCAGACAAACGCCTTCTTACTGGCGTGGATGTGGTCTGTGTTTATGTGCTTCACTAGATCGTCCTGGGTTGGGAACTCTAGTTTGCAGTCCACCTGGAATTTATTTATTTATTTACATTTCATAAACAATTTAGGGCCGATT